>NC_090647.1:398097248-398792248 GCF_040937935.1 Hyperolius riggenbachi | reverse complement strand
TCAAACTCAGGTGCCTTTGAAGCACTATTGAACCTGGTACCCTTGAACTGGGCACATTCAACCCACCTTCCCCTGGTGCTCCCCCAAGTGTATAAAGTACCTGCTGGTGGGTGGAGAGTCCGTCTCCTTCCGTGAGCGACAAGGCGGTCGGGGCAGGTTCATAGTAGGACACAAGCTTGCCCAAATCAGTCCCTAGCAACACAGGGACTGGGAGATCCTGGGAGATCCGGACCTTAATCCAATAGAAAAACCTATGGAGGGAGCTCAAGCTCAGAGTTGCACAGAGACAGCCTCGAAACCTTAGGGATTTAGAGATGATCTGCAAAGAGGAGTGGACCAACATTCCTCCTAAAATATGTGCAAACTTGGTCATTATTATTATTATTTAGTATTTATATAGCGCCGACATATTACGCAGCGCTGTACAGTGTATATATATATCTTGTCACTAACTGTCCCTCAAAGGAGCTCACATTGTTATGGTCGTGCACTGTTTATATCCACTGTTTATATATACTATTTATTTACACATAGATCCAGTGTTTTCATTTCACTATTGTGGATCTTTTTTCTATTTTTTGTATTTTGTTTTTTGCAATTTTGTATTTCAAGCACCGCGCACTTTATTCCATGATGGCATTGTAACAGGTCCGCGCTATATTCACATTTAGCACTAGGCACTTTTTTACTTGATGCTGCTACTAGGATTTCCGATTACCTTCAGATTCAGACAGGGGTTTTTATCATCTGTTTTTATTCATTGTGATGTGTTATTCAGTCTTCAATAAACGACATTTTGATATATTGAGACGATTTTCAGCATTTTTTGACAAGTGATGGCCTTGTTGATTGGGCTCCTTTCCTTAAGTGTGTTTAATGAGTATGGAGTAGAAACATCCAGAGCCACCGTGTACAGACGGTTGCAGGAAATGGGCTACAGGTGCCGCATTCCCTAGGTCAAGCCACTTTTGAACCAGAAACAGCGGCAGAAGCGCCTGACCTGGGCTACAGAGAAGCAGCACTGGACTGTTGCTCAGTGGTCCAAAGTACTTTTTTCGGATGAAAGCAACTTTTGCATGTCATTCGGAAATCAAGGTGCCAGAGTCTGGAGGAAGACTGGGGAGAGGGAAATGCCAAAATGCCTGAAGTCCAGTGTCAAGTACCCACAGACAGTGATGGTCTGGGGTGCCATGTCAGCTGCTGGTGTTGGTCCACTGTGTTTTATCAAGGGCAGGGTCAATGCAGCTAGCTATCAGGAGATTTTGGAGCACTTCATGCTTCCATCTGTTGAAAAGCTTTAAGGAGATGAAGATTTCCTTTTTCAGCATGACCTGGCACCCGCTTACAGTGCCAAAGCCACTGGTAAATGGTTTACTGACCATGGTATTACTGTGCTCAATTGGCCTTCCAACTCTCCTGACCTGAACCCCATAGAGAATCTGTGGGATATTGTGAAGAGAAAGTTGAGAGACGCAAGACCCAATACTCTGGATGAGCTTAAGGCCGCTATCAAAGCATTTTGGGCCTCCATAACATTTGAGCAGTGCCACAGGCTGATTGCCTCCATGCCACGCCTCCATGCCTCCATGCATTGAAGCAGTCATTTCTGCAAAAGGATTCCCGACTAAGTATTGAGTGCATAACTGATCATAATTATTTGAAGGTTGACTTTTTTTTTTGTTTTAAAAACACTTTTCTTTTATTGGTCGGATGAAATATGCTAATTTTTTGAGATAGGAATTTTAGGTTTTCATGCGCTGTATGCCAAAATCATCAATATTAAAACAATAAAAGGCTTGAACTACTTCAGTTTTGTGTAATGAATCTAAAATATATAAAGTCTAATGTTTATCAGTACATTACAGAAAAGAATGAACTTTATCACAATATGCTAATTTTTTGAGAAGATCATTCGTGTGCGCATGTATGTGTGTGTGCGTGCTAACACATCCTACCTAATAAAGCCTAACTGTCGCTGCGTCCAGCAGCCAGCTGTCCGTGTCCCAGGTTTTTTTGTTACTGCACACGTGGGCTCGCGACTGCGTCGGTTGCGTGCGGATCTTGTCCTACAAAGTCACAGGACCGGACAGGGTCCAGAGTGGGACAATTGGAGCAGCTGTTTGTTTTGGGGTAGTGTGAGTAGTGAATGCTACAGTAGTAGCGTGCCCATTTACAATTTTTTTTCTTGCGCTGCCACACTAATGCTGAGCATATATGGGTCGATCCGGCAGCCAATTAGCCACCGGATCGACTCCCGCCGCGTCCCCGCTCGTCCGCGAGGATCAATTCCCGCTCATCCCCGTCGGCGCTCCTTATCAGCCGCTCGATTCCCCGCTATTGTCCGCTGGTGGGGATCGAGCGGGGAATCTATCCGGCAGGTCATCGGACCTGTCGGATATTATCAATCGAGCCATCAGCGGCTCGATTGATAAGGAAAAGAAACTGTGTATGCCCAGCATAAGGGCCCTTTTACACTTATTTGTCTTGGTATGCTTTTTTCCATAGCAGTGCATTGTGAAAAAGCTTTCAGTTAAAGGGGAACTGAAGAGAGAGGTATATGGAGGCTGTCCTGTTTATTTCCTTTTAATCAATACCAGTTGCCTGGCAGCCCTGCTGGTCTATTTCTCTGCAGTAGTATCTGATTAAAACCAGAAACAAGCATGCAGCTAGTCTTGTCAGATCAGACTTATAAGTCTGAACCACTGAAACACCTGATCTGCTGCATGCTTGTTCAGGGGCTATGGCTAATAGTATTAGAGGCAGAGGATCAGCAGGGCTGCCAGGCAACTGGTATTGTCTAAAAGGAAATAAACATGACAGCCTCCATATACCTCTCTCTTCAGTTCCCCTTTAAAAACGTGTATAGAGGGAACTGTGCCATAAGAAAACATGGGCATTACTTTGACAATCAGTTTTCTTGTAGTTTTAACTGAGAGCAACTCATTAACCTCCCTGGCCTTATGCATTTTCAGATGCTGCGTCCGCGGTCGGATTCTTTTAAATAAAATGTGATCTAAATTCTCAAAGCTTATGGGAATCCGTTATTAAATAAAAAAAAAAAAAAGTCAGATACTCACCTAAGGAGAGGGAAGGCTCGGGTCCTAATGAGCCTTCCCTCTCCTGGTGCCCTCGGTGCTGCGCTGACTCCCCCGTTCAAATCCCCCAAGGCGGGGACTTCAGAAGTCTTCGGGAGCCGAGTCCTCCCGAAGACAGGCGGCTCCATAATGCACACGTGCGTCATAGAGGGCGTTCGCGAGGTGCGCAGTGTAGAGCGGCCCGTCTTCAGGAGCACTCGGGCTCCCAAAGCATTTCCGAAGCCTCCTTTTGGAGGAGAAACAGCGGTATTTGACCAAACCGGTCGAATACCGCTACGGGGAGCCACAATGGGGACCGGGAGAGGAGAGAGAATTGCTCTATGGACCCAAAGCCTCCCTCTCCTTAGGTGAGTATCTGACTTTTGTATTTACTTGTATATATGGGTTCCCATTCACTTTAAGCTAGCACTTTGCTAGCTAACTGTGGCTCCCAAGTCCCCCAGCACCGCTCTGATCCTCCCGACCACTGCCGGCAATATTTACCCGTACGCGATCCCGCGAGAGCCGCATCTTCACCCTCTAGCTTCAGTTGTCGCTATGGCAATGATCGGACATGGCGTCATTGACATCCTGATGTCATGCGCAGTCCCGATCCTCCCCATAGCGAAGCCTGGAACTCATTGGGAGGCTGCGCCATCGCGGGATCCCTGGGGAGTACGTATAACGGCGGCGATCGGGGGAAAGCGGAGGGACTTGGGGGGCATCGTTAGCTAGCTTAAAGGACTTACGAGGCCAAGAGGAGTAAAAAAAAAGTTAATTACTTGCAGGGTCGTTTCAGGCACGGAGGACGCCGTCCGCGCCGCTCCGCCGGGTCCTCCCGCTCATTATCCCCCCGGGCTGGCTACGTAGCGTGGATCGGAGGGGTTAGCCCTAGGGCTGCGCAGTCGCACTCGCGGCCAGGCGGACTGCGCAGCCGTGGCCAGAAGAAGCGGCCATCTTTGAAGAGGCAGGAGAGCCTGACCCGGGCCGTGGGGTCGGGAGCCGGCCCGGGGAGATAATTAGCGGGGGGACCCAGGCGGAGCAGCACGGAGGGCGCGGACGGCGTCCTCCGTGCCTGAAATGACCATGCAAGTAATTAACTTTTTTTTACTCCTCTTGGCCTCGTAAGTCCTTTAAGCAGATGAATCAAATTTTATAAAAAAAAAAAAAAAAAAAAAAAAAAATCCGGGGGCCATGTGATCCTCTCCGGCGGCTAGTTCGAACGTAGGTCTGTAGTGTATAAGCAGCCTAAGCTGCGCTGCTTGAGCAGTGCATCTTAGTGAATTAACCCCTGCTGATTTGTATGTGAGCCAGATGTAGCCATCAAAAGAGCCACATCTGGCTCCCGAGCAATAGGTTCCCTACCCTTGCTCTAGATTGTAAGCCTTCTTTCGGGCAGGGTCTTTCTTCTCATGTCTCCTACTTGTTCATGCACCTCCATTAGGCCTCGTTCACATCATTAGCGCAAATGGCTGTGCGATCGGAACCCAACACGTCCGATCGCACGCCATCTGCGCTACGCTGCAGATCCCATTAATTACAATGAATGGGATCTGCTCTGCGATTCCCAAAAATGTGTGCAGCGCGCGATATTGCAATCGCGCTGCTGCACAGCGCATATGATGGGAATGGTAGAAGGGCTGTCTATGCCCTTCTATCGTTCTTGCATGCCGCACACTATACGCGCTGCCAAAATGCGCACGGCAGCACGTATAGTCTGAACGAGCCCTAACTGTACACCCATCTTATGGATCTGAGTGAACTCTACTTGCCTACTCTCCATGCTCCCATCCAGGTACTAACTAAGCATTACCTTGTGCTCATACTGTGCTGTGTGATCTGGTTTGCATGTATTCCTGTATTGTCTTATTGCTGTATGTCTCCCCTAAATATTGTCTTTAACCTTAAAGAAAACCTGTACTAAAATAAAAAGAACATCCCCTGGGAGGGTACTCACCTCTGGAGAGGGAAGCCTTAGGGTCCCAATGAGGCTTCCCCATTCCTGTAGCTGCAGGCAGTCCAGCGCTGGCACCCCTGAAGCGTCCCGCAATCCTCCCCCGACAAGCCTCGATTTATTTACCTTGCCGGGATCCAGCGCGGGCACCTTCGGGTAAGGCGGAAATAGCCGAACCTGATCGTATCCGCTCCACTGCGCAGGCGCAAAAGGTCTCGCACTTGCGCAGTAGAGCAGATCGTTCTGGTTCGGCTAATTCCGCCTTAACCCGAAGGGAGATCCGCTAGTACGCCTACGCTGGATCCCGGAAGGTAAATATTTACATTGCGCACTTCGGGGAGCTACAGCAGGACAACGGAGGGACAGAGAACGGGGAAGCCTCGTTAGGATCCAGAGGCTTCCCCCTCATGAGGTAAGTACCCCCTAGGGGACTTTTTCTTAATTACAGGTTTTCTTTAATATCCAGCACTGTATAATATGTTGGCGCTTTATAAATTCAATAAATAAAATTATTTTTTGCTCCCTTAACAAGTGGGCAGCACATATGCAAACTATTGTACCTGACTTTTTTTTTTTTGGTACTTATCCGTTAGCCGGGCGCATCCGGCAGGTGGCGCTGTTGATGTTAATTCCAATCATAAGTACTTCACGTCAACCTGTGAATGTAAACCGCCGGATGCGCCCGGCTAACAGATCAAGCCGCCGGCTTGCTTCATGAGTGTCTCGCTCTCCTCCCCCTCTTGCCCTCTCTCGTATGAGCCTTGGGGAGGGGACATGCGTGTCACCCCAGAGTCGTTCATCGCGGCATCCCCTCCCCAGTGTTCTATAGGAGAGAGGGCAAGAGGGGGAGAAGAGCGAGACACGAAGCAAGCCGGCGGCTTGATCTGTTTAAGCCGGGCGCATCCGGCGGTTTTTTTTTTTGCAAAAATCAGCTTAGCACACACTTCCTGTTACTTTGGAAACATCTCTAACATATTTTCAGTAGTTTCTAATAATATCCTCAGCATAAAAGAATGCTGGAACAGTGGTAAGGAGCTCTATCTGATCTCGCTACCCCCCAACCCATCCCCCCCTTCTCTCTATCAGACGGCTAGGGTTCTCTTTAAAAACTCCTGCAGTTTTACATACGAAAAAAAAAAAACTCACACATGGCCAAAAGCACTGTATAACCCAAACGGCTACCATTTGCTCTAGTAGCATGGTACTTCCTTTGACAGCAAAACGTATGCGCAGCAGTACTATAGCCCGCTCCTATGATAATATTATCACCAAACACAGCATGACACAAGTGCGATGGGTGTGCCTTAAATAAAGTGCGGAGCCTAGGACCTGGAACGGCAAGTGACAATTATACTATTTCTAGGGCACCTGAAGACCAAAAATCCTCAAACCACAAATCATATTGTAGCGATCAGTTAATTTACCTGAGTGGTGGGATTTCAGCTAAATTGTACCAGCAGCTTCTTTTCTCACCCGGAAACCTACGCTGCTAACAGTTGGGGATCAAGGAACTGTCAAGCTCCACCAAAACCATATACCCACCCCTTTCCTGTTATCGCCGGCAGGTGATTGGCTGCTTGCTATTCCGCAACAACCTTCTCCGCTACTCATTTAGATGCTGTGCTTATACTATGCAAACTAATGTGATGTATAGTCTCCAAACGATAAGCATTTCCTCTAGTCATGTGCTTGCAGCAGCGCCTGCATTTTCACCAACGCTGAACAGGAAAAGCTTAGTTTACGGTTAGAAGCTCTGCATCAGCTTCGGTGACGTCATAGTACCCGCCTCCTCCCAGGCAAATTCATATTCATAATACTGGTTTTCATGTGCATAGTCTTCAATAAAATGGCTGCCGTTGTCATGACAATTTCTGCTCCCTGTCAGAATCAGCTACTTTCCCTGCTGTGGACAGGAGAAGGGGAGGGGGGTGGACACACAGAGAAGGGGAGAAGATGGACTGAGGGCAGGGAGTGGACAGAGATGGGAGGAGGGACGAGCAGAGAGCAGAAATGTTTGCACACTACCCACATGCTGCAATCATATGCTTTACATGTATTTCATAGAGATGGGAAGTTCGGATCTTTTCAATGATCCGGATGATTCGAATCGGATCATTGAATAGATCCGGATCTTGTATCCGAATCTCGGATCATTTTACTACCGGAAGCATTCGGGGGTGAAATGAACAGCAGGACAGGTCTGTGGACAGGAGAAGGGGAGGGGGGTGGACACACAGAGAAGGAGAGAAGATGGACAGAGGGCAGGGAGTGGACAGAGATGGGAGGAGGGACGAGCAGAGAGCAGAAATGTTTGAACACAATACCCACATGCTGCAATCATATGCATTACATATATTTCACCTATATGTTCATCTGTACACTTTGAAAGAAAAGGTCGCACAGTGAAAGAAAGCATTCCCAGAAGATAAGTGCAGCTGTTTAGTGCCGAGTGCAGGAGGATTATATTGCCTTTCAATCACACTGTCTGCAAAGTTACTGAGCTGTGCTGAGCCAAAAGTTTCCAATGTGATCACTGTGCAGCACTACGGAACAGACAGCCTATAATGAGCAGCACGTTATAGCCAGTATGGCCTCGATTCATAAACAGCAATGCGATAACAAAAATCTTGTCGGGAAAATACCGCACTCGGTATTTTCCCGGTCTGTGTGCTAATTCATAAACATTTCCCCAGCTGCCCTTGGAGGTCGGTAAATTACCGCAGCCCATTGAGCGGTAGAGTAGAGCAGTGTCCCGATTCCCTCTTTGCCCTGCAGAAATGAATCACACAGACGGCTCTCTCTGGCTCTCCCACTGATGACTCAGACAGATGAGTCACACAGTCTTTCCCTGCCTGCAGAAATTACTCACACAGCCGACTCTTTCCACTGATGACTCAGACAGATGAGTCACACAGTCTTTCCCTGCCTGCTGAAATGATTCACACAGACGTCTCTCCGGCTCTCTCCACAGATGAATCAAACAGACTTTCGGATCTCTGCACTTTGCATTAATCAGAGCTGTCGGTAACTTGTTAAGACCTCACCAGAGGTGTCGGTAACTACCGCCAGGCTTACCGCATGTTGCAGGCTTTATGAATTGACATTTGCTGACAATTTACTGACATGTGTTGTCGGTAACTGCAGCCAAGTCGGTAATTTAGCTCCCTCGTCGGTAATGTCAGCTTTTCATGCGGTAACAGCCTTTATGAATTGACATTTTGCTAAGTGGTCGGTAAAGTCTGCTGTTTTCAGCATTACCGCATGAGGTAATGCTTTATGAATCGAGGCCCATGTGTGCTCTACACATCTGGCAGTGGCACCCATGTCCCCTCTCTCTCATCTACCTGTCCCCCCTCCAACAGAGAGATCCATCTCTGCTCTGCTTCCAAGACCCCGCTGCCGGCTGAGAGGGGGCGTGTCGCTCCTGGCCCCGCCCCTTTTGTGATCCGAATCACTCATTTTGATGATTCGGATGATCGACTCATAAAATAGATTCGGATCAAAGATCCGAATCGTTCATGATCCGGACATCACTAGTATTTCACCTATATGCTCATCTGTGTACTCCCAACTCCCATTCCCCAAAGCATTCCCAGAAGTAAAGTGCAGCTGTTTAGTGCCGAGTGCAGGAGGATCATACTGCGCTGCTATCACAGTGCCTGCAACGTTACTGAGCTGTGCTGAGCCAAAAGCTTCCCATGTGTTCACTGTGCACAACTATGGAACAGACAGCCTATAATGAGCAGTACATTGCAGCCAGTATGTGTGCTCTACACATATCTGGCTGTGGCACCGATGTCCCCTCTCTCTCATCTACCTGTCTCCCTGCAAGGCTGCCTCCCATCCAACAGAGCGATCCATCTCTGCTCTGCTTCCAGGACCCCGCTGCCCGCTGAGAGAGGGCGTGTCGCTCCTGGCCCCGCCCATTTTGCGATCCGAATCGTTCATTTTGATGATTCGGATGATTCGACTCACAAAATAGATTCGGATCAAATGATCCGTTCGAATCGTTCATGATCCGGACAACACTACATTTTACTAGGGAAGCATTTGGGGGGGGGGAGGGAGATGAAATGACTAGCAGGACAAGACAGGGAGGGGGTGGACAGTGGACACACAGAGAAGGGGAGATGGTGAAGTGCAGCTGTTTAGAGCAGTGCAGGAGGATCATATTGCTCTGCAATAGTGCTGCTAATGAGCCGGCGCTCAGTTTTAAAAGAGCCGATGCCTCAGCCGCCCCACAGAGCTCTGCTTTGCTCTGTAATAAAGGGCGCTGAGGCATGCTGGGAGATGTAGTCCTCCTCTTCCAGCTTGTAGGAGTGTATAGCAGGAGGGATTGCCCCATTCAGAGAAGCAGTCTGGCGTTGTCATGAAGACGGGGGCGGGGCTTTTACTCCGATTCTGAGTGGTGTCTAGTGATATTTAATGAAGAGCCGATTCAGAGCCATAAGATCCGGCTCTTTAATGGGAGCCGATTCAGAAGAGCCGATTCTCTGAGAAGAGCCGGAATTCCCATCACTACTCTGCAATCACAGTGCCTGTGTCCTGTAATTCTAGCCCATTGCCCAGCACGCTGTCTGCAAAGTTACTGAGCTGTGCTTCTGAGCCAAAAGTTTCCAATTTGTTCACTATGCAGCACTACGGAACAGACAGCCTAAAATGAGCAGCATATTATAGCCAGTATGTGTGCTCTACACATATTTGGCAGCGGCACCGATGTACCCTCTCTCATCTACCTGTCCCTGCAAGGCTGGCTCCCCTCCAACAGAGCGATCCATCTCTGCTCTGTTTCCAGGACCCCACTGCCCGCTGAGAGAGGGGGGCAGGCCCGAGAGGGGGGCGTGCCGCTCCTGGGCCTGCCCCCTTTGCGATCCGAATCACTCATTTTGATGTTTCGGATGATTCGACTCACAAAAGAGATTCGGATCAAAGATCCGAATCGTTCATGATCCGGACAACACTACTATTTGCTGTGCCTCCTGCTCAATTTTAACCTCTTGCCACCCGCATCACGCCGACGGGCGTGGCCGCGGCGGCAGCCCCAGGACCGCCTAACGCGTAAAGTCCTAGGGCTGTAATTCGCATGAGATCGTGCACACGCTGCGCGCACATCTCATGCTCGGAGGGCGGAGCTATTGCCGCTCGGGAGACTGTTAGACGGCGTGATCGCCGTCTATTTCTATGTACAGCGCTGCGATCGGCAGCAGCGCTGTACTAGGGACAGCCGTGTGACACGGCTGTCCCCCTGGGAGACAAGAGAGTGATCGGCTCTCATAGGCAGAAGCCTATGACAGCCAATCGCAGTAATTGGCTGGCTGTGGGGAGGGAGGAAATACATTTAAAGAAACGGGTATTTGTGAAAAAAACTCGAACATAAATATTGATAAAAAACAAACAAACATGGGGGGAGCGATCAGACCCCACCAACAGAGAGCTCTGTTGGTGGGGAGAAAAGGGGGAGGGGGGAATCACTTGTGTGCTGTATTGTGCAGCCCTGCAGCTTTGCCTTAAAGCTGCAGTGGCCAATTTTACTAAAAATGGCCTGGTCACTAGGGGGGTTTAGCCCTGCAGTCCTCACGAGGTTAAAGGACAACTGAAGTGAGAAGAAAATGGAGGCTTCCATATTTATTCCCTGTTATACAAAACCAGTTTCCTGGCAACCCTGCTGATCTATTTAGCTGCAGTGGTGTCTGAGTCACTCCCGAAACAAGCATGCAGCTAATCTTGTCATATCTAACAATATCAGAAACACTTGGGGCTTGATTCACAAAGCGGTGCTAACTGTTAGCACACCTGTGAAAACCGCCTTAGCACGTCTAAACGAGCTTTTCGTGCGCAAAACTTTATGCACGTAAAACTTTACGCGCACACTGCACAGAGCGCAGGGCGCTCTGAGTGAAGAGCCCATTAAAGCCTATGGGACTTAGCGCGTGCATAGGACTTTGCGCGCGGTACTTAGCGCGCGATCTGATTGAGAAAACCGGTGCTAACCTACTTAGCACTCTGATTAGCGCGCCTAAAGACTTTAGACGTGCTAAGTAGGTTAGCACTGCATAGTGAATCAAGCCCTAGATCTGCTGCATGCTTGTTCAGGGGATATGGCTAAAAGTATTAGAGGCAGAGGATCAGCAGGACAGCCAGGCAAGTAGTATTGCTTAAAAGGAAATAAATGTGTCAGCCTCCATATACCGCTTGCTACAGTTGTCCTTTAAAGAGGATCTGTAACATGAAAAGATCCCCTGGGGGGTACTCACCTCGGGTGGGGGAAGCCTCCGGATCCTAATGAGGCTTCCCACGCTGTCCTCCATCCGTCAGGGGTCTCGCTGCAGCCCTCCGTGGAGTCCGTGCAGCAGTGACGTCAATATTTACCTTCCTGGCTCCTGCGCAGGCGCTCTGACGGCTGTCGGCTCCGAACTACACGGAAATACCCGATCGCCGTCGGATCTGCTCTACTGCAAGTTTCCTGCGCAGTAGAGCGGACCCGAATGAGATCGGGTATTTCCGTGTAGTTCGGAACGGAAAGCCGCCACAGCGCCCCCGCTGGAGCCAGCAAAGGTAAATATTGAACTGACAGTCGGCACAGTCGCCGGCTGTTCGGAGGGCTGCGGCGAGACCCCCGTGGGACAGAGGACGGCGTGGGAAGCCTCATTAGGATCCGGAGGCTTCCCCCACCCGAGGTGAGTACCCCCCAGGGGATCTTTTTAATGTTACAGAGTCTCTTTAAGTTTTTCCGCAACACTGCCTGCTGCTGTGGTCTACTCTGCTGATCCAAAGCTGCAGCCTGGATGGCATACATAAAAAAAGGGTGCAGGGGATAATAAAATATCGCTAAATTTAGTTATACTACGGTGACCATATGTCCCGATTTAGCCGGGACACATCCCACCTTCGGGGTCCACTGTCCCAGGATGCCTTGTGTCCCTTAGAAACATCCCGCAGCGGGACCAGTGTTGCCAACCTCAGAAATACATTTTTACTGACAAAGCACAAAAAATTTACTGACAGAACACTTTTTTTTACTGACATCTACTATTATTGAAATTAAATGAAAGATATCACACATGCACCCTACGTGCAATACACCAGCAACCATGTACTCGAATGAGGAGGAAGAAGAGTGCAGTGGCGGACACCGGACAGGTGAAGTATTAATGCACGGCATCTGGAGGTGGGACTTTGATATATTTACATTTGGGGGATGCAACTGGGGGTTTCCGTCACATTTTTTCTCAATTATCGCAGCCCTTACCACTGCACGCCTGATTGAGCATGCCAACCTGAGATTTTCCAGCATGTCCAATTGATAGATGCGATCGATACATGCAACCAATTTCGACCCGAAATTGGTTTGATTGTCAACTAGGCATGCTCTTGGTGGCACCGATTTTTATAATAATAATAATTGTCTTATCTGATGGTTGATTGGCCGCCAAGTCTACAGATGTATAGCCACCTTTAGCTAGAGCAGTGTACATTCCAGAGGGATACGTAAACTGATAAGCAGTAAGTGCTGTGATCTTCTGGGAAAGAGAGAGGTTTTTTTTTACTGACACCACAAATGTTTTCATGGACTTTACTGACAGCCCAGATTTGTTTACTCGGGACTCTGGCCACCGTAATTGCAGCGTCTAATAGACGCCGTGCCAGTTCATAGCCCGCAGCCCCGCTCCAGCCTGCATAGTGTTCGGCAGGTCAGAGCAGGGCTACGGGAAGATGGCTTCCGAAGCCCTGTACTGGAGACTATTTGTGTCTCCAGTACAGGGCTTTGGCGCCATCTTCCCGTAGCCCTACTATTCCACCAGCGCGGGAGACTGCATGTAGTCTGAGGAAGATCTCGGGGGAGCTGCACACACACCAGAGGCCGGCCGCGTGAGGGGACTTCTGTCAGGTGATTAAAAATTATTTTTTTGCAGGTGTTATGTTGCACACGTTTCCTGCTAAAATGTTGCCCACATTGCATTTATTTTCTGCTAAAATGTTGCCCACATTGCGTTATTTACTGCTAAAATGTTGGCCACATTGTGTTATTTACTGCTGAAATGTTGCCCACATTGCGTTATTTACTGCTGAAATGTTGCCCACATTGCGTTTATTTACTGCTGAAATATTGCCCACATTGCGTTTTATTTACTGCTGAAATGTTGCCCACATTGCATTTATTTACTGCTGAAATGTTGCTCACATTGCGGTTTCTTTTCTGGTGAAATGTTGCCCACATTGGTTATTTACTGCTGAAATGTTGCCCACATTGCGTTTATTTACTGCTAAAATATTGCCCACATTTCGTTTTATTTACTGCTGAAATGTTGCCCACATTGCATTTATTTACTGCTGAAATGTTGCCCACATTGCGTTATTTACTGGTGAAATGTTGCCCACATTGCGTTTTCTTTTCTGGTGAAATGTTGCCCACATTGCGTTTTATTTACTGCTGAAATGTTGCCCACATTGCGTTATTTTCTGCTGAAATGTTGCCCTTATTGCGTTATTTACTGCTGAAATGTTGCCCACATTGCGTTATTTACTGCTGAAATGTTGCCGACATTGCGTTATTTTCTGCTGAAATGTTGCCCACATTGCGTTATTTTCTGCTGACATGTTGCCCACATTGCGTCATTTTCTGCTGAAATGCTGCCCCCATTGCGTTTTATTTACTGCTGACATGTTGCCCACATTGCGTTTATTTTCTGGTAAAATGTTGCCCACGTTGCGTTATTTTCTGCTGAAATGTTGCCCACGTTGCGTTATTTTCTGGTGAAATGTTGCCCATATTGCATTTTATTTTCTAGTGAAATGTTGCCCACTTTGCGTTTTATTTACTGCTGTAATGTTGCCCACATTGCATTATTTCCTGCTGACATGTTGCCCACATTGCATCAATTTCTGCTGAAATGCTGCCCACATTGCGTTTATTTTATGGTGTCTGGGGAAACTGTTGCTGCATTTATTATTGAACGGTCATAGTTGACTATATTCACTTTCAAGATGTTGCGACTGTAAAGTTGGAAAACCACTGCGCCTGCGCTACCGTGTCCTCGCTCCTGATGATGTCACCAGGAGAGTACTGCGCAAGCGCGCCTTTAATGATATTTGTGATTAGGGGTGCGCCGGGGCTGTGATTAGGAGTGTGACAGGGGCATAGCTTAAGTGTCCCTCTTTCTTATCTAAAAAAATTGGGTGTTATGGGCACCATGGGGATTTTAGGGTTTGGCACCACCAGGAAAGCGTTCTGTATGAGAGTAGGGTTAGGTTTAACCTTGGTAAAATACTGGAAATAAAATCCAGAGTAGAGTATGACTAGAGTGACCAGATTTTTCTGGGTTCAACCTGAGCCGAGGGGGGGGGGGTATGGGGGGCGCCACGGCAAAAAAAAACTGGGGAGCGGGCCGAAAATTGGGGGCGTTTGCGGTGCCGCGCTGAAAAATTGGCGTGGCCATGACATTGTGTGGGCGGAGCTAACATAATGATGTAAAAGCGAGGCATAAGAAAGCAGTGTTTCCGCCATGATGTGGTGAAACGAGGATTCGCATCATGGGTGTGCAGAAACTGTGTGATGCTATTTATTAGTATACCGTAAACCCAAAGCAGCAAATATAGCCAATTATGACCGTTAAATAATAAATGTGGCAACAGTTTCCCAAGACACCAGAAAATAAACGCAATGTGGGCAGCATTTCAGCAGAAAATTACGCAACGCGGGCAACATTTCACGAGAAAATAAAACGCAATGTGGGCAACATGTGAGCAGGAAATAACGCAATGTGGGCAACATTTCAGCAGAAAATAACGCAACGTGGGCAACATTTCACCAGAAACAATAAGGGAAAGTGGCTACCTATGCTACATGATTTCTGTCATTTGGCACTGTATTGGCCTGAGGAAGCGGGCTCAGACCCGCGAAACGCGTTGCCTGTGCTCAAATAAAAATCTTTTGTAAGTTTACAGAGATTTCGTCATTGAGGTAAGATACCTCATTTTTCTTTTTCGTTTTTAAACTGGTTTTAAAAACTTTTATTCAAATCAGGGCGCCTCTTTCCCTTATTGTGCATAGTTATACCCCCGTACATGTTTGTCCGAGGGGTGGTGACAGAACACCAGTTGTTTTACCACGGTTAATGTTTTGTCCATCCTTTTTCATCTAAGAGAGCGACCGCAACCAGGTCCGTCCAGGACCACCCCGAGTGGAGTCGGGTTTATGGTCTCCACCTGCTTCCTGTGGTCGGTTGCCCCTTGCAACCCTCCTTTGTGAGTAGCCCTTTCAATCAATTGATTTCTCCACACACCTACTATTGACATACTGCACTATCGGGCTCCCTTTTTTGTCTCCTGTATTTTTTTCCAAAGGGTGCCAAGACACCCCAACCACGTTTTCACTAGAAAACATTTCAGCAGTAAATAAAATGCAACCAATGTGGTCTGAATGATAAAACTGCATTATTTGCTTCTGAATTCCTTCTGGTATCAGTGACTAGGGGCGTGGCGGGGGCATGATTAGGGGTGTGACTGGGGTGTGTCTTAACGTGTCCCTCTTTCTTATCTCAGAAAGTTGGGAGGTATGCTTTAAAGGGAAGGTCCAAGCAAAATAAAAAAATGAGTTTCACTTACCTGGGGCTTCTACCAGCCCCCTGCAGCCATCCTGTGCCCTCGTAGTCACTCACTGCTGCTCCAGTCCCCCGCTGGCAGCTTGCCGACCTCGGAGGTCGGCGGGTTGCATTGCGTACATTTTTACGCATTCCCGCTAGTGCAGGAACATTAACACATACATTTTTACGCGTTACTGGTTTAATGCGTACATTTTTACGCATTAAAGCAGTAACGGGTAAAATGTATGTGTTAAACCGGTAACGCGTAAAAATGTATGTGTTAATGTTCCTGCACTAGCGGGAATGCGTAAAAATGTACGCGATGCGAGGTCGGCAAGCTGCCAGCGAGGGACTGGAGCAGCAGTGAGTGACTACGAGGGCACAGGATGGCTGCATGGGGCTGGTAGAAGCCCAATGTAAGTGAAACTCATTTTTTTATTTTGCTTGGATCTTCCCTTTAAACCGGCTACAAAAAAAGAGATTCACTTACCTGGGGCTTCTACCAGCCCCCTGCAGCCGTCCTGTTCCCGTGCAGCCACTCACCGATGCTCCGGTCTCCGCCATGGCTTAGTTTCACACTGTGCCTGCACAGCTCTGGCCAGGTGTATCCTTCCTGCCCACAATAGCATCCTGCACCTGTGCAGGATGCCATTGCAGACTGCAACGAGAAGGATATGCACGGCCAGAGCTGTTCAGGTGCAGTGAAAATGAAACTAACTTGCAGTGGGAGACCGGAGCACCGGTGAGTGGCTGCGCGAGCACAGGACAGCTGCAAGGGGCTGGTGGAAGCCCCAGGTAAGTGAATCTTTTTTTTTTTTCGTAGCCAGCTTAAAGGGTTAAACCACGCATGCGCTGTACTGTCACGCCGACCACCGTGATGACGCGAGGCGGCCGGCGTAGTGACGTCAGACGTGACGTATGCGGAAAAGGGGCCCAACACTCGGGCCAAGTGTCGCCGGGAGCCGCGAGCCAGCCATTTCTGGAAGAGACACTGGGAGAAGACCCGGATGTACGTCGTGGGACCTCCCGACCAGCACTGGGCTGCAGAAAGCCCCGGCTAAGTTGAAATTTTTATTCTAGTTTGAGCTCGGAGTCCCTTTAAAGCGGTATTGTCACCATAAAAATCTAATTTCAACAGCAACTGGTCTGAGGTTATTAAGTGGTAAAGATGCTAATCCTGCATTCAAAACTTGCAAAACTTTTTCTGCTGTTATGGTTTGGAGTTATCATATACTTTAGGAGCACTGGCCCTAGTGCCAAACAGTGCCAAAGAGTTGAATGCTGGGAGTTATTTTTATCTATAATATATTCCTCCTCTTCCTTTTATTTCCCTATCCGACTAAGATGGCGCCAGGTTCGGTCGCCGCGGCCACAGGGCTCCGGCCTTTTTTCTTTCTTTTACAATGATTTCGGTCTCCTCCGAGCTCCTCCGAGCTCCTCTTCCTGCGGGTAGTATGCGGAGAACAGGGGCGCGCAGGTCTCGCTCTGCATCCCGGCCTTTGCCGGCCAAGTGGTCCATCGGCTGTTTGGGACCCACGTGCTTGTGATGTGGATCCCAGGAGTCAACTGCTGCGGATGTGGGGAAGCCGGGAGGATCGCCTCTGCAGCCGTGAGGGAGCGGGACGCCGAGCCGGCCGGGAGCATCGCCTCTGCAGCCGTGAGGGAGCGGGACACCGAGCCGGCCAGGAGCGCCGCCTCTGCAGCCGTGAGGGAGCGGGACACCGAGCCGGCCAGGAGCGACGCCTCTGCAGCCAAGAGGGAGCAGGACACCAAGCCAGCCGAGCCACCGCTGCCGCTGCTGGTCCTCTGGCATCACCACCTGCGTGGAGCCCACCATGGCAACGCCGCACAGGACGCATATCGGCACTGGGCTAGGCCGCTGCCAGGGAGACCAGACGCCGCTGAGGCCCCCCCGCATCCACGTGATGCTGCTGCTGCTGCCAGGGAGGACAGATGCCGCGGATTGTGAGCGGGCCACCCACCCCACAGCTAGGTGAGGTCTGACTGCCGCTGCTTCCCCTGGGTCAGGGCCGTTACATCATTGTGGCCACAGCAGGCCAGTGCTCCGCTGCCTGTCTGGCTATGCTGTCCTCTCCACTCGGCCAGTAGGTGAGAGCCTGCCTGATCCTGCAGCCACCATCTGTGTGGGCCTAAGTGCTCCGAGTGCCCACAACGTACTAGGCCACAAGCCGGAGGAAAAGGTACGAACTTCCATGCCCTTGAGTAGCCAGGCTAGTCAGCTGGCCAGTCAAGACACCGCTGCAGCCATAGGAGGACTCTATCTTTTCTCTGCAGCAGCCATGGGTCTTAGCCTATCCATTCGGGTACTAACCAGCCAGGTCACCTTATATCCAAGGGAGCTCTCTTTCACTTTTCACTGCTTTCACTGTATGCACTGTACTGTATGTATCTGTATATCTTTACCTTCTCTCTCTCTCTCTCTCTCTCTCTCTCTCTCTCTCTCTCTCTCTCTCTCTCCTCTCTCTCTCTCTCTCTCTCTCTCTCTCTCTCTCTCTCTCTATCTTTACCTTCTCTCTCTCTCTCACCCAGGATGGACCAGGGGCATCTGATCAAAGTATCGCTGCAGAAGCGTTTTGAGTGCCATAGACGGCAGCAGATGTCCCCCTGGTCCTTCTCTTTGGGTCCATTCCTTATGAGTGCTCTACCTATGCTTTGCTTCACTCTGTAATTATGCATTGTACCTACTGTATGTATCGCTGTATATATGTATGCGCTATATGTATTTACTGTGTACCTTCTGTATGCTGCCTGTTCAATTTATGTACTGTACCACCACCGACCCAAAAACAATTCCGGGTACAACTCACGTTGTACTTGGCGAAATAAATGATTCTGATTCTAATTCTGATCTAGCTGCTTATCAGTAACACCCTCTGATGACTTGTGTTTACAAGCAAGGCTGAAGTGACTCAGTGATTGGATGTGTAAAAACAAAAATAGACAGTGCACTTGTTAGTATACACCTCGGTGGGAGTGTCTGAAGACTCTGGGAGGAGGGCAGCTAATGAATACACAATGAGCAAGAGAAGGGAGGGTGGAAAACAAGAGTCAGGGAGGATATGTCATGAGCATTAGCTTGGCAAGATGGCCACTGCCTAGAATAGGATTTTCTGCTTTTCCTTTATAAAATGCACAGGAATCATTACATGGATCTGTTATGTGTATGTATTGTTTTTTATTTCTAGGTTAGCATGGGTGTTGCTTGTACTTTAAGAATCCCTTTAAAGAGAAACTCCAACCAAGAATTGAACTTTATCCCAATCAGTAGCTGATACCCCCTTTTACATGAGAAATAGAATGATTTTCACAAACAGACCATCAGGGGGCGCTGTGTGACTAATTTTGTGCTGAAACCCCTCCCACAAGAAGCTCTGAATACCGCGGTACTCTGGGCAAACTGCCACAATGTAACAATGTTCACAGACAGGAAATGGCTGTTTAAAGCTGTCTGTAACAGCCAGAGCAGCTAGAAACAGCTACATAACTTGCCCACAGTAACAATGTCACCATGTAATACATGTCAGAATGTGAATCTGGGAGAGGAAAGATTTTACAATGAGCAAACACTGAATAAATCATTTATACATAATTATTGTAAAAATGGAGCACTTTTTTTTATTAAATTATTTTCACTGGAGTTCCTCTTTAAGATTTTAAAAGAAAAATATGTTGTTTTATAATTCAAACCACACTGGTCCTTTCTATCCTGGTACATTTTCCTCTATATTATTTGAAAATAAGAAATATATCAATTTAAAGAATGGCAATAAAGTTTATCAGTAGATAAAATACATATATTTACATTGATCTGTACATAAGTTATGAAAGAGGGAAATGAGGAAGGAAGAGGGACAGAGAGATTGGGTTCTCAAAGAGGGACTGTCCCTCCAAAAGAGGGACAGTTGGGAGCTATGCCTAACCCCAACCCCGTGGTGCCTAACCATAACCCCCCTGGTGGTGCCTAACCCTATGACCTCCCCCCCTAGTGTTGCCTAAACCTATCCTCCCCTCCTCCCATTTGCACCTAACCCTAAATCCCACTCCTAAAGCTAACAGGCGGACATGCTTGCGGAAAACAAAATTGGCTTGTGGGTAACAAAATTGCGGCATTGCATAGTGGGCGTGGATCACCACGTTTTGTGGCAAAGAAGGTAAAATTCGGCGCCCATTAGATGGCCCGAATGCAAGTTCGCAAACTTCCAACTCGAACTTCCTTAAAATTTGCAAACAGGCGAACCTTGCGAATCGCTATAGACTTCAATGGGCAGGCAAATTCTACAACCTACAGGGATTGTTTCTGGCCTCAAAAGTACCACCAAAAATTACATAGTTGACGCAGAGTCATGTTTTAATCAGTAAAGGGCAGACATCACAGTACAATCCTACGTTTGTGGCATAAAGTGCTGCTTTAACCACTTGCCGACTGCCCATAGCCAATTGGCGGCGCCAAAGTGGCACCCCCAGGAGCGCGTAACGGCAATTGGCGGCGGAACCTGGGGGACTAAATCACCGGGGATTGCGCGCAGTGATGCCCGCGCAACCGCCGGCATTAGGCTCCTTCCACCCTCGACGTCAACCCGCCGGCCAATTAGCAGTGCCGGTGGGTTGTTAACCCCCCCAATCTGCCGCGTTAGAAGCGTATAATACGCTTTGTAATGTATACAAAGCGTATTATACAGGCCGCCTCCTGCCCTGGTGCTCCCAGTCAGGAGGCAGCCCTCCTGGTAACACACTGATCTGCCCCCCCCCCCCGATCGCCTACAGCACCCCTCAGACCCCCCCCCCCCCACTTAATCACCCCCTCAGACCCCCAATCACTCCACTCATCACCCATCAATCACTCCCTGTCACTATCTGTCAATGCTACTTTTTAGATCAGGTCCTAAACTGCCCCCTGGGGGCTCCTGATCACCCCCCCCCCCACACACACACACACACCCTCAGATCCTCCCCAGACCCCCCCCCCCCCACGTGTACTGTATACATCTAACCTCCTCTGTAATCACCCATCAATCACCACCTGTCACTGCCACCCATCAGATCAGACCCTAATCTGCCCCTTGCGGGCACCCAATTACCTGCCCACGCTCTTAGATCGCCCGCAGACCCGCCCTCAGATCACCTCCCAAGTGCCCTCACCGTCTCCCTCCGATCCTCCTGGCCCCGCCAGCAGCCACTTCCTGTTTCGGTGACAGGAGCTGACAGGCTGGGGACGCAAGTGATTCTTCGCGTTCCTGGCCACAATAGCGCCATCTATGCTACTATAGCATATATCATATACCATATAGCAGCATAGAGGGTGCTAATGTGTCTGGGAATGCGAAGAATCACTTGCGTCCCCAGCCTGTCAGCTCCTGTCACCGACACAGGAAGTGGCTGCCGGCGGGGCCAGGAGGATCGGAGGGAGACGGCGAGGGCACCGGACAGCTGCAGGAGGCTATTGGAAGCCCTAGGTGAGTAAAACTCGTTTTTTTTGTTTGACTTAAGTGACCCTTTAAGTGGTTAAAATGTCCATATGTACACATCCATCAGGTAGTGTAAGTGTTATGCCTGCTTCATAATGACAGACCAAACGCCGTGTTTACAGAGACTGAGGGAAAACAGGTCTGTAAGGCCTAAGGAGGTGTGTGGTGCTGCATATGCGCTCAACTGAACGGACCAGTGGGGGTGTGTAGCAGAGGCCACGTTTTGGGATGGGAAGTTATTGGTGAAAGTGTACGATGGACCCAGTGTACAACCTAATTCTTATATTTTATTTTTTTTGTTGGCTTCTTTGTGAACTCCTCCATGCTAACTAGTTACGCGACCGTGCACGGGAGCTTCATGTGCACTAACAGGTCTGGAATGTGACACTGGTCAGTGAAACTGACAAGAGATGTGGTGACTTAGCTCTGCACATATATGCACATGTTTTGTAATTTGACAAATAAAAAAATGTTTTGCAGGTGCTGTAGCAGAGGGCAGACAATGTCATGGCCTACACAATTTGCCCCAAAAATTTTATTATTTTTAAAAAGAAAATCAATGTTTGTTGCATCCCTAGTTAGTGACACTGACGAGAGTGGCATTGACTAGGCTCTGCGCATGATGGTGAAGGTTTCTACATGCAAAAAAAATTGTAATTACCTGCAGTTACAGTTTGACGCCTTTACTCAACCCCCGTCCCCTTCCCCTTCGGGTGGAAGGTGCAGGTCTATAGTCGCCATCTTTGCTGGTCTCCGCTTCACGACTCTACTTAACTTTCTCGCACACCACTCAAATTAATTCTTCTTTTTCCCTTCTATACAGTTTCTGCAAGCTGAGAGGTCACTTGCTTCTTTGTACCTCCTTCTTATAAAAGCACTACTGTGATTTATCTAAACGTATAACCTGTATTCTCTGTTTTATGTTCATGTAGTTTTAAATTCAATAATCACGTAGTTCATTTACCCCATTATATTATGTTAATATTACAAGTGAGAAAGGGCCAGTTATTTAGGTCTATGGAGAGAGGTGATATATAGACAGAAAGGGAGCATATCACAATCTGTTGCTGGAGTGCTCCATACAGGGGCATAACAATAGCCCCTGCAAGGGATGCAGCCGCAGGGGGGCCCAGGAGCCACAGGGGGCCCCATCCTGAGAGACTGACAACTAAGGGCAAGGAGAGAAAAAAATCTTTCTGCTCTCTGCACAATTGTTTTAATGACTGCATCTGCTCAGCCACTGATAACGAATCATACGTTTTGTAGACAAAGATTTATAGACAGTTCCTATTCAGTGTGGAGGAGGCCCCACCCAAAGTTTTGCAGGGGGGGCAGTGATTTCTAGGTACACCCCTGGCTATCTGCATTATTACTACACAAAGAATTGAATGTGTGCATTTAAGAGTGAACACCTGACATACCTGGCTAAGCAAATTTGGCCTAATTAGCTATTCAAAAGGCAATGCTCATGCAAATACGCATTCGCTTTCGCATGCCAACTTATGCAGGGTCAAAAACCAATGCCGCAAAGCGGTCGCCCTGCGGGAATTAGTTCATGCTACAATTAGCACTATCCAGGAGCACCACGGGGAGGCTTCCCAATGCCCCCATACAACCGGGGGGACCGCGGGATCTCAGGAGCTCTCACTGCCTGGTAACCACAGCGGCACCCTGGAGGGGGAGGCTAGGTGGAGCAGGCGACCACCACCAAGCGTGGCCAGTGCCGGGGAGAGCCATCCGCATCCACCTCCCAATATTAAAAACAGGCACTTACCTTAACATCCATTGCGTTCTACTACTGAGCATGACTTGGGTGCAACACATTTGAAAAGGGAAAGGAGTGAAGCATGGGTCGCCCTAAGCTTTGGAGCTCAGGGCTGGCTCACACACAGCACTCCAAGGGGAGGGAAGGACAGGCGCAGACGGCCCACTCCAGGGTGCACACTGCCTAGAATGAGCCATCCACCACCCGCCTCCAAAGGGGGGATAGAAATGAACCACTACACAAAGAATTGAATGTGTACATTAAACACCAAGTGAACACCTGACATATCTGGCTAAGCAAATTTGGCCTAATTGACTATTCATGAGGCAGGCCCTTTGGCGATATACAAACAAATTTCCATATCCATTTTACTTCACGCTGCACTGGCGTTGTAACCCAGGTGCGTGGAGTGTGATACGCACCACAGTGTCACCATGTTGCGATTAGAGGGTGGGGACACCACTAGAGATGGCCCGAACGGTTTCCGGCGAACTTCCAGTGTTCGAGATCGTGGAGAACCACGAACTTATCCGGAAGTTCGGTTCGCCCCCATTGTGCATCATGAGGGTCAACTTGGACCCGAGTCTACATCACAGTCAGCAGGCACATTGTAGCCAATTAGGCTACACTCCCACCTGGAGCCCCCCCTCCCCCCTTATAAAAGGCAGGCAGCGTCAGGCATTGGAATCACTCATGTTCCTGCAGTAATTAGTGAAGAGATAGCTGCTGCAGACTCTCATAGGGAAAGCTTAGTTAGGCTCTTGTAGGTTTCTTAGCTTGCTCCTTGCTGATTATTATTGCTAAAAAAGCACCCCACAACAGCTCTTTTGAGAGCTAATCTTGTTCTTGTGATCTATTTTTTGTGTGTGTGTGTGTGTGTGTGTGTGTGTGTGTGCGCGTGTCCCACTGACACTTGTGTTGCATAGACACCCTTGGTAATTCCTACTGTGTGTGCCACTGCCAGGCTCAGCACATTCAGTGACTACCTGTGTGTGTGACAGGTGCACATTACCCATCACTGCATATACCTACCTGTTGTTCACTGTGCACCCACCTACGTGAGCGCACGCAGTGTCACTGTGCCTGTCTGGTACCTGTCTGTGTGTGACAGGTGCACATTTGTAATACCCATCACTGCATATACCTACATGCAATTCTATGAAAAAACCTCAGTCTCTGCATATGCTTGTAAAAAATTCCTTTATTTTGGTATACAAAAAATGTCCAGCAAGGAATAACCGTTAACCCTCCCCTCTAAAAACCATTAAGAACCTGGTCACAACCTAAGAGCGCTAAGATAATAACTCCCACTGTCATCACGGCGGTCAAAATCGATTGAGATCGCCCAGCCGTGAGTTAGAGCGTGAGATAGGTGACACTATGGACGTAACGTGTGCAGAGGGGGATGATGAAGTACCTGCTGTTGGTGCAGTTTTGGAGGTGTCTGAGGCAAACGAAGCTGGGCAGGATGATTATGATGACGATGATACGGATTCCACGTATGTTCCCAATAGAGGAGTTGAACAGGGGGACAGTTCAGAGGGGCAGTCAGAGAGGAGTAGGGGGAGACGAGTTCCTGAAAGAAGCAGAGGGAGCTCCTCGTCAGAAACAGCTGGTGGCAGTGTCCGGCGGCCATGTATCGCTACCTATGTACAGCCAGCCAAAATGGCCTTCAACGTCAGCTGCTGATGCCACCATAGTATCATCACCCCAGGGGGGCTCAGCGGTTTGGAAATTTTTTAATGTGTCTGCCTCAGATCAGAGCAATGCCATCTGTTCTCTCTGCCTCCAAAAATTGAGCCGTGGAAAGGCCAACACACTTGTAGGGACAAGTGCCTTGGGAAGGCACAGGGAGAAAAGGCAAAAACTGCAATGGGAAAAGCACCTGAGCAAAAGCAGCACACAAAAGAAAAGCCACCCTCCTTCTACTCTCCCTCCTTCAGGTGCATCATCTTCAGACACTTTCTCCCTTGCACCTTCACAGCCACCCTCCTCCACTCTGCCTCTGGCCTTGAGCGGTTCCTGCTCCTCTGCCCACAGCAGCCAGGTGTCTGTGAAGGAAATCTTTGAGCGGAGGAAGCCAATTTCTGCCAGTCACCCCCTTGCTGGGCGTCTAACAGCTGGCTTGGCGGAACTGTTAACTCGCCAGCTTTTACCATACCAGCTGGTGGACTCTGAGGCCTTCCGTAAATTTGTGGCCATTGGGACACCGCAGTGGAAGATGCCAGGCCGCAATTATTTCTCTAAGAAGGTGATACCCAAACTGTACCAAGAAGTTGAGAGGCAAGTGGTGTCATCTCTGGCACAGAGCGTTGGGTCAAGGGTCCATCTGACCACGGATGCCTGGTCTGCCAAGCATGGTCAGGGCAGGTACATTACTTACACAGCCCATTGGGTCAACCTGGTGACCGATGGCAAGCAGGGAGTATGTGGCTGTGCAGCGGACCAACTTGTGACACCTCCACGGCTTGCAGGCAGGCCTCCTGCCACCTCCTCTCCTCCTGCTACATCCTCTTCGCTGTCACCTTCCTCCTCCTCCTTGGCTGAGTGTCAGTTCAACTCTACTGGTGCAGCGATCTCCTCTCCAGCTACACAGCCCCAGCTCCCCAGGGCCTATGCTGCATGCCAGGTACGACAGTGTCATGCCATCTTAGACATGTCTTGCCTCAAAGCGGAGAGTCACACTGGACCAGCTTCCTGGCTGCTCTTAACAAACAGGTGGATCAGTGGCTGACCCCACACCAGCTGGAGATCGGCAATGTGGTGTGTGACAACGGCAGCAATCTAATTTCCACTCTGGGAAAGCTGACACATGTACCCTGCATGGCACATGTGCTGAATCTAGTCATTCAAAGATTTGTGTCAAAGTACCCAGGCTTAGAGGAAGTCCTGAAGCAGGCCAGGAAGTTGTATGGGCATTTCAGGCGGTCTTACACGGCCATGGCACACTTTGCCGAGATTCAGCGGAGAAATAAGTTGCCGGTGAGACGCCTCATTTGCGATAGGCCGACTCGCTGGCATTCGATACCCTCCATATGTTCTCTCGCCTGCTAGAACAGGAGAAAGCCATCACCCAGTACCTCTACAATTTCAGTGGAAGGACACAATCTGGGGAGATGGGGATGTTGTGGCCAAACAACTGGAGACTGATGCGAAATGCATGCAGGCTCATGCGGCCGTTTGAGGAGGTGATCAACCTGGTGAATTGCAGTGAAGGCACCATCAGCGATTTGATCCCGTACGCTTACTTCCTGGAGCGTGCCGTGCGTAGAGTAGTGGATCAAGCTGTGGAGGAGCGTGAAGAGGAACAGTTACGGGAGGATGTGTTGTGGGATCAATTAGCATCAGAACCAGATGTTTCCTCAACACCTGCGGCAGCACAGAAGGGGGAGGAGGAGGAAGTGTCGTGTGGGTAAGAGAAGTCAGACTCTAATGATGAGGAAGGTGTTTCTTTGGATGAGGAGGAGGAGGCGGTGGCAGAAGAACAACCGCAGCAGGTGTCGCAGGGGGCTTGTGCTGCACAACGTTCCCGTAGTATTGTTCGTGGCTGGGGGGAGGAGGAGGACTTACCTGACGTCACCGAGGAAGAGCAAGAGGAGATGGATAGTACGTCTGGATCCAACTTTGTGCAGATGGCGTCTTTCATGCTGTCCAACCTGTTGAGGGACCCCCGTATAAAAAAACTCAAGGGGAATGAGCTGTACTGGGTGGCCACGCTACTAGACCCTCGGTATAGGCACAAAGTGGCGGACATGTAACCAACTCACCTGAAGGCAGAAAGGATGCTGCACATGCAGAAAAAGCTGGCAACTATGCTTTACAGTGCGTTTACAGTGCTTTACAATGCTTTACAATACGTTTAAGGGTGATATCACGGCAAAACGCAATAAAGGTACCACTGGCAGTAATCCTTCTCCCATGTCCACGCAGGCAAGGACAGGACGCTCCAGCAATCTCATGGTGATGTAGGACATGCGAACATTCTAACGCCTCACCTTAGTGCTTCCGGATCCACCCTCCACCAACGCCTGGACCGGCAGGTAGCCCACTACCTGGCCTTAAGTGTGGGTGTAGACACTGTGAGCAGCGATGAACCCTTGGACTACTGGGTGCGCAGGCTTGACCTGTGGCCAGAGCTGTCCCAATTTGACATCCAACTTCTGTCTTGCCCTGCCTCAAGCGTCCTATCAGAAAGGACCTTCAGCGCAGCTGGAGGCATTGTCACTGAGAAGAGAAGTCACCTAAGTCACAAAAGTGTTCAGTACCTCACCTTTATCAAAATTAATGAGGCATGGATCCCGTAGGGCTATTGCCCGCCCCAAGACTAAGTCAGTCCCCACACACAGCATCTCTGCCTGCACGCCGTGTGACTTCCTGCCCCAAGACTAAGTCGCTCCCCCCACAGCATCTCTGCCCGCAGGCCGCTTGACTGCCTTCTCCGCCACCACCAACAGGGTCCAGGACTCCAGGTGGATTCGCTGCTAGCAGCGGCCACTATAATAATTTTTCTGGCGCGTGTAAATGCCTGCCTATTTTTTCTGGCTGCACTGCAGCTGCAACAGCAAAACAAAAAGCATGTACATGTGCCAATTTCCCTTTGTGATCATTACCTTGCCGCGGTGAAGGGTCTTGCATATCACAATGAAGCAATGACCGCTGGCTATATAAGTGTCTGGGGGGGGGCACACGCAAGATAATAAAGTCGTGTCTTCATTGTGGGCAGACCAAATTTGATCAGCTGGACAGTTACTGTTCTGTCATTCAGCTACCTCAGCACGGCGACCATATGGGCTGGAAAGCTGCCATCACCTGCACTCTTATCATGGTGCGCACTAGTCCAGCATGGCTGTCACTATACAAACAACTATTTGCAGTCGCTGCATACCTTTCACTGCATCTTTGACTGCACATTGTATTATACTTGGCAGTCAGTGCATACCTTTCACTTGAATGGATGGCAGACTTGCCCTCCATAACAGATTCTCGTTAAAGGATTTAAAGTTGATTCATCTCATATACAGCAGGGCCTCGAAAGTCCTCCTGTATTGTTATTTTTGGTCACTACCTCGGGACGTGCATGCCATGCCTGCTGCCTTCCTTGGATGTGTGGTAGCCGTTCCTGCTCCTTTGCCCAGAGTGTGCCTGCTGCCTTCACTGGATGCGCTGCATAATATGTTGGCGCTTTATAAATACAATAAATAATAATAATAATGTTTGGTGGTTGTAGCCGTTTCTTAGGCTCCCACTCCGGACCGGAATCGAACCAGGATTCCCCGGCCATTACCCGTGGTCACCATTCTACTGAGAAAGTACCACCGAAAGTTTCAAACAGTTGAATGAATGGCTGACTTGACCTCCATAATAGATTCTCGTTAAAGGCAAGTGGTGTCATATCTGGCACACCGCTGGGTCAAGGGTTCATCTGACCACAGATGCCTGATCTGCAAAGCACGGTCAGGGCAGGTACAATACTTATACAGCAAATGGGTCCTTACTTGGATGTGTGGTGGTGGTAGCCAGTTCTCAGGCTCCCACTCCGGACTGGAATCGAACCGATTCCCCGGCCATTACCCGTGGTCACTCACAATGGCAGACTTGCCCTCCATAACAGATTCTCGTTGCAGGTACTGAACAGCCAGTGGAAAATCAATAAAAAAAAATAGATGTAAGCTTTAACAATGGTAGAGAAAGAACCATCGAAAGTTGATAAGGCAGTCAGACATTACCTGATATCACTGAGGAAGAGCAATCTCGCCATGGTGCGCACCAGTCCAGCACGGCCGTCACTACACAAACAGCTGTTTGCGGTGCGTTACACAGTGAGTTTGGTGTGTCAGTGTGATGCAGTTCTCTAATTACACTCCCTGATTGATTTATACACATGCAAGATGTTTTAAAGCACTTTAGGCCTGCAATTTAGCATTCAATGTGATTTCTGCCCTTAAAACGCTGCTTTGCGTCAAATCCAGATTTTTCCCCGGGACTTTTGGCATTTATCTCTCTCCGCCATGCCCCCCTCCAGATGTTAGACCCCTTGAAACATCTTTTTCATCACTTTTCTGGCCAGCATAAGTGTTTCTAGTTTTCAAAGTTCGCCTCCCCATTGAAGTCTATTGCGGTTTGCGAAAGTTCGCGCGAACCAAACTTTCGCGGAGGTTCGCGAACTGAGAATCAGAGGTTCGCGCCATCTCTAGACACCAGATCCACTGCAGCAGAGCTGCATTTTGACACCCACAAAATGTGCCATATTAGCTTCACACATTCTTTCACTGAGGTTGGGAGAGGAATAGTCTTTTTATCAATTTTAACAAATTTCAGCTGCGCTCACCATCAGTAAATGTTCCTCAAATAAAACAAACACACTTTCTATAGCGTAACTCAGTTTCAACAATAGCATGCAAGGGGAAAGACCACCGTGAGGGATATTCCAGATTTCCATACAAAAACACCTCACATGTGCCTTAAAACAGGGGTGTACGTTAAAAAGGGGCGCTGGGAAAAAAGGGCGCGGGGTTTTAAACGATAAGCATGGATAACGTTTAAAAATGTATTGTACTGTATTTCGTTTAAAATTAATGTTTTATAAAGTTATAAATCATTAAATAATGTGCATTAAATCGGCAATTGTAAAAACGTTAATCTTTCGTTTAAATAGTGAAACGTATAATAACGTTTAAAAAAAAAATTACTAAGTAACCCTCCCTGTACCTACCCCTAACCCCTAGACCCCCCTGTTGATGCCTAAACCTAAGACCCCCCCCTGTTGGTGCCTAAGTAACCCTCCCTGTACCTACCCCTAACCCCTAGACCCCCCTGTTAGTGCCTAAACCTAAGACCCCCCTGTTGGTGCCTAAACCTAAGACCCCCCTGTTGGTGCCTAAACCTAAGACCCCCCTGTTGGTGCCTAAACCTAAGACCCCCTGTTGGTGCCTAAACCTAAGACCCCCCTGTTGGTGCCTAAACCTAAGACCCCCTGTTGGTGCCTAAACCTAAGACCCCCCTGTTGGTGCCTAAACCTAAGACCCCCTGTTGGTGCCTAAACCTAAGACCCCCCTGGTGGTGCCTAAACCTAAGACCCCCCTGGTGGTGCCTAAACCTAAGACCCCCCTGTTGGTGCCTAAACCTAAGACCCCCCTGTTGGTGCCTAAACCTAAGACCCCCCTGTTGGTGCCTAAACCTAAGACCCCCCTGTTGGTGCCTAAACCTAAGACCCCCCTGTGATAAGCATTAATAACGTTTCAAAAACATATTGTGCGGTTTTTTTCGTTTAAAAATAATGTAAAAAAAAAATTGTACTGTTTTTTATTTTTCTCCGGCGCCCTTTTTTCCTATCGGGCGCCCATTAAACGATATTTATTATGGGAGTGAATGGCAGCGCCCGATTTGTCCACTAGCCTCCTGCGCCCTTTTTTACTGTTCCCAAAACAGGGGGCCCCCCACCAACAGTGATGGGGCTCACCAAAACGTTGGCACCTCACAGAACAGGTGGATCTAGTGCATATGCAAATGTTTCACAGCAATCTTTGAACAGCATTAAAGTCAGCAACTCTTCATATCATTAAAAGTATGTTTTAAACCAGAGACATATAAAAAGACATAAGAAAAACACCATCACGTAATACAGTCATCTAACAATCCTGGCGCTGATAGAAATACTCTTACACCTCTGAGTGTTTGTCAGTGTGTGTAATATTAATAAGCCATCCAACCGAGCACTGCTGGGGGGTTCAGACACATGGCGTCCTGCTCCAATTTCATACTTACTCCCTCTGGCGGCTCCAGCTCTCTCCCATTTTTCCAGATGCCGCGTGTCTGACCCCCCCAGCAGTGCCTGGTTGACGGCTTATTAATATTACACACGCTGCCAAACACTCGGAGGTGTAAGTGTATTTCTATCATTAGTGCAAGGAGCGTTACAGTGGCTTGCAAAAGCATTAGGCCCCCTTGAAGTTTTCCACATTTTTTCACATTACTGCCACAAACATGAATCAATTATATTGGAATTCCACATGAAAGACCAATAAAAAGTGGTGTGCACGTGAGAAGTGGAATGAAAATCATACATGATTCCAAACATTTTTTACAAATCAATAGCTGCAAAGTGGGGTGTGCGTAATTATTCAGCCTCCTGAGTCAATCCTTTGTAGAACCACCTTTTGCTACAATTACAGCTGCCAGTCTTTTAGGGTATGTCTCTACCAGCTTTGCACATCTAGAGACTGAACTCCTTGCCCATTCTTCTTTGCAAAACAGCTCCAGCTCAGTCAGATCAGATGGACAGCGTTTGTGAACAGCAGTTTTCAGATCTTGCCACAGATTCTTGATTGGATTTAGAATTGGACTTTGACTGGGCCATTCTAACACATGGATATGTTTTTTTTTTAAACCATTCCATTGTTGCCCTGGCTTTATGTTTAGGGTCGTTGTCCTGCTGGAAGGTGAACCTCCGCCCCAGTCTCAAGTCTTTTGCAGACTCCAAGAGGTTTGCTTCCAAGATTGCCCTGTATTTGGCTCCATGCATCTTCCCATCAACTCTGACCAGCTTCCCTGACCCTGCTGAAGAGATGCACCCCAGAGCATGATGCTGCCACCACCACCATATTTAACAGTGGAGATGGTGTGTTCTGAGTGATGTGCAGAGTTAGTTTTCCGCCACACACAGCGTTTTGCATTTTGGCCAAAAAGTTCCATTTTGGTCTCATCTGACCAGAGCACCTTCTTCCACATGTTTGCTGTGTCCCCCACATGGCTTGTGGCAAACTGCAAACGGGACTTCTTATGCTTTTCTGTTAGCAATGGCTTTCTTCTTGCCACTCTTCCATAAGAGCCAACTTTGTGCAGTGCACGACTAATGGTTGTCCTATGGACAGATTCCCCCACCTGAGCTGTAGATCTTTGCAGCTCGTCCAGAGTCACCATGGGCCTCTTGACTGCATTTCTGATCAGCGCTCTCCTTGTTCGGCCTGTGAGTTTAGGTGGACGGCCTTGTCTTGGTAGGTTTACAGTTGTGCCATACTCCTTCTATTTCTGAGTGATCGCTTGAACAGTGCTCCGTGGGATGTTCAAGGCTTTGGAAATCTTTTTGTAGCCTAAGCCTGCTTTAAATTGCTCAATAACTTTATCCCTGACCTGTCTGGTGTGTTCTTTGGACTTCATGGTGTTGTTGCTCCCAATATTCTCTTAGCCAACCTCTGAGGCCGTCACAGAGCAGCTGTATTTGTACTGACATTAGATTACACACAGGTGCACTCTATTTAGTCATTAGCACTCATCAGGAAATGTCTATGGGCAACTGACTGCACTCAGACCAAAGGGGGCTGAATAATTATGCACGCCCCACTTTGCAGTTATTGATTTGTAAAAAATGTTTGGAATCATGTATGATTTTCATTCCACTTCTCACGTGTATACCACTTTGTACTGGTCTTTCATGTGGAATTCCAATAAAATTGATTCATGTTTGTGGCAGTAATGTGACAAAATGTGGAAAACTTCAAGGGGGCTGAATACTTTTGCATGCTACTGTATATGATTGTATTACGAGATGGTGTTTTTCTTGTCTTTATATGTCTCTGGATAAAAACATACTTTTAATAATATGAAGAGTTGCTGACTTTAATGCTGTTTGAAGATTGCTGTGACTTATTTACATATGCACTAGATCCACCTGGTCGGAATAAAGTTACAGTTACCTCAGCGCAAGAAATAAGCAGGTATATCAATGGCAATCGCAGCCTGAGACCAGTGTGGCCAGGAGATGGTTAAACACACAGTACCTGATCCTGTAGTAATCACACTTCCGGTCCGCTGTATGGACCCACCTACATGGGGAAACAAGCTCTGTCCGGATTCACAACCGGAAGAGGCTGATGGAACGCATGGCCATTTGCAAAAAGTCACGTGCGTGCATCATATATGACGCCGCTGCACGCTGACCAATGGCCGTGCATCAGAAGGTCCTACTGTGTACGGAGCTGGACGCGTAGTGCTCGTGGGGTACATTGAAGTGGTAGCTGCCATGGCAACCCCGGAAGCCCTATACCCAAAGCGAAAGGGTGGGAGGCGACCCAGGGCGTCACCTAGAGGAAAGGAAAAAAACACTCCAAAAAGGCGCACATAAAATATGTGCCTTTCAGTGAAATATGGAGGTATTCTCGCATATATAGCTATTTTAGCTGATTGGACTACAGCCTAAACCAGGGAGGAAATGGATGGGTATTAGCTCATGTTAGTGGGAAGTGGAAGGTGGCTGGGTGTACTGGAAGGTGAAAGAAAGGATAGGTGAAGAAGTGAAAAGGTGAAAAAGAAAGAACCCTAAGGCTTCTTTCACAGTGGGACATTGGTCGCATAACGTGCCCCTAACGCAACGCATTGTAGACTATAACTTGGACGTTATTGTGCATTCTTTAGCCCTGCGTTTGGTGCGCTGTTTTTGTCGCACAGTAATGGAACGAAAACAGCGCATGCGTTACATTTAAAAAAAACAACACATTGCTGAGCATGTGCAACACAAATAACGCAGCAGATTTATTGCTAAATGCACAGCATGCAGCACTTTCTAATAACGCTACACGTTACACACAAACGCAACGTGTGCACTGTGAATGTCGCACAGACTTAGTATTGCTGTGCGTTAGTCTACATTGGAAAATTTTATAACGTGTGACTTTGACGTCGCATTGTGAAAGAGGCCTTAAAAAGGGGGGGGGGGGGGGGAGGAGTGAAGGAAGACGGTAAAGTGTAGTACACGTAGACAAGTGAGGAGAAGGATGGAGAATAAAGATTCATTATAAAGATGGGCACCACAATGCAGAGGCACCGAATGGATCCCAGCATGGCATATCAAATCAAGATTATCTATTACAGCAATTATAGCAATTTTATTATTTCATTGAATTGGTTAAAACAAAATGCATCTCGAGGGAGAAGAAAAAAACTCCCTACAAAGGGCAATGCTTCAGTGTCCCCGCTACAAAGTCAAATAGTCAGGGAGCATCGAAGCTGTATTAAAATTAGAAAGCCATGATGGGATCAAAGGGCAATAAGAAGCGGCCAAGGGGTGAATACAGGGGCACCAGGAGAGTCAAGGATCCAAGAAACAAGCAAGATCGACATAGTCATTGATGCCTAAAGCGCCCATAGCATTAGTGCGTAAAATCCAATGCGCTTCTTGTCTGAGTAATAATTTTTTCTTAGATTTCCACGGACACTGCACTCTTAATACATTCCACCAATCCTTCAATTCTCTGTGCCTTTATACTCCGGATGTGACCATAAAAAAAAACACAAACAAACAAACATAGCGTGATTCTGTATATAACATATAGCTCCACCACGTGTGTTAAGAATTCTCATGTGGTCCCACCACATCCAGGTATCACAGCTCCTCACCCTCTGTGCTGGCTGCCAACCCACAGACAGCTTCTACGTTTATTATCAGTGATTTTGAATAGCAGCTTTCACCTTCCACCAAACTGTGTTGCATAAATGCCACCAAGATCTCCAGCCTCTCACCTTTTATGAATGCTGCCAAATTATAGGTCAGCCACAGCGCTTAGTAGATTCCAATCTCGCTGTCTCCTCACCAGTCTAGATCTCCATAGTATCCATATTTCATCAAGCTTAAACCTAATGACTAAAGAGGAGTCTCCATAGCGTGAAACTGTTGCTTTAATTTAAAAGATTAAAAGAGTTGCACTCACATGTTTCCATAAAACAATGCGCATATAGTATCCACAAGACGAGCTGTAGTCCACATCAGGGGCGTTCCTAGGGTCCTTGGAGATCGGGGGCACCTGTGGGCACAAGGTGAGGGGGGTATGTGGCATGCGCAGTGGCAAAAATAGGCGTGGCCATACAGTGAGTGGGCGTGGCCATGGGTTGGGTCCAAATTTACATGAACTTAGCTGCGGTGTAAGCTACAGATAACAGGCCTGCCCATCAAAATATTGGATGGAGCCCCCTGTCCTTTATTTAAATAATTGACAATCAGTATAGGCATAGATCAAAGATGTATATGCACATACAATTTTGAATGGTCAATCACTGACCAATTTTACCACCCCCATGCAGTAAGCGGGCCAACAGACAATGAATTTGATAAACAGAGCTAAAATTGGCTAATCAAAATTGTATGTGTGTACCAGGCTTTACAGCTAATGCTGTACATACTGAAAGTAGCAGGGATAAGCACACACTGCAGCTAGTTTACTATCAGTACAGGCACAGAGTAACAGCTTATACAGTACATACTGGAGGTAGCAAAGATCAGCACACACTGCAGCTAGTTTACTATCAGTACAGGCACAGAGTAACAGCTTATACAGTACATACTGGAGGTAGCAAAGATCAGCACATACTGCAGCTAGTTTACTATCAATACAGGGACACAATAACAGCTTATACTGTACATACTGGAGGCAGCAGAGATCAGCACACACTGCAGCTAGTTTACTATCAATACAGGAACAGAGTAACAGCTTGAACAGTACATACTGGAGGTAGCAAAGATCAGCACACACTGCAGCTAGTTTACTATCAATACAGGAACAGAGTAACAGCTTAAACAGTACATACTGGAGGTAGCAAAGATCAGCACATACTGCAGCTAGTTTACTATCAGTACAGGCACCGAGTAAAGCCTCATCTACACGCAGCAATGTTACTTATCAATTGAGCCGCTGATGCGGCTCGATTGATAAGATCCGACAGGTCGGATCTTGCCACCGCAGATTCCCTGCTCGTTCCCCACGAGGGGACAATGGCAGGGAATCAAGCGGAAGATAAGCGGCGCCAGGCGGGGATGAGAGCGGATCGAATCCGACGCATGCGCGGCGAGCGGGTACACGCGGGGATGCGGAATAGGCTCGATTAGCCGCCGGATCGCTGAGGCATAACAGCTTATACTGCACACACCAGAGGTAGCAGAGATCAGACACACACACACAGAGGACAGGGCACAGGACAGACACACAGGATAGGGGGGCACACACACACTAGGGCACAGAGAGGTAAACAACAAACACAGGATGGGACACAGAGGCGTACAGGCACAGATACCCACAGTTTCCATACTACCCCAATTTAGAACGAACGAACGAACACACACACACACACACACACACACACACACACTGTACACACACACACACACACAGTACACACACACTGTACACACACATACAGTACACACACACACTTACTACACACACACACACACACACTTCACTGTCAACACAGCATAGGAGATATAAAAAAGGGAGGGTGGGAGAGACGGGAGAAAGAAAACAATCCAGAGTAGAAGCCAGATGGAGTATATTACCTCCTCCCAGACATGCAGTCTTCAGGAAGCAGCTGACTAGCTGCCGCTGTATACTCCGTGTCGCTGGCTTTAATCTTCTCCCCGTCAGTCTGTCTGCAGCTTTGAAGACTTGCTCGCTCCATCCTCAGTTCACACTACACTGAAGACTCTTCAGTTTAGTGAAGTCCAGGTGCCCGCAGTCCTCTCACTGGACACGCTTCTGCTCCCCTGTCCGCTGTCAACTCCAGTAATAACGCGCTCCGATTCAAACCCTGCTGGGAGGCGGAGCTTCAGGGTGGCAGAGTCTTCCGGAGATGACAGGGTGAAGAGGCAGAGCAGCAGCTTGGCACTATGCGCATGTGTACTGGGCTGGCCACGGAGGGGAGCATAGAGTGGAGGCGTCATGGCAACAGAGGCCAATGCTTCCTTTCAGAGTGCCCCGCAGCAGGCGTTCAGAGGTTCGTGGCACTGTGGGCAGGATCCGTAGCCCGTGCTCGTGCTCCGGATCTATTGCCCGTGCTCCGGATCTATTGCCCTAACGACGCACCTGGTCCACGTCCTTAAGCTCCGCCCAACGCGTTTCGTATTAAATACTCATCAGTGGCTGGAGACGTTAGACCAATAGACATAATTTATACCCTAACTCCTCCTCCTTCCCAGCATGCTCCCACAAGCAGGCACCCAATCATCGGCAGCCAACGTCTGCCTCATATGGAGCGTAATGGGACTTCCGATTGCGGGCTTCCGCCCTGTGCGTTCCAGCACATTCACTTCCGCAGCGGCTTGCGTCCCATACGCTTACATGCCAAACATCACGTGCCTCAAACGTCAATGCGGCCAGGCATGCGCAATCTCCACCTCTATGGCCACAGTTTACCCCCAGCTTACGTAACAAGTGTATATGCAGCCGAACTTCACATGCCTCAAGCGCCAATGCGGCCAGACAGGCGTAATCTCCGCCTTCACAACTATAGCTTACCCCCCAGCTTGTGCAACAAGCCTATATGCAGCAGGTCCTATTCCCACTATCCATTTTCTAACTCATTATAGGTTAACCACCTCCCCCCATTAACTTTAAGCTGTCCACATCTCCAGACTGACAGATTCCATACCAAACGCTCACATGGCTAGCAGTATCCTATCTATACATATAACTCCTATCTACATCCCATATTCTCGCAGGTGTATCCCCTTCCCCATCCCACACATATATCTATATCCCATATTCCCCATCCCACACATATATCTATATCCCATATTGTAACAGCATGATTTATACATATTCCTTCCATAATAATATACATTGGGAATGTATATTATAATGGAAGGAATATGTATAAATCATGCTGTTTACAATATGGGATTGTAACGATTGTGGAATTCTCTCCGTGGTCAGCGCACAGGACGCGCGCCGACACTGCGGAAATCCTCCACAAGCGTATAATTAGAGAGAACCCAGCAAAAGGTGCAATGCACCTGCAGAGGGAAATTCCCGTCGGCAGATGGAGCTGTGGAGTGCAGAGGAACAGATCCTCTGCCCTGCCACAGACGCCAGACAGGAATTGTACGAAGGGAAGAGACGCAGGGCAAGATAGCCCTTAAAGAGAGAGAGTAAAGCGACAGAGTGTATGTGTGTTCACCAAACTAGTCGCCACCCTGCGACGATGAACACACAACCATGAAGATCAGGTGAGAAGGCAATCGCAAGAGATGGCGATTGCTAACAGCGACACAAGACCGAATAAGCACAGATGAGGAATGTATGTATGTCCACCAATCTAGCCGCCAACCTGCGACGGTGGACACACAACAGAGGAAACCAAGTGAGAACGCAATCGCAAAAGAAGCGATTGCAAATGAGAATGAGCACAGGGACAGAATGTATGTATGTGCACCAATCTAGTCGCCAACCCGCGACGGTGCACACACAACAGAAACAAAGTAGGAACGCAATCGCGAGAGAGGCGATTGCCAGAGGTGACACCAGGCTTAAGCAAGACAGGGCACGAGAGTAGCAAAGGCACAGCAAATCATACAATGAGAAGATAAGGAAAATAACAAACGCTAACTAAACGCGAACGCGTTTACAGCGCAATCTCTGCACGTTAAGCGCAACAGAGACAAGCACACCTAACTAACCGACACATAAACGCAAAACAGAGAACGCGAGCGCTTGCTTAACGGTTACCTCACTGAGCCTACAGCAAGCGTTCGTATCAGACAAGACAGACAGATGGACGGGAAGCAGGATAGGAAAGATCCACTGCTCTTTCCGCCAGAGCGAGTGCGATCCAGGTAAAGTAACAGAGCTAGCAGGATCCACTGCTCTTTCCGCCAGAGCGAATGTGAACCAAGTATAGAAACAGAGTTAGCAGGATCCACTGCTCTTTCCGCCAGAGCGAGTGCGATCCAAGTTCAGGGACAGGAACACAGAATTAGAAGGATCTACAGCCGCTACCGCTAGGGGCTAGTGCGATCCAAGCAAGACAGACAGATGTGATAGCCGGTAGCAACCGCTGCTCCAGCTATATTCCAAGAAAGCGATCAGAAGGATCCACAGCCGCTACCGCTAGAGGCTAGTGCAATCCAAGTAAGACAGATAAAACAGAAGGGGCTACCAGTAGCAACCGCTGCCCTGGTTAGCACCCACAGACAGGATGCTTTCCTATCAACCACCGCTGGCGACAGGACAATCACAACAGAGAGGTAACATAAACAAAACAGATAAGCAGGCTAACTGCACTAGAGAAGCTGCCTAGTGCAGTCCCCAGAATTACTCTAAGCTAACTATAACAATCCAACAAGGAAGGCTGACACTCCAGGAGTGAGTTAACAAACCGTTATGACCAGCAAAGCCTTCTGGTCAGCAGAAGGCTTTTATACTGCCAACCCTTAAAGGAGACAGCTGGGGAATTTGCATGTATGCAATCCCTCAGCAAAGCAACTCTGAAAGTTGCAAGATGAAGCCAGGTCTCTTTTCCAGAGACCTGTATCTCTCAGACATAAGGAATGGTCAAACAGCTGTCTGCCTGTGCAGCCAGCTGAGCGGATCATTACAGTAACCACCACCCCCCCCCCTCTAGGGACGGATTCCAGACGTTCCTCAAAACTGGTATTTCCACAAAACTCTAACTGAAGACTCATGAAGGTCGGCACAGCCCGACAAGGCCCAATTCCAGAGTCAGTCCACCAGAAACCGACCTCATCGGAAGCAGAAGCCACCGAAACATGCCCATATTACTACGGGTGTAACACCCGTCAGGGCTGTGAATGCCAGAGAAGAAGCCAAATGACACCCTCCAGACAATACCCACCACCTTCCAGGGAGCGTCCGAAAACACCAAACCTGCCACAATACCTGTTTGAAGTGTCTCTTTCAAAACAAAAGCCACTGTTGATCCTATCAAGGGTACCAAGCAAAATCTCTCCCGGAATCTCCCAAAATCCTTTGGAGCTCTGCAGACATTCCAAGAGGCCAGAACGCTCACCAGGCTCACATGGAGAACCGCCAAGAACCCCTATGGAACCTATGATTATTCTGAATTCAGAATTACCCGGACACCCATCAAGATCAGGACTTTCAGGGACCACTTCTGGGCATGCAAACAGGCAGGCAATATCAGAGCATGTCTCCACCGAGGAAGCATCTGAGCATGCTGGTAACCGTGGCATACTTGGGCTTTCTGGGTCACAGAGCACATTGGGGTACACCAGCACAGGAGAAACCTCAGGACATGTCGGGGAACTGCCAACCTCAGAGTCCGACACGACAAGACCAAAACCAGGACCAGGCAAAACATCATCACGAGTAGAGGCCACAGGTACTGGTCTTTCAAAAGAAGACTCGGACTCAAATTCAGAAATCTCTGTGACTGTAATATTATCATTGACTACACATGAGTGAAGGTCCACCAGAGCTGCAAAGGTAGTCAGCACAACAGCAATGCCCACTAAAGTGGACAAAACCTCAGACGGATCTGGGGGGAAAGAGGCATCTCCCAGAAGTTCTGTATCCCCCAGGAGGGACTTGGAAACCTTCAAAACATCAAATAAGACCTCAGAAGTGTAATTTTCCAAGTTTTCTAAGAAGGATTCTGAAGTATCCATGTTACAGGGCTGAACATTAAATACCTCCTGCAGGCAGGGCAGATGTCTCAGGAATGGTTCCACCATAAGCTAAGACTGAATTTCATCATCAGGACACGGAAGCACAGGAGTATCTAGTGAAACTAACTCTGACTTTCTGAGTTTCGTTTCACTGCAGGCAGATTTTATACAAAGCAAAACTGACTCATCCAAAGCACAGGGTGGAGAGTCAATACTTTCTTCAGAGCAAGAAAGGGACTCACAACTGTCAGTGCGATTGGACATCATATTGTTATTCATGGTACAGGGCAGGCTCAGAGAAACCTTCTCTGGACACAACAAAGATGCTTCAGTGTCAGATTCGCAAAACCAAAGCGCTGTCTCACTCTTAGATTCGGCTAACAATGTCGAATCCGGGGAGACAGAACGCAAACCTTGCGAATCCAAAATCACTCTCTGTTGTGAAACTGACACTTCCATAGCGCAAACCTCCACAATCTGCGGAGCAGACTGTAAGGCGTTCAGGACAGAAACACTGGAGCAACTGTCACCAGGCAACAGGCCCTTACAGGTGTGAACAGGGTGAGACAAAGACTCATTTGCACAAGAAATAGTGACAACAACAGGAGAAACTTTATTAGACATATTAATTTTACTTTTGACGCTGCATAATTTAGGAATTTTCCCCATAGCAGGATCATAGATGGAAGATCTTAAAGACCTGTTTTTAGATGACAAGGGATCCCACATATCGTTGAGAAAACTGGCAAATTCATGTCGATCTCAATTTGCAGGAACATCCAAGAAACAGGCATTACATCACATAAATTCAAACTGCACACAGTCAGGAGAGAATCTTTCAGGATTCGCAGAGGAGTCAACCACAGTGGTACACCCATTCATTTCAGATCGCACAATGTCTAGACTCACATCCTTTACCCCAGAAAGGCAGGAACAATCATCCAATAACAATGTCTCTTTATTGGAATCAATCGATTGGTGTGTGTGCAACTCATCCAAAATCGTCTGCCACACACACATCACTGGATCCACCAAACACCTGTCACACTCATCAGAATCCATCAAAGTGTACACGGAATTTATACAAGCGTTTAGCGTCTCTGCACTTTCTGCGATATAGAAATCGCAAAACGCCTTCCAATCCATCTCGAATTCCTCAACCAAAGCTCCAATATCCCAGGGAGCAAATGGGGGCTCAAACAACCCAGTATCTAAGTAGCTCTCATAAGGGTTGGGGTCAGGTACATGCATAGACTTTCTTACTCCTTTAATATAGAAAATAATTCTGCCTATTAAAGGATCCACAAAAGCTTGTGATTGGGGTAATAAACCCTGAAACTGAGCAACATCATTGTCAACATCTATAGGGAGTGTTTTATTCAGATACTTGCGGTTTTTAGTTTTTTCCTTTCTAGCAACTTTGCTCATCTCAGATTTGACAGAAGTAATCTCTTTATTTGTAGTTGCTATGGGCAACAAATTCTTTGGCTGAGAAGCCGAATCAGCAGACTGGCCTGCAAGCACCCACTCATTAGAATATGCTAACGACTGGGAGGTGTTGCATAAGTCAATCTGATCAGCATCTTGCACAGCAGGAAAAAACTCATAGAAATAGGCTGGCAGGGGAATTCTAAGCTTACGAGAAAACACATGAGCCAGAAACTTGCGAGGGTTATGTCTCAGATTCTTGTGTCTGGCATACTCATCAGCCCACACAAACAGATCCCCTTGGAAAAGATTGTAAGCAATCTGACCACTCCAAGTGGAAATATTGGTGGCCTGAAATTCAGGATTTGCTAAGAATCTGGAACATTCTGATATGAACTCATCTCTGGTTTCAGAGTCCAGTATCTTAAACCTCTTAAAGACACAGGACCCATATTCGACCAAATCGTACAAATCAGAAATTCCCTCTACACTGGGAATTTCGGTTTGGCTGTCATACTGTAACGATTGTGGAATTCTCTCCGTGGCCAGCGCACAGGACGCACGCCGACACTGCGGAAATCCTCCACAAGCGTATAATTAGAGAGAACCCAGCAAAAGGTGCAACGCACTTGCAGAGGGAAATTCCCATCGGCAGATGGAGCTGTGGAGTGCAGAGGAACAGATCCTCTGCCCTGCCACAGACGCCAGACAGGAATTGTACGAAGGGAAGAAGCCCAGGGCAAGATAGCCCTTAAAGAGAGAGAGTAAAGCGACAGAGTGTATGTGTGTTCACCAAACTAGTCACCACCCTGCGACGATGAACACACAACCATGAAGATCAGGTGAGAAGGCAATCGCAAGAGATGGCGATTGCTAACAGCGACACAAGACCGAATAAGCACAGATGAGGAATGTATGCATGTCCACCAATCTAGCCGCCAACCTGCGACGGTGGACACACAACAGAGGAAACCAAGTGAGAACGCAATCGCAAGAGAAGCGATTGCGAATGAGCATGAGCACAGGGACAGAATGTATGTATGTGCACCAATCTAGTCGCCAACCCGCGACGGTGCACACACAACAACAAAAACAAAGTAGGAACGCAATCGCGAGAGAGACGATTGCCAGAGGTGACACCAGGCTTAAGGAAGACAGGGCACGAGAGTAGCAAAGGCACAGCAAATCATACAATGAGAAGATAAGGAAAATAACAAATGCTAACTAAACACGAACACCGCACTCATTCGCAACAGCGAACGCGTGTACAGCGCGATCTCCGCACGTTAAGTGCAACAGAGACAAGCACGCCTAACTAACCGACACATAAACGCAAAACAGAGAACGCGAGCGCTTGCTTAACGGTTACCTCACCGAGCCTACAGCAAGCGTTCGTATCAGACAAGACAGACAGATGGACGGGAAGCAGGATAGGAAAGATCCACTGCTCTTTCCGCCAGAGCGAGTGCGATCCAGGTAAAGTAACAGAGCTAGCAGGATCCACTGCTCTTTCCGCCAGAGCGAGTGTGAACCAAGTATAGAAACAGAGTTAGCAGGATCCACTGCTCTTTCCGCCAGAGCGAGTGCGATCCAAGTTCAGGGACAGGATCACAGAATTAGAAGGATCCACAGCCGCTACCGCTAGGGGCTAGTGCGATCCAAGCAAGACAGACAGATGAGATAGCCGGTAGCAACCGCTGCTCCAGCTATACTCCAAGAAAGCGATCAGAAGGATCCACAGCCGCTACCGCTAGAGGCTAGTGCAATCCAAGTAAGATCCACTGCTCTTTCCGCCAGAGCGAGTGCGATCCAGGTAAAGTAACAGAGCTAGCAGGATCCACTGCTCTTTCCGCCAGAGCGAGTGTGAACCAAGTATAGAAACAGAGTTAGCAGGATCCACTGCTCTTTCCACCAGAGCGAGTGCGATCCAAGTTCAGGGACAGGATCACAGAATTAGAAGGATCCACAGCTGCTGCCGCTAGGGGCTAGTGCGATCCAAGCAAGACAGACAGATGAGATAGCCGGTAGCAACCGCTGCTCCAGCTATACTCCAAGAAAGCGATCAGAAGGATCCACAGCCGCTACCGCTAGAGGCTAGTGCAATCCAAGTAAGACAGATAAAACAGAAGGGGCTACCAGTAGCAACCGCTGCCCTGGTTAGCACCCACAGACAGGACAATTTCTATCGGCCACCGCTGGCGACAGGACAATCACAACAGAGAGGTAACATAAACAAAACAGATAAGCAGGCTAACTGCACTAGAGAAGCTGCCTAGTGCAGTCCCCAGAATTACTCTAAGCTAACTATAACAATCCAACAAGGAAGGCTGACACTCCAGGAGTGAGTTAACAAACCGTTATGACCAGCAAAGCCTTCTGGTCAGCAGAAGGCTTTTATACTGCCAGCCCTTAAAGGAGACAGCTGGGGAATTTGCATGTATGCAAATCCCTCAGCAAAGCAACTCTGAAAGTTGCAAGATGAACCCAGGTCTCTTTTCCAGAGACCTGCATCTCTCAGACATAAGGAATGGTCAAACAGCTGTCTGCCTGTGCAGCCAGCTGAGCGGATCATTACAGGGATATAGATATATGTGTCGGATGGGGAAGGGGGGAGGAGATACACCTGTGAGAATATGGGATGTAGATAGGAGTTATATGTATAGATAGGATACTGCTAGCCATGTGAGCGTTTGGATGGAATCTGTCAGTCTGGAGATGTGGACAGCTTAAAGTTAATGGGGGGAGGTGGTTAACCTATAATGAGTTAGAAAATGGATAGTGGGAATAGAACCTGCTGCATATACGCTTGTTGCGCAAGCTGGGGGGTAAGCTATAGATGTGAAGGCGGAGATTACGCCTGTCTGGCCGCATTGGCGCTTGAGGCATGTGAAGTTCGGCTGCATATACGCTTGTTACGTAAGCTGGGGGTAAGCTGTAGCCATAGAGGTGGAGATTGTGCATGCCTGGCCGCATTGACGTTTGAGGCATGTGATGTTTGGCATGTAAGCGTATGGGACGCAAGCCGCTGCGGAAGTGAATGTGCTGGAACGCACAGGGCGGAAGCCCGCAATCAGAAGTCCCATTACGCTCCATATGAGGCAGACGTTGGCTGCCGATGATTGGGTGCCTGCTTGTGGGAGCATGCTGGGAAGGAGGAGGAGTTAGGGTATAAATTATGTCTATTGGTCTAACGTCTCCAGCCCCTGATGAGTATTTGATACGAAACGTGTTGGGCGGAGCTTAAGGACGTGGACTACAGCTCGTCTTGTGGATACTATATGCGCATTGTTTTATGGAAACGTGAGTGCAACTCTTTTAATCTTTTAAATAAAGCAACAGTTTTACGCTATGGAGACTCCTCTTTAGTCATAAGGTTTAAAGGGACACTTAAGTCAAACAAAAAAAATGAGTTTTACTCACCTGGGGCTTCCAATAGCCCCCTGCAGCTGTCCGGTGCCCTCGCCGTCTCCCTCCGATCCTCCTGGCCCCGCCGGCAGCCACTTCCTGTTTCGGTGACAGGAGCTGACAGGCTGGGGACGCGAGTGATTTTTCACTTTCCTGGCCACAATAGCGCCATCTATGCTACTGTAGCATATATCATATACCATATAGCAGCATAGAGGGTGCTAATGTGTCTGGGAACGCGAAGAATCACTCGCGTCCCCAGCCTGTCAGCTCCTGTCACCGAAACAGGAAGTGGCTGCCGGCGGGGCCAGGAGGATCGGAGGGAGACCGCGAGGGCACCGGACAGCTGCAGGGGGCTATTGGAAGCCCTAGGTGAGTAAAACTCATTTTTTTTGTTTGACTTAAGTTTCCCTTTAAGCTTGATGAAATATGGATACTATGGAGATCTAGACTGGTGAGGAGACAGCGAGATTGGAATCTACTAAGCGCTGTGGCTGACCTATAATTTGGCAGCATTCATAAAAGGTGAGAGGCTGGAGATCTTGGTGGCATTTATGCAACACAGTTTGGTGGAAGGTGAAAGCTGCTATTCAAAATCACTGATAATAAACGTAGAAGCTGTCTGTGGGTTGGCAGCCAGCACAGAGGGTGAGGAGCTGTGATACCTGGATGTGGTGGGACCACATGAGAATTCTTAACACACGTGGTGGAGCTATATGTTATATACAGAATCACGCTATGTTTGTTTGTTTGTGGGTTTTTTTTATGGTCACATCCGGAGTATAAAGGCACAGAGAATTGAAGGATTGGTGGAATGTATTGAGAGCGCAGTGTCCGTGGAAATCTAAGACTGGTACACTTATATGTTTGGTGACAAAGGACAGCGATCCAATAATATATGTGTTTTTTCACAGGTGGACTATATATATATATATATATATATATATATATATACACATTTTTTTACAGGTGGACTGTAAGCAGAGTTGCAGAGACACCTTGGGAGGGTTTGTGTCATTTTAGGTTCTTTTTTTTACAGGTGGAAAGGTATACAGGTGTTGTGACACGGGGAAGATATATATGCATATAATTCTATATTTATTTGGAGGTTTTTAATAAGGTTGAGATATATGAGAGATAATTTGCACTATTGAGCTCACTTTCACTGGTAAAACTAATAATTTTTTTCTTGTCTCCACCCCTATGAGGAGTGTTGCAGACATCAATACATGCAAAAGAGAAAAAATCAGGATTGCTGTGGTGAACAGCAGACATGTTCAACAATCCTTGGGGAGACTTTGTTTTTAGGAAGCAACCGCACGTGCTCCAGCATGCGTTCTTTGACCATTCTGGTGGTTTTGCCAGTATAAAAACCACATATTTAGTTCTGCATGTGGCGAAAAAAGGCACATCGCACTGATTCGAGCCTAATTTAAAGGACTTACCGGTCTTCATTAGGTGACAGGCTTTACAAAAGCCACATCTATGGTTCCCTGTGGAAGCAAATTCACTCAGCCAAGTTCGCTGTGGATGTGTAATAGATAGCGGAGATGCCGCCGCAGCGTTGAGCGGCATGGCGGCTGTCTCCGCGTCTCAGCCGGCGGCCTTCGCCGCGCAGTTACATGGTGGAGTTTTGCCTGGTCCGTCAGTTGCACATAGACTGAGGGCTGCGCGCGCCAGGCGACAGGACCTTTATGCGAATAGAAGGGGAGTCAGCTGATCGGCCGGTCAGCTGACTCCAGCAGTGCTCTTGATTGGTTGAGTGACTGGGGCGGCGCTGTGGGGCGCTCTCAGTATATATAGGACCTGCCTGTCAGTAGCTCCTCGTCTGCTGTTGCAAATGCTACGTTAGCACTCAGACCTTAGTCAGATCCCAAAGTGTGCTAGAACCAGCAGGAGCTGGGGATCCACACTTGCCAGGCCTGGTGCACACCAAAAACCGCTAGCAGATCCACAAAATGCTAGCAGATTTTGAAACGCTTTTTGTTATTTTTCTGTAGCGTTTCAGCTAGCAATTTGCGGTTTTGTGAAGCGTTTTTGGTGTAGTAGATTTCATGTATTGTTACAGTAAAGCTGTTACTGAACAGCTACTGTAACAAAAAACACCTGGCAAGCCGCTCTGAAGTGCCGTTTTTCAGAGCGGTTTGCGTTTTTCCTATACTTAACATTGAGGCAGAAACGCACCCGCAATCCAAAATCTGCAGCAGCCCGGGAGTATGCGTTTCTGCAAAACGCCTCCCGCTCTGGTGTGCACCAGCCCATTGAAATACATTACCCTAGCGGATCCGCACCCGCAAGCGGATCTCAAACCGCAGCGGAAACGCTCTGGTGTGCACTAGGCCTTAGTCAGATTCTGTTGATAGCTATAGTACTAATTGAATTGTATTATTTGTTATGACCTTCTGCTAGCCTTGACTACTTTTCTGCTTACTGATTCTGTGCTTCTGTCTATCTGATCCTGTTGCCGACTCAGCCTGAACACTACTCTGATTTAAGCCTTCTGTCATTGTACCGTATCTGTCCGTTTGTTGCCGAATCTGCTTGTCTGACTCTCCTGCCCTCACCAGTGAGCCTAGTCCCTGGTGAGGGATTCCCAGTACAGTCTTAATCACCTGCTCCTCAGGTGACCAGTAGCTGCAGTACAGTCTTAATCACTTGCTCCTCAGGTGACTAGTAACTACGGTACTGTCCTCATCACCTGCTCCTCAGGTGATTAGGAGTTGCAGTACAGTCTTGATCTCCTGCCCCTCAGGTGATCACCCGCTGCAGTACAGTCTGAATCACCCGCTCCACGGGTGATCAGTATACGTTGTCTTACTGTGCTCCACCCGCTCCTCGGGTGAACTGATTACTAGTTCATCTGCATCTCCAGCTTGCTGGAGTGCTTATCCCTGTGTTCTATAGAGATATCTCCCTCTACCAGCTTCTCTGGGGGAGTTGATATCTCTATCTGTATTACTGTTGCACCAAACACCTATCTTTACATCTGGTTGTCCTGTGTCTCGCTATACTTGCATTATTGGTGATTCTGCAGATCACCACATAATCAGGTATAGTATCTGTATTATTGGTGATACTGCAGATCACCAATAATCAGAAAATCTGTTCTTGCTGACACCAATCTTTACAGAACAGCAGACCAAACATTATGCGGGGTGATCAATACCGAACAGACTCAGATCACTCAACTGTCTGGGACTGTACAGGTACTTCAAACGACTATTGATACAAAGTTTTCTGGGCATAGATCTGACTTTCAGAATTTCAGAAACCGTGTGCTATCCTATTTTGAGTTGAGACCCAATCTGTCAGGATCTGAGAACCAGAGGGTAACCTTTATAAAGACCCTTTTGTCAGGAGATTCACAAACATGGGCATATAGTCTTCACACAGGGCATGAGGCATTATCCTCAGTTCAGGAGTTTTTTAAGGCCGTGGCCGTTATATACGATGATCCGGATATTGCTATCACGGCTGAGAGGAAACTAAAGACTCTCAGGCAAGGTCATAATCCAGTGGAGGTTTATGCTGCAGAATTTAGGAGGTGGGCTGTATCAGCTAGATGGGGAATGTATGCTTTATTAGACTGTTTCCTGTCAGGACTATCCGATGCAGTTTCTGATTTGATGTTAGGTCATCCTGAGCCTAAATCTCTAGACGAAGCAATTTCATTGGCGGTGCGGGTTGATCGCCGCCTTCGCTATAAAAAAAAAACCCATGGCAGAAATGCTGTAAGATCTGTTTTCTACGCCTCTTCTCCACCCTCGTCACCTCAGGACGAACCGACGCAGATCGGTCAGTCTAGGTTAACACAAGTGGAGAAGAATCGCAGAAGGTCAGAAAGACTCTGTCTATACTGTGCTGAGGAGGGTCACATTGTCCAGAATTGCCCTAAAAAGTTGGGAAACGCTGCCGCCTAGGTGTAGTCAGAGGTAATACCCTAGGCGAGCCGTGTTTACCTCTAGATAATAACCGCTTACTCCTCCCTTGCTCCATTACCTGGGAGGGTTGGGTCACGGCCACAGAAGCATTCGTGGACTCTGCAGCTAATTTTATAGCTTATGACTTTGTCAAAAAATTGGGGATTCCCTTACTTCCTTTAGACCGTCAGATTTTGATCACAGCGGTAGATGACTCTCCGTTACAGTGTAGACAGCCTCTCTCCCAGACCCCCTTATTGTTGTGTAATATAGGGGTTCTACTTAAGGAGAACTACAGTTCTTTGTACTGCAAATGGCAACCTCCACCATAATCCTCGGTATGCCTTGGTTGCAACTACACTCCCCTCAGATCGACTGGGCTTCAGGTCAGCTACAGAGCTGGTCAGCCCATTGTCATCATCATTATTTGGAGAAAGTTGCTGTTTGCGCCACCAAGGTTCAGGTGAAAGGGGTGCCAGTGCAGTACGCAGAATTTTCTGATGTGTTTTGTCCAAAATCAGCAGAGAAACTCCCGCCACACCGGAGCTTCGACTGTCCCATAGAGTTAAGATCAGGTTGTATGCCCCTGTAACAATGTGTGGTGTTTGGTGCACACTCAGAGTATTCAGATTGTTGGTGATCCGCAGTATCACCAATAATGCTGATATATCCGATTATGTGGCGATCTGCGGAATCACCAATAATGCGGATATTTATTTGTAACTCTGGATACCGGGTATAACGACAGTGGAAAACCCACCACACTGATATCTTTAAGAGGACTGGGTACCTCTAAAAGAGAAACGCAGTGTGTGCGATTCTGTGACTAGATGACGTAACGCTAGAATCGCGTTCCCCAGCAGCAATGATATACTGGGGAACCACTGAGACCTCCGCAAGGAGGGATTCAGCAGAATAAACCCTTTAGTGGGAGAACCACTAAAGGGGGCAAAGTCAGACGGAAACGGTTCGGTAACAAACTGGCTGCGAGGTACCGAATCGTAAAACAGAGAGCAGAGTCAGAAATCTAGCCAAGGTCAGTAACGGAAATCAGATAGGCGGAGGTACAAAGTCAGAAAGCCGAACTCGTAGTGAAATAGACAAGCAGAGGTTCGGCAACGGGAGATCAGAAAATGGCACAGATAACAATAGTGCTTGCGAATATATTGGCAAAACCAATATATGTCGCAGATCAGGAAAATAACAAATCTGACTGTTGTGGGCTAGTTACGGCAAGCCGCACTTGGCCCACGATGGTACTGACTGTCAGATCACTATCTGGCTGACTATTAGATCAACTGACTGGCTGACTATAACAGAGATCAGGTTACATACAAATATATAATAATCAGGAAAACAACAAAGACTGACTGATGAGAGACAGGAGCCTTGCTCCAGCTAGGACTGTCTCTCTCGGATCTAGCTAAGGTCTGAGGGCTATCACAAAGTAACGCTTACTGCAGACAACTTGCAACTGACAGAATGCCTGCTTTTATACTGTGCTGGGCTCAACCAGCCCGCCCAGCCAATCAGCCAATCACAACACAGTTCAAGGACCTTGCAGCACAGCTCAAGGACCTTACTGAGGTCAGCTGACCAGCTGGTCAGCTGACTCTCCTTCTAAGAGTATAAAAGGCTTTATTGCACACGCGCGCAGCCCCTACGGGGTCCAGACTGGATTGAGGATAGCGTTGGTGTGTGGCAGGCCCTGAGGCCTGTGAGGGAAGAACCGGACCACAGCCTCGACGTAAAGTACCCGAGAGGCCTGTGACCGAACGGTGGATCGCAACGCCGATGCGGATGTTTCTCCGCGTTCCGCATGCGACCATGTGGTGGATGGTGCCGCTGATGCGGACGCGGCCAAACCTCCGCGTTCCGCTTGCTGAATGCGGTCAGGCCGCCGTCTTATTACAGTACCCCCCCTTTCAGGCGTGGCCTCCGGACATGCCTCTCCCGGCTTCCCGGGATGTGACTCATGAAACTTCTTTCTTATCTCTTTGGCACGCAGATCTCGAAGGGGAACCCATAATCTTTCCTCTGGTCCATACCCCTTCCAGTGTACCAGATACTGAACTTTATTGCGTACAATGCGAGAATCCAGGATATCCTGAACCTCATACTCCAGTTCCCCATCGACCACCACAGGAGAAGGGGGAGCCGAGTCTACCCTAACAGCAGGTTTCAATAGGGAGACATGGTATGTCCTGCCACATCTCAGACTGGCAGGTAGTTTCACCCTGTATGTCACATCATTAATCTTTCTTTCCACAGGGAAAGGCCCAATAAACCGGGGACCCAGTTTTGCCGATGGCTGTCTGAGAGAGATATGTTTGGTGGATACCCAAACAAAATCCCCCGGAACAAAGTTCCATTCAATGGAACGTCTTTTGTCCGCATACTTTTTCTGGATCTTAAAGGCCTTATTCAGATTGTACCTGACATTCTCCCAAATTTTCTTGAAGGCTCCTTGCCACTCCTGGAGAGCCGGAAGAGGTGACTCCCTGACTGGAAGCGACGAGAATTTGGGTGATCTACCGTAAACGACCTGAAATGGAGAATACCCGGAAGATGTGTTCCTGAGATTATTGTGAGCGAATTCAGCAAATGGCAAGAATTTAACCCACAGATGTTGCGCCTCCGCCACGTAACATCTCAAGAATTGTTCAAGAGATTGGTTGATTCTCTCTGTCTGCCCATTGGTCTGGGGATGGTAGCCAGACAAAAAAGACAGAGAGATGCCCAAATCTTTGCAAAAGGACCTCCAGAATTTAGATACAAACTGTACCCCTCGGTCTGAAACCACATCCACAGGAATTCCATGAAGCTTAAAGATGTTATGCACAAATAGTTCTGCCAAATCCTGAGCAGACGGCAACCCGGGCAGAGCAACAAAATGTGCCATCTTACTGAACCTGTCAGTTACGACCCAGATGACGGTCTTACCTTCAGATTCAGGCAGTTCACCCACAAAGTCCATGGAGATGTGGGACCATGGAACCTGTGGAGAAGGCAGGGGTTGGAGAGACCCGGCTGGAGCCTTCCTGGAGGATTTGCACCTGGCACAGACAGAACAGGACTTGACAAACTCCTCACAGTCGGACATGAAAGAAGGCCACCAGACAGCCCTACTCAACAGTTCCTGAGTACGGGCAATGCCCGGGTGTCCCACATTCTTGTGTTCATGAAACATACGTAGCACTTGCCCTCGGAAGCGGATGGGAACATACAGGAGACCCTCGGGTTTCCCCTTAGGAACATTAGCCTGACATGCCGAAAGCACCTTGGAAAGATCCTCCGAGATCTCAGTAGCTGCCAGAAAGTACTTTTCAGGGAGGATATTAGTGGGAGTAGCAGATGGGGCAGACTCAGGCTCAAAGCACCTAGACAAGGCATCAGCCTTAACGTTCTTGTCACCTGGCCTATACGTGATCACAAAATCAAAACGAGAAAAGAAAAGCGCCCATCTGGCCTGTCTGGGCGTTAACCTCTTAGCTTTCTCGATGTATTCGAGGTTTTTGTGATCTGTATACACTGTAAAAGGGAACTCTGCCCCTTCCAACCAATGGCGCCACTCCTCCAGTGCCAGTTTGATGGCCAACAGCTCTCGATTCCCCACATCATAATTTTTCTCCGCGGGCGCAAACCTCCTTGAGAAGTATGCACACGGATGGACCTTACCATCCGGGCCAAAAGCCTGCGATAAAACTGCGCCGACTCCTACATCGGATGCATCCACCTCCACAATAAAGGGGCGGGTGACGTCAGGATGACGCAAGATGGGAGCGGAACAGAAGGCTGCTTTCAACAACTCAAAGGCCTTAACTGCTTCAGATGGCCAGTTACTAGCATCAGCCCCCTTTCTTGTCAACTGAGTCATAGGGGCCACCACCGAAGAGTACCCCTTAATGAACCTCCTGTAATAGTTGGCGAATCCCAAAAACCTCTGCAGTGCCTTGAGGCCTGAAGGCTGTGGCCATTCCAGGACTGCTGCGACCTTACTAGGATCCATTGCCAACCCAGATGTGGAGATAATGTATCCCAGAAAGGCTACCTCCCTGACTTCGAAAATACATTTCTCCAACTTGGCGTATAATTGGTTCTCACGTAGTTTTTGGAGGACAAACCTAACATGCTGCCTATGCTGCTGCAAGTCTTTCGAAAAAATTAAAATGTCGTCAAGATAAACCACTAAGAATCTGCCTGATACATCTCTAAAGATATCATTGACAAACTCCTGAAAGACCGCCGGGGCATTGCATAACCCGAAGGGCATGACGAGGTACTCATAGTGACCGTCAGGTGTATTAAACGCGGTCTTCCACTCGTCGTCTTCTCGGATACGAATAAGGTTATATGCCCCCCTCAGGTCCAACTTGGAAAAAACACAGGCATCAGTAATCTGTGAGAATAGATCGTCGATGAGTGGGAGAGGGTAACAGTTTTTGATGGTGATCTTGTTAAGTTGTCTATAATCTATACACGGGCGAAGACCACCGTCTTTCTTCTTAACAAAGAAGAACCCCGCTCCCGCAGGGGACTTGGAAGGACGGATAAAGCCCTTCTCCAAGTTCTCCCTGATATAATCCTTCATCGCGATCTTCTCGGGACCAGAAAGATTGTACAACCGTCCCCGAGGGGGCATAGTACCTGGTCTCAGCTCAACAGGACAGTCATAGGGTCTATGGGGAGGCAACCTGTCCGCAGACCGGGCACAAAACACGTCACTGAATTCAGAATACTGAGGTGGAACCCCTTCAACGTGAACCTCAGAGGAACAGACTGATACAGACCCTAAACAATTCTCCTGACAATAGTGTGACCATGCAGACAGTTGTCCCTCTCTCCAATTTATCTGGGGAGAATGCTTCCTCAGCCAAGGGAGATCCAGGATGACTGATGAGGTGGCCATCTTTAAAACAAAGAACTGAATGTTTTCTGTGTGAAGAACCCCAATCTGGAGGGTGAGAAATGGAGTTTGACAAAGAGGTGACTTGTCTTGCAGTGGGGAGTCATCGATTGCAGTGACATAGATATGCTTCTGAATGGGGAGAATGGGGATATTGAACCTCAAAGCTAGATCACGATCTATGAAATTGGCGGCGGAGCCCGAGTCGATGAATGCAGACGTGTGACAAACTTGATTCTCCCATTGAAGGGAACAAGGCAGCAAGATCTTACTGTGATATGGAGGTAGGGTTGGCTCGCTTAGGGCGGTACCTCCAACCAGCCCTAAGCGGACAAGTTTCCCGTCCTCTTGCTGCACTTCTGCACTCGGTGACCCTTCTCCCCACAGTATAGGCATAGTCCCTCCTTCATTCTCCTAGCTCTCTCAGACCCTGTCAGATGGCCATGCCCCAATTGCATCGGTTCCTCCTCCGAGACCTCAGGAGGACTAACCGCATGGGACACCCTGGCGAGTGCTAAAGATCTGCCCTTCTTATGATATCGAATACGTCTATCAATTTTAATGGACAGTGTTATGGCCTCATCTAAACTTTTCGGTTCAGGGTGGCTTATGATGACATCAGAGATGGAATCAGATAACCCATTCATATACGTGTCTAATAGTGTGAATTGATCCCACCTCACTGAGACTGCCCACTTCCTGAACTCTGCCGCATACTCCTCAACCATGCGACTACCTTGTTTAAGTTCCCTGAGCTTGCGCTCGGCTGTGCCGGCGATGTCGGGATCATCGTAGATAATGGCCATCGCTTTAAAGAATTCAGACACCGATGACAAGGCAGTATGACCTTCGGGAAGGCTAAATGCCCAGGTCTGGGAATCTCCCTGTAAGAGGGTCCTAATCAGAGTAACCCTCTGTGCCTCTGAACCGGACGACACACGTTTCATCTGGAAATATGCTAAACAGCGATTTCTAAAGTTACTAAAGTCGGCCCGTGAGCCAGAAAATTTTTCCGGAAGGGGCATCTTGGGCTCGACTGTGTGAGGGGAAGGTTGAACCACTGGTGGAGACAGGGCAATAATTCTCTCTGTAAGCTGGGAGATCTGAGCTTGCTGTAAGGTCACAGTTTTGGACAGTTCTCCAATAGTGGCTGACAGCATATTCAATCGTTCCACCAGACCTTCCATATTCATAATGTGGTCTGCAGTACTGTAACAATGTGTGGTGTTTGGTGCACACTCAGAGTATTCAGATTGTTGGTGATCCGCAGTATCACCAATAATGCTGATATATCCGATTATGTGGCGATCTGCGGAATCGCCAATAATGCGGATATTTATTTGTAACTCTGGATACCGGGTATAACGACAGTGGAAAACCCACCACACTGATATCTTTAAGAGGACTGGGTACCTCTAAAAGAGAAACGCAGTGTGTGCGATTCTGCGACTAGATGACGTAACGCTAGAATCTCGTTCCCCAGCAGCAATGATATACTGGGGAACCACTGAGACCTCCGCAAGGAGGGATTCAGCAGAATAAACCCTTTAGTGGGAGAACCACTAAAGGGGGCAAAGTCAGACGGAAACGATTCGGTAACAAACTGGCTGCGAGGTACCGAATCGTGAAACAGAGAGCAGAGTCAGAAATCTAGCCAAGGTCAGTAACGGAAATCAGATAGGCGGAGGTACAAAGTCAGAAAGCCGAACTCGTAGTGAAATAGACAAGCAGAGGTTCGGCAACGGGAGATCAGAAAATGGCACAGATAACAATAGTGCTTGCGAATATATTGGCAAAACCAATATATGTCGCAGATCAGGAAAATAACAAATCTGACTGTTGTGGGCTAGTTACGGCAAGCCGCACTTGGCCCACGATGGTACTGACTGTCAGATCACTATCTGGCTGACTATTAGATCAACTGACTGGCTGACTATAACAGAGATCAGGTTACATACAAATATACAATAATCAGGAAAACAACAAAGACTGACTGATGAGAGACAGGAGCCTTGCTCCAGCTAGGACTGTCTCTCTCGGATCTAGCTAAGGTCTGAGGGCTATCACAAAGTAAAGCTTACTGCAGACAACTTGCAACTGACAGAATGCCTGCTTTTATACTGTGCTGGGCTCAACCAGCCCGCCCAGCCAATCAGCCAATCACAACACAGTTCAAGGACCTTGCAGCACAGCTCAAGGACCTTACTGAGGTCAGCTGACCAGCTGGTCAGCTGACTCTCCTTCTAAGAGTATAAAAGGCTTTATTGCACACGCGCGCAGCCCCTACGGGGTCCAGACTGGATTGAGGATAGCGTTGGTGTGTGGCAGGCCCTGAGGCCTGTGAGGGAAGAACCGGACCACAGCCTCGACGTAAAGTACGCCGAGAGGCCTGTGACCGAACGGTGGATCGCAACGCCGATGCGGATGTTTCTCCGCGTTCCGCATGCGACCATGTGGTGGATGGTGCCGCTGATGCGGACGCGGCCAAACCTCCGCGTTCCGCTTGCTGAATGCGGTCAGGCCGCCGTCTTATTACAGCCCCCTAGAGGCCATCTCTATAATCTGTCGGGGCCAGAGAAGCTGGCTATGCAGGAATACATTAAAGAAAATTTGGCCAAGGGCTTTATCCATCCCGGTCACCAGCAGGGGCTGGGTTCTTTTTTGTACAGAAAAAGGACGGTGGGCTTCGACCTTGTATTGACTATCAGGGTTTAAATAAGATCACAGTGAAAAATTGCTATCCACTGCCTTTGATTGACGATTTGTTTGCTCAGGTGACTAATGCCAGTATCTTCTCTAAGCTAGACCTACGAGGAGCATACAACCTGGTACGCATTAGGGACGGTGATGAATGGAAGACGGCATTCAACACGCCCGATGGGCACTACGAGTATCTGGTCATGCCCTTCGGGTTGTGTAATGCTCCTGCCGTCTTCCAGGAGTTGATCAATGAAGTCTTTAGGGAAGTTCTGGGAAAATTTGTGCTAGTGTATCTGGACGATATACTGATTTTCTCACCCAATCTAACCGAACATCGGAAACATGTGAAGTTCGTTTTAAGAAAATTGAGGCAGAACTCGTTGTATGCGAAGTTAGAGAAATGCCTCTTTGAAGTCACTAAGGTCCCTTTTTTGGGATATATTATTTCCACTTCAGGTCTCTCCATGGATCCTGAAAAAGTCGCTGCTGTATTGGAGTGGCCTCCACCTGTAGGATTGAAGGCACCCCAAAGATTTCTTGGCTTCGCCAATTACTACAGGAAGTTCGTCAAAGGGTTTTCTTCTGTAATGTCACCCCTCACCAACCTTACCAAGAAGGTGGCTGACACTTACCATTGGAAAGTAGAGGCACAGTCTGCCTTCGCTACGTTGAAAAAGTTATTTTGTTCTGCTCCCATTTTGAGACACGTGGATGTCACCTTCCCCTTCATTGTTGAGGTGGATGCATCGGAGATTGGGGTTGGGGCTGTACTGTCTCAACGCTCTGGCCTTCAAGGCAAACTACATCCCTGTGCCTTCTTTTCTCGTAGGTTCTCTCCAGCCAAGAGGAACTACGATATTGGCAATAGGGAGCTCTTGGCCATTAAGTTAGCCTTTGAAGAATGGCGCCATTGGCTGGAAGGGGCAGAACATACGATCACGGTCTATACTGATCATAAAAATTTGGAGTACATCGAAGGGGCCAAAAGGCTTAGCCCCCGACAGGCTCACTGGTCCTTGCTCTTTTCAAGGTTCAGGTTTGTCATCACGTATACACCAGGAAGTAAGAATGTCAAAGCAGATGCATTTTCTAGGTGTTTTGAGCCCGAGACAGTTCAGCCATCAACCCCTGAGACCATCTTACCTCAAAGACTGGTGGTGGCAGCCACGGAAACCTGGGAAGACTGGGCGGTTACCCTAGGGCCTTACCAGCAAGGTATTCCAGAAGGGAAGCCCGAGGGGGTTCTGTTTGTACCACTTCCTTTTCGCCTACAACTCTTTCAATTGTTCCATGCCCATAAGAATGCAGGGCATCCCGGGGCTGCTCGAACTCAGGACCTACTGGCCAGATGTGTATGGTGGCCTTCGTTGGCTCTTGATTGCAAAGAGTTTGTGAGAGAGTGCTCTGTGTGTGCCAGAAATAAACCCTCTCATCAAGCACCAGTAGGTACGCTACAACCTTTACCGGTGCCAAATGAACCATGGACCCACTTGTCTATGGACTTTGTAGGAGAACTCCCCAGGTCTGAGGGCAAGTCGGTCATCTGGGTGGTAGTTGATAGGTTCAGTAAAATGGCTCATTTTGTCCCTCTGAAGGGACTCCCCTCGGCCCAGGAATTGGCTGATCTCTTCATCCAGCACATTTTCCGGCTGCATGGCATTCCGGAGAATGTGGTGTCAGATAGGGGAGTCCAGTTTGTGTCTAAATTCTGGATAGCCTTTTGCCACCAGCTCGGTATGGACCTATCATTTTCATCATGCTACCACCCACAGACCAATGGACAGACCGAAAGAGTTAACCAGTCCTTGGAGCAATTTCTCAGGTGTTATGTGGCAGATGCACAGTCAGATTGGGTAAAGTTTCTGCCATTTGTGGAATTTGCGCATAATAATCTGAAGAGTTCCTCTTCAGGGTTTTCTCCTTTCCAGGTGGTTTCGGGGAGATCTCCCAAATTCTCCCCAATACCAGTGGCATCTTCCCCTTTTCCGGCTCTAGAGGATTGGCAAAGGGCATTGAAGGAAATTTGGGTGCTTGTAAAAAGGAAATTGGGAAAAGCCTTCCAGACGCAGAAAAAACAGGCGGATAAAAGGCGGTCTGTTGAGTGGAAGTTTTCCCCAGGAGACATGATGTGGGTGTCTACTTGGCATCTGGCGTTAAAGCAACCATCACCTAAGTTAGGACCCAGATTTGTAGGCCCATATCCTGTGTCCAGAAAGATTAATGACGCAACATATGTGATTGATCTCCCAGCCAGCATGCGAGGTGTGAGATCATTTCATGTTGCTTTGTTGAAGCCTGCTGTACATGCGGATTCCTCTCTCTCTCCCCCCCCCCCCCCCCCCTGTGATGATTGACGACCAACCTGAGTATGAGATCGAGAAGATTTTAGATTCTCGATTAGTGCAGAATTCTGTACAGTACCTGGTCTATTGGAAGGGGTATGGCCTGGAGGAGAGAACTTGGGTTCCGGATTGCTGCATGCATGCCGAGGATCTAAAGAAAGAGTTTCATGAGTTACACCCTGAAAAGCCGTGTAAGAAGTGTCCGGGGTCCACTCCTCAGGGGGGGGGGGGGGCATACTGTAATAGATAGCGGAGATGCCGCCGCAGCAGTGAGTGGCATGGCGGCTGTTTCCACGTCTCAGCCAGCGGCCTTCGCCGCGCAGTTACATGGTGGAGTTTTGCCTGGTCCGTCAGTTGCACATAGACTGAGGGCTGCCAGGCGACATGACCTTTATGCGGATAGCAGGGGAGTCAGCTGATCGGCCGATCAGCTGACTCCAGCAGTGCTCCTGATTGGTTGAGTGACTGGGGCGGTGCTGTGGGGCGCTCTCAGTTTATATAGGACCTGCCTGTCAGTAGCTCCTCGTCTGCTGTTGCAAATGCTACGTGTTAGCACTCAGACCTTAGTCAGATCCCAAAGTGTGCTAGAACCAGCAGGAGCTGGGGATCCACACTTAGTCAGATTCTGTTGATAGCTAAAGCACTAATTGAATTGTATTATTTGTTATGACCTTCTGCTAGCCTTGGCTACTCTTCTGCTTACTGATTCTGTGCTTCTGTCTATCTGATCCTGCTGCAGAATCATCCTGAACACTACTCTGATTCAAGCCTTCTGTCTTTGTACCGTATCTGTCCGTTTGTTGCCGAATCTGCTTGTCTGACTCTCCTGCCCTCACCAGTGAGCCCAGTCCCTGGTGAGGGATTCTCAGTACATTCTTAATCACCTGCTCCTCAGGTGACCAGTAGCTGCAGTACAGTCTTAATCACCTGCTCCTCAGGTGACTAGTAACTACGGTACTGTCCTCATCACCTGAGGAGCAGGTGATTAGGAGTTGCAGTACAGTCTTGATCTCCTGCCCCTCAGGTGATCACCTGCTGCAGTACAGTCTGAATCACCCGCTCCACGGGTGATCAGTATACGTTGTCTTACTGTGCTCCACCCGCTCCTCGGGTGAACTGATTACTAGTTCATCTGCATCTCCAGCTTGCTGGAGTGCTGATCCCTGTGTTCTATAGAGATATCGTGAAACATGTCGAGGCTGCGTGTGGCGTCATCGCGTGCTTGCTGGGCCGCCTGACCTCTCCTGCCACGCTCACTGACACAGCGTCCCCGATCACTGGCACGATCCCTGCCACTGGGACCCTCTATGGAGACTCTCCACTTGACTTCATCTATGTGTGGACGAACCTCACTAGCCATCTAAGGGCACAGGGGTGAGCATACCTTCATGAACTGTCTGGGCTCAATATGATCATGTCGGCTCCCCTGCTGCTGTTGCTGCACCCATCCATGGCTCTACAATAGAGACACTGTTTGGATGACCACCTTGTTTGCATATACAGTATGTGCTTTTTGCTTTTCATCCTTGCTGGATTGAACTGTCTATGACACAGGCTTGTCTGCTTATCCTGCTATTTCTGCTGGCAGTACTGCATGCCTTCTGAGTCTGTTGGGACACTGAGACAACGACAGTAAGTTGCCTAATCTTCTATGGACATCTCTGTGCCCTATGAGCCAAGTTTCTGGATTCACCAACTGTGCAGATCTTGTTGAGCTTTGGCAGGGTTTTTCCCTGCTGAGACATGAACTTTGCTTGTTAGCCCAATGGTGTTGACTGCTCAAGGCCTTGATACTCTGCTGCATGCTTGATGTATGCTGTGTGAGTGGATGAGTGGGGATTTTGCTAGCGGGGGGTGCTGGGGATGTGAGCTGCAGGTGGGGTAGTTGGGAATAAGGTCCATGCTATTTTAAAGATGTATCCTATTTACAAATAAATACATTTTCTAGTTTTTCAAAAACGCTGTCTCCTATGAGGTTTGTTGGTATGTACCGCCCACAATCTATTCAACCTTCCTAACTGGTTTTGCTGTTTTTTTGTTCTATAGAGATATCTCCCTCTACCAGCTTCTCTGGGGGAGTTGGTATCTCTATCTGTATTACTGTTGCACCAAACACCTATCTTTATATCTGGTTGTCCTGTGTCTCGCTATACTCGCATTATTGGTGATTCTGCAGATCACCACATAATCAGGTATAGTATCTGTATTATTGTACCAAGATGTGACATAGTAGGTGCTCTTTTGAAGGCAACTAAGGGTTGAGAGGGTAAATTATTTTTCAGTATTGGATCTTCAAGCAGGAGGGACCAGTTCTTACTGAAGGCCCATTTTATCTGCTTGGCCATAGGGGAGAAGTCAAATAAAAAAAAACCTGGTCCCTTAGTGGACCTGTTCCGATTCCTCCTTTTGATAAGCTCAAGCCTATCTTTATCAGTGGCTCTTTGAATGGCTAGATCCAAACTATATTCATTGTAGCCTCGGGCAAGGAGCCTTTGTTTGAGTACCATACCTTTGTTTGAGTTCCATACCATATACCAAGATGGCGCCCACGTAGGTCGCCTCGGTCACATGGCTCCGACTTTTAAAGCAGTTTTTTCTTGTTTTGTTAGCTTTAGTGTTAGATAGTTATAATTAGTTTTAGATAGTTTTAGATATCAGGTTCGTGTACCTGCTTTTTGTGCTTCTGACTGCCGCCACTGACTACCGCCGGGGCTGACTACCGCTGGGGCTCCTGCTCCTGCCTCCGGACACACATCGGCTCCCGTTCTCAGCCCACCGCTGCACTTAGCGAATCTCCCGGCCGCAACTCCTCCAGTTCCTGGCTGCCGCAACAACCCCAGCCTCCTGCATCCTGACCGTTGCCCCTGCTGCCCGATGCTCCTCCGGATCGCCCACACACGGTCTGCCGCTGCACCAGACGACTGCTGCGCTCCCAAGGGCTGCATCCCCGGCTACGCTCTGGCTCCCGAGCTGCCGCTGCATCTCCAGCTTCTGGCATCCTGACACTGCTCCGGGCCCCGGCATCCTGTTAGTCGCTCCCGGCTGCTTTCCGGATCTACAGCACCTCTCTGGCCTGCTCCCCATCCTGTGGTTACTTCCTGCACCCACGTGGCCAGGCCTGCATCCTCGTGGCCCGGCCCGCATACCGGCAACCTGGTGCCCCCGGAGACAGCATCTCTTCTGGGGAGGAGGACTACGGACTGCCCGGCCTGTGTCCCACCAACCTGGCCTCCAGGACAGCACCTTGCCTGGCTTGGGAGTCTCCGCTCTGCCCGGCCTGCACTCCTCCATCCTGGCCTCGGGGGCATCACCCCTCGCCTGGTGAGGAGGACTCCACGTTGCAGACCCTTCAAGCTCGGCCTTACCCTGTGTGCTTACCGCTGCTAGGAAACCTGACCTGCAACCTCTTCCAGCGGCTGCATATCCTGCCCTGCTTCTTGGTGAGTTCTGTCGCTTGTCTCCCCACTCCCTACTGTGATCCTCTATCTGATTGCAATAGGCTGTGTTGTGCCTGCTCCATATCATCTGTGCCTGCTCCATTTCATATGTGCCTGCTCCATACCATCTGTGCCTGCTCCAGACCATCTGTGCCTGCTCCAGACCATCTGTGCCTGCTCCATACCATCTGTGCCTTCTCCATACCATCTGTGCCTGCTCCATACCATCTCTTGTGCTTAGCCCGTGCTGTGCCACCCGCTCCTTCCCATCTATCTGTGCCATAGACTGTGCCGTTCTGTCTGTTCCATACCATCTAGCTGTGCCATAGTCTGGGCTGTGCCTCTGCTCCATACCATCTACCTGGGCCATAGTCTGTGCTGGGCAGCCTGCTCCTTACCATCTATCCGTGCTGCCCGCCCCATACCATCCAACTGTGACGGACTATGTTGTGCCGCCTGCTTCATACCACATGCACCATATCTGTGCCATAGTCTGCACCGTGCGGCCCACCCCACGCTCTTTGATTCGTGCCATGCACTGTGCCAGGCCGCCGCCTCATTCCATTCACCATCTACCGGTCGCCCCATACACTGTGCTGCCTGCTTCATCTCACCTACCTGGGCCACACACTGTGCCACCTACTGAGGAAATTGGGCCATGGGCGCGAAATGGACTGCCACCCTTTCCAGAGAAGCCCTTCTTAAATGGGAACCTCCAGACAGCCCCAACCCAACACCGGGCTCTCCCCTGTGGAATGCTGTCACCACACACATTGAATACCTCTCCACCAAGCGAGCACCAAACAAACGCCGCCACAGAGAAAGGAGGGCGGGGGCCCAGGTCTGACTTAAAAGGAAAGGCCTACGCTCCCCTGTCCCTGCCATCCTACTAGCAAACATCTGCTCACTCCCCAACAAGCTGGACGAGCTGCTCCTCCTTCTCGGCAGCAAACCCCAGATCAGCAAGAACACCCCTGTTCTCTGTTTTACCGAGACCTGGCTGTGCAACCGCATCCCCGACAACTCTCTACAGGTACCAGGCTACAACCTCCAAAGAGCAGACTGTGATGCAGCCCTCTCTGGGAAAATGAGAGGCGGCGGTATCTGCTTTTACATAAACACCTCCTGGTGCTCCACCACCACTCTCCACAAGGCCTGCACCCCAGACGTTGAGCTCCTTGCCATAAACTGCAGGCCCCGGTACTCCCTGAGGGAATTCTCTTCCCTTGTCCTCGTTGGGGTCTACATTCCTCCCGACGCATGCTCCAAGACTGCCCTGCATGTACTCAGTGACTGTATCTCGCGGTGGGAAACAGCCCTCCCTGAGGCCCTGTTCATCATCTTGGGCAATTTCAATAAGGCGAACCTTCGGCACGTGAGGCCCCACTACAAGCAGTACATCACCTGCCCTACCAGGAACTGTAACACCCTGGACCACTGCTACACAGTCCACAAGTATGCCTACAAGGCCACCCAAGGAGCCCCCCTGGGAAACTCTGACCACAACACAATACACCTGATCCCCACCTACAGGAGGCTCCTGGAGACTTCAAAGCTCATCACCAAAACCGTTAAAATATTGTAGCAGGATGGCTAACAGAGAGCCTGGAAAAGTCCTGTCAGGAGTTTATATATCACCCAGACTCATGTCAGAGCATGGGAAAATGTTGTGATGATTGATGGTAAACCTGTCCAACCAGAGGATAGGTTGTGTTTTCCTTATTTCATTAGTAATGATGACTTACTCTACAGAGTATGTAAAAAAAATGATGAAATTGTTGAACAGTTGCTGGTACCTAAATCACACAGAAAACTGGTAATGGAGCTTGCTCATGGGCACTTGTTGGGTGGTCACTTGGGTATTGAAAAAACCACTGAGAGAGTCTTGCAAAGGTTTTACTGGCCTGGGGTACAGAAAGAAATTGAAAGTTTTTGTAAATCCTGCCCTGTTTGCCAGAAGTCTGCACCTATGCCTCACTTTAGAAGTCCATTAGTGCCACTGCCAATTATTGAAGTGCCATTTGAAAGAATAGCTATGGACCTTGTTGGACCCCTTCCCAAGTCCGCAAGGGGCCATCAGCATATTCTAGTGATTCTAGACTACGCTACACGTTATCCTGAGGCCATACCCCTACGCAATACATCTGCCAAAAATATTGCTCGTGAATTGCTCCATGTGTTTAGCAGAGTTGGTGTCCCTAAGGAAATTCTAACAGATCAAGGAACCCCTTTTATGTCTCGAGTAACTAAAGAGCTGTGTAAATTGTTTAAGGTGACTCAGTTGCGAACTTCTGTGTACCATCCTCAAACTGATGGCTTGGTGGAACGGTTTAATAAAACCCTGAAAAGCATGTTAAGAAAGGTCATTGATAAGGATGGAAAAAATTGGGACTGTCTTCTTCCCTACCTGATGTTTGCTATTAGGGAAGTTCCTCAGTCTTCCACAGGTTATTCCCCTTTTGAATTATTATATGGGAGACATCCTAGGGGGCTACTGGACATAGCAAGAGAGACCTGGGAAGGGGAAAAAACACCTCACAGAAGTGTTATTGATCACATTTCTCAGATGCAAGATAGAATTGCAACAGTTATGCCCATTGTGAAAAGACATTTAGCCCAAGCCCAGGAAGCCCAAAGTAGAATTTACAATCGTAGTGCTCAAGTCCGCACTTTTTCACCTGGGGACAGAGTACTGGTGTTAGTCCCAACTGCTGAGAGCAAGTTCTTGGCTAAGTGGCAGGGGCCCTATGAAGTCATTGGAAAAGTTGGGGAGGTAAACTACAAAATTTATCAACCTGATAAAAGGAAAACTGAACAGATCTATCACATAAATTTGTTGAAACCGTGGAAAGACAGGGTCTCTTTAGTAGCAGAGACCACCCTGGTGACCTCTCAGAGGTGTACTGAAGCCCCTAAAATTCCTGAAGTGACAATTGCCAACACGTTATCTAGTTCTCAACAACAGGAGGTAAGAGAATTCCTGCAGAGAAATAGAGACGTGTTTTCAGACTTACCTGGCCAGACTACAGTAACACAACATGACATTGTTACCGAACCGGGAGTTCGTGTAAAACTTAAGCCCTATAGAATACCGGAAGCACGGAGACAAGCTGTCACAGATGAAGTAAAAAAAATGCTGGGTTTAGGGGTAATTGAGGAATCCAATAGTGACTGGTCCAGTCCCATCATCTTAGTCCCAAAACCAGACGGTAGTTGGAGATTTTGTAACGATTTCAGGAAATTAAATTCAGTGACCAAGTTTGACACATATCCCATGCCCCGGGTGGATGAGCTCATTGACAGACTGGGATCAGCTAGGTATTTGACCACCTTAGACTTGACTAAAGGTTACTGGCAGATACCCCTGACAGAAAATGCCAAGGAAAAAACAGCTTTTGTAACTCCTGAGGGGTCATTTCAATATAAAGTGATGCCATTTGGGTTACAAAATGCCCCTGCTACCTTCCAGAGAGCCATGGACAGAATTTTAAGACCCCACCAACAATATTCTGCAGCCTACCTAGATGACGTAGTTGTACATAGCACTGACTGGGAGTCCCACCTTACACGTGTTCAAGCCGTTCTTACAGCTATCCGCAAAGCAGGCCTCACTGCCAATCCAAAAAAATGTGCCATTGGGTTGGAGGAAGCCAAATATCTTGGGTACACTATCGGTCGTGGGGTAATAAAACCACAATTAGTGAAAACTGCAGCCATACAGGAGTGGCCACGCCCTACAAACAAAAAACAGGTCAGAGCTTTTCTTGGCATTACTGGGTATTATAGACGATTTATCCCAAATTTTGCAACTCTTGCAGCACCCTTGACTGACCTTACAAAAGGAAAAGACTCAGTGATGGTAAAGTGGTCTCCTGAGGCAGAACAGTCATTTCTGGTCTTGAAGAAGGCCCTTTGTGAACAGCCAGTCTTGTACTCCCCAGACTTTTCCAAGGACTTTGTAGTTCAGACAGACGCATCGGATGTAGGTCTGGGAGCAGTATTGTCACAAGTACAGAATGGGGAAGAACACCCTATTGTGTATTTAAGTAGAAAACTAAATGAACATGAGAGAAAATATGCAGTGATAGAAAAGGAATGTCTGGCTATAAAGTGGGCCCTAGAGGCATTGAGATATTATTTGTTGGGTCGTCACTTTGATTTAATAACTGATCATGCTCCTCTCAAATGGATGGCACAGAAGAAAGAGACAAATAGAAGGGTAAATCGCTGGTTTCTTACTTTGCAAGATTATAGTTTTACTATAAAACATAGACCAGGAGCAAAGATGGGAAATGCAGACGCCCTATCCCGAGTACACTCATGTTTTTCTGTGGGTGTTCCAACCTTGGGGTTGAAACAAGGGGGGAGGGTATGTAGCAGGATGGCTAACAGAGAGCCTGGAAAAGTCCTGTCAGGAGTTTATATATCACCCAGACTTCGAACCTTTGCATACAGGGAGCTGTGATCCACTCCAGGAATCCAACGGATTCATTAATTAGTATTCAGGAGGTGGATTATGTTAAATAGCTAAGCCCTGCTCTCATTCATTGCTCTGTAACCTGGGGAGCAGACAGGTTGGTGTGGCTGGAGCTAAAAGGTTGGTTTAAAAACTGTCATTTGTTGCAGTGTGACTAACAAAGCATCAGGCTTGTTCAGTCTATAGTTAGATCTGTATATATTGTATAGTCAGAGCCGAGACACGGCTAGGGTTTTGTTTTTGAATTTACTTTGTTTTGAAGCACCTTTTTATGCCCCTGTGTATATAGCTGTAAATAAACACACCACTGTTTGAAGGCAAAGCCACTGGACTGGTCTCTATACCTGAAAAGGTTGCTCACCCCAGGGAGCTTAGCACCCGGTACATATTCCCCCTCTCACATATGGTGGAGGATGCGAGGGGCAGCTGGATAGGTGCTATTTAAAGAGCCAGTACCTGAATTGCAAAAATAATGGACGAACTGGTGAAACAGTTGGTGTTGTCTAATGCAGCCTTGCAACAAGCAAACGCTGCACAGCAGCAAGCAAATGCCCAGTATCGGGACATGATAAATGTGGTGCAGACACAAACTGCGCAGCAAATCAAGGCTGTGCAGGAGCAGACACAGGAACTGTTTTTGAAATTAGCAAGTGATGCAGAAAAGGATCGGAAAACTCTCACAGAGGTGGTGCAGGGACTTGCACAGCGGTCTCCTGATACAGCTACAGGTGGTGGTGGTAACCACTCAGCTATCCATGTGGGTCGTTTCCTGTCCAAGATGACTGCAGAGGATGATGCAGAAGCCTTTCTGGTTACCTTTGAGAGGACAGCTGAAAGGGAAAACTGGCCTCAGACTCAGTGGGCTGGACTGGTGGCCCCCTTGCTTACAGGGGAAGCGCAGAAAGCCTACTACGACTTGGAACCTGCGAATGCTGCGGATTACAAAAAGTTGAAACAGGAAATTTTAGCCCGGCTGGGTGTTACTCTGGCTGTACAGGCACAGCGGGTTAGCAGCTGGTCCTACCAAGTTGGGAGACCTCCACGATCACAAATGTTTGATCTTATCCATTTAGTTCGAAAGTGGCTGCAACCGGAGACTCTGTCTGGGCCCCAGATAGTGGAAAGAGTGGTCATGGATCGCTATTTAAGAGCTCTACCTGTTTCTCTGCAAAGATGGGTGAGCCAGGGAGATCCAACAACTGCAGATCATCTGGTGGAATTAGTTGAGAGGTACTTTGCGGCTGAGGACTTGACTTCCTCCCCTGCAAGGTCACAGACTTTCCACCCAAAGCCACGGTATCCCCTGGCAACCGGTAAGACTGTTCTGGGGGAAGTGGGTGGTAAGCATGGTAAAGACTCAGGGGGAAGGAATGTTGATAATAAGCCTAGAGATTGGCGTCCCACACCTGGGAATCGCGGGCCTCTCCGAAGGCCTAACTTGGAAACTGTTAAATGTTTTCGTTGCCATGAATTTGGACATGTGGCTGCAAACTGTCCTTTAACTGATGAACCAATGCAGTGTGATTTCTCTTTCGGAGATAGGAGGCAGTCCTTGTTTGCTTCTGCTTCATGTACAGCCATGTCAGCAATCGGAAAACACATGTGTACTGTATCTGTAAATAGTAAGCATGACACAGCTTTGCTGGACTCGGGGAGCGTAATAACATTGATCAATGCTGATGTGATTGGCTCTGAGAACTTCCAGTCTGGGAAAGTGGCTGTAGTGTGCATTCATGGGGATACCCGAGAGTATCCCATAGCAACGGTTGCATTCGGAACTGCATTGGGGACTGTGAATCATGTAGTTGGAGTAGTACCTCATTTATTACATGATGCAATTATTGGAAGGGACTTTCCAAAATTTTGGGGACTGTGGGACTGTCCAGATCTGATCCCCATTTCTGAATCAGTACCTCTGAGGTCTGCAGAACAGTTATGTAGAGACGACTCCTCCCAGGAACTTTCAGTTTTTCCTTTCTCTGTTATGGCAGGAGAACTGGAGGAGTCTGGGGAAGTCCCTACGGCCAGCGAAGATAGGCAGACCTCCTCTAACCAAGAGGTTGGTTTGGAGCTGGTTGATCTTAATGTGCATAAAGAAAACTTTGGTACAGAACAGCGAAAAGATCCTACCCTTGTCAGAGCATGGGAAAATGTTGTGATGATTGATGGTAAACCTGTCCAACCAGAGGATAGGTTGTGTTTTCCTTATTTCATTAGTAATGATGACTTACTCTACAGAGTATGTAAAAAAAATGATGAAATTGTTGAACAGTTGCTGGTACCTAAATCACACAGAAAACTGGTAATGGAGCTTGCTCATGGGCACTTGTTGGGTGGTCACTTGGGTATTGAAAAAACCACTGAGAGAGTCTTGCAAAGGTTTTACTGGCCTGGGGTACAGAAAGAAATTGAAAGTTTTTGTAAATCCTGCCCTGTTTGCCAGAAGTCTGCACCTATGCCTCACTTTAGAAGTCCATTAGTGCCACTGCCAATTATTGAAGTGCCATTTGAAAGAATAGCTATGGACCTTGTTGGACCCCTTCCCAAGTCCGCAAGGGGCCATCAGCATATTCTAGTGATTCTAGACTACGCTACACGTTATCCTGAGGCCATACCCCTACGCAATACATCTGCCAAAAATATTGCTCGTGAATTGCTCCATGTGTTTAGCAGAGTTGATGTCCCTAAGGAAATTCTAACAGATCAAGGAACCCCTTTTATGTCTCGAGTAACTAAAGAGCTGTGTAAATTGTTTAAGGTGACTCAGTTGCGAACTTCTGTGTACCATCCTCAAACTGATGGCTTGGTGGAACGGTTTAATAAAACCCTGAAAAGCATGTTAAGAAAGGTCATTGATAAGGATGGAAAAAATTGGGACTGTCTTCTTCCCTACCTGATGTTTGCTATTAGGGAAGTTCCTCAGTCTTCCACAGGTTATTCCCCTTTTGAATTATTATATGGGAGACATCCTAGGGGGCTACTGGACATAGCAAGAGAGACATGGGAAGGGGAAAAAACACCTCACAGAAGTGTTATTGATCACATTTCTCAGATGCAAGATAGAATTGCAACAGTTATGCCCATTGTGAAAAGACATTTAGCCCAAGCCCAGGAAGCCCAAAGTAGAATTTACAATCGTAGTGCTCAAGTCCGCACTTTTTCACCTGGGGACAGAGTACTGGTGTTAGTCCCAACTGCTGAGAGCAAGTTCTTGGCTAAGTGGCAGGGGCCCTATGAAGTCATTGGAAAAGTTGGGGAGGTAAACTACAAAATTTATCAACCTGATAAAAGGAAAACTGAACAGATCTATCACATAAATTTGTTGAAACCGTGGAAAGACAGGGTCTCTTTAGTAGCAGAGACCACCCTGGTGACCTCTCAGAGGTGTACTGAAGCCCCTAAAATTCCTGAAGTGACAATTGCCAACACGTTATCTAGTTCTCAACAACAGGAGGTAAGAGAATTCCTGCAGAGAAATAGAGACGTGTTTTCAGACTTACCTGGCCAGACTACAGTAACACAACATGACATTGTTACCGAACCGGGAGTTCGTGTAAAACTTAAGCCCTATAGAATACCGGAAGCACGGAGACAAGCTGTCACAGATGAAGTAAAAAAAATGCTGGGTTTAGGGGTAATTGAGGAATCCAATAGTGATTGGTCCAGTCCCATCGTCTTAGTCCCAAAACCAGACGGTAGTTGGAGATTTTGTAACGATTTCAGGAAATTAAATTCAGTGACCAAGTTTGACACATATCCCATGCCCCGGGTGGATGAGCTCATTGACAGACTGGGATCAGCTAGATATTTGACCACCTTAGACTTGACTAAAGGTTACTGGCAGATACCCCTGACAGAAAATGCCAAGGAAAAAACAGCTTTTGTAACTCCTGAGGGGTCATTTCAATATAAAGTGATGCCATTTGGGTTACAAAATGCCCCTGCTACCTTCCAGAGAGCCATGGACAGAATTTTAAGACCCCACCAACAATATTCTGCAGCCTACCTAGATGACGTAGTTGTACATAGCACTGACTGGGAGTCCCACCTTACACGTGTTCAAGCCGTTCTTACAGCTATCCGCAAAGCAGGCCTCACTGCCAATCCAAAAAAATGTGCCATTGGGTTGGAGGAAGCCAAATATCTTGGGTACACTATCGGTCGTGGGGTAATAAAACCACAATTAGTGAAAACTGCAGCCATACAGGAGTGGCCACGCCCTACAAACAAAAAACAGGTCAGAGCTTTTCTTGGCATTACTGGGTATTATAGACGATTTATCCCAAATTTTGCAACTCTTGCAGCACCCTTGACTGACCTTACAAAAGGAAAAGACTCAGTGATGGTAAAGTGGTCTCCTGAGGCAGAACAGTCATTTCTGGTCTTGAAGAAGGCCCTTTGTGAACAGCCAGTCTTGTACTCCCCAGACTTTTCCAAGGACTTTGTAGTTCAGACAGACGCATCGGATGTAGGTCTGGGAGCAGTATTGTCACAAGTACAGAATGGGGAAGAACACCCTATTGTGTATTTAAGTAGAAAACTAAATGAACATGAGAGAAAATATGCAGTGATAGAAAAGGAATGTCTGGCTATAAAGTGGGCCCTAGAGGCATTGAGATATTATTTGTTGGGTCGTCACTTTGATTTAATAACTGCTCATGCTCCTCTCAAATGGATGGCACAGAAGAAAGAGACAAATAGAAGGGTAAATCGCTGGTTTCTTACTTTGCAAGATTATAGTTTTACTATAAAACATAGACCAGGAGCAAAGATGGGAAATGCAGACGCCCTATCCCGAGTACACTCATGTTTTTCTGTGGGTGTTCCAACCTTGGGGTTGAAACAAGGGGGGAGGGTATGTAGCAGGATGGCTAACAGAGAGCCTGGAAAAGTCCTGTCAGGAGTTTATATATCACCCAGACTTCTAACCTTTGCATACAGGGAGCTGTGATCCACTCCAGGAATCCAACGGATTCATTAATTAGTATTCAGGAGGTGGATTATGTTAAATAGCTAAGCCCTGCTCTCATTCATTGCTCTGTAACCTGGGGAGCAGACAGGTTGGTGTGGCTGGAGCTAAAAGGTTGGTTTAAAAACTGTCATTTGTTGCAGTGTGACTAACAAAGCATCAGGCTTGTTCAGTCTATAGTTAGATCTGTATATATTGTATAGTCAGAGCCGAGACACGGCTAGGGTTTTGTTTTTGAATTTACTTTGTTTTGAAGCACCTTTTTATGCCCCTGTGTATATAGCTGTAAATAAACACACCACTGTTTGAAGGCAAAGCCACTGGACTGGTCTCTATACCTGAAAAGGTTGCTCACCCCAGGGAGCTTAGCACCCGGTACATATTCCCCCTCTCACAATATGGACAGCGGACGCCAAACTGGAGCTCCAAGCTTGCTTTGAAACCACCGAATGGACGACTCTGGAGGCACCCACCCTTGATGAATGGGCTGAGAATATCACCTCCTACATTAGCTTCTGTGAAGAAGCGTGTATCCCATCCAAGTCCTTCAGAGTCTATCCCAACAACAAGCCTTGGTTCAATGACAGGCTTCGCTGACTTCGGAAACGCAAAGAGGAGGCACACAGGTCTGGCTCCTCAGAGGAATTCAGAGAGGCCAGGCTTGCCCTGAAAAGAGAACTGTGATCGGCAAAGAGGGCCTACGCCGAAAAGCTGGGGCTCTGCCTTAAGTCCACCAATACACGGGAGGTATGGAAGGGCCTGAGAGCAGCCACGAACTTCAAACCAGCATCCCAAACGGCGACCCCGAGCCCTCCACTGGCGGAGGAGCTCAATGAGTTCTACTGCAGGTTCGAGCAGCATCCCAACCAGCCCGTGGGCCAATCAGCATCGACCTCTGGTGAACTTGCCGCCCGGGCTCCTAGCGCTGTTCTGGAAACAGAGGTACTCCGGCACCTCCGGAAGCTGAATCCCAGGAAATCTTCCGGCCCGGATGTAGTGTCGTCTGTCTGCCTGCGAACCTGTGCTGATCAGCTAGCCCCTGTGCTCACCTCCTTATTTAAGCAGTCATTATCTGATGGTACACTCCCCTCCTGTTTCAAGAGGTCTATAATTGTACCAGTCCCCAAAAAACCAGGCAGTACCAAGCACAATAACTTCCGACCAGTGGCCCTAGCCTCTAACATCATGAAGCTCCTTGAACGGTTGGTCCTTGCCCACCTGAAGAGGTCCATGGACGCCCATTTAGACCCGCTCCAATTTTCATATAGGGCAAACAGATCCGTGGAGGATGCCATCAATGTCAGCGTGGCATACATCACTGAGCACTTAGACAGCCCGGCCTCCTACACCAGGATCCTGTTCCTAGACTTTAGCTCAGCGTTAAACACGATCTGCCCTGACATCCTGATCACCAATCTGACACAGCTCTGAGTTGATCCTACTCTCCGAGCATGGATCAAAGACTTCCTGACAAATAGAACGCAACAGGTGAAGCTTGGCAACTACTACTCCAGCGTTTAAACCACCAATACTGCGGCTCCACAAGGCTGTGTTCTGTCACCTCTACTGTTCTCTCTTTATACCAACAACTGCACCTCATCTGCTGACTCTGTGAAGGTCATCAAATTTGCAGACGACACCACTATTATTGGCCTAATTGGAAACCACGGGGAGCATGAATACCGTAGCGAGGTCGAGAGAATATGCAACTGGTGCAGGGAAAACAACCTAGTTCTCAACACAGCAAAGACTGTTGAACTAGTCTTATACTTCAGGAGGAACTCTCCCCCCCACCTGTCCTCATTGGAGGGATAGAAGTCTCTACGGTGTCATCGGTTTGGTTCCTAGGCACGACTCTCACCAACAACCTGAAATGGGGGCATAACACCACCAAAATGCAAAAGAAATCCCAGCAGAGGTTGTTCTTCCTGCTGGCCAGCTTCTATACTTCCACCATAGAATCCATCCTCTGCTCCTCAGTCATTGTTTGGTACGCGGGCGCAACGGCCAGTGATAAACAAACTGCAGAGGGTCATAGCTGATGCAGAGAGAACCTTCGGGTCTCCTCTTCCACCTCTTGATCTCCTCCACTCCACTAGGTTGAGGAAGAGGGCCACCATGATCTCCCGTGACCCCTCTCACCCTGGCAGCCACTACTTCCAACTCCTCCCGTTGGGCCGTCGCTACAGGACTATACCATCCAAAACCACCAGGCAGAAGAACACCTTCTTCCCCCAAGCTGTTCGGTCACTGAACTCTGACCTTCCCTGGTCTGGCCTGCATTTCTAACTGCCGGGTCGGTCAGCTGGTCCCCGTCGCTGCCTGCCTTGGTTCTTATATGGAAATGGGGGACTCGGGGCCTTTACCAGCATCTCTATCTGACTATCTGACTAATGCATTTCAAACTGTATATATAGGTGTGTCTATACTCCGTCTATGCCATGTGTACCACAAATAATTCCGATTATGGCTCTTGCTGTACTTGGCGAAAAAAAACTGTTTCTGATTCTGAGTTCCTCCGCCTGATGAAGGAAATCCTCTAATTGGGTATTGTTTCTACGTAAACGTAAGAACTGGCTGAGGGGAAGGGATTCTGTAACATGTTTGGGATGGTAACTCTTGCAATGTAAAATGGTGTTTGAAGCAGTGGGTTTACGATAACCTCTAGTTGTAATTCCCTCTTGTGTAATGGCCAGCTCTAAATCTATAAAACAGATGTTCTCTGCTGACCATTCCATAGTGAAATGCATGTTCACATTGTTCTGATTGAGGTATTCCAGAAAACGTTGCAAAAGTGGGACATCTCCTGACCGAAAGGCCAGAACATCATCCACATATCTGGACCACATCCTCAAGGCCAAACGGTAGGGGTTATCAACTGTGTGTATATAAAGTTCTTCCCATGCACGTAAAAAAGGTTTGCATATGTGCAGGTGACCAGGGTCCCCATTGCGGTACCAGAGACCTGCTGGTACCATGTGTCACCAAAAAGGAAAGCATTGTGAGGACATTCACACACAAAAGCGTTGTAAGAGGCATCTTTTTTGTGTCTCTGTCCATAAACATCCTCATAGCACTGACACCATCAAGGTGTGGGATTCTGCTGTAGAGACTGGTGACATCAATGGTCACCAACAAGTCTCCCCTGCACCACAAAGAGGACCCAAGGCCCTCCAGAACATCAATGGTATCACCAAGATGTGATGAAATGTGTGACAGTAATGGCCGGAGGATGTGGTCCAGATATCTGGAGAGTCGCTCCGTGACCGACCCCAAGCCTGACACAGTGGGTCGGTCCGGGGAATCGGTCAGGGATTTATGAATCTTGGGCAAACAATACAACATGGGTTTAACTGGAAATGGAGGCAAAAGGTTATTGGCTAGAGTAGAACTTAGGAAACCTTGTTCTACCCCTCTTCTAAGGAGTGACCTCAGGGCAGAATGGTAACTCACCGTGGGGTCTCCTTTGAGGGGTCTATAAGTAGTAGTATCTGACAAGTGTCTCAAAGCTTCCGCTTTATATTTGTCAGTTGAAAGAATGACAACTGATCCCCCCTTGTCAGCTTTGCGAATTGTGAGATCAGGACGATTCTTCAATCATCGCAAAGCTCTACTCTCTATGGGAGATAGATTTTGGGTTGCTACAGGGTAAATTAGGGCCTTAATTTCGCTGTCCACTTGTTTTTCAAACAGATCTATACAGGAGCCTGTTTGTGTAGGGAAGGGCATGGTGGACCTGCATTGCTTAAATTTGGTGTTGTCAGACAATGGTACATCAACCAGTGCTGATTCTACTAGAAGTTCATTCAGGGCCATGATTTCTCCCAGTTGCTTCTCATTCCATGACCCTTCTGGACTAAAACCCAAAGTGCCCACAGAAGCTTGTTCAGTTCTTTCAGGGCCTATTAGGGACATAGTTTCTTCCATTTTCATTTTTCCAAAATGATGTATATTCAATTTCCGATCGCAAACTTCCGCAAAAGTTCAATTCGCGCCATATGGTCGGGCTGAGGTAGCTTAATGACAAAACAACAGTGACTGAGTGTCCAGCTGATCGAATTTGGTCTGTCACAATGAAGCAATGACCTTATTATCGTGGGTGTGCCCCCCAAGACATTCATATAGCCGTCGGTCATTGTTTTATTGTGATACACAAGCCCCTTCACCACGGCAAGGTGATGATCATGAAGGGGAATTGGCACATGTACCTGACATGTGCTAGCAGCGGCCTTAAAAATTCAGGAATCCGCCTGGAGTCCTGGACCCTGTTGGTGGTGGCGGAGAAGGCAGTCAAGCGGCCTGCAGGCAGAGATGCTGTATGGGGACTGACTTAGTCTTGGGGCAGGCAGCCAGTCACATGGCGTGCGGGCAGAGATGCTGTGTGTGGGGACTGACTTAGTCTTGGGGCGGGCAGTAACCCTCCGGGATCCATGCCTCATTCATTTTGTTAAAAGTGAGGTACTGAACACTTTTGTGACTTAGGCGACTTCTCTTCTCAGTGACAATGCCTCCAGCTGCGCTGAAGGTTCTTTCTGACAGGACGCTTGAGGCAGGGCAAGGCAGAAGTTGGATGGCAAATTGGTACAGCTCTGGCCACAGGTCAAGCCTGTGCACCCAGTAGTCCAAGGGTTCATCGCTGCTCACAGTGTCTACATCCACACTTAAGGCCGGGTAGTTGGCTACCTGCCGGACCAGACATTAGTGGAGGGTGGATCCTGAAGGGCTAAGGCGAGGCTTTGGACTAAAGAATGTCCACATGTCCGACCTCACCATGAAATCGCTGGAGCGTCCTGTCCTTGCCTGCGTGGACATGGAGGAGGATTACTAGCAGTGGTACCTTTATTTAGTTGTGCTGTGACATCACCCTTAAATGCACTGTAAAGCATAGTTGCCAGCTTGTTCTGCCTGTGCAGCATCCTTTCTGCCTTCTGGTGAGTTGGTAACATGTCCGCCACTTTGTGCCTATACCGAGGGTCTAGTAGCGTGGCCACCCAGTACAGCTCATTCCCCTTGAGTTTTTTTATACAGGGGTCCCTCAACAGGCTGGACAGCATGAAAGACGCCATCTGCACAAAGTTGAATCCAGATGTACTATCCATCTCCTTTTGCTCTTCCTCAGTGACGTCAGGTAAGTCCTCCTCCTCCCCCCAGCCACGAACAATACCACAGGAACGTTGATCAGCACAAGCCCCCTGCAACGCCTGCTGTGGTTGTTCTTCTGCCGCCTCCTCCTCCAAAAAAACACCTTCCTCATCATCTGAGTCTGACTCCTCTTCCCCACACGACCCTTTGTTCTGCCGCAGGTGTTAAGGAAACATCTGGTTCTGATGAGAATTGATCCCACAACTCTTCATCCTGTTCCTGTTCACGCTCCTCCACAGCTTGATCCACCACTCTACGCACGGCACGCTCCAGGAAGAAAGCATATGGGATCAAGTCGCTGATGGCACCTTCACTGCGACTCACCATGTTTGTCACTTCCTCAAACGGCCGCATGAGCCTGCAGCCATTTCGCATGAGTGTCCAGTTCTTTGGCAAGAACATCCCCATCTCCCCAGACTGTGTCCTTCTACTGTAGTTGTAGAGGAACTGGGTGACAGCTTTCTCCTGCTGTAGCAGGTGGTCGAACATCAGTCGGGCTATCGCAAATCAATCGTCTCATCGGCAAGTTGTTTCTCCACAAAGCGTGCCATGGCCGTGTAAGACTGCCTGAAATGCCCACACAACTTCCTGGCCTGCTTCAGGACGTCTTGCAAGCATGGATACTTAGACACAAATTTCTGAATGATGAGATTCAGCACATGTGCCATGCAGGGAATATGTGTCAAATTTCCCAAATTCAAAGCCGAAATTAGATTGCTGCCATTGTCACACACCACGTTGCCGATGTCCAGTTGGTGCGGGGTCAGCCACTGATCCACCTATTTGTTAAGAGCAGCCAGGAGAGCTGCTCCAGTGTGACTCTCTGCTTTGAGGCAAGACATGTCTAATATGGCGTGACACCGTCGTACCTGGCATGCAGCATAGACCCTGGGGAGCTGGGGCTGTGTAGCTGGAGAGGAGATTGCAGCACCAGAAGAGTTGAACTGCCACTCAGCCAAGGAGGAGGAGGAGGACTACAGCGAAGAGGATGTAGCAGTAGGAGGAGGAGGATAGGAGGTGGCAGCAGGCCTGCCTGCAAGCCGTGGAGGTGTCACAAGCAGGTCCGCTGCACAGCCACTCCCTGCTTGTCAGCGGTCACCTGGTTGACCCAATGGGCTGTGTAAGTAATGTACCTGCCCTGACCACGCTTGACAGACCAGGCATCCGTGGTCAGATGGACCCTTGACCCAATGCTGTGTGCCAGAGATGACACCACTTGCCTCTCAACTTCATGGTACAGTTGGGGTATCACCTGTTTAGAGAAATAATTGCGTCCTGGTATCTTCCACTGCGATGTCCCAATGGCCACTAATTTACGGAAGACCTCAGAGTCCACCAGCTGGTATGGTAACAGCTGGCGAGCTGACAGTTCCGCCAAGCCAGCTGTCAGACGCCGGGCAAGGGGGTGACTGGCAGAAATTGGCTTCTTTTGCTCAAAGATTTCCTTCACAGACACCTGGCTGCTGTGGGCAGAGGAGCAGGAACCGATCAAGGTCAGAGGCGGAGTGGAGGAGGGTGGCTGTGAAGGTGCAAGGGAGAAAGTGGCTGAAGATGATGTACCTGAAGGAGGAAGAGTAGAAGGAGGGTGACTTTTCTTTTGTGTGCTGCTTTTGCTCAGGTGCTCTTTCCATTGCAGTTTGTGCCTTTTCTCCAGGTGCCTTCGTAAGGCACTTGTCCCTACGTGGGTGTTAGCCTTTCCACGGCTCAATTTTTGGAGGCAGAGAGAACAGATGGCATTGCTCCGATCTGAGGCAAACACATAAAACATTTTCCAAACTGCTGAGCCCCCCTTGGGTGATGGCACTATGGTGGCATCAGCAGCTGACGTTGAAGGCCATGTTGGCTGGCTGTACATAGGTGGCGATACATGGCGCCGGACACTGCCACCAGCTGTTTCTGACGAAGAGCGCCCCTGCTTCTTTCAGGAACTGGTCTCCTACTCCTCTCTGACTCCCCCTCTGAACTGTCCCCTTGGTCATCTTGTCTCTTAGGATCCCACATGACATCCGTCTCATCGTCATCATCATAATCATCCTGCCCACCTTCGCTTGCCTCAGACACCTCATAAACTGCACCAACAGCAGGTACTTCATCATCCTCCTCCTCACACCTTACGTCCATAGTATCGCCTAACTCAGACATATGAGGTGGTGTAACTTGCTTAGCGCCTTCATCTTGTTGTAACAGTAGTGGCTGGGAATCAGTTAATTCCCCACCAAATAACTACTGCGAAGTGTCAAATGGAATGGACGTGGTGCTAGTAGTAGCGCTGGTTTTCTGTGTTAAATAGTCAACCACATCCTGACAATCTTGGGAGTTGATGGGACGTGCCTTCTTCTGAGCACTGTGCTTTGGTCCAGGGCCGCACAAAATCACATCAGCATGACCTCGAACAGACCTGCTGGGTGGCCTTCCTCTGGGTCTGCCTCTACCTGTTTTGTCCATATCGGGGGGGATGAAGTGAAAGGTATGCACTAACTTGACTAATACAATGTGCAGTCACACAGGTGCAGTTAATAGGTATGCACGGAGTGGTATATCACACTGCGTGCACTTACGTGGGTAGGTGGGTGCACTGAACAACAGGTAGGTACATGCAGTGATGGGTATTACAAATGTGCACCTGTCACACACACGTACCGTGAACAGGTACAGTGACTGGTGGTATTAAATATCACACTGCGTGCGCTCACGTGGGTTAGGTGGGATGCACTGAACAACAGGTAGGTATATGCAGTGCTGCTGGGTATTACAAATGTGCACCTGTCACACACACGTACCGTGAATAGGTACAGTGACTGGTGGTATGTAATATCGCACTGCATGCGCTCACGTGGGTAGGTGGGTGCACTGAACAACAGATAGGTATATGCAGTGATGGGTATTACAAATGTGCAGCTGTCACACATGTACCGTGAACAGGTACAGTGACTGGTGGTATTAAATATCACACTGCGTGCGCTCACGTAGCTAGGTGGGTGCACTGAACAACAGGTAGGTATATGCAGTGCTGCTGGGTATTGGAAATGTGCACCTGTCACACACACACACACGTACCGTGAACAGGTGCAATGACGGGTGGTATTAATAATGTGTGTGCTCACGTAGGTAGGTAGGTAGGTAGGTAGGTAGGTGCACTAAACAGTGAACAGGTGCAGTGGGATTACAAATATGCAGCTGCCTGTCACACACACAGGTAGTCACTGAATGTGCTGGGCCTTGCAGTGGCACAGTAGGAATTACCACCAAGGGGCCAAAGGTTAGCTGCAACTGACTGACAGGGCTGTATATAATGCAAGTGGGCCACACAAAAAAAAAATAGATCACAAGAACAAGATTAGCTCTCAAAAGAGCTGTTGAGGGGTGCTTTTTTAGCAATAAGAATCAGCAAGGAGCAAGCTAACAAGCCTACAAGAGCCTAACTAAGCTTTCCTTATGTGAGTCTGCAGGCACACGAGTGAGTCCGATGCCTGACATTGCCTGCCTTTTATAAGGGGGGGGGGGCCTCCAGGAGAGAGTGTAGCCTGATTGGCTGCAATGTGCCTGCTGACTGTGATGTAGAGGGTCAAAGTTGACCCTAATGATGTACTATGGGGGTGAATCGAACTTCTGGAAAAGTTTGCGGTTCTCCGCGATCGCGAACCACGGAAGTTCGCCGTTCCCGTTCGCCGGCGAACCGTTCAGGCCATCTCTACTCTTCAGTCACCAACTTTTTATATTCTGCTTTGCTCTCTGAAATGGCACTGGTGAGTAAGCCCAATTCGATCGCACGCAAACCTCAGAAGAAGCTTGGCGTCTGCCATGCGAAACGGTCGTTAGGCCATGCACCCGTTGGCACCCACATCCGCTGCCTCCCACCACACCCAGGTACAGCCTTTTTTGGACACTTTGTGATGACATTTTTTTGATGCCTGTCAAGTTTGGCTTTCATTTGCAATGTTACACCATAACTTGCTACTAGGGATGGGACGAATCCACAATTTTTTCGAATCCGAATCCGGATCCGAATCTAAAAAGGTTCTCGAATATCTCGAACCTTTCGAATCCCGAATCTAACGAATCCTGCACATAAAAATTGTGCGATCCGTGGTATAGTTGCCCGCAGTATAGGTACCCAGGCATAGGTAGCGAGGTAAAGGTGCCTTCAGTATAGCTAGCTAGGTATGGGTGCCTTCAATATTGGTAGCTTTCAGTATAGGTAGCAAGGTATAGGGGCCTGCAGTATAGGTAGCAAGGTATATGGGCCTTCAGTATAGGTAGCAGGGTTTATGGGCCTTCAGTATAGGTAGCAGGGTTTATGGGCCTTCAGTATAGGTAGCAGGGTATATGGGCCTTCAGTATAGGTAGCAGGGTATATGGGCCTTCAGTATAGGTAGCAGGGTATATGGGCCTTCAGTATAGGTAGCAGGGTATATGGACCTTCAGTATAGGTAGCAGGGTATATGGGCCTTCAGTATAGGTAGCAGGATATATGGGCCTTCAGTATAGGTAGCAGCGTATATGTGCCTTCAGTATAGGTAGGTAGCAGGGTATAGAGGCCTTCAGTATCGGTAGCAAGGTACATGTGCCTTCAGTATCGGTAGCAAGGTATAGGGGCCTTCAGTATAGGTAGCACAGTACATGTGCTTTCAGTATTGGTAGGTAACTAGGTATAGGGGCCTTCAGTATAGGTAGCAGGGTATATGTGCCTTCAGTATAGGTAGGTAGCTAGGTATAGGGGCCTTCAGTATAGGTAGTAAGGTACATGTGCCTTCAGTGTAGGTAGGTAGGTAGGTAGGTAGGTAGGTAAAGGGACCTTCAGTATAGGTAGCAGGGTATAGGGCCTTAAGTATAGGTAGGTATGTAGGTAAGTAGGTATAGGGGCCTTTAGGTAGGTAGGTAGGTAAAGGGACCTTCAGTATAGGTAGCAGGGTATAGGGCCTTAAGAATAGGTAGGTATGTAGGTAGGCAGGTATAGGTGCCTTTAGGTAGGTAGGTACGTATAGGGGGCCTGTAGGTAGGTAGGTAGGTAGGTATTGAGGCCTGTAGGTAGGTATAGTGGCCTGTAGGTAGGTAGGTAGGTAGGTATAGGGGCCTTTAGGTAGGTAGGTAGGTAGGTACGTATAGGGGGCCTTTAGGTAGGTATAGGGGGCCTTTAGGTAGGTGGGTATAGCGGCCTGTAGGTAGGTAGGTAGGTATAGCGGCCTGTAGGTAGGTAGGTAAGGATAGTGGCCGGTAGGTAGGTAGGTATAGTGGCCTGTAGGTAGGTATAATTGCCTGTAGGTAGGTAGGTAGGTATAGTGTCCGGTAGGTAGGTAGGTAGGTATAGGTGCCTTTAGGTAGGTAGGTATGTATAGGGGGCCTGTAGGTAGGTGGGTAGGTAGGTAGGTATTGAGGCCTGTAGGTAGGTATAGTGGCAGGTAGGTAGGTAGGTATAGGGGCCTTTAGGTAGGTAGGTATAGGGGCCTTTAGGTAGGTAGGTATAGGGGCCTTTAGGTAGGTATAGGGGCCTGTAGGTAGGTATAGGGGCCTGTAGGTAGGTATAGGGGCCTGTAGGTAAGTAGGTATAGCGGCCTGTAGGTAGGTAGGGATAGCGGCCTTTAGGTAGGTAGGGATAGTGGTAGGTAGGTAGATAGATAGAACCCCCCTCCCCCGCCAACGGCCCCCTCCGTCCCCCGTGCCTCCTCCGCTCACCCCTGCATAATAATCTACTCACCTTTCCCGTGGAGCGCAGAGCGGCAGACCTCTTCGTTACTTCCTTGTTCCCTCTAGTAGCCGGACCGGCTCTTACTGATGATGTCATTGTAAGAGCCGGTCACTAGGGGGAACCAGGAAGTCGGCGAGAGGTCTGCCGCTCTGCGCTCCGCTATGGATAGGTGAGTGGATTGTAACTATGCGGGCAGGGGGGGCGAGCGGAGGAGGCGCGGGGGGGGGTCGTAGGAGGACGAGTGCGAGCGGCGGATGCGCGGCGATGCGGCGTCAGGATTCGGCGGATTCGTATAGTGGAAAATGGCGTCGGGATTCGAATCCACGAATCTCGAATATTTCCTAATATTCGAGGGATTCGTGGATTCACAGGATTCGTCGTCCCACCCCTACTTGCTACCATTGTGTCATTTTGCTGCACATTAAACTATAGTGCCAGACGTTCTTCCTCTCTTTGAATTTTTTTTGCATGGACTTTGCTCGTGTGTCTTGAGCACATACTTTTACTGGGTGTGTACTATATGCCAGCAGAACACAACGCTACCCGAGTGCCTGCCAGCTCTCCCATACAAATTATTTTTGGAAGGGACTTTAACGTCGCTTTGGATCCAACATTAGATACTTCAGATGGTCGCTCTTCCACGAGATATAAAGTGTTAAACAGAATAAAGCACAATTTAGCTTTGCTTAGATTGGTAGACCCATGGCGATTAAGTCACCCCTCTGAACAGGATTTTACATTCTGGTCTGCTTTGCACAATAAGGCAACGAGAATTAATTATATCTTTATCTCACAGCAGGACCTCCCGAAATTTTTAGATTCCGTAATTGATTTACGCACAAGATCAGACCACTCCCCAGTCATACTTAAGGCTCATACACACGCCTGACTGCAGCCAACGACGGGTCCGTCGGCACCTCCCGCCGGGCGGGTTTTCAGCAGACAGTACAGCGTGTGTACAGTCTGTCAGCGGACTGATAAGGCTGTTTCCTCAGCTTCAACATGGAACCGTGACATATCTTCCTCCTCCTGCTCTGATTCTGGCACCCCACAACTACAGTGGCTTGCAAAAGTATTCATCCCACCTTGAAGTTTTCCACATTTTATCACATTACTGCTACAAACATGAATCAATTTTATTGGAATTCTACGTGAAAGACCAATACAAAGTGGTATACACATGAGAAGTGGAACGAAAATCATACATGATTCTAAACATTTTTTACATATAAATAACTGCAAAGTGGGGTGTGCGTAATTATTCAGCCCCCTTTGGAATGAGTGCGGTCAGTTGCCCATAGGCATTGCCTGATGAGTGCTAAGGACTAAATAGAGTGCACCTGTGTGTAATCTAATGTCAGTACAAATACAGCTGCTCTGTGACGGCCTCAGAGGTTGTCTAACGGAATATTGGGAGCAACAACACCATGAAGTCCAAAGAACATACCAGACAGGTCAGGGATAAAGTTATTGAGAAATTTAAAGCAGACTTAGGCTACAAAAAGATTTCCAAAGCCTTGAACATCCCATGGAGCACTGCTCAAGCGATCATTCAGAAATGGAAGGAGTATGGCACAACTGTAAACCTACCAAGACAAGGCCGTCCACCTAAACTCACAGGCCGAACGAGGAGAGCGCTGATCAGAAATGCAGTCAAGAGGCCCATGGTGACTCTGGATGAGCTGCAGAGATCTACAGCTCAGGTGGGGGAATCTGTCCATAGGACAACTATTAGTCGTGCACTGCACAAAGTTGGCCTTTATGGAAGAGTGGCAAGAAGAAAGCCATTGTTAACAGAAAAGCATAAGAAGTCTCATTTGCAGTTTTCCAAAAGCCTTGTGGGGGACACAGCAACCATGTGGAAGAAGGTGCTCTGGTCAGATGAGACCAAAATGGAACTTTTTAGCCAAAATGCAAAACGCTATGTGTGGCGGAAAACTAACACTGCACATCACTCTGAACACACCATCCCCACTGTCAAATATGGTGGTGGCAGCATCATACTCTGTGGGGTGCTTCTCTTCAGCAGGGACAGGGAAGGGCTGGTCAGAGTTGATGGGAAGATGGATGGAGCCAAATACAGAGCAATCTTGGAAGAAAACCTCTTGGAGTCTGCAAAAAGACTTGAGACTGTGGCGGAGGTTCACCTTCCAGCAGGACAATGACCCTAAACATAAAGCCAGGGCAACAATGGAATGGTTTAAAACAAAACATATCCATGTGTTAGAATGGACCAGTCAAAGTCCAGATCTAAATCCAATCGACAATCTGTGGCAAGATCTGAAAACCGCTGTTCACAAACGCTGTCCATCTAATCTGACTGAGCTGGAGCTGTTTTGCAAAGAAGAATGGGCAAGGATTTCAGTCTCTAGATGTGCAAAGCTGGTAGAGACATACCCTAAAAGACGGGTCCAGTGAAAAATGGCGACGGTTAAATAATGGCGCCCCCTTTTGCCCGATATTTGTTTAAAACGATATTTATCATTTTAAAGGTTAAAATAGTGCAGACCTTTTGAACGAAATTTATCGTTTTAAAACTTTTTTTTTTTGTCCTGCCTGAACGATATTTATCGTTTTAAGCCCTGCTTTGCTGCCGTTTGGAAAATATCTGCCTGTCGACTTTAATGTTTAATAGCAAAACCCCCTTAAAAGCTAAAAACAAAAAATTTGCAGGGAATGTTAAGAAAAAAATTGTGAACAGGAGGAAAACATTTTTTCAAAAAGACCTTATAGTTTTTGAGAAAATCAATTTTGAATATTCTACTTTACAAAAAAGATATTGCAGTTTTAGAGCAGGTGCAGAGACGAGCAACAACATTGATAAATGGGATGGAAGGTCTCGCTTACCAAGAAAGGCTAGATAAACTGGGTTTATTTAGTCTAGAGAAAAGACGCCTTAGAGGAGATCTAATTAACATGTATAAATACATCAGAGGGCAATATAATAGCTTGGCGGATGAGCTTTTTGTCCCTAGGCCTTCTCTAAGGACTAGAGGACATGATCTGCGCATGGAGGAAAAACGTTTTAGCCATTTATTTAGGAAAGGGTTCTTTACAGTAAGAGTGATTAAGATGTGGAATGCATTGCCACAGGAAGTCGTTATGGCAAACTCTATACCTGCATTTAAAGGGGCTTAGATGCTTTCCTTGCGTTGAAAGACATCCATGGCTACAATTACTAGGTAATGCCTAATGATGATGATCCAGGGATTTTATCTGATTGCCATCTGGAGTCGGGAAGGAATTTTTCCCTTTTGGGGCTAATTGGACCATGCCTTGTAAGGGTTTTTTCGCCTTCCTCTGGATCAACAGGGATATGTGAGGGAGCAGGCTGGAGTTGTACTTTGTACTGGTTGAACTCGATAGACGTATGTCTTTTTTCAACCAAAATAACTATGTAACTATGTACTTCTGACCGTGGGAAAATTAAACGCCCGCTGACTTTAGCGGTTAATAGCAAAGCCCCTTTAAATGCCAGAAACACCAAATGTGTAGGGAATGTTAAGAAGAACAGTGGGAACAAGAAGAACATTTTTTTTTTCAAAAAGACCTTATAGTTTTTGAGAAAATCGATTTTAAATGTTCAAAGAGAAAAAGTATCTATTTAAATCGCGTAATGACATTTCTGCGGGAAACAATTCCCGCCGACTTTAGCAGTTAATAGCAAAGTCTCCTTAAATCGTAGGGCTGGTTCAGACGGACGTCTGTGACGCGTTTTTTAAACGCCGCGTTCAGACGCCCGCGTTTAACAGCTAAGCTTTTAAGGGCTTTTGAATGCTTTTAATAGCTTTCAATATAGTTGCAATTTGTGAGCGTTGCGTTTTCTGGGCTTTTGCTGGCTACAGGAAGTGGGCGTTTTGAGAAAGGACCTGTTTACAGGAATTGGGATTTTTTTAAAGGGATAGGGCTTGCTTACAGGAAGTGGGGGGGGGTGTGTTTTAAAGGGAAAGGGCTTGTTTACATGAAGTGGGTTTCTTTTTAAAAGGGAAAGGGCTTGTTTACATGAAGTGGGGTTTTCTTTTAAAGGGAAAGGGCTTGTTTACAGAAAGTGTTTTTTTTTTTAAAGGAAAGGGCTTGTTTACAGAAAGTGGGTTTTTTTTTTTAAGGAAAAGGGCTTGTTTACAGGAAGTGGGGTGTTTTTTTTAAATGGAATGGAAAGTGTTTTTTAACAGGAAGTGGGTTTTTGTAAAGGTAAAGGCCTTGGTTATGTGTCTGCAGTATGCAGAAATACCTTTTTACTTCCTACACCCCATGCGGGTGTAGTGGGACTTGGGGAAAGCTGCAAAATATGGCATGGTAGTCCATATTCTGGTGCTTAATTACTGTCTGGTGGCGGGGTGGTGTAGGGAAGGCATAGCCGCATGCTAGTTCCTTGAAAAAAACCTTGGGAGCAAGCATGTGGGTATAGTGGACCTTCAGGAAGCAGTACACATTGAGTAATAAAGTAAATACACACATTGTTCTTGAGAAACAATTTTTTTTATTGACGTAACCAAAAAGTAGGTCTTTAACAATATGTTATATAAAAATAACTGTACAACTGTACAAATAATACAAAAGTAGCTAACCAAAAACTACACAACTATTTAGTGCAGTGCGCAAAACACACACATCTCTAAAAGTGCAAGGCCCAGGAGGATAGCCTGGAGGAGGCCTTGAAAGATATCCCGAGAGGGCGGAGGACTGTGACTGACGTAGAGAAAGTCCGTTACCCCACGGGGGACCCTCTGCCTGTGGCCTGGGGAAGGCAAAGCCTCACCCCAGGACACAGACAGATAGTCCTATGATGAGGGGATGGACCATCTCCACCTCAGCCACCATACAAGTAACAAGTACCTACAGTAAAAGTGTGAGGCCCAGGAGGGTAGCCTGGGAGGAGGCCTAGAAAGATAGCCCCAGAGGGCGGAGGACTGTGACTGAAGTAGAGAAAGTCCGTCACCCCACGGGGGACCCTCTGTCTGTGGCCTGGGGAAGGCAAAGCCTCACCCCAGGACACAGACAGATAGTCCTACCATGACTGGATGGACCATCTCCACCTCAGCCAACACACAACTACACAAGTGCCACACATGTTTAAAAAACTGTATCATATATCTTCAATTATAGGCGGTGTACAACGAGATTCCATTTGTAGGGAGGCAGATACAGCCTCTGTTGTGCTTCTTTCTAAAGTGGCCTGCAATGATGGATGCTGTGCATTAGTTGCATGTCCTATGGCTTGACCCTGCGGGTGGCTACTTTGTGGTAGTTGGGGGTATGGATGCCAGTTTGGTTGATATGGAGGTACCATTTGGCTATAACTCCCAGGAAAATAGTACTGTGGCAAAGCCTCCTGCGATGTGCTCCCAGACCAACCCTCCCTTGATGGGACACTTGTTGTCTTCATGTTCATCACGAGTGTGAACAGTCTTTGTTTCATCTCATCCCACTTTTCTTTGGGAACCTCCCTTGCTTCTTTTTCCAGTGCCTTAAAAAAGTTCCTAGGCTGTCTTTTGGTTCAATTAGCTGTGCAACACTAGTTTCAACATTTTTGATTAGGGACAAAACTTCAGCATTTTGTTCTGGTACGACATTTCTAGCCCGATTTCTCCTTGGAGCGGTAACTATAGGCGATCTAGGCCTTTGACCAGTCGATGTTGTTGCTACAGTGGATTGTGTGTTTCCACTCTCCTCCAGTGACTCCTCCTCAGTCTCCAGGTTCTCAGAAGAGGATCTTATTGAGGTATTTAGAGATCCTACACTTGCGTCATCTTCCTCCTGGGCCTCACTTCCTTGCTCCTCCTGGGCCTCAGTTTCCTGGACATTTGTACTTGTTCTGCAAGGTAAAAAAAAAAAAAATGTATTGCAATACAAATGAGAATATTATAAAAACTACAGGATCTGGTAAAAAAATTAGCATATCATGACAAGGTCCTGTAAACGACCTACTCTAACCACCTGCAAAAGATTCCTGAGGCTTTTAAAAACTCCTAACCTAGTTCATTACTCAAAACCACAATCATGGGAAAGACTTCCGACCTGACTGCTGTCCAGAAGGCCATCATTGACAACCTCAAGCAAGAGGGTAAGACACAGAATAAAATTTGTAAACGAATAGGCTGTTCCCATAGTGCCGTATCAAGGCACCTCAGTGGGAAGTCTGTGGGAAGGAAAAAGTGTGGCAGAAAACACTGCACAACGAGAAAAGGTGACCGGACCCTGAGGAAGATTGTGGAGAAGCACCGATTCCAGACCTTGGGGGACCTGCGGAAGCAGTGGACCGAGTCTGGAGTAGAAACATCCAGAGCCGCCGTGTACAGGCATGTGCAGGAAATGGGCTACAGGTGCTGTATTCCCCAGGTCAAGCCATTTTTAAGCAGAAACAGCGCCAGAAGCAAATGACCTGGGTTACAGAGAAGAAGCAGCACTGGACTGTTGCTCAGTGGTCCAACGTACTGTTTTGTGGATGAAAGCAACTTTTGCATGTCATTCGGAAATCAGGATGCCAGAGTCTCGAGGAAGACTGGGGAGAGGGAAATGCCAAAATGCCTGAAGTCCAGTGTCAAGTACCCACAGTCAGTGATGGTCTGGGGTGCCATGCCAGCTGCTGGTGTTGGTTCACTGTGTTTTATCAAGGGCAGGGTCAATGCAGCTAGCTATCAGGAGATTTTGGAGCACTTCATGCTTCCATCTGCTGAAAAGCTTTATGGAGATGAAGATTTCATTTTTCATCACGAACTGGCACCTGCTCTCCTGACCTGAACCCCATAGAGAATCTGTGGGATATTGTGAAGAGAAAGTTGAGAGACGCAAGACCCAACACAATACTTTAGTATTATTTTTTTTTTTTACCCTCTTCTCTCCATTGTCCTCCTCAGGAATGTAAGTTCCTCGAAAAGTGGATGAAACTTGTAACGAGATGCAGCCTGTCCGCTTCGATTTTTTGTCGGCTTTTCTGCAAATCTTTCGAATATCTATCACGAATAGATTTCCATTTTTTTTAATCATTTTTACTGAGGGAAAAAGACAGAAAAATTACATTACTAATCTGATTGTACATAGCCCAATGTCAAGAAGCAAAAAGACGGAGCACCAGCACTGCTCTTAAGGGTTTAATTGTAGTTACACAGGCATACAGGCAACAAGTAGGATGAGAGTATAAGATACCGGCCTTACAGCCGTTTCACGGCAACTGCCGCTTCTTCAGAGACCAACAAAGGTATCAAAAGCAGTACATATGAACAGTCATTTATATACGTAAAGTATAGCCACTTACCACTCCCCACCGTCTAATTACCGCTAGCGAGTTGCGCGCCGCCATTGCTGCGGCTGCGTACGCTTCCGGGGTCGCGTCCCACCCACTCCCGGGGGTCACGTAACGTCTTACCCAATCGGCGCTCTGGAAGGGGACAACCAATCCGGCGCACGCTGGGTCCGTTATCGCTGATGCGTCCTTGGTTACAATGTAACCAATAGCGGAGAAGACGGTGGAGGTGGAGTTCTAAAAGAACATAAACAATAACACAGAATTAAAATTGTAACCTGTGATAACAATAAAAACAGCATAAAAATACATAAGCGAGGTCGTGTATCTATAGAGACGATAAGGTGCAATCTAATAAGCATCTAAATAGCAATGGAGTTCATTCCGTTCATTTAGTCCCATAGCATAACAGGCATCAGTCAGGGAGATTAAACGTGCTTCTTCCTGTAATAGTTTTTGTTTGCGGTTTCCTCCCCTATGGGGGATTGGTACCTGTTTAAGCCCCAAAAACCTCAGACCCCCTGTTTTACCTCCATGACACTCCCTCATGTGAGTTATCAGTCTGCCTGCTCCTATGCCAGTCCGTACTGAGTTGACATGCTGCTGAAAGCGGGTAGCTAGTTGTTGCTCTGTCTTCCCAATATAGAACCTTTTACATGGGCACATGATAGCATAAACAACATATGTGGACCTTGCATCAATAGATGTAGTGAGTCTATATACTCGGATCCCCCAGGACTTAGGGGTTGATATGGTCAGTTGATATGGTCTAGGACGGGGAGAACAACAAGACTGGGTGTGCTTCCTTGGCAAATGCCTGAAATTTGTTTTAGACCACAACAGCTTTATGTTTGAAGATAAATGGTACAAACAGTCATCTGGAGTAGCGATGGGGACCGCGGTAGCACCCACGTTTGCAAATTTATTCCTGGCAAAGTGGGAGGAAGTATATATCCACAGTACGACGAATCCCTATCGCGGCTCCATTGTCTGTTGGTTTAGATTTGTGGATGATGTTCTGATAGTGTGGAAAGGGAACCAGTCCAGTTTCAATCGGTTCATTGAATACATTAATTTGAATACTTTCAATATGCAGTTCACTGGAGTGTGGCGAGGGAATCAGGTCGAGTTTTTGGACCTACAACTGTTTACTGATGAAGAGAATATCCTTACCAGAGGATACCGAAAAAATACGGCAACAAACTCTCTCCTTCAGTATAACAGTTACCACCCAAGACACACTCTAGATGGAATTCCATATGGGCAATTTTTACGATTAAAAAGGAACAATAGTTTGGATTCTGACTATGAGGAACAAAGTTTTGACCTGGGCATGCGCTTTTTGGCCAAGCGGTACCCAAAAGAGGTGGTGGTGGGGGCTTACTGGAGAGCTAACAAGATGAAACGTACTGACCTGATTTGGAAAGAAAGGAAAAAGAAAGGAGTAGGTACACAACCCAACAAAGGACGTGTAGCAATGGTCTTTGAATACTCCCCCATGGCGGAAAAACTACGCAGTATTATCCTTAAACATTGGTCTATCTTAAAAGTAGATCCATCACTGAGCCATATTGCTAACGAGAAACCCCTGATTACATTCAGAAGGGCACGCACGATAGGAGACATCGTTACATCGAGCGAATTACGACAGATCAAACAGACAAATTGGCTGCATGGCCTTTGTCCACAGGGTAACTACAGATGTGGAACATGTAATCATTGTGGTCAGTTCTTCCCAGGAAAAACAATACAGTTAGGGGGAACTAGGCTGACTATAAGGGATTACTTACACTGTAGGTCCACATATGTTGTTTATGCTATCATGTGCCCATGTAAAAGGTTCTATATTGGGAAGACAGAGCAACAACTAGCTACCCGCTTTCAGCAGCATGTCAACTCAGTACGGACTGGCATAGGAGCAGGCAGACTGATAACTCACATGAGGGAGTGTCATGGAGGTAAAACAGGGGGCCTGAGGTTTTTGGGGCTTAAACAGGTACCAATCCCCCATAGGGGAGGAAACCGCAAACAAAAACTATTACAGGAAGAAGCACGTTTAATCTCCCTGACTGATGCCTGTTATGCTATGGGACTAAATGAACGGAATGAACTCCATTGCTATTTAGATGCTTATTAGATTGCACCTTATCGTCTCTATAGATACACGACCTCGCTTATGTATTTTTATGCTGTTTTTATTGTTATCACAGGTTACAATTTTAACCACTTTACCCCCGCGCGTACGGATTTCTCCGCCCCTTTTTCCATCCTTTCACCCCCAGGGACGGAGAAATCCGTACTCTGCGCACTCCCGCCGCTGTCCGCGCTCCTGCTCGTAAACACGCCGCCCGCCGCTAGTAAACACGCCGCCGCCCGCTCGCCCGGAGATCAATGAACGGGAAAATCCATTCCCGTTCGTTGATCTCAGCCCCGCAATGATCTGCTGCCGCTCGGCTGAGCAGCCCGATCATTGTGAAAAAATAACAAAGTCCCAGCCTCTTTCTACTTCCTGCAAGAGTCCAGAAGGACGCTTGCAGGTCGTATGAAACAAATTGGTAATGGTGCCATCTTGTGGCCAAATAGTAAAACTACATCCTAACCATTTTTTACACACAAATAAACTTGTTTTACACAAAAAATTAACTCCTTACCTCCCACACTCCCCAATTTTTTTTTTTTGTAATTAAAAAAAAAAAAAAAAATTTACAATTAAAAAAAAATACATAAATAGTTACCTTAGGGACTGAACTTTTTAAATATTTATGTCAAGAGGGTATAACACTGTTACTTTATAAACTATGGGCTTGTAATTAGGGATGGACGCAAAACTGAAAAAAATGCACCTTTATTTCCAACTAAAATATTGGCGGCAAACATTGTGATAGGGACATAATTTAAACGGTTTTATAACCGGGATAAATAGGCATATACATTTAATGGGTTTTAATTACAGTAGCATGCATTATTTAAAAACTATAAAGGGCGAAAACTGAAAAATAATAAATTTTTTTCCCACATTTTTTCCTATTTTCCCATTAAAACACATTTAGAATCTTTGGTTACTACACGTCGGAATCGACGGGTTGAGCGCAAGCAATTCCGAATGCCGTTTGTATCCACTTTTAGTACCAGTAGTGAATTGGTCAGTAAGGTTATTCGCAAACATTGACATTTGCTGCAGAATGCTTTCCCCAGGGTACCAGAATTTAGGTACCCACCAATAATGTCTTTTAAAAGGGCTCCCACCATACGGGACAAAGTGTTCCATCATCAATCCCCTAAGATTCATTCAGGTAAATTGCAGGTGAGTGAGCCTTCAGCTTATGGGGGTGCTCATGGTGAGCGTCAGATGGGCACCTTCCCGTGCCTTGGTTGTCATTTGTGTAGCCACATAGTTAAGGGGGGCTCGTTTACACATCCATCTCGGGGTACACGATTTTTTGTTAGGGGTCGTTACACGTGCGATTCGAGCTATGTTGTATATTTGATCAAATGCCCCTGTGGCTTGGCCTATGTGGGAATGACAACCAAGGCACTGAAGGTTAGAATGTCAGGACATAAAACTGCCATTCGTAACAAGGATATCACCCAGGCTGTATCCTGTCATTTTACTGAGGCCAGACATAATTTGTCCCAAATGAGAGTTCAGATCATTGATAATGTTCCCCCCAATTGGAGAGGCAGACATAGTAGATCTAGTGAATTAGCTAGAAGGGAAGCCTGGTGGATTAGGAAATTGAATGTTATGGGGAATGGGGGCCTGAATCGTGAATACGATCTTAGTTTTTGTATCTAATATTTGGGAAAGGCACATGTGGAGTTTGTTATAATTCTTTGCTAGTCTGGATTTTTGGTATATGATTATGATGAACAATGCTTGTGTATTATTGCTGTTGGGATTTTTTGGGGAGTTTTGTTTTAATTTTTTCTTTTTTCTTTTTTTTCTTTTTCTTTTTCTTTTTTTTTCTTTTTTTTTTTTTTTCTTTTTTTTTTTTCTTCTTTTTTCTTTTTTTTCTTTTTCTTTCTCTTTCTTTTTTTTTTCTTTTTCTTTCAGCAATGCCTATTGGCCGAGATGGGGGTTGTCTTTCAGCGCAGGAGCGGTAAGATGTGTCCATTATTACAATACTTGGGCCGTTGCAGCCCTGTTTAACTTTTTTGTATGGCGTTTCCATGGCGGTGGTGGGCGGTGCTGGGCGGTGCTGTCTCCTTTGGCAGCCACAGTGAGCTGCGATACTTATGCGCCGCTCTGCTCTGATCTTCAGCGTGTGCTGGGATTGGAGGGCGGTGTAGCGCAACGCTCATTGGTCCAGTGGCCCATGTGACTGTGATGTCACTTTCCACAGCCGTCTGGACGGGCGCCGCACTATGTGTTTACATTGACGCGCTGACCGCTCTGCTGCTGGATACATTACCCTGACTCGGCCGTCGGTAAGCTGAATTCTCTATATGTGTGTTCCCCATCAGGTCCGCTTGCTGCATGGTACATTCTCATTGGTCTAACATACTTTGAATTGATTGGATGATCTGTGTATATGTGTATATATAAGGATGTTCTGCTGATGTTTTTAAACATGGCTGAGTGGCTTGAGAAAGAGTCAGGAGGCTCGAAACAGCGGGCTGTCGCCGCTATTGCCATTTTTATCTGCTTTTGACCTTCTTTGTCATTTTTAGATGACTTACCAATAAAGAGCTGAACTTTGATTTGTGGTGCCAGCCTTTTGTCGTGGACTGGATTTAGGGTCCCTATGGTACTGGGACCTCAGGCTTTGGCACACAGCCTTTTTCCTTTCTATATGGGTGCTCCTCCATTCTTTATTTGTGGACAACACATTTAGAATAAAATTATTCTTGGCATAATGTTCCACCTAAAGAAAGCCTAATTGGTGGCGAAAAAAACAAGATATAGTTCATTTCATTGCGATAAGTAATGATAAAATTATAGACGAATGAATGGAAGGAGCGCTGAAAGGTGAAAATTGCTCTGGTGGTCAGGGGGTAAAACCCCTCAGTTGGGAAGTGGTTAATTCTGTGTTATTGTTTATGTTCTTTTAGAACTCCACCTCCACCGTCTTCTCCGCTATTGGTTACATTGTAACCAAGGACGCATCAGCGATAACGGACCCAGCGTGCGCCGGATTGGTTGTCCCCTTCCAGAGCGCCGATTGGGTAAGACGTTACGTGACCCCCGGGAGTGGGTGGGACGCGACCCCGGAAGCGTACGCAGCCGCAGCAATGGCGGCGCGCAACTCGCTAGCGGTAATTAGACGGTGGGGAGTGGTAAGTGGCTATACTTTACGTATATAAATGACTGTTCATATGTACTGCTTTTGATACCTTTGTTGGTCTCTGAAGAAGCGGCAGTTGCCGTGAAACGGCTGTAAGGCCGGTATCTTATACTCTCATCCTACTTGTTGCCTGTATGCCTGTGTAACTACAATTAAACCCTTAAGAGCAGTGCTGGTGCTCCGTCTTTTTGCTTCTTGACATTGGATTACACTTCTGGATCACGTGAGCACACACTTGTGGGGAGTATACTACACAGAGCTACTCCACAGCCAGCATTTGGTGCCAGCCATCCTTTACGTCTACTATTGTTATTGAATTGCTGATTCGGAGTGAGCACAGATGCAGGAACCAGTCACCACGGAGGGTCAACCAATTGTCCAGTCTGCGAGTGGGACGGATCAAAACCCAGTGGGACGGTTTATGGCTGATAGGACTGACTGGGAAACCTTTCTAGTGGATCCCGCACAAGGCAGTGAATCAAGTAAGGCACTGGGAGTGAAAGTGGCAGAACAACGCCTTTTTCGTTTATCAGAACGTGAAGTTAAATTGTTCTGGACAGTTGCCAGCCTAAGGAGATACAAAGACAAAGATATAGCAGCCAGAGGTTTTAGAAAATATAGCGAGGCTGCAGAATATAGAGACGATCCAGATTTTATTAAGGTGTGGAATCAACAGCAATTGGATAATGCATTAAAACTGCAAACTATCGTCCTTAACCGTACAGAAGCGGAATACAACAAAGTAACTGATGATACTGACAACTGTAAAAAAGAATTAGCTAAGCTAACATCCCCTGAACAATTAGAGAAGATCGTTAACAAAGTGGAAAATCGGCTGGTGAAGACACAAAGTGATATAAAAGAAAGGAAACTCCGGAAATTTCAACGCGATCAGGACGATTACCTGAAAGGGAGAATATTCGATTGGGGACAGTCATCTAGTGGCAAAAGATTCAGGAGAAGAAGACCCAATAAACCCTCCAAAGGCTACTGGACGACAGATTCCAGCTCAGATTCAGACACAGAAAGACCGGATAAAACACGTCCTAAACCAGGCCCTAATTCTAAACCCAAAGAATCATGTGCAGAAGTCCCTTTAGAAGGCGCATCCGCCGGGGAGGGCGAAGATTCAACAGAAAAGAGGAAAAAGAAAGTGACCTGGCGAAGGGGAACCCCTGGGAAGCGATATCCCAAGAACAAATAAAAGATTTTGAGATACAAGAAAGCCAGAAGATCATCAATATTTCAGGTATGAATCTTTCCATAGACTGTGTTAATGGTTTAGAAAAAGGCCTGAACTTTTCCCTAACCTGCCCGTTTGATAAACCACAATTTGATGTGGACTGGTATAAATCTATCAGGAGGCTAAATATAGCATCGTGGCAGAACTGTGAAAGAGATGGAAGTACTAGTGATGTTGTAGATTCCGGTAATCTGGGATTTGTTCCTTCAAGTGTATTGACACAGAACGATAACCCAACATTGGAAATGCTTGAATCTCTACTAAGAGAAAATACTGATATATCTATAATGGAATTAGAACCAGAGGACACTACTCCAACCCAAACTAAAAGACTATATAATCCAAGGAAATCTACTAGAGACTTTCCAAGCACCCCTGGGTCGGCCATTGAGAAGTTTGATATTCTGGTGAAATCTGATATGAGGGCTCTATTATACCCTCTCGCCACTCCTAATTTTAGTGAGGGGGAATTGAAAGCCCTGAAACAGTTACAGAAAAATGAAAATTTAATTCTCAAAAGAGCAGACAAGGGGGGGAATACAGTAGTAATGTCAAGGGAGTACTATACTAAGGAAGCAATGCGGCTCCTAGAAGGAACCCCAGGTGACTACATCAAACTTCCTAAAAACCCTACAGAACACTATAAAAACCAGCTACAGTCTCTACTACGAACAGGAGTTGAAACAGGTCAAATCACCAAGAAAGTGGGGGAGGGACTATTACCGTCATTCCCAATTAAGCCGGTCTGGTACTTCCTTCCAAAAATTCATAAAAATTTGTTGCAACCTCCAGGGCGACCGATAGTATCGGCCCGAGGATCCCTTACGGAACCTCTATCTAAATTTCTTGATTTTCAGTTGAAACCATTTTTGGAGGAAATACCATCCCTACTTATGGACACATTAGATGTCCTCAAAAAAATCAGTACCATAAAATGGCGACAAGAATATAGCCTTGCATCAATAGATGTAGTGAGTCTATATACTCGGATCCCCCAGGACTTAGGGGTTGATATGGTCAGTGACTACCTGCTAGGACGGGGAGAACAACAAGACTGGGTGTGCTTCCTTGGCAAATGCCTGAAATTTGTTTTAGACCACAACAGCTTTATGTTTGAAGATAAATGGTACAAACAGTCATCTGGAGTAGCGATGGGGACCGCGGTAGCACCCACGTTTGCAAATTTATTCCTGGCAAAGTGGGAGGAAGTATATATCCACAGTACGACGAATCCCTATCGCGGCTCCATTGTCTGTTGGTTTAGATTTGTGGATGATGTTCTGATAGTGTGGAAAGGGAACCAGTCCAGTTTCAATCGGTTCATTGAATACATTAATTTGAATACTTTCAATATGCAGTTCACTGGAGTGTGGGGAGGGAATCAGGTCGAGTTTTTGGACCTACAACTGTTTACTGATGGAGAGAATATCCTTACCAGAGGATACCGAAAAAATACGGCAACAAACTCTCTCCTTCAGTATAACAGTTACCACCCAAGACACACTCTAGATGGAATTCCATATGGGCAATTTTTACGATTAAAAAGGAACAATAGTTTGGATTCTGACTATGAGGAACAAAGTTTTGACCTGGGCATGCGCTTTTTGGCCAAGCGGTACCCAAAAGAGGTGGTGGTGGGGGCTTACTGGAGAGCTAACAAGATGAAACGTACTGACCTGATTTGGAAAGAAAGGAAAAAGAAAGGAGTAGGTACACAACCCAACAAAGGACGTGTAGCAATGGTCTTTGAATACTCCCCCATGGCGGAAAAACTACGCAGTATTATCCTTAAACATTGGTCTATCTTAAAAGTAGATCCATCACTGAGCCATATTGCTAACGAGAAACCCCTGATTACATTCAGAAGGGCACGCACGATAGGAGACATCGTTACATCGAGCGAATTACGACAGATCAAACAGACAAATTGGCTGCATGGCCTTTGTCCACAGGGTAACTACAGATGTGGAACATGTAATCATTGTGGTCAGTTCTTCCCAGGAAAAACAATACAGTTAGGGGGAACTAGGCTGACTATAAGGGATTACTTACACTGTAGGTCCACATATGTTGTTTATGCTATCATGTGCCCATGTAAAAGGTTCTATATTGGGAAGACAGAGCAACAACTAGCTACCCGCTTTCAGCAGCATGTCAACTCAGTACGGACTGGCATAGGAGCAGGCAGACTGATAACTCACATGAGGGAGTGTCATGGAGGTAAAACAGGGGGCCTGAGGTTTTGGGGGCTTAAACAGGTACCAATCCCCCATAGGGGAGGAAACCGCAAACAAAAACTATTACAGGAAGAAGCACGTTTAATCTCCCTGACTGATGCCTGTTATGCTATGGGACTAAATGAACGGAATGAACTCCATTGCTATTTAGATGCTTATTAGATTGCACCTTATCGTCTCTATAGATACACGACCTCGCTTATGTATTTTTATGCTGTTTTTATTGTTATCACAGGTTACAATTTTAATTCTGTGTTATTGTTTATGTTCTTTTAGAACTCCACCTCCACCGTCTTCTCCGCTATTGGTTACATTGTAACCAAGGACGCATCAGCGATAACGGACCCAGCGTGCGCCGGATTGGTTGTCCCCTTCCAGAGCGCCGATTGGGTAAGACGTTACGTGACCCCCGGGAGTGGGTGGGACGCGACCCCGGAAGCGTACGCAGCCGCAGCAATGGCGGCGCGCAACTCGCTAGCGGTAATTAGACGGTGGGGAGTGGTAAGTGGCTATACTTTACGTATATAAATGACTGTTCATATGTACTGCTTTTGATACCTTTGTTGGTCTCTGAAGAAGCGGCAGTTGCCGTGAAACGGCTGTAAGGCCGGTATCTTATACTCTCATCCTACTTGTTGCCTGTATGCCTGTGTAACTACAATTAAACCCTTAAGAGCAGTGCTGGTGCTCCGTCTTTTTGCTTCTTGACATTGGATTACACTTCTGGATCACGTGAGCACACACTTGTGGGGAGTATACTACACAGAGCTACTCCACAGCCAGCATTTGGTGCCAGCCATCCTTTACGTCTACTATTGTTAGTGATTGTACATAGGTTGCATATACAAGTTACAAAAATTTTTGTTACAAAACCTTAAAGGACTTACGAGGACAGATGTTTATATGCACGGAGGACACCGTCCGCGCCCTCCGTGCAGTCCTGCCGGGTCTCCTTCCTGAAAGCGCCCCCCGTACCGATCGCGACCCCACAGACCGGGTCGGGCTCTCATGCCGCTCCTAATATGGCCGCCGGAGGTGGCCGTGGCTTCGCAGTCCACATTGCCCCGAGTGCGGCTGCGCAGCTCTAGGGCCAACCCCTCCGATCCACGCTACAGTGCGTGGTTCGGAGGGGTTGGCCCTAGAGCTGCGCAGCCGCACTCGGGGCAATGCGGACTGCGCAGCCGCGGCCAGCTCTGGCGGCCATATTAGGAGCGGCATGAGAGCCCGACCCGGCCTGTGGGGTCGCAATCGGCACGGGGGGCGCTTTCAGGAAGGGGACCCGGCGGAACAGCACGGAGGGCACGGACGGCGTCCTCCGTGCATATAAACACCGTCCAGGTACTTGACTTTTTTAAGGACTTTGGCCTCATAAGTCCTTTAAGCTTATTGGGAGATTGTAGCAAGCACAAGGCCAGAAGACAGGTACAATGCATTCAGTGGGCCTGAGGTGCGGTACAATGCAATCATTCAGTGGGCCTGAGGTGTGGTACAATGCTATCATTCAGTGGGCCTGAGGTGCGGTACAATGCTATCATTCAGAGGGCCTGAGGTGCGGTACAATGCAATCATTCAGAGGGCCTGAGGTGCGGTACAATGCAATCATTCAGAGGGCCTGAGGTGCGGTACAATGCTATCATTCAGAGGGCCTGAGGTGTGGTACAATGCAATCATTCAGTGGGCCTGAGGTGTGGTACAATGCTATCATTCAGAGGGCCTGAGGTGTGGTACAATGCAATCATTCAGTGAGCCTGAGGTGCGTTACAATGCTATCATTCAGAGGGCCTGAGGTGCGGTACAATGCAATCATTCAGTGGGCCTGAGGTGCGGTACAATGCAATCATTCAGTGGGCCTGAGGTGCGGTACAATGCTATCACTCAGAGGGCCTGAGGTGCGGTACAATGCAATCATTCAGTGGGCCTGAGGTGTGGTACAATGCAATCATTCAGTGGGCCTGAGGTGCGGTACAATGCAATCATTCAGTGGGCCTGAGGTGCGGTACAATGCTATCATTCAGTGGGCCTGAGGTGCGGTACAATGCTATCATTCAGAGGGCCTGAGGTGCGGTACAATGCAATCATTCAGTGGGCCTGAGGTGGGGTACAATGCTATCATTCAGTGGGCCTGAGGTGCGGTACAATGCTATCATTCAGAGGGCCTGAGGTGCGGTACAATGCAATCATTAAGAGGGCCTGAGGTGTGGTACAATGCAATCGTTCAGAGGTCCTGAGGTGCGGTACAATGCAATCATTCAGTGGGCCTGAGGTGGGGTACAATGCTATCATTCAGTGGGCCTGAGGTGCGGTACAATGCTATCATTCAGTGGGCCTGAGGTGCGGTACAATGCTATCATTCAGTGGGCCTGAGGTGCGGTACAATGCAATCATTCAGTGGGCCTGAGGTGCAGTACAATGCAATCATTCAGTGGGCCTGAGGTGCTGTAACGATCGGTGAAGCACAGAGAGGATCTGATTACCAGTGATCTGCAGAATCACTGGGAATACAGATGTATACCAGATTATACGTGATCTGCAGTATCACTGATAATCCGATATACTAGCTAACCTCTGTTCACCTGAGTAGAGTGTAGTGTTTGGTGTAACAGTAACACTTTGAGGACTAGGCCTCAGTGCAGCAAGGAGTACAGCACAGATTCCTTCCGCAGACCTGAGCTCTCCAAGACGGGAGGAGTCAGACTGAAAGTAGGAAGGATAGTCTGAAAGTGACCCTCAGGAGGAAGGGTCGCTAACAGAGCGAGGAACCGCCTCTAACGGTAAGGTCGGTTCTCGAGGTCGGACAAGCCAGGTAGTACACACACGGACAGATCAAGTACAATATCAGGAGGCAAAGGCGGAGTCAAAGTACAGGCAGGGTTCAGCAACGGGGTATCAGATATATCGGGGTACAAAATCAGGAGGCAGAAGCAGAGTCAAGGAACGAGCCGGGGTTCGGCAACAGAGTATCAGAAATATCGAAGTACAAGATCAGAGTTCAGGAGGATAGTCAAGGCAGGCAAAAGTCATAACAGATAATCACAATCAAACTAGTACTTTAGCTATCAACAGAATTTAGCTAAGTGTAGGATTACAGCTCCAGCTGGTCCCGGCACACTTGCGGATCTGACTACGGATCTGGGTGCTCCCACATATGTGATCGCACGCCAGACAAAGAGCAAGTGAACAACCAGCAGTATATATACTCTAGGACCTTTCCAGGACCTCCCTAATTGCTGGTCCAATGGGAGCAGTGGAATTTGTCAGCTGACCCAGCTGGTCAGCCGACTCCCTTCTAACTGCTATTTAAACTCTGCCTCTGTGCTCGAGCGCGTGTAATTCTGAATCTTGGTGGACTATCAGTCCCAGCCACACCAGTACTGTCTTGCAATGTATCCAGTAAACTGAGTGCGGGAGCCGCCTCCAATGCGGATTCCGCCGTTCCCAATGTGGATTCCGCCGCTCTGCCTAAGCGGCATGCGGCGTTTTTTCCGCGTTGTGACACCATGCTGGACGCGTTTCATCACAGTACCACCCCCGAGGAGTGGACTCCGGACAACTCCTACCAGGCTTCTCGGGATGTAAGGCATGAAACTCTTTCCTCAACTCATCCGCATGCATGCGAGTCCCCGGTACCCACTGTCTCTCCTCAATGCCATATCCCTTCCAGTGTACCAGATACTGTACCGAGTTCTGGACAATGCGAGAGTCCAAAATTTTCTCTACTTCGAACTCAGGATGACTATCCACCAGGACAGGAGGAGGAGGAGTAGGGCCCACATGGACTGCAGGTTTGAGCAGGGATACGTGAAATGATCTCACCCCACGCATGCTGGCGGGGAGATCAACGGTATAAGTGACGTTGTTGATCTTTTTGGTCACAGAAAACGAACCCACAAACCTGGGGCCCAGTTTGGCAGAAGGCTGCTTCAGGGTCAAGTGACGTGTGGACACCCAGACTAAATCCCCTGGCTGAAACTTCCATTCCATGGAACGTCTCTTGTCCGCTTGACCCTTTTGACTTTGGAACGCTTTCTGCAAATTATCTCTAACAATTCCCCAATTGTCCCTGAGTGACCTCTGCCAATCCTCCAGCGCTGGGAACGGAGAAGAGGCAACTGGCAAAGGGGAGAACTTGGGCGACCTCCCTGTCACAATCTGGAACGGGGAAAAACCAGAAGAAGAACTCTTTAAATTATTCTGCGCAAATTCTGCAAAAGCCAGAAACTTCACCCAGTCATTCTGTGCCTCCGCAACGTAACATCTTAAAAACTGTTCTAAAGACTGATTAATTCGTTCAGTCTGCCCATTCGTCTGTGGGTGGTAGCCTGACGAGAAAGACAGCTTCATGCCCATTTGGTGGCAAAATGCCCTCCAGAATTTAGAGATAAATTGGACTCCCCGATCGGACACAATGTTCTCCGGAATGCCGTGCAGCCGGAAAATGTGGACGATGAATAGGTCAGCCAATTCTTGGGCCGAGGGGAGTCCTTTCAAAGGCACGAAATGGGCCATTTTGCTGAAGCGGTCGACTACCACCCAAATGACCGACATGCCTTCAGACCTGGGGAGCTCACCCACAAAATCCATGGACAAGTGGGTCCATGGTTCACTCGGGGCGGGTAAAGGCTGTAAGGTACCGACAGGTGCCTGCCGGGAGGGTTTACTTTTGGCACATACCGCACATTCCCTGACATATTCCTTGCAGTCTGTTGCCATAGAAGGCCACCATGCACACCTGGCAATCAGATCCTGCGTTCTGGCAGCACCAGGGTGACCAGCACTCTTATGGGCGTGAAACATTTGTAAGACCTGTAGACGAAAAAACAGTGGGATAAACAAGACCCCCTCCGGTTTTCCCTCAGGGACATCTTGCTGAAAGGGACCTAAAACCTTTGTCCAATCCTCCCAGGTCTCTGTGGCTGCTAACACCAGCCTCTGCGGGATGATGGACTCAGGAGCGGGGGGCTGTGCTGTCTCTAATTCGAAACATCTGGACAGGGCATCTGCCTTGATGTTTTTGCTGCCTGGAGTGTATGTGATAATAAATCTGAACCTCGTAAAAAATAACGACCAACGGGCCTGTCGGGGACTTAGTCTCTTAGCCCCCTCGATGTATTCCAGATTCTTGTGATCAGTATACACCGTGATCGTGTGTTCTGCCCCTTCTAACCAGTGGCGCCATTCTTCAAATGCCAATTTAATGGCCAGAAGTTCCCGGTTGCCTATGTCGTAGTTTTTCTCTGCCGGTGAAAATCTCCGAGAGAAATAGGCACATGGGTGCAACCTCCCCTGCAGCCCAGAGCGTTGAGACAGCACAGCCCCTACTCCAACTTCCGAGGCATCAACCTCCACAATGAATGGGTAAGAGGTGTCTACGTGTCTCAATATGGGTGCAGAGCAAAACAATTTTTTCAAGTGAGAAAAAGCTGCCACAGCCTCAGGAGACCAGTGGTTGGTATCTGCCCCCTTTTTTGTGAGACTGGTAAGAGGGGCAATCAAAAGGGCGATGAGGAGGTAACTTGTCAGCAGCCTTGGGACAGAATACATCTGAGAACTTGGAGTATTGCTCGGGAACCCCCTCCACATGCAACTTGGTCTGACCTAAAGTCACCTTCCCTAGACACTGTTGGGAACAGAAGTCTGACCAACTAGTTAATTGTCCTGTAGCCCAATTAATCTGTGGCGAATGGAGCTGCAGCCAGGGCATTCCTAAAACAATTGTGGAGGTGGTCATGTGTAATACAAAGAAACTTAGACTTTCGTTATGCAGAACCCCAATAGTGACTTCCACCTCTGGTGTCTGAGACAGCGGACGGTCCCTTTGCAGCGGGTAGTCGTCCACAGCAGTAACCTGGATAGGTGCTTTTACTGAGGTGAGCGGAATGCCCAACTTTTCTGCGAACTCTGAACTCATAAAGTTAGCCGCGGAGCCTGAATCAACAAAGGCTTCTGTGGCTTCAGATTTGTCCCCCCATGTAATCATACAGGGAAGGAGCAAACGTTTTTCGTTTAAGGGTATGAGCCGGGCACCTAGGGTGCTACCCCCTACCACTCCTAAACGGTAGCATCTTCCCGGCTTGTCAGGGCAGTTCTGTACTATATGCGCCCCTTCAGCACAGTACAGACACAGCTGTTCGGTCATTCTCCGTCTTCGCTCTACCTGGGTCAATTTTGACCGAGCAATCTGTATCGGCTCGGATGGAGGCAAGACGGGAGAAGGTGAAATAGTAGGAGGTGGAGTCACTGGGACCGTAGTGTAAGATACCCCTCTGACACGGGAACTACCCCTGGTCTGTTTTTGGTAGCGCAGCCTGCGGTCGATTCGGATGGCCGCTGAGATGGCCTCATCGACTGTTCTGGGCTCGGGCTGGCTTAACATCAAATCAGAGACCTCATCGGACAGCCCTGACAAGAAACGATCTAATAGGGCGTAAGTGTCCCACCTGGCCGTAACTGACCACCTCCTAAACTCGGCCGCGTAATCTTCGACCGGACCTTCGCCTTGACGCAAAAGCTTGAGCTTCCGCTCAGAAGTCAAAGCAAGGTCCGAATCGTCGTAAATTACTGCCATAGCTTTAAAGAATTCCTCTACAGAGGTAAGAGCTTTGTCTCCGGCGGGCAGGCTATATGCCCAAGACTGGGAGTCGCCGGACAACAAAGTCTTTATAAACGTGACCCTCTGGGTCTCAGTACCCGAAGATTGGGGTCTCAACTCAAAATAGGACAATACTCTACTCCTAAAATTCCGGAAGTCAGATCTGTGGCCGGAAAAGCTTTCAGGTACAGGCATACGTATGTCAGAGCTAGGAGAGGATCGCACATGATCCACTGATGTCTGGAGGGTTTGTACAGACCCTGATAGGGCATCAATAAGAGTCATGTGGGCGCCCAGTACTTGATTGATGTTGTCCACCGAAGTGGCAAGTACACCCAGACAATCAGTGTTTGCATCCATTTTGTATTTGGTCTGGCGTTCTGTAACGATCGGTGAAGCACAGAGAGGATCTGATTACCAGTGATCTGCAGAATCACTGGGAATACAGATGTATACCAGATTATACGTGATCTGCAGTATCACTGATAATCCGATATACTAGCTAACCTCTGTTCACCTGAGTAGAGTGTAGTGTTTGGTGTAACAGTAACACTTTGAGGACTAGGCCTCAGTGCAGCAAGGAGTACAGCACAGATTCCTTCCGCAGACCTGAGCTCTCCAAGACGGGAGGAGTCAGACTGAAAGTAGGAAGGATAGTCTGAAAGTGACCCTCAGGAGGAAGGGTCGCTAACAGAGTGAGGAACCGCCTCTAACGGTAAGGTCGGTTCTCGAGGTCGGACAAGCCAGGTAGTACACACACGGACAGATAAAGTACAAGATCAGGAGGCAAAGGCGGAGGCAAAGTACAGGCAGGGTTCAGCAACGGGGTATCAGATATATCGGGGTACAAAATCAGGAGGCAGAAGCAGAGTCAAGGAACGAGCCGGGGTTCGGCAACAGAGTATCAGAAATATCGAAGTACAAGATCAGAGTTCAGGAGGATAGTCAAGGCAGGCAAAAGTCATAACAGATAATCACAATCAAACTAGTACTTTAGCTATCCAAGATGGCGCCGGACTCGGTCGCCACTAGGGTTGCCAGGTCGGTTGATGGAGAAAACCGGACAGGGGGTGGAGTTAGGGGTGGAGTTAGGGGCGGAGTCAGAAGCGCACTTTTATGTAGAGTGGGGCTAAGCAATGGGCTTTTTTTAAAAAAATTTTTATAGTATTTATATCGCACTGACATCTTCTGCAGCACATTACAGAGTACATAGCCATGTCACTAACTGTCCTCACCAGTAGTACTGGTCCAGTGCACATAAGAGACAGTTTTTCAACAATAACTGCACATAAGAGACAGCTTTTCACCAGTAAATGCACATTATAAGAAACACCTTTTCGCCAGTAAATGCACATAATAAGGGACAGCTTTTCCCCAGTAAATGCACAAGAGACAGCTTTTCACCTGTAAATGCACATAATAAGACACAGCTTTTCACCAGTAAATGCACATAATAAGAGACAGCTTTTCACCAGTAAATGCACAAAAGAGACAGCTTTTCACCACTAAATGCACATAATGACAAACAGCCAGTGTTCCCAGTATATGTAGCCAGGGATATATGTGCCCAGTATATGTAGCCAGGGGGTATATATGTCCCAGTATATGTAGGCAGGGGTGTAAATGTCCCAGTATACGTAGGCAGGGGTATATATGTCCCAGTATATGTAGCCAGGGGGTATATGTGCCCAGAATAGGTAGCCAGGGGGTATATGTGCCCAGAATAGGTAGCCAGGAGCTATATGTGCCCAGAATAGGTAGCCAGGGGCTATATGTGCCCAGAATAGGTAGCCAGGGGCTATATGTGCCCAGAATAGGTAGCCAGGGGCTATATGTGCCCGGAATAGGTAGCCAGGGGCTATATGTGCCCGGAATAGGTAGCCAGGGGGTATATGTGCCCAGAATAGGTAGCCAGGGGCTATATGTGCCCAGAATAGGTAGCCAGGGGGTATATGTGCCCGGAATAGGTAGCCAGGGGCTATATGTGCCCAGAATAGGTTAGGTAGCCAGGTGCCCCCCCCCCCCCCCCCCCAGGAGGAGAACAGTGCAGCAGAGAGAGAGCTGGGAGCAGTGGTGGAGAAGGGGGGCAATCTCCCCCCCCTTCCCTCACCTTAGGGTGCTCTCTCTCCCCCGCTGTCTCCTCCAATATGATGTGCAGGCTGGCGGGTGGCTGCGGGCGGAACTTACCTCTGTGTCGCAGGCGCCGGAAGTTCGGGTCCCGCAGCCGCTGAGATTCGACTCAAAAAAGATCCGGATCAAAGATTCGAATCATTCATGAGCCGGACAACACTATTCAGACTGATTAGTGTTGTCCGGCTCATGAATGATTCGGATCTTTGATCCGGCTCTTTTTTGAGTCGAATCTCAGCGGCTGCGGGACCCAAACTTCCGGCGCTGGAGCGACACAGAGGTAAGTTCCGCCTGCAGCCACTCGCCAGCCTGCACATCATCCTGGAGGAGACAGCGGGGGAAAGAGAGAGCACCCTAAGGTGAGGGAAGGGGGGGGGAGATTGCCCCCCTTCTCCACCGCTGCTCCCAGCTCTCTCTCTGCTACGCTGTTCTCCTCCTGTGCTGCGGGGGGGGGGGGGGGCTCTAAACCGGACAACTTAATTGTCCGGTTTAGCATGCCTTTTTGCACCAGACACAGCGCACAAAAACCGGACTGTCCGGTGTAAAACCGGACACCTGGCAACCCTAGTCGCCACGGCCACAGGGCTCCGGCTTTTTTAGTACTTTTGTACTTTCTCTCTCCACTCGTGGTGGAGAGAGCTTCACTCTTGCTGGGAGAGGCGGAGGCGGAGGACATGGGCACTACCGGACCTGTTCCGCATCAGACACGGAACGCAGGCGGCGTGAAGATCAGCTGCTGAGGATCAGCTGATCGGGGCCACGTGGTTGTGCGCAGCATGGAGAGGCAGCACAGAGTTCCGATGGTCTGCCGTCGCTGCATCCACATTACGGACTCCACCTGCGCCGATCACCGCAGCTCGTCACCCAGGACGGTTGGCTGGAAGCTGCTGCTGGATTATACCGAGGACGTCGCATGGAGGAGCCCACAGCCGTCTAGCTGCCACATTTCACAGCGGCCTGTAGCCGCTGCCATGGAGACCCTGGAAGCCACAAGGAAGGAGGATCTCACGGCCGTTCCCCCACCGCTCACAGCATAGGGATCCAGGCCAGCGGAGGGTCACAGCTGCTTCCAGCCTCGCACTGCACGAGGGACACGCACGGCAGGCCCCATCCAGGCCAGCGGAGGGTCACAGCTGCTCCCAGCCCCGCACTGCACGAGGGACACGCACGGCAGGCCCCATCCACCAAGGAGGATCCTTGTGTCTACTTGGCTCCCATGGGCCCTGGAGCTCGGTCCTTTCTCCACCGGTCCTGGCTCTGTATGCTACAGCTGCCAGAAGCACAGGGTCCCATCTGCCTGCATCCACAATAGATCCCTGCACAACAACTGGACTGGACTGATGGCTAGACCCAGGGGTGCTTTTCAATCTGCACTCTGCAGCCCCAGGGACTCTGCCTCTGTATCTGTCTGTCTCTTCCTGCCTTGGTCTTCTCTTCGTCTCTCTCAGCTATCCTTTCTCTCTCTCTCTCTCTCTCTCTCTCTTCATCTCTCTTAGCTATCCTTTCTCTCTCTTTCTCTATCCAGGACACACTGCGGGGCATCTGGAGCTGCTGTGGAGCGAGCGAGCGCCGTCGATAGTTGGCAGGCTGCTCCCCTCACATAGCACTCCAGATTTCCCCACGCGTCCTCCACTACAGTTATTGGTATTATGTATATATGGGTATATATTATATGCTTAAGTGTACTATTGCACGTGATTGTATGTGTTGAATTGCTGCATGTGTTTGTACCATCTCCGCCCCTGTATGAGCCAAAAATAATTCCGGGTACAACCCCCGTTGTACTTGGCGAAATAAATTTGATTCTGATTCTGATTCTGATCAACAGAATCTAGCTAAGTGTTGGATTACAGCTCCAGCTGGTCCCGGCACACTTGCGGATCTGACTACGGATCTGGGTGCTCCCACATATGTGATCGCACGCCAGACAAAGAGCAAGTGAACAACCAGCAGTATATATACTCTAGGACCTTTCCAGGACCTCCCTAATTGCTGGTCCAATGGGAGCAGTGGAATTTGTCAGCTGACCCAGCTGGTCAGCCGACTCCCTTCTAACTGCTATTTAAACTCTGCCTCTGTGCTCGCGCGCGTGTAAGTCTGAATCTTGGTGGACTATCAGTCCCAGCCACACCAGTACTGTCTTGCAATGTATCCAGTGAACTGAGTACGGAAGCCGCCTCCAATGCGGATTCCGCCGTTCCCAATGCGGATTCCGCCGCTCTGCCTAAGCGGCATGCGGCGTTTTTTCCGCGTTGTGACGCCATGCTGGACGCGGAAACAGCCGCCTCGCCTTGAGAGACAGCGGCTTTTCTGCGTTTCATCACAGGTGCGGTACAATACTATCATTCAGAGGGCCTGAGGTGTGGTACAATGCAATCATTCAGTGGGGCACATGTCAGTTAAACAATACAATCAAATCATGCAGTGAGCCAAAGTATACTTACAAATGCTATCTTTCGTGGATGGGCTGTACTGTTGGTAATTTTCAAAAAAAGTGACTGCAGACAGCCTCCCATGCGCGAGATTTCCGGATGCTGTTACTGTACTCTTTGCTGCTACAGTCCCAAATTGCTGGTTGGCCATGGATTTGCTCCACAAGCTCTCCCAGCTCCACCCTGCAATCTGCTGCTGCTGTTGCTTCCGCCATTGCTGTCGCATGTGAGATTTCCTTGCTGCTTTGCATTGTGGTTCCTTCTTCATACCCTCCCGGCCCCTCCTCCAGACGCATTCACAGGCTTTCGTAAGCGTTCGAACGCGACGCGACCAGACGCAACTGCCTACCAAAAGCAGCATGTCGCTTTCGAGCCTAGACGCGACGCGGGGATCAACCGCCAGGCGTCTATGAAAGCTTGCAAAAGCCAGCCATAAACACTCCCATTCACTTGAATGGGACGGCGGTGGATCCCAAAAAACGTCGCGTCTAAAACGCTGTGTTAAACGCCGCAAAAGTGTCCGTCTGAACCAGCCCTTAGCAACACCAAATTTGCAGGATATGTTAAAAAGATACCGGGAAACAATGTTTTACATTTTTGTTATTTATTTAAATTTGTGTTATGTTCTGAGTGTGGGAAATTTTTTGAAAAAAAATGACGTGGGGTCCCCCCTACCGAGCCTCTGTAACCCCTTGTCTCCCATGCAGGCTGGGATAGCCAGAATGCGGAACCCCGGCCGACTGGGTCTTCGCACCCTGAGCTATACCAGCCCGCATGGTCCATGGTATGGGGGGGCTCCGGGGGGAGGGGCGGCCAAGCCTTCCAATGGACAAGGGGCTCTTCCCCACCTCCGGTGCCCCAGGAGGAGGTGGGGGCGGCGACTTCCTGGGGGGGGTTCATGGTGGCATCTGGGAGTCCCCTTTAAGAAGGGGAACCCAGATGCCTGTCCCCCTCCCAGGAGAAAAGAGTATAGGGGTGCAAAGTACCCCTTACCCATTTCCATAAAAAGTTAAATGAAATAAAAACGAGAAAAGTCCTTTAATGTTCTAAATTAACCAGAAATACTTACCTGTACCTTTAAGAAAAAATTCCCACGCCAATTAGGTCCCATGACAGTATGCTCTATCTTGCGGTCTTTAGAAATACTTACCTGTACCTTTAAGAAAAAATTCCCACGCTATTATCCTCGGAAAAGGTCCCGCGCTATAATCTGTTATGTCCCACGACGGCAGTATCCTCTGTCTTGTGATCTTCAGAAATACTTACCTGTACCTTTAAGAAAAAAATCCCACGCCAATTAGGTCCCACGACAGTATCCTCCATCTTGCGACCTTCTGTTACTACTTAATTGAAGATCTCCGCCGCCCCGACGCGACACACACCGCCCCCGCCGCACTGCTCTCAGCTATACTTAGTATAGCTTAGAGCAAAAAGCATCTTTAAATTTTGGCTCCAATGGTCCCCATTGGTTCCTTAACAGACCAATGGGGATTCCCATTGGTCGATAAGGAACCAATGGGGAGCTTTGGAGCCAAAGTTTAAAGATGCTTTTGTTCTCAGCTACTGTATACTAAGTATAGCTGAGAGCGCGTCTATACAGACGCATTACCGCTGGCTCCCGCTGTCCTCCCTGCCTCTCTCACACCTGTCACCCTCACCCATGCTGGCACCCATGGGTGCATTGGGTGCCAGCATGGGTGAGGGTGACAAGTGGGGGGAGGCAGGGAGGGCAGCGGGAGTTAGCGACTTAGACAAATAGACAAATAACATTTATATTGCGCTTTTCTCCTTGCGGACTCAAAGCGCCAGAGCAGAGCAGCAGCCACTAGGGCGCACTCTATTGGCAGTAGCAGTGTAAGGGAGACTTGCCAAAGGTCTCCTACTGAATTAGTGCTGGCTTACTGAACAGGCAGAGCCGAGATTCGAACCCTGGTCTCCTGTGTCAGAGCCCTTAACCATTACACCATCAGCCAACTGCTTAGTATAGCTGAGAGCAGTGCGGCGGGGGCGGCGTGTGTGGCGTCGGAGATCTTCAATCAAGATGTAACAGATGGTTGCAAGATGGAGGATACTGTCGTGGGGGTGCTAGTAAAAAAGGGCGCACAGGGATAGTGGACAAAAAGGGCGCCGCCATAGACTGCAATGCAAAATATCGGCTATTCGGCACCCGACAGAAAAAAAAAAGGGCGCCCAAGAAATAGCGGTTACAGGGATCGTGTTAACAAAAGTTTTCGTTTACAGAATAAGGTTTATAACAAATATCGTTTACAAGTTTATTTTGACTTTGTGTTATACTTATTTTTTTCGTTTTTAAATTCCGGATTAGGAAAAAGAATTAAATATATTATTGTTTATATGTGTTTAGGGTGTTTGTGTGGTGGGGATGGATAGGTTTAGGCACCACCAGGGGGGGTCTAGGGGTTAGGGATAGGTACAGGTAGGGTTAGGTATAGTTACAATATAATATACGCAACCAGGGGGTGGTTAGGGTTAGGCACCACCAGGGGGGTGGTTAGGGTTAGGCACCACCAGGGGGTCTAGAGGTTAGGGTTAGGTACAGGGAGGGTTAGGTATAGTTACAGTGCAATATACACCACCAGGGGGATGGTTAGGGCTAGGCATCACCAGGGGAGATTTAGGGTTAGGCACCACCAGGGGAAGGTTAGGTTTAGGCACCACCAGGGGGGTGGTTAGATTTAGGCACCACCAGGGGGGTGGTTAGGTATAGCCACCACCAGGGGGGTGGTTAGGGTTAGGCACCACCAGGGGGTGGTTAGGGTTAGGCACCGCCAGGGGGGTGGTTAGGGTTAGGCACCACCAAGGGGGTGGTTAGGGTTAGGCACCACCAGGGGGGTGGTTAGGGTTAGGCACCACCATGGTTAGGGTTAGGCACCACCAGGGGGGTCTTAGGGTTAGGTACCACCAGGGGGGTGGTTAGGATTAGGCACCACTAGGGGGGTCTAGGGGTTAGGGATAGGTACAGGGAGGGCTCTGTGTGAGAGTAAGGTTAGGTATAGTTACAGCACAATATATGTAATATATATAATTTATTAAATTATGTATATTTAAACAAAGAGGGGGTCTAGGGGTTAGGGATAGGGATAGGGAGAGATCTGTGTGAGCCTACAGTTAGGTATAATTGCAGTAAAATATCTGTAAAATCTACCATTGCATTGCTATGCTTAAAGGGAAGGTTCAGGGATGGGATTAAAAAAATAAAAATAAATTTCCACTTACCTGGGGCTTCCTCCAGCCCGTGGCAGGCAGGAGGTTCCCTCGCCGCCGCTCCGCAGGCTCCCGGTGGTCTCCGGTGCCCGACCCGACCTGGCCAGGCCGGCTGCCAGGTCGGGCTCTTCTGCGCTCCATTTCCTGGGACTTCTGCGTCCCACGCCGGCGCGCTGACGTTATCGGACGTCCGCCGGGCTGTACTGCGCATGCGCAGTAGTTCTGCGCATGTGCAGTACAGCCCGGCGGACGTCCGATGACGTCAGCGCGCCGGCGTGGGACGCAGAAGTCCCAGGAAATGGAGCGCAGAAGAGCCCGACCTGGCAGCCGGCCTGGCCAGGTCGGGTCGGGCACCAGAGACCACCGGGAGCCTGCGGAGCGGCGGCGAGGGCACCTCCTGCCTGCCACGGGCTGGAGGAAGCCCCAGGTAAGTGGAAATTTATTTTTATTTTTTTAATCCCCTCCCTGAACCTTCCCTTTAAAGAGACTCTGAAGCGAGAATAAATCTCGCTTCAGAGCTCATAGTTAGCAGGGGCATGTGTGCCCCTGCTAAAACGCCGATATCCCGCCGCTAAACAGGGGTCCCTTCACCCCCAAACCCCCCACTGCAACACTTGGTCGCAGACTTGGTCGCTCCTGGAGGCATGTCTAACGGCTGCAGCCCTGCCTCCAGTCGCATCTATCAGCGGCGCATCGCCGCCTCTCCCCCGCCCCTCTCAGTGAAGGAAGACTGAGAGGGGCGGGGGAGAGGCGGAGATACGCGCTGACAGACGCGCGTGGGGCAGGGCTGCAGCGGTTAGCCCTGCCCCAACCAGGAAGCACTCCCCCGCTGCACGGAGGGGGATTTGGAGGTGAAGGGACCCTCGTTAAGCCGCGGGATAGCGGCGTTTTAGCAGGGGCACACATGCCCCTGCTAACTATGAGGTCTGAAGCGAGATTTATTCTCGCTTCAGACTCTCTTTAATACAAGTGTAAATATTGTTTTTGTTATAGACGCTATTTGACGTTTCATTTCAAAATTCGTTTGTTGTTATAGACGGTATTTTGCCATTTCATTTCCGTTTATTTAACCGATTTAGCACTAATTTTTTGTTTGCAACCTCTTTAACGAAAAATATGGTTTTGCATTAAAACTTACAATTTCGGCTATACCCCGCGCCCTTTTTTCCAGGCGCCCTTTTTTGATACACGCTGTCGTGGGACCTAATTGGCGTGGGAACATTTTTTTAAAGGTACAGGTAAGTATTTGTGGTTAATTTAGAACATTAAAGGACTTTTCTCGTTGTTGCGTTTTTATTTCATTTAACCCTTTATGGAAATGGATAATAGCAGGAAATCACCGCTCAACTGCACCATGGAGGGCAGTGCTGGACCATAGGCAGCCAGGCCTATGTACTGGAACAATGAGCAAATGGAAATACTTTGCACCCCTATACTCATTTCTCCTGGGAGAGGGGCAGGCATCTGGGTTCCCCTTCTTAAAGGGGACTCCCAGATGCCACCATAACACCTCCAGGGAGTCGTCACCCCCACCTCCTCCTGGGGCACCAGGGGTGGGGAAGAGCCCCTTGTCCATGGATTGGACAAGGGCTCTGGGGGGGAGGCTTGGCTGCCCCTCCCCCCCAGAGCCCCCCATACTATGCACCATGCGGGCTGGTATAGCTTAGGGTGCGAAGCCCCAGTCGGCCGGGGCTCCGCATCTTGGCTATCCCAGCCTGCATGGGGGACAAGGGGTTACAGAGGCTCGGGAGGGGGGACCCCACGTCGTTTTTTAAAAAAATGTATGTCACACTCAGAACATAAAAAAAAAAGTTGATAGCAAATTTATAAAAAAAAATGACTAGCTGGCTGGGATAGCCAGAATGTGGAGCCCCGGCCGACTGGGGCTTCGCACCCTGTGTTATACCAGCCCGCATGGTCCATGGTATGGGGGGGCTCCGGGGGGAAGGGGCGGCCAAGCCTCCCCCTCCCCCCCCCCCAGAGCCCTTGTCCAATCCATGGACAAGGGGCTCTTCCCCGCCTCCCTTGCCCCAGGTGGAGGCTGGGGCGACGACTCCCTGTGGGGTGGTTCATGGTGGCATCTGGGAGTCCCCTTTAGGAAGGGGACCCCCAGATGCCCACCCCCCTCCCAGGAGAAATGAGTATAGGGGTACAAAGTACCCCTTACCCATTTCCACAAAGGGTTAAATGAAATAAAAACGCAACGAGAAAAGTCCTTTAATGTTTTAAATTAACCAGAAATATTTACCTGTACCTTTAAAAAAATGTTCCCAAGCCAATTAGGTTCCACGACAGTATCCTCCATCTTGCAACCTTCTGTTACATCTTGATTGAAGATCTCCGCCGCCCAGACGCCACACACACCGCCCCCGCCGCACTGCTCTCAGTTATACAGTATAGCTGAGAGCGTGTCTATACAGACGCATTACCGCTAACTCCCGCTGCCCTCCCTGCCTCCCCCCACCTGTCACCCTCACCCATGCTGGCACCCAATGCACCCATGGGTGCCAGCATCAGTGAGGGTGACAGGTGTGAGAGAGGCAGGGAGGGCAACGTGAGCTAGCGGTAATGCGCCTGTATAGACGCGCTCTCAGCTATACTTAGTATAGCTGAGAACAAAAGCATCTTTAAACTTTGGCTCCAAATTGGTCTGTTAAGGAACCAATGGGGACCATTGCAGCCAAAATTTAAAGATGCTTTTTGCTCTAAGCTATACTAAGTAAAGCTGAGAGCAGTTTGGCGGGGGCGGCGTGTGTGGCGTCGGGGTGGCGGAGATCTTCAATCAAGATGTAACAGAAGGTCGCAAGGTGAAGGATACGGTCGTGGGATCTAATTGGTGTGCGAATTTTTTCTTAAAGGTACAGGTAAGTATTTCTGAAGATCGCATGGTAGAGGATACTGTCGTGGGACCTAATTGGCGTGGGAATTTTTTCTTAAAAGGTACAGGTAAGTATGTCTGGTTAATTTAAAAAATTAAAGGACTTTTCTCGTTGTTGCGTTTTTATTTTATTTAACTTCTTATGGAAATGTGTAAGGGGTACTTTGCACCCCTATACTCATTTTTCCTGGGAGGGGAGCAGGCATCTGGGTTCCCCTTCTTAAAGGGGACTCCCAGATGCCACCATGAACCCCCCCCCCCAGGGAGTCGTCGCCCCACCTCCTCCTGGGGCACCGGAGGTGGGGAAGAGCCCCTTGTCCATAGATTGGACAAGGGCTCCAGGGGGGGGGGAAGGCTTGGCCACCCCTCCCCCCGGAGCCCCCCCCCCCATGCCATGGACCATGCAGGCTGTTATAGCTCAGGGTGCGAAGCCCCAGTCGGCCAGGGCTCCGCATTCTGGCTATCCCAGCCTGCATGGGAGACAAGGGGTTACAGAGGCTCGGGAGGGGGGACCCCACGTCATTTTTTTCAAAAAAAATTCCCACACTCAGAACATAACACAAACATTTAAATAAAGAAAAAATTAAATACAATTTTTCAAAAAAAAATTTTTAAATATTGTTTCCCAGTATCTTTTTTAACATATCCTGCAAATTTGGCGTTGCTCGGATTCAAGGGGACTTTGCTATTAACTGCTAAATTCGGCGGGAATTGTTTCCCACAGAAATGTCATTACGCCATTTAAATAGATACTTTTTCCTCTTTGAACATTTAAAATCGATTTTCTCAAAAACTATAAGGTCTTTTTGAAAAAAAAGTTTTTTCTTCTTGTTCCCACTGTTCTTCTTAACATTCCCTACACATTTGGTGTTTCTGGTTTCATTTAAAGGGGCTTTGCTATTAACCGCTAAAGTCGGCAGGCGTTTAATTTTCCCACGGTCAGAAGGCGAATATTCAAAATCGATTTTCTCAAAAACTATAAGGTCTTTTTGAAAAAAAAATTGTTTTCCTCTTGTTCACAATTTTTTTCTTAACATTCTCTGCAAATTTTTAGTTTTTAGCTTTTAAGGGGGTTTTGCTATTAAAAATTAAAGTCGGCGGGCAGACATCTTCCAAACGGCAGCAAAGCAGGGCTTAAAACAATAAATATCGTAAAGGCAGGACAAAAAAAAAACAAGTTTTAACCACTTGAGGACCACAGTCTTTTCGCCCCTTAAGGACCAGAGCCTTTTTCTCCATTCAGACCACTGCAGCTTTCACGGTTTATTGCTCGGTCATACAACCTACCACCTAAATGAATTTTACCTCCTTTTCTTGTCACTAATACAGCTTTCTTTTGGTGCTATTTGATTGCTGCTGCAAGTTTTAGTTTTTATTATACTGTATTCATCAAAAAAACATGAATTTTGTCAAAAAAATGATTTTTTTTTTACTTTCTGTGCTGACATTTTTCAAATAAAGTAAAATTTCTGTATACATTTTTGTCCAAATTTATCGTGCTACGTCTTTGATAAAAAAAAAAATCCATTCAGTGTATATTTATTGGTTTGGGTAAAAGATATACAAACTATGGTGCCAAAAGTGAATTTTCCCATTTTGAAACATCTCTGACTTTTCTGACCACCTGTCATGTTTCATGACGTGCTAAAATTCCAGGATAGTATAAATACTCCCCAAATGACCCCATTTTGGAAAGAAGACATCCCAAAGTATTCACTGAGAGGCATGGTGAGTTCATAGAAGATTTTTTTTTTGTCAAAAGTTAGCGGAAAATGAAATTTTGTGACAAAAAAAAAAAAGTTTTCATTTCTTCTAACTTGCGACAAAAAAAAAAACTGAAATCTGCCACGGACTCACTATGCTCCTCTCTGAATACCTTGAAGTGTCTACTTTCCAAAATGGGGTCATTTGGGGGGGGTGTTTACTTGGCCTGGCATTTTGGGGGGTGCCTAATTGTAAGCACCCCTGTAAATCCTAAGGGTGCTCATTGGACTTTGGGCCCCTTAGCGCAGTTAGGCTGCAAAAAAGTGCCACACATGTGGTATTACCGTACTCAGGAGAAGTAGTATAATGTGTTTTGGGGTGTATTTTTACACATACCCATGCTGGGTGGGAGAAATCTCTCTGTAAATGACAATTTTTTGATTTTTTTTACACTCAATTGTCCATTTACAGAGATATTTCTCCCACTCAGCATGGGTATGTGTAAAAATACACCCCAAAACACATTATACTACTTCTCCTGAGTACGGCGATACCACATGTGTGGCACTTTTTTGCACCCTAACTGCGCTAAGGGGCCCAAAGTCCAATGAGTACCTTTAGGATTACACAGGTCATTTTGCGACATTTGGTTTCAAGACTACTCCTCACGGTTTAGGGCCCCTAAAATGCCAGGGCAGTATAGGAACCCCACAAATTACCCCATTTTAGAAAGAAGACACCCAAAGGTATTCCGTTAGGAGTATGGTGAGTTCATAGAAGATTTTATTTTTTGTCACAAGTTAGCGGAAATTGATTTTAATTGTTTTTTTTCACAAAGTGTCATTTTCCGCTAACTTGTGACAAAAAATAAAATCTTCTATACTCCTAACGGAATACCTTTGGGTGTCTTCTTTCTAAAATGGGGTCATTTGTGGGATTCCTATACTGCCCTGGCATTTTATGGGCCCTAAACCGTGAGGAGTAGTCTTGAAACCAAATGTCGCAAAATGACCTGTGAAATCCTAAAGGTACTCATTGGACTTTAGGTCCCTTAGCGCACTTAGGGTGCAAAAAAGTGCCACACATGTGGTACCGCCGTACTCAGGAGAAGTAGTATAATGTGTTTTGTGGTGTATTTTTACACATACCCATGCTGGGTGGGAGAAATATCTCTGTAAATGACAATTTCTTGATTTTTTTTTACACACAATTGTCCATTTACAGAGAGATTTCTCCCACCCAGCATGGGTATGTGTAAAAATACATCCCAAAACACATTATACTACTTCTCCTGAGTACGGCGATACCACATGTGTGACACCTTTTTGCAGCCTAGGTGCACTAAGGGGCCAAACGTCCTATTCACAGGTCATTTTGAGGCATTTGTTTTCTAGACTACTCCTCACGGTTTAGGGCTCCTAAATTGCCAGGGCAGTATAGGAACCCCACAAGTGACCCCATTTTAGAAAGAAGACACCCCAAGGTATTTTGTTAGGTGTATGGTGAGTTCATAGAAGATTTTATTTTTTGTCACAAGTTAGTGAAAAATGACACTTTGTGAAAAAAACAATAAAAATCAATTTCCGCTAACTTTTGACAAAAACTAAAATCTTCTATGAACTCGTCATACACCTAACAGAATACCTTGGGGTGTCTTTTTTCTAAAATGGGGTCACGTGTGGGGTTCCTATACTGCCCTGGCATTTTACGGGCCCAAAACCGTGAGTAGTCTGGAAACCAAATGTCTCAAAATGACTGGTCAGGGGTATAAGCATCTGCAAATTTTGATGACAGGTGGTCTATGAGGGGGCAAATTTTGTGGAACCGGTCATAAGCAGGGTGGCCTCTTAGATGACAGGTTGTATTGGGCCTGATCTGATGGATAGGAGTGCTAGGGGGGTGACAGGAGGTGATTGATGGGTGTCTCAGGGGGTGGTTAGAGGGGAAAATAGATGCAATCAATGCACTGGGGAGGTGATCGGAAGGGGGTCTGAGGGGGATCTGAGGGTTTGGCCGAGTGATCAGGAGCCCACACGGGGCAAATTAGGGCCTGATCTGATGGGTAGGTGTGCTAGGGGGTGACAGGTGGTGACAGGAGGTGATTGATGGGTGTCTCAAGGTGTGATTAGAGGGGGGAATAGATGCAAGCAATGCACTGGCGAGGTGATCAGGGCTGGGGTCTGAGGGCGTTCTGAGGGTGTGGGCAGGTGATTGGGTGCCCTAGGGGCAGATAGGGGTCTGATCTGATGGGTAGCAGTGACAGGTGGTGACAGGGGGTGATTGATAGGTGATTGATGGGTAATTAGTGGGTGTTTAGAGGAGAGAACAGATGTAAACAATGCACTTGGGAGGTGATCTGACGGCGGGTCTGCAGGCGATCTGATGGTGTGGGTGGGTAAACAGATTGCCCGCAAGGGGCAGGTTAGGGGCTGATTGATGGGTGGCAGTGACAGGGGGTGATTGATGGGTGATTGACAGGTGATTGACAGGTGATCAGTGGGTTATTACAGGGAAGAACAGATGTAAATAATGCACTGGCAAATTGATAAGGGGGGTCTGAGGGCAATCTGAGCGTGTGGGCGGGTGATTGGGTGCCCGCAAGGGGCAGATTAGGGTCTGATCTGATGGGTAACAGTGACAGGTGGGGATAGGGGGTGATTGATGGGTAATTAGTGGGTGTTCAGAGGAGAGAACAGATGTAAACAATGCACTTGGGAGGTGATCTGACGGCGGGTCTGCGGGCGATCTGATGGTGTGGGTGATCAGATTGCCCGCAAGGGGCAGGTTAGGGGCTGATTGATGGGTGGCAGTGACAGGGGGTGATTGATGGGTGATTGACAGGTAATTGACAGGTGATCAGTGGGTTATTACAGGGGGGATAGATGCATACAGTACACAGGGGGGGGGGATCTGGGTAGAATCTGAGGGGTGGGGGGTGATTAGGAGCCCCCAATGGGCAGTTTAGGGTATAAAAAAAATAGCGTTGACAGATAGTGACAGGGAGTGATTGATGGGTGATTAGGGGGGTGATTGGGTGCAAACAGTGGTCTGGGGGGTGGGCAGGGGGGGTCTGAGGGGTGCTGTGGGTGATCAGGGGGCAGGGGGGGCAGATCAGTGTGTTTGGGTGCAGACTAGGGTGGCTGCAACCTGCCCTGGTGGTCCCTCGGACACTGGGATCACCAGGGCAGGAGGCAGCCTGCATAATACGCTTTGTATACATTACAAAGCGTATTATACAATGTACATGCGGCGATCTGGGAGCTAGTAACCCGCCGGCGCTTCCGGTTACTGCACAAGGGGGGTGGAGCCTGTCACCAGCGCCTGATCGCGTCTCGCGTGACGCGATTGGTGCATAACCACGCCAGCCACCGCCGATGGGCGTATTGCGGTCGTTTAGGCCCAGTACTTGCCGCCGCCCATCGGCTGTGTGCGGTCGGCAAGTGGTTAAAACGATAAATTTCGTTCAAAAGGTCGGCACCATTTTTTTTACATTTAAAACGATAAATATTGTTTTATAATGTAAGTCAATGGTGCGCCGTTTTTATCTATCAGCGCTGGGCGCCATTTTTAACTGATCCGTAAAAGACTGCCAGCTGTAATTGCAGCAAAAGGTGGTTCTACAAAGTATTGACTCAGGGGGCTGAATAATTATGCACACCCCACTTTGCAGTTATTTATTTGTAAAAAATGTTTGGAATCAAGTATGATTTTTGTTCCACTTCTGACATGTACACCACTTTGTATTGGTCTTTCACGTGGAATTCCAATAAAATTGATTCATGTTTGTGGCAGTAATGTGACAAAATGTGGAAAACTTCAAGGGGGCCGAATACTTTTGCAAGTCACTGTACTTAACACTCGGCTGGCAGCCACCTCCGCTACTACTAGCACAACAGCCGCTCCATATAAGATGTCGCAGGAGTTCTTTACACATATTTGTGAGGGATTTACTGATTCACAACCATTATTTTTACAAGATGAAGGCGCTAAGGATGTTACACTACCTCATATGTCTCAGTTAGGCGTAACTATGGACGTAAGGTGTGACAATGATGAAGTACCTGTTGTTGGTGCAGTTTTGGAGGTGTGTCTGATACAAGAGAAGCTGTGGATGATGATGATGATGATAATCATGGCATGGATGTCACGTGGGATCCCAGAAGACAATATGAACAGGGGGACAGTTCAGAGTGGGAGTCAGAGAGGAGGAGGAGGAGGAGACGAGTTGCTGTAAGAAGCAGGGGGAGCTCGTCAGAAACAGCTTGTGACAGTGTCCAGCGGCATGTATTGCCCCCTAGGGACAGCCAGCCAACACGCCCTTCAACGCCAGCTGCTGCCGCCTCCACCAAAATGGCGTCATCCCAGAGCTCACCAGTGTGGAAATTTTTGTGTGTGTCTGCCTCAGATTACAGCGATGCCATCTGTACTATCTGCCACCAAAAATTGAGTCATGGAAAAAGCAACACCCACCTAGGTACAACAGCTTACAAAGGCACTTGATCAAGAAGCATTAACACCAATGAGGCACATGAGGCACAATTAGCACATGAGGAAAAGCAGCACACAAATGCAAAGCCACCTTTCACCTCCTCTTCCTTCTCCAGTTTCAGCATCTTCCGCTTTATCCTCTGCTGCCCTTGCACCTTCACAGCCACCCTCTCCCACTCCGCCTCTCACCTTGAGCAGTTCCTGCTCCTCTGCCCAGACCAACCAGGTGTCCGTTAAGGAAATATTTGAGCGAAAGAAGCCAATGTCTGCCAGTCACCTCCTTGCCAGGCATCTGACAGCTGGCTTGGCGGAACTGTTAGCCCGCCAGCTGTTACCAAGCTGGTGGACTCTGTGGCCTTCCGAAAATTTGTGGTGATTGGGACACCGCAGTGGAAGATACCAGGCCACAATTATTTTTCAAAAAGGCGATACGTAAACTGCACCGTGATGTTGAAAGGCAAGTGGTGTCATCTCTGCCACAAAGCGTTGGGTCACGGGTCCATCTGACCACGAATTCGTGGTCTGTAAAGAACGGTCAGGGCAGGTATATTACTTATACGGCACATTTGGTAAACCTGGTGACCGCTGGTAAGCATGGAGTACATGGCTGTGCAGCGGACCTGGTGGTGACACCTCCACGGCTTGCAGGCAGGCCTGCTGCCACCTCCTCTCCTTCTCCTCCTACTCCTCCTACATCCTCTTCGCTGTTGTCCTCCTCCTGGCTGAGTGCCCTCTCAGTTTAGATTCCCTTTAAGGGTGATGTCACAGCACAATGGGAAAAAGGAGCCACTAATCCTCCACCTTCCATGTCCATGCAAGCAAGGGCAGGATGCTCTATCAATCTGATGGTGATGTTGGACATGCAGACTTTCTTTAGTCCAATGCCTCACCTCAGCCCTTTGGCATCCACCCTCCGACAAAGCCTCAACCAACAGGTAGCCGACTACCTGGCCTTAAGTGGTGCGGATATAGACACTCGGAGCAGTGATAAACCACTGGACTACTGGGTGCGCAGGCTTGACCTGTTGCCAGAGCTGTCACAATTTGCCATCTAACTTCTGGCTTGCCCCTCCTCAATCGTCCTCTCAGAAAGGACCTTCAGCGCACAAGGAGGCATTGTCACTGACAAGAGAAGTCACCTAGGTCAAAAAAGTGTTTAGTACCTCACCTTTATTAAAATGAATGAGGCATAGATCCCGGAGGGCTACTGCCTGCCTGAAGACTAAATCAGTCCCCACACAACATCTCTGCCCACACGCCGCTGCTGCCTGCATGAAGACTAAGTCAGTCCCCACACAGCATCTCTGCCTGCACGCCGCTGCTGCCTGCCCAAAGACTAAGTCAGTCCCCACACAGCATCTCTTCCTGCAAGCTGCTTGACTGCCTTCCCCGCCACCACCAACAGGGTCCAGGACTCCAGGTGGATTCCTGAATTTTTAAGGCTGCTGCTAGCAGCAGCCGCTACCAGCAGTCGCCGCTATCAAAAAGAATAATAGTTTTTCTGGTGTGTGTGTACATGGCCAATTTTTCTGGCTGCACTGTGGCTGCAACAACAAAACAAAAGGCATGTACATGTGTCAATTCCCCTTCGTGATTGTTACTTTGCCACGGTGAAGGGGCTAGTGTATCACAATGAAGCAATGACCTATATGAGTGTGTTGGGGCACACCCATGATCATAAAGTCGTTGCTTCATTGTGGACAGACCAAATTAGATCAGCTGGACAGTCACTGTTCTGTCATTGAGCTATCTCAGCCCAACCATATGGGCTGGAAAACCGCTATCGCCTGCACTCTCACCAATGTGCGCACCAGCATGGCCATCACTACACAAACAGCTGTTTGTGGTGCGTTAAACAGTGAGTTTGGTCTGTCAGTGTGTAGCAGTATACTACTTACACTACCTGATTGATGTATACACACGCACAGGGACGTAGCAATAGGGGGTGCAGAGGTAGCCCCCACATTGGGGCAGAGGGGCCCCAGGGGGCCCACCCCTCAAACACAGTATTAGCTCTCTATTTGTCCTGTGCTCATAATAATCACTTCTATAGATAATTTTCCAAGGGACTTTTGGCATGTATTCCACTCTGGCATGCCACAGTCCAGTCACTTTTGTGGCCAGAAACAGGGATGCTCTGACACCCCTTTTTAAAATCCGAATTGATTCGGATCCGGATACCCAGATATCCGGATCCAAACTTTTTAGTATCCGAGTAAACTTGGATATCTGAACCCAATATCCTGGATATCTGGCCGGATTCGGATAGAAAACCGGAAGTGACCTGAAAATGGCTTAAAATGCTTCCAAAAGTCTATTCAAATGGCAAAAAACCCTTTTGGAGGTCTCTCTCTCTCTCTCTTTCATTATTGCCATTCAAAGTGATTTTGGCTTCTGCTTGGATATTTGAAGAAACTATCTGCCCGGATTTCGGATTTCAGATGGGAAATCGGGGTTTGCTAGGATAGTCTAATCGGATTTTAAAAAATATCTGACTTCAAAGTTCGAATAGTGGAAAAGGTTTGGATTATCTGGGTAGTTCGGATATCCGTTATCATGCTGAACACCACTGGCCAGAAATAGTCCCTATATGTTTTAAAATTCGCCTGACCATTAAAGTCTATGGCGGTTCACGTGAACTCGAACTTTTGCGGAAGTTCGCGAACACAAAATCTGATGTTCGGCCATCTCTAATCTTGTGTGGTGATTGTAGCATACAGCAGAAACCGATCTGTCATCTGAGTGAAGTGACAATCAGTTCCTCACTGACAGGGTGTTTATTTATACTACTGTAATATTGTGAAAAATGACAGGCAGAGGCAAGCCACACTACAGGGGTCGTGCTGCTGTGATTTCCTGTGGCCTTAGCATATTGCTTTGTGTTCAGAGGGCGTGTACCTTGAACTCAGGGCCGGTTTAAGCAACAATGGGGCCCCAGGGCAAAATTAACCTGGGGCCTCCCCCCCAACATATACCCCGGAACAAAAATCGGCATTAGGGGACCTTTTTTGCAGCTGGTATAGTTAGGGTGTGAAGTCCCAATCGGGCAGAGCTCCACATTCTAGCTATCCCAGCCTGCATGGGGGACAAGGGGTTAAAAAGTTTCAGGAGGGGGGACCCCACATAATTTTTTTTTTTTAAATTCCCACACTCTAAACTTAAAAAAAAATTGGGAAAATAGGAAAAAATGCCAGGGATCTTCATACAGCCATATTGCGGCTGTATAGCGATCCCTGGCCAAAGCGCTGCGGCTGCGTATAGACCCCCTGGAAACCCCGTCAGGAAATGTATTGTGCTTTCGTTTGATGCATGTAAAATTACACTACCGTTAGGTTTGCTACTAAAAGTTATATTTACCGCAATTAAAACTATACTTTTTTCCTTCTAAACTTTAAAATCGATTTTCTCAAAAACTATAAGGTCTTTTTGAAAAATAGTTTTTTCCTCTTATTCCGAATGATCTCCTTAACATATCCTGCAAATTTAGGGTTTCTAGCATTTAAGGTGGATTTGCTATTAACCATTAAAGTCGGCAGGTTTTTAAATGTGTTTTTTTTCCTTTGAAACTTTAAAATCGATTTTCTCAAAAACTATAAGGCCGATTTGAATTTTTTTTTTCCTCTTGTAGCCACTGGGGGCCCCTACAAGCTCTGGGGCCCTGGGGCAGCTGCCTCCTTTGCCTTAATGGTAGCGCCGGCCCTGCTTGAACAAAATACCACAGAAGTAAATGACTGGCCTACACAGCAGCAGACAACATCTTCTACTGCTTCTACTAGGAAACTTGCTGCACCATCCCCACCTTGCCACCACCTCTAGCACCACAGCCACTTCACTTGATGTCTCAGAGGAGTTGTTTACACATGAGTATGTTGAAATTAGCGATTTGCAAGCATTATTGCCAGAAAATGAAGAAGATAAGGATGTTACACCTGATATGGGCGACGAAGATGGGCATAAGGTGTGATGTCCCTGCTGCTGCTGCCTTTTGTGAGTTGTCAGATACAAGTGAAGCAGCTGATGCTGATGATGTGTCGATGGATGTGACATGGGTGCCCACAAGTAGAGAACAAGAGGAGGATAGCTCAGATGGGGAGACAGAGAGAAGGAGGAGAAGACAAGTACAAAGCAGGGAGAGCTTGCAAGGAGCAGGTGGCAGACAACATATATCAGCACCTGGGCTCAGCCAGCCAACATGCCCACCAAGTTGTGAGATGGCAAATGACAGCAGTGTGTGCGGTTGTGAATCTTGGAGAAGAACCACAGCGCTAGAGCAGGTAAATATTCCAAGCCTGCCATGGTAATCTGCATGTGCATGGGGAGAGGGAGGAGGAGTTGGCCCCCGCCGTGTTTGGGCCCCTCTGCAATTGCAGGGGTCATGGGGGTTTTTGGTTCACTTTAAGTCTAACCTAACAGTTATGTCTGGCGAAGTCTGGGCACACTGCTGCACTGGTAGTTGCAGTTTATTTTCTTTTTCTACCAAACTTTGAGGTTAGAAGAGGTTACAAAAAGGCTACAATTACTTTTGAGTGAAGTTTTACTGTAAATGTATTATAATTAAAAAAAAGTCATGTGTCATTAGACTATGCTGTTATATGTATTGTCAAGATTCATAACTTATATTTGGTTTACTTGGATATATTTTAATGTATGCATGATTTTCATTTTTATGCAAAGGGCAGCCTAGTAGAATGCTTTATACAAGGAACCTGAGCTACGTGTTATTATAACTTCAGAGTGCACAGGGTTAACTCTCTGCACTCATTATGCACCTGCATGTGTAGCAGGTCAGTGCCTTAACCTCTTTGATTGGGTAGAAGAACCTGTCTATCCGCCCATGCCATAATGAGGCAAAGGGCAAGAGACAGGAAAGTACACTTTACTCGTAGTTGCTGACTTATGAAGATCTCTGAAAAGACTATCAAATTGCAGTTAAGACGTAATTTTTGCACAAGAATCTTTAAAAAAATTTCAGGATCTATTTTTACTTTAATCTTTTATAAACTCTGTATAAAACAGGATATCTGTTGCTGAGGTAAGTTAATTAATAACTTTGTGTGTGCTTGGGTTCAGCAGGATTCGAGAAATTACTTTCAGTTTCTTGTGTTTAAATTTATTTTCTTTGTGTGTGTGTGTGTGTGTGTGTGTGGTCAAAAAAATATAAGCAGTCTATGCCTAATTATATTCTTCAGAAAAAAATGTGTTATGCATTAGTTTAGGAAACTTGGAGCTGGATTCGTTTATAAGATAGAAAAGTCAGTGAATAGTGTGGTCACTGCTTCTGGTGGCAAACATGTTTGGTAGACTTAGGGCTTGATTCACAAAGCGGTGCTAACCTACTTAGCACGTCTAAAGTCTTTAGACGCGCTAACCAGGGTGCTAAGTAGGTTAGCACCGGATTTCTCAATCAGATCGTGCGCTAACTTTGCGCGCGTAAAGTGTTACGCGCGCAAAGTTTTACGCGCGCTAAGTCCCATAGGCTTTAATGGGCACTTGGCACGGTGCGCCCTGTGCTCTGTGCAGTACGCGCGTAAAGTTTTACGCGCATAAAGTTTTGCGCGCGTAAAGTTTTATGCGCGAAAAGCTTGTTTAGACGTGCTAAGGGGGTTTTCACAGGCGTGCTAACAGTTAGCACCGCTTTGTGAATCAAGCCCTTAGTATATATAACATATTCAGTGTGTCAGGCTGCATTCTACTTATTAACATAAAATCGGAACTACAAATGTTTGCTTTTCAAAGTAAGTTTTGCCATGGTCATGTTCTTGGTGTAAGACTGTGATTACCACACCATTGCATGTTTTTTGTTGTCTTTGAAGAATTCTATTCATAGAGTGAATTTATCTGAAGATGTGTCATTTGTTGTTTTTGATTAAAGGGGAACTGAAGTAAGAGGTATACGGAGGCTTCCATATTTATTTCTCTTTAATCAATACCAGTTGCCTGGCAGCCCTGCTGGTCTATTTCTCTGCAGTAGTATCTGAATAACACTAGAAACAAGCATGCAGCTAGTCTTGTCAGATCTGACTTTAAAGTCTGAAACACCTGATCTGCTGCATGCTTGTTCACGGGCTATGGCTAATAGTATTAGAGGCAGAGGATCAGCAGGGCTGCCAGGCAACTGGTATTGCTTAAAAGGAAATAAACATGGTAGCCTCCATATACCTCTCTCTTCAGTTCCCCTTTAAATGGGGAAGGAGTACACAGTCTGTTGGGTCTAGGTAAGTCCCCACTGAAGAGAGTTGTCTTACAAAATTCAACAGGAAGGAAGTTAAAGAGAAACTCCAACCAAGAATTGAACTTTATTCCAATCAGTAGCTGATACCCCCTTTTACATGAGAAATATAATGCTTTTCACAAACAGACCATCAGGGGGCGCTGTGTGACTGATTTTGTGCTGAAACCCCTCCCACAAGAAGCTCTGAGTACCGCGGTACTTTTGGAAGTTTGTTACAATGTAACAAGGCTCACAGACAGAAATTAGCTGTTTACAGCTGTCTCTAACAGCCAAAACAGCTAACAGCAGCTACATAACCTGCCCACAGTAAAAATGTCACCATGTAATAAATGTCAGAATGTAAATCGGGGAGAGGAAAGATTTTACAATGGGCAAACACTGACTAAATGATTTATACATAATTATTGTAAAAATGAAGCACTTTTTTTATTACATTATTTTCACTAGAGTTCCTCTTTAACACTCAAGCAGCAAGGCCACTAACACAGGAGGCTGAACTATGTAGTTGGCAGGCAGTTCAGTAACCCATCTACAGTAGAACTGTGACAATAGTGATGTAATTAATGGAGGACAAAATGCTAATCTTATCACATACATACAGAACCCAGCTTTACAGGATAGCATCTCCTTCCTCAAGAAACATCCAAGTAGCCCACATGGGTACAACCTGTAATATATAGGGAAATACCCAGGCCACTGATCCAACACTGTGAACCACATGTAGGGAGGCTCCAGTCTCAGTTAAATTATCAGGGGTGGATCAAAAGGGTTCAAATTTGTTATTGCCATTATATATTATTGATATTATTACTGATTTATAAAGTGCCAACATATTCTGTGGCACTGCGCAGAGTAAGAAACAAACAGTTGCTGAGACTGTGCATGTAGATGGAAAACTGCTGAGTCCCAGGGGATCCTGCACAATGTGTGTCACTGTTATTACCAATTCTGTACTTTGTACAGAACCGATTTAGTATTTTGTACCAACAATATATGAAATCTGCTACACAAAAACGTTTCAAAAAATGGTAGGCATGTTTAGAAAACCTCTCTAAACATGCCTAGAATCGCTCTGAAAATCTGCTTCAAAAACCTCTAGCGTTTTGTGGATCTGCTAGAGGTTTTTGGTGTGCACTGGCCCTCATTTTGTACCCCATGTTTATTTCTTACTTTGTACAGCGCCACGGAATATGTTGACGCTTTATAAATTATTAATAATAATTATGCGTGGCTGCATTGTAATAACTCACCTGAGCTGCTCAATTTTCATCCCTGATGCCTGCCTCTTCTCCATGACCTGCCACAGGTCATTTACATATAACATATGCCACATAGAGAGGAGGCAGGCAGCGGGGATGAAAATGGAGCACAGATGGAGCAGCACGCCCAGACAGGTAAGTTATTACAATGCAGCCACACGTCATGCAGGGGCCCTGATGAGAAGTCAGGGGGAGACCACTTGGGGGGTGCGGTAGCCAGCTCAGGTGCTGACTTTGCTGGGATGTGGATTAGGGGAGGGGACATCGAGGTCACCTTTGCCCCTGGGCCCCCATTTTGCTTAACCGGCCCTAGGAGAAGAGGAGGGGATGGTGGCATGCAATTGGGTAAAAAAAGATAATCATTAACCCATTCTCTGACTATGTAAGTTAGTAAATCATTAGGGAAAAAATTCAAGCACATGTAGAGATGAGCGTAATGACCTAATTACGATTTTGCGAAATTTCGCGTAATTAGTGTAATTACGATTATGGCCGTAAGTACATAATCGTAATGAAGAAGGATTTCGCGAAATTTCGCGTAAGCGTAATTTTCGCGTAATTTTCGCATTACAGTCGTATCATGCCGTAATTTCGCATTAAACGCTACCGTAATTTCGCGTTAAACCGTAACGCTCCGTATAATATAAAAAAGCCGCCGACTTTAAGGGTTAATAGCAAAGCCCCCTTAAATGCTAAGAGCCTCAAATTTGGAGAATATATTAAGGAGATCAGGAGGAATAAGAGGAAAAATTTTTTTTTCAAAAAGACCTTATAGTTTTTGAGAAAATCGATGTTAAAGTTTCAAAGGAAAAATGTAAACATTTAAAAACCCGCCGACTTTAACGGTTAATAGCAAAGCCTGCTTAAAGTTTAGGAACACCAAATTCCCAGGGTATATTAAGGGGATCAGTGGGAATAAGAGGAAAAAATTTTTTTTCAAAAAGACCTTATAGTTTTTGAGAAAATCGATTTTTAAGTTTCAAGGGCAAAAATGTCTTTTAAATGCGGAAAATGTCAGTTTTTTTTGCACAGGTAACAATAGTGTATTATTTTCATAGATTCCCCCAAGTGGGAAGAGTTTTACTTACTTCGTTCTGAGTGTGGGAAATATAAAAAAAAACGACGTGGGGTCCCCCCTCCCAGACCTCTTTAACCCCTTGTCCCCCATGCAGGCTGGGATAGCCAGAATGCGGAGCAACGGCCGCGTGGGGCTCCGCACCCTGACTATACCAGCCCGCATGGTCCATGGATTGGGGGGTCTCGGAAGGGGAGGGGCAGCCAAGCTTTCCCCTCCCCCTCCGAGCCCTTGTCCAATCCAAGGACAAGGGGCTCTTCTCCACCTCCGATGGGCGGTGGAGGTGGAGGCCGCGATTTCCTGGGGGGGAGGTTCATGGTGGAATCTGGGAGTCCCCTTTAAAAAGGGGTCCCCCAGATGCCCACCCCCCCTCCCAGGAGAAATGAGTATAGAGGTACTTGTACCCCATACCCATTTCCTTTAAGAGTTAAAGTAAATAAACACACAGACACTTAGAAAAAGTATTTTAATTGAACAAAAAACATAACCACGAAAAAAGTCCTTTAATATTCTTAATTAACCATTAATACTTACATGTCCCTTTAAATAAATGATCCCTCGCAATATCCTCGGAAATGTTCTATCAGTTACAATGTAACAAAGTTATTACAATGTAACAACTTTGTTACATTGTAACTACGCCGCACCCGACGCCACTCGCCGCTCAGCCGCCGCATACGCGTCTGTGCAGGACGCTAAGTCCCCGCAGTTCCCGCTGTCCACCCCGCCCACATCTGTCACCCACATGTCACCCACATGTGGGTGACATGTGGGTGACATGTGGGAGAGGCGGGGAGGGCAGCGGAGCCGGCGGGGACTTAGCGTCCTGCACGGACCCGACAGAGCTCTGAGCTATATAGCTCAGAGCTCTGAGAAGCATCTTTGTATTTGGGCTCCAAGGAGCCCCATTGGTCCTTAGCAGACCAATGGGGTTCCTTCAAATCAGAAGGAACCCCATTGGTCTGCTAAGGACCAATGGGGCTCCTTGGAGCCCAAATACAAAGATGCTTTCGAGAGCTCTGAGCTATAGCTCAGAGCTCTGTCGGGTCCTGCAGTGCAGACGCGGCGGCGGCGGTGAGTGACGTCGGGTGCGGCGTAGTTACAATGTAACAAAGTTGTTACATTGTAATAACTTTGTTACATTGTAACTGATAGAACATTTCCGAGGATATTGCGTGGGATCATTTATTTAAAGGGACAGGTAAGTATTAATGGTTAATTAAGAATATTAAAGGACTTTTTTCGTGGTTATGTTTTTTGTTCAATTAAAATACTTTTTCTATGTGTTTGTGTGTTTATTTACTTTTAACTCTTAAAGGAAATGGGTAAGGGGTACTACAAGTACCTCTATACTCATTTCTCCTGGGAGGGGATGGGCATCTGGGGGACCCCTTTTTAAAGGGGACTCCCAGATTCCACCATGAACCCCCCACCCAGGAAATCGCGGCCTCCACCTCCACCGCCCATCGGAGGTGGAGAAGAGCCCCTTGTCCTTGGATTGGACAAGGGCTCGGAGGGGGAGGGGAAAGCTTGGCTGCCCCTCCCCTTCCGAGACCCCCCAATCCATGGACCATGCGGGCTGGTATAGTCAGGGTGCGGAGCCCCACGCGGCCGGTGCTCCGCATTCTGGCTATCCCAGCCTGCATGGGGGACAAGGGGTTAAAGAGGTCTGGGAGGGGGGACCCCACGTCGTTTTTTTTTTATATTTCCCACACTCAGAACGAAGTAAGTAAAACTCTTCCCACTTGGGGGAATCTATGAAAATAATACACTATTGTTACCTGTGCAAAAAAAACTGACATTTTCCGCATTTAAAAGACATTTTTGCCCTTGAAACTTAAAAATCGATTTTCTCAAAAACTATAAGGTCTTTTTGCAAAAAATTTTTTTCCTCTTATTCCCACTGATCCCCTTAATATACCCTAGGAATTTGGTGTTCCTAAACTTTAAGCAGGCTTTGCTATTAACCGTTAAAGTCGGCGGGTTTTTAAATGTATACATTTTTACTTTGAAACTTTAACATCGATTTTCTCAAAAACTATAAGGTCTTTTTGAAAAAAAATTTTTTCCTCTTATTCCTCCTGATCTCCTTAATATATTCTCCAAATTTGAGGCTCTTAGCATTTAAGGGGGCTTTGCTATTAACCCTTAAAGTCGGCGGCTTTTTTATATTATACGGAGCGTTACGGTTTAACGCGAAATTACGGTAGCGTTTAATGCGAAATTACGGCATGAACGAAACGCGAAATTTCGCGTTGAAAATTACGCTTACGGTATTTTCAATTACGATTTTAATGGCAATTTCGCTACGCTAATTTCGCATCGTAATCGCAAATTTCGCATGCGTAATTATAGTAATGCGAAATTACGAAAATTTCAGCTCAACTCTAAGCACATGCCCCATCCTACCTGAGTCATAACCAACACACACAGTATTCAATACTCAGAGAGAGACCTTAGGGGAGTGTAAAAAATTCCACTCCATTGAGATGAATACTGAAAAAGGTTTTATGTCTATGTTGTAATTTTTATGTCTATTGTACGTGTACAGTACGTGTACAGCACAGTACATTATTAGCGATGGCTCGAACTGTTCCTGGCAGATGGTTCCCGGTAATAAACGGTCGTTCGCCCGCCCACGAACAGATCGTGAAGTTTGATCTGCCCCATACGTTTGCATGAAGCCAAAAATTGACACCAATACTGTTATCTATCCAGTACTGTCCTGTATAAGACTTCACTGGCAGGACCTTCAGTTTAGTTTCAAAACGTTTTATTGAGAGAAATTGTCATAATAACCAATGTCTAACAAGGACTGGCTTGGCACTGGACTGCTGGCATGCTGATTAAATCTGTGAGTAGGGTATTCAGAGTTTTGTGGTTTACCTCCTAGAAGAATTATGCAGGGATCAAAGGTGCTAGTAAATTATATAATTTCACAAATTCTTTTCCAAATATGTCGCCAATAGCGACGAGCAACACGGCAGGCCCATCATATATGCCAAACAGTACCTCTCCTATTACGTCGTATTGATTTTATTTAAGTATTTACAGTGGGATGCCAAAGTTTGGGCAACCTTGTTAATCATCATGATTTTCCTGTATAAATCATTGGTTGTTACGATAAGAAATGTCAGTTAAATATATCATATAGTAGGCACACACAGTGATATTTGAGAAGTGAAATTAAGTTTATTGGATTTATAGAAATTGTGCAATAATTGTTTAAACAAAATTAGGCAGGTGCATAAATTTGGGCACCAGAAAAAATAAATGAAATCAATATTTAGTAGATCCTCCGTTTGCAGGAATTACAGCCTCTAAAAGTTTCCTTTAGGTTCCAATGAGAGTCTGGATTCTGGTTGAAGGTATTTTGGACCATTCCTGTTTACAAAACATCTCTAATTCATTCAGGTTTGATGGCTTCCGAGCATTGACAGCTCACCACAGATTTTCCATTATATTCAGGTCTGGGAACTGAGATGGCCATTCCAGAACGTTGTACTTGTTCCTCTGCATGAATGCCTTAGTGGATTTTGAGCAGTGTTCAGGGTCGTTGTCTTGTTGAAAGATCCAGCCCCAGTGCAGCTTCAGCTTTATCACTGATTCCTGGACATTGGTCTCCAGAATCTGCTGATACTGAGTGGAATCCATGCGTCCCTCAACTTTGACAGGATTCTCAGTCCCTGCACTGGCCACACAGCCCCACAGCATGATGGAACCACCACCATATTTTACTGTACGTAGCAGGTGTTTTTCTTGGAATGCTGTGTTCTTTTTCCTCCATGCATAACGCCCCATTGTTATGCCCATATAATTCAATTTTAGTTTCATCAGTCCACAGCACCTTATTCCAAAATAAAGCTGGCTTGTCCAAATGTGCTTTAGCATACCTCAAGCAGCTCTGTTTTTGCTGTAGGCAGAGAAAAGGCTTCCTCTGCATCACTCTCACATACAGCATCTTCTTGTGTAAAGTGTGCCGAATGGTTGAATGATGCACAGTGACTCCATCTGCAGGAAGATGGCGTTGTAGGTCTTTAGTGCTGGTTTGTGAGTTGACTCTGTTTTCACCATTCTTAGCTTCTGTCTATCCAAGATTTTTCTTGGTCTGCCACTTTGAACCTTAACTTGAACTGAGCCTGTGGTCTTCCATTTCCTCAATATGTTCCTAACTGTGGAAACAAACAGCTGAAATCTCTGAGACAGCTTTCTGTACCCTTCCCCTAAACCATGATGGTGAACAAGGTTTGTCTTCAGGTCATTTGAGAGTTTTTTTTGAGACCCCCATGTTGCTACTCTTCAGAGAAAATTAAAAGAGGAGGGAAACTTACAATTGATCCCCCCTTAAATACTCTTTCTCATAATAGGATTCACCTGTGTATGTAGGTCAGGGGTCACTGAGCTTACCAAGCCAATTTGAGTTCCAATAATTAGTTGTAAAGGTTTTGGAATCAATAAAATGACAACAGTGCCCAAATTTATGCACCTGCTTAATTTTATTTAAACAATTATTGTGCACTTTCTGTAAATCCAATAAACTTAATTTCACTTCTCAAATATCACTGTGTGTGTCTCCTATATGATATATTTAACTGACATTTTTTATCGTAACAACCAACGATTTATACAGAAAAATCATGGCGATTAAGTAGGTTGCCCAAACGTTTGCATCCCACTGTATATAGCACCAATATATTATGCAGCGATGTACAGAGTATATTGTTTTGTCACTAACTGTCCCTCTGAAGGGCTCACAATCTAGTCCCTACCATAGTCATATGTCTATGTATGTATTGTGTAGTGCATGTATCATAGTCTAGGGCCAATTTAGGGGGAAACTAATTAACTTATTTGTATGTTTTTTGGATGTGAGCGGAAACTGGAGTGCTCAGAGGAAACCCACAGAGACATGGGGAGGACATACAAACGCCTTGCAGATGTTGATCTGGCTGGGATACGAACTGGGGACCCAGCGTTTTCTTGTTCCCATTTACATTGGAAAGGCATGCGCTTCCAGACAGGCAGCACTTCCAGTCAGACGCTGCACCAGAATAAACTACAGGTAGTTAATTTGGGTGCAGCATCTGTCTGGAAGCACTGCCAATCTCTCCTGCTGTACATAATAAACGTAAGTATAAGTGTTGTGGAAGAGTCTAGTAGGGAATAATTTGTGCACATATTATTTATACAGCAGGAGACATTGGCAGCGCTTCCAAACAGAGGCTGCACCCGAATTGCCTTGAATGCAAATCAGATGCAAATCATGTACTAGTCCTAATCTATAATTTGAATGCAAATTGATGCACATGGATGCAGCTAGCCATAAGTATACTTACATAAGTTTTGTACAGCAGGAGACATTGGCAGCGCTTCCAAACAGAGGCTGCACTTGAATTGACTACCTGCAATAGATGTGCAGAGCTCCACAAATTGTGGACTAAAATACACAACATGCATTTAAAACAGGTGCAGCAAAGGAGGACGTTAGCTTCAGTATAAATAATATGTGCACAAATTATTCCCTACTAGACTTCCCCACGGCGGTGACGGGTCCTCTCGGGGAAGACCTACCGCTACTCTAACGATAAAAACATGATTTTTTCCTAGTGCTGCTAGTCATAAAATGGTATACACATTTCTCTCAAACAGACATCAAACAAATGACAGCGCTCATTGGCTGCAACTGAATTGTAGACCAACAGAGGCATGCAGAGCCCCACAGGGCTAAGTACATGCCTTGAATGCAAATCAGATGCAAATCATGTACTAGTCCTAATCTATAATTTGAATGCAAATTGATGCACATGGATGCAGCTAGCCATAAGTATACTTACATAAGTTTTGTACAGCAGGAGACATTGGCAGCGCTTCCAAACAGAGGCTGCACCCGAATTGACTACCTGCAATAGATGTGCAGAGCTCCACAAATTGTGGACTAAAATACACAACATGCATTCAAAACAGGTACAGCAAAGGAGGCCGTTAGCTTCAGTATAAATAATATGTGCACAAATGATTCCCTACTAGACTTCCCCACGGCGGTGACGGGTCCTCTCGGGGAAGACCTACCGCTAGTCTACGATAAAAACATGATTTTTTCCTAGTGCTGCTAGTCATGTATTTAGCCCTGTGGGGCTCTGCATGCCTCTGTTGGTCTACAATTCAGTTGCAGCCTATGAGCGCTGTCATTTGTTTGACACATAGTATTTATGCTAAAGCTAAATGCCCTCCTTTTCTGTACCTGTTTTGAATGCAATTTGTGTAATTTTCCCGTTTTTTTTTTAGCTCTGCACATCTATGCAGGTAGTTAATTTGAGTGCAGCGTCTGTCTGGAAGCACTGCCAGTTTCTCCTGCTGTACAATTTAATATATTTAGACTGGTACACCAAAGTAAGTGAGTCTGCTAGGTGCATACCCTCTGTTCCAGAAATATTGCTAATCATTATCTCCAATTTCTCTATATCAAGATTAAACCCGGAGAACAGGGAAAAATCAGAGATCAATTTCAATAGATTTGGTATTTAGGTGTGTGGGTGGGAGATAGTGAGGAGAATAACATCCGCGAATAGATGTATTTTGTATGTAGATTTTCCTGAAGAATGCCCTGTATGTTTCAATTTGAGCATATGGCATTTGTCTGAAGCGCAATGACATGAGCAAACAGAGCCAGGGACAGAAGACAACCCTGCCTCGTGCCCCTTTTAATTTCAAGTGTAGGTCTGTATGCAGCAGTTAGTTTCAGTGATGCACATGGTATTGAATATAAGCACCTGATGGCCTTCAAAACCCCCCCTCCAAAGCCCATCTTTCGTCGCTAACACATAAGTGTAGCTAATAAGATCCTTACATAAGGCCTTTTCCATATCAAGTGATAAGGTGGCCAGTGAGAGATGGTGAGGTTTACAGAAGTGTTGGACACTGAGGATCTTGCGGATATCATCAGCAGCCTGTCGTAGTGGAATGAAGCCAACTTGATCAGCTTGTACAAGTGATGGCAAAACTTTATTAATTCTGGGGGCCAAGATAGTGAATATTTTATAATCAACGTTGAGCAATGAGATTAGCCTTAAAGGGACTCCGAGCTCAAAATAATAATGAAAATGGTACTCACCTGGGGCTTTCTGCAACCCACCGTAGGTCGGGAGGTCCCATGACTTCCATTTGGGTTTTGTAGTCCCACCACTGGCAGCACACTGTTTTACCATTGCATATCTTTCCACTGTATTTGTGATTTAACTTACTAAAGCATAGCTGTCTTTGTGGGTGACACTGCATTAGAGATGGCTCAAACCTCAGATTTTGGTTTCGCGGACGCAATCTTTCTCAGAAGTCCAGGAACCAACGAACTCGGCGAAACACAATAGACTTCAGGCGAACTTTAAAAACTACAAACACTGTTTCTGGCCACAAAAGTGATGGAAAAGATGTTTCAAGCGGTCTAACACCTGGATGGGGGCATGGCGGAGTGGGATACATGCCAAAAATCCCTGGGAAATTACGTATTTAACGCAGAGTAGGGTTATAATTCCTAAAGGACAGAAATCACATTGCATTGCTAAATAATAATAATAAAGTGCTTTAAAACATCTTGCGTATGTATATATCGATCCGGTAGTGTAAGTAGTGTACTGCTTTACACTAACAGACCAAACTCACTGTTTAATTCACCGCCACAAACAGCCGCAAAGGGTTGTCATTAGTTGACACTCCCAGGACAAAGTGTCAGTCCTCTCGGCGGCAATGTTTGTGTAGTTATGGCCGTGCTCGTGCGCACGTTGGCGAGAGTGCAGGCCATGATGATGAAAATTGAAAAATACATTTTTGTTTTTTTTTAATAATTGAAAATTGAAGTTACTTGTAAAATTCTAAAAAAAATTTTTCCTGATATGTTACTTTGATAACTGTGGTAATTCCAGAGCTAATACCCACAGAGTGCCGACAAGCGCTGACCAGTACGGTGCCATAAAGAACTTGTGCTATGTACACAGTAACACCTATGCCTTCTCAAGTTGTAGTATCGGTTTTTATAGGTTTCAGGGAAAGGTAGGTTATAGAAAAAAAAATAGAAAGTTACTTATGTATAGATTTGTTAGTAAGAAAAACAACTGTATTTATAAAAAAAATAAAAAAAATTCAAGGTAATAATTCTAATTTCAATTATAATTTTCAAAAAAATGAAACAAAGTAAGCACAGACAAGCGCTGACCTGTACGGTGCCATAACAAACTTGTGTTTTATGGCAAAAGTAACACCTTGTAACGATTGGTGTCAGCAATACAGAGTTCTGATTATTTGGTGATCTGCAGTATCACCAAACAATGCAGATACTATATCTGATTATATGGTGATCTGCAGAATCACCAATAATTCAAATATAGCAACACAAAGGAGTTAACGTGACCTAGTCACACTTTATTGCACTGAGTGTAGTGATTGGTGCAAACAGTAAGTACTGATAGGTTTAGCAACACCTCACCAGAGGAGCTGGTGGGTACTAACAGTACGGAGCCCCTCACCAGAGACAAGGGCTCCCTGATGAGAGTAGAGAGGTCAGACTAATCGATTCGGTAACAGACAGGCAGATAAGGTACAAATACAGAAGACAGAGGCAGAACGATATTCAGGCAGAGTCGGCAACAAGATCAGATGGGCGAAGGTACAGAATCAGAAGACTGAGGCAGAACGATATTCAGGCAGAGTCGGCAACAAGATCAGATGGGCAAAAGTACAGAATCAGAGAGAGTAAGAATAGTCAGAATCAGCCAGAGTCATACACAGATAATAAACAGTAATAATAACAATCCTATCTCTGTGTGAAATCCCCGGTTTCCTCCCGGATCAAAGCACACCGGATCTAACTAAGGTCTGAGCGCTAACACGAAATGATCACAACAGCAGACAAGTTGAGAGTGAACCAGCAAAGCTTTAAGAAGCAGAGGAGATCCTGAGGCAAGCCCCCCTGCGCCCGGCCATAAAGGTCGTGACGGTGCGCGCGCACACGCGCCAATGCGACCTTATGGGCGACAGACAAACCCGCCCTCGGCGTGCTAGACGCCCGAGGCACGGGTAGTGAGGCGGGCAGGGGCACGGAGGCAGCTGAGGTGATGGCGCTGTTCGCCGCAGCTGCCCCAATAATTGTTACACACCTATGCCATCTCAAGTTGTAGTATCAGTTTTTATAAGTTTCAGGGAAAGGTAAGTTATTGAAAAAAAAAAAGTAAATTTATTTATGTATAGATTTGTTAGTAAGAAAAACAACTGTATTTATAAAAAAAAAAAAACATTTCAAGGTAATAATTCTAATTTCAATGATAATTTTAAAAACACTAAACAAAGTCAGCGCCAACAAACGCTGACCTGTACGGTGCCATAAAGAACTTGTGCTTTATGGCAAAAGTAACACCTATGCCATCTCAAGTTGTAGTACTAGTTTTTATAAGTTTCAGGGAATGGTAGGTTATTGAAAAAAATTTTTTGAAAGTTATTTATATATAGATTTGTTAGTAAGAAAAACAACTGTATTTATAATTTCTATGATCATTTTAAAAAATAAATAAATAAATGACTAATGATAGTTACATAGTTATTTGGGTTGAAAAAAGACTTACGTCCATCAAGTTCAACCAGAGAACAAAGTACAACACCAGCCTGTTCCCTCACATATCCCTGTTGATCCAGTGGAAGGCGAAAAACCCTTACAAGGCATGGTCCAATTAGCCCCAAAAGTGGAAACATTTCTTCCCGACTCCAGATGGCAATCAGATAAAATCCCTGGATCAACATTACTGGGCATTACCTAATAACTGTATCCATGGATGTCTTCCAATGCAAGGAAAGCATCTAAGCCCCCTTTAAATGCAGGTATAGAATTTGCCATAGCTACTTCCTGTGGCAATGCATTCCACATCTTAATCACTCTTACTGTAAAGAACCTTTTCCTAAATAAATGGCTAAAATGTTTTTCCTCCATGCGCAGATCATTTCTGGAAAGTGTCTGCAACACCTCAACCAAATAACTGTGTGTGCAAGGGTTCAAAACAAGAGCAATTATATGGTAGAAGAAGAAAGCCCTTAAAAACTACTGTATACTGTATATCTAAATAGCAATTGTGCACTTTATTTTTTTATATATGTGATATTTATTCATATGTTTATTTTTTAGTTCTCATTGCACAGGTGTTGTTTATTGGTCTTGCATCACACTAGGTTGTATACTGAACCTGGGTTCTCCCCCTGTTGGGCTCAATATTGAGCCTACTGTGGGGTATTATATCTGACAGCAGCATTATGTCATTATACAATATATTACATTTAGAGTGATTGTTTCATATGCAGCAGGGATCATGTTGGAATATTTGCTTGTTTTTTAAATGGTTTTATTCTTATTGAATAATCAATATTGTGATTATTATTATACCCAATGTTGAATAAAGATTTTTGTTATACTTTTTCAAATTTTGCTGTGGGAGGTGCTATTTTTTAAGGTCTTTCTTCTTCTACCATGCGCAGATCATGTCCTCTAGTCCTTAGGCCTAACTTTCAAAAAAAAAAAAAAAAAGTAAACAAAGCCAGCAGGTGTCAGGCTGGCAGCAGCAGGCCTGCCTGCCATTCGTGGTGGGGGTGGTGTCACCCAACTCCCAAACCCAACCCAAATGGAAAGGGCCCCGCTTTGGTGGGGCCCGGGACCACACATGCACGTTTTGTGGTGGTGGACAACACTGTCACCAACCATGACTTGGTGGATTTCTTCCTGCTCTCCCACCATATCAGGCAAGGATGTGGCATTACCACTCACTACATATGTGTAATGAACACTGCAAACCTCAGCCCTGACCATCTACAAAGGTTGACTGTCAAATTGTGCCACATGTACTGGAACTGTCCTGGGACCATCTGAGTGCCAGTACCCTGCAAATATGCCAACCACAAGCTGGTTTTCCTATCCGGGCAGTTCCTTCACCATGAGCCTTCCATTCAGGTGTGTGATAAGCTCATCTTTCTTTAAAGGACTTATGAGGTGAAATGGCTAAAAAAAGTTCAGTACCTGTGTTTATTTAGCCCTCCGCACCCTCCGATTACTTGCGCCGAGTCCACTGCTCTGATCTAGACCCCAACCTCCCAACCTCACCGCCCGGGTCGGGCTCTAATTCCACATCTAAAATGGCCACCAGAGCTTGTCACGGCTGTGCAGTCCGCATAGACACCTAAAAAAAGGGGGTCAGTGTTGGTATTGGGTGTATCCGGCTCTATCTCAACAGTAGTGGGAACTGGTTGTAAGGGATAATATCTATTATAGGTCAGAATGTGATATGTGGGTTGTGGTTTCCATCCCTTTTTATTGTATTTTCGAGGATATCTGTATCCAGGTATAAAGGGACCTTGCATTGGTGGTGGACCTGTAGGTTTGGGAATATTGCGTGGTGTATAGTGTGGTGCTGGTGGATGATACCCGTATTGATGTAGGTAGTTAGGTGGATGATATGGATGCTGGTAGGGTTTCCCCGGTCTTGGGAATTTAGGTTTGTTTGGTTGGTGGTATTCCTTAGGAATCCACCTTGGGCCTTTTGGGGTTGGTCTACTTGGTGGTTTTGTAGGAGGTGGGGCAGGTGTTTTTGGGACCTCTACAGGGGTTTTCTTTTTATCATGAGGGTTCACAATTTTTCCTGACTGCCACTTGTATGCTATTTTCTTTTTATAGTCCGTATGGTCCCTTACATATTTTTTTTGCTTTTTATTTCTTTATCTACTCCTTTCAGGTAGTATTGCATATCTACAGAGAGTTTTTTAGTAATCTCCTTGCTCTCATTCATTGAATATATTAAGGACTAGCTGGTGGCCCAGCGTCGCCCGGGTATGTATTTGGCCGGTGTTGGCTCCGCCCACTTTTCCTAACCCTAACTCAATTACTTAATGACCAAGTGTGTGAGCTATGCGGTCTTTGGCATCAATAATTTGCATTGAAATAAAATAAATCTGATTGGCTGTGGCTCCACCTCTTTTATGAATTTGAACCTCAATCACCCAATGGCCAACTATACCAGGTACAGGTGATTAATATTGCAAGAGGCTTGTGCCATTAACAGTTAAAGAATGGCAGCAATTAAATATTCCCCCTTGAAAATCAATAGGTGGATTTTGATTGGCTTTTGTAGGCTCCACTCACTTTTCTGCATATTAATCCCAGTCACCCAGTGACCAACTGTGCAAAGTTTGAGAACCCTACCATTAACAGTGTAAGAATTGCTGCAGTTTACATTTTCCCAATGAAATTTGTATTTTTCTCCGCCCACTGATGTCCCAACATTGCCCTGGTATGTATTTGGTTGGTGTTGGCTGCGCCCACTTTTCCTAACCCTAACACACAATTACTAAATTACTTAATGACTAAGTTTGTGAGCTTTGCAGTCTTTGGCATCAATAACTTGCATTAAAATGAAACAAATCAGATTTGCTATTTGTGGCTCCACCCCCTTTTATTAATGTAAACCCAGTCACCCAATGACCAACTGTACCAGGTTTGAGGCTTGCACCATTAACAGTGCAAGAATGGCAGCAATGAAATAGTCCTCTTAAAATCAATGGGTGAATTTTGATTGGCTTTTGTAGGTGTGGTGATATATTGAGGTGCTGATGATATTAGGGAGTACAGGAACATATCTCTGTCATTTTTCTGTCGGCTATATCTCACATGTGTATTCTGCTTTGAAGCGATGTTCATCTGGCTGTACTACATTTGCATCTAAAGAGGACTTCAGTGAATAGAGCTTGGGTAATCAGACAATGGCAGAAGTGAAGTGTTGAAGTCATTGACACTTGAAACGTTTACACTTCTGCTGAGGAAGAGCCTCCTGTGTGTTAAACACTATTTCGTTGTGAGGAAATTAAATTATTGGTGGAGATGCAAACTATATCCTTATCTTTGATCAGCTGGGAAATACGGTCAAAAATGGGGTTGTCACCTGTAACTTGGACTAGGGAAATCTTTTCATGTATGTGGGCTATAGTACATTTTTCACATGTGGATCTCTGGAAATCCCATTATGACTGAGGATGTAATTAAATCTAGTTCCCCCCCGTCCACACAGGCTTACAGCCTCGAGGCGAATATTTCATTATAAAAACCAGGGGACAGATACCTCAAATCAGTCCCCTCCCACCGGGAGCTGCGGCTGGTCTCCTGGCCCAAGCTAGTGGACTCCTGGTCTAACCAGAATTGTGTCCGTCCACAAAAGTCCAAGGTTCTTCTATCTGGATCATTGTATTTTGGTAAGCAAATTGCTTGGTGTGTATTTTTGTAACTTTTACTTTTGTAACTTTTTATTTTGTTTTTTTGTAATCTTTTGTATATATTCTGTTCTGCATTGTTCCACTTTTTTTCCTGGAATATTAAATTATTATTTAATAAGCCTGACTTCTGCTGTACTAAACTAACACTCATAGCCTAGAAGAGACTGAAGTGTAACCGTGTATAAGTTTCATGCCTAATTGTACGCTTGAGCAACACTACCGTATGAGATTGTAATTGCATTGTGTGTATGAGGCACTTCTGCGCTCCACAGCCGAGTGGGAAGTCTAACAGTATCGTTCGGAACGACTGTTAGTGGTTTTGCTGCACAACAGTGTAACTTGCATTACAAATCAGTTCCTGATTGTGCTGTGTTACCGTACAACTGTACTGTGTGTGTGGGTATGTGGCGTTCCCGTATTCGGCTTAAGCGCAAAGCTGACCCGAATACGAAAATGCAGAGTGCGCGTTGAGCCCTCGACAGCTGAGTGGACATGTCTAGCAACGGCTAGTGGTGGCAGTGGGATGTGTTTGAGGGGTCCCAGCCTGGTTTGTAGCTTAAATAAGGCTGTTCCCCGCTTAATCTGGTCAAACCCGCAGTCGGGAACCGTATACGCAGGCGTGCCGCGGGCCGGTTCCTGACATAATTGTCTGGCAGTGGTGGGATCGTTTAGTACATTAGTACGCAGTTTAGCTCGCTATTCTGAGTACTAAAGGCTGGAAGCTTGCTAGAAGCAACTAGCCTACAGAAGTCTACTCAGTGCAAAATCTATATACGTTTTTTTTTGTTCAAAGATACACACTTGGCATTTTGTTTCCCTTCCCCCCCTTTTTTTTTTTGCAACACGATGGCCCAGAAAGCATCCAGCTATGCAAGGCAAAACAAAGAGATGCTACTCAACCTGTGTGAGCACTGAGGCATCGAGACGGCGAACGGCCAGACTAAGGAGCAGTTAGTTCGTGCCCTCGAGGAGTATGATAAGGCAGAGCAAGCCCGTGCTTCAACGTCAGCGGATGCAGCTCACGACATGCCAGAGGAGGAATCGCTCCCGCCACAGAATGCGAGTGGAGACGATGTCCTGGATGATCCACTGAACACGGAGATGCCATCTCTGGAAGCTGATCTACAGCTACTGAACTCAGCTGATCCTGAACTGCGGCTAAAGCTGATCCTACTGCACCGATAGGCAGAGGAGGGAAGAGCTGAACGGCGACACCAGGCCGAGAGGGAAAGTGCTGAACGGCGACACCAAGCCGAGCGGGAACAAGCTGCACAGCGACTCCAGGCCGAGAGGGAAAGAGCTGAACGGCAACACCAACTGGAGCTGGCTAAACTTCAGCAGCAGAACCGGTCTGCTGGACCCGCAGAGCGCGAAGGTGAGCGAGTCCACAGAATCCCCCTGGATAAGTTCCCGCTATGGACAAGGACTCTGACATAGACACTTTCCTACAGGGGTTTGAAAGGATTTGTCGGCAGTATGGGGTGCCCCGTGAGCAGTGGGCAAGATACCTCACACCAGGGCTGAGAGGCAAGGCCCTGGAAGCGTTTGTGAGTCTCCCCCAGGAGGAAGAAACAGACTTTGAGGCAATTAAGAAAGCCATCATTGCGTGATACCACCTCACGCCAGAGGTATATCGCAAACGTTTCAGGACAGTGCAGCGAGGTCCTAATGACAGTTACCTGGATCATGCGTACAACCTGCGCACTGCCTTCCAGCAGTGGGTAAAAGGACTGGCTGTTGAAACCTTTGATGCCCTGCAGGAACTGATAATAAAAGACCAGTTCCTCCACACTTGTCCTGTTGAGGTCCGGCAGTTTGTACGGGACCGAGAGCCGAAGACCGTGGATGAGGCCACGAAAGTTGCTGAAGCCTACACGTCCAATCGAGCATCTGATTTTCGGAGGACTACGGCGCCCAGCTGGAAGGGAGAAAAGACTGAGAGACCTTCTCCTCTGAGCACCCACTGAAGCCAAGTCCCACAGCCGCCTGGAGGTAGAACAGCCACCGTTGACGCTCGGAGATGTTTTGCCTGTAACAAACCGGATCACATCAGTGCTACGTGCCCAGAAAAGAAGAAGGAAGCCCCAAACTCTGGCGGGGCCCGAAATGTGTTGTGTGCCACCAGGAATGCAGGTAGCTATGCAGAGAATCTGCAACCTGTGACGGTTGGGAATACAGTTACCACCGGTCTGAGAGACACTGGGGCAGAGGTGACTCTAGTGCACCCCCAGCTTGTGAATCCCGAGGAGCACATTCCTGGCAAGACTATGGCTGTCAAAGGAGTTGGGGGTGCCACCCCCGCCATACCCACCGCCTTGGTCCACCTGGATTGGGGGGCCGGCAGCGGAATGAAAGAAGTGGGGGTAACAGATGCCATCCCCATGAATGTTTTGTTGGGTACTGACCTGGGACGGTTAGTGGCCCGATATGAGCCTACTCCAAACCCCGTGTTGCCTGCATCCCCAGCAGAAGTTCAGGACTCTTGCAAGGTACTGTGTGATAATGCTGTGCAAGTGGGGCATGCTGGCGAGGCCCCAGGGGATACAGACTGTGTACTAGGAGCCAGCCCTAGTGAGTCTCCAGTGCCCAGGCCTGGAGGGGGACACGTTGTTACCATGCATGCAGATAATGTTGATGTAATATGTGATGTGTTGCATAATGACATGTGTACAGTGAACGCTCCGTCAGCTGCAGTGGTGACCCGCAGGGCTCACCGAGCTGCAGCAGATGAATTGTCAACTGAAGGGGCTGATGTCACTGGGTCAGGCTCTTCCACTTCAGAGCCCGGCTCTGAGGACCCAGAGGCCTCTCAGTTTGCCACCTCCCTGGTACCTGTGGCTGACAGCACTGAGTTCTCCGAGGCTGTACGGCTTGATAGCAGCCTGGAAGAGCTCAGGGGTCTGGCGGACAGGGCACCGGTGGAGGGCGACAGAGTGAGGGTGTACTGGGAGCAAGGCAGACTGTACAGAGAGGTAATTCCCTCTGAGCCGTCTGAATTGGAGGAGGCAGACCGGCAGTTGATTGTTCCCCACAGGTACAGGGAGCAGCTATTAAGAATAGCACATGAGGTGCCCCTGGCTGGTCACTTGGGGATCCGCAAGACCAAATCCCGTCTTGCCCACAATTTTTATTGGCCCCACATGGGGACAGATATTGCCGATTTTTGCCGGTCTTGTGTCGCATGTCAGCGGGTCGGCAAAGCAGGTGCCGGGGTCCCGGGGGTCTCCATAGTGGAATACGTTCTAAAGTTCCGGGAAAAGATGGACACCCTGGTGGGGTTAGTGCGAGAGAATCTTACTCAAGCCCAGGCCACCCAGAAGCAGTGGTATGACCACGGGGCTAGGGAGAGAGTTTATGAGGTAGGTCGCAAGGTATGGGTCCTAAACCCGATGCGACAGAATAAGCTGCAGGCCGCTTGGGATGGGCCCTATACCATACATAGGAAGATTAGTGATGTGACCTATGTGGTCGCGCTGGATGACCGAGGTAAGCAGCTAAAAATGTACCACGTCAATATGTTAAAGGAACATCATGATAGAACCGCTTGCGCTCTCCCTGTCTGCAGTTTGCTACCGGACGGTGAAGCAGAGGCCCTGGTTGACATCCTGGCCTCCACCCAGGAAACTGACTCTGTTACCGAGGTGCAGATCAATCCGGAGTTGACAGCAGAGCAGCAGGCTGGGCTATCTGATGTGCTGACCCTTTACCGTGGTACTTTTACAGCCCGCCCTGGTCTGACCAGCCTGGCTGTACACCATGTTGACACCGGAAATAACAAGCCGGTTAGACAGTCAGCTTATAGAGTCTCCCCTGAGGTTCAGGCCCACATCAGCAAGGAGTGAAATGCTGTCACTAGGGGTGATCCAACGGTCGCACAGCGCATGGGCATCACCTGTAGTGCTAGTACCCAAACGGGACCAGACCACTCGGTTCTGTGTAGATTATCAAAAACTAAATTTGATAACTGCGTCAGATGCTTACCCAATGCCGAGGGTCGACGAATTGTTAGATAAGCTAGCTGGCGCGCAATATCTAACAATCGTGGATTTGAGTCGCGGTTACTGGCAGGTCCCTCTAACAGCTGAGGCACGGGAGAGGTCTGCCTTTATCACCCCCTCAGGTCTGTTTGAATTTAATGTAATGCCTTTTGGAATGAAAAACACCCCGGCCACCTTCCAAAGGGTTGTAAATGGTCTTCTGGAAGGTTTGGAACATTGCGCTGTCGCCTACCTAGATGACATCGCCGTGTTTAGCGCCAACTGGGAAGACCACTTAGCGCAGCTGTCACAGGTTCTGGGACGCATTACTGCAGCAGGACTAACAGTCAAGCCTAGCAAGTGTCAGATCGGCATGAAGCAGATACAGTACCTGGGACATGTGGTGGGGGGGGGGGGGAGAGCTTCGTCCAGATACTGGGAAGGTAGATGCCATTGTGTCCTGGCCCACCCCCCAAACGAAGAAGCAGATTCAGTCCTTCTTAGGGACTGCTGGGTACTATAGAAAGTTTGTCCCCAACTACAGTGCCCTCGCCAAGCCATTGACAGACCTCACAAAAAAGAAGCTGCCCAAGCAGATTATCTGGACACCAGAATGTGAACAGTCATTCACAGCTCTGAAGAGGGCCCTAGCCAACCCTCCCGTGTTGCAAGCGCCAGACTTCAGCCGACGGTTTGTGGTCCAGATGGACGCCTCAGCCTTTGGCCTAGGTGCTGTGTTAAGCCAGGTAAACCAAACTGGGGAAGAACATCCGATTCTGTACTTAAGTTGGAAGCTGCTACCCCGGGAGGTAGCTTATGCCACCATAGAGAAGGAGTGCTTGGCAATTGTATGGGCCCTACAAAAGCTGCAGCACTATCTCTACGGTCGCGTATTCACAGTCGTAACCGACCACAACCCTCTTAGTTGGTTACATCGGGTTTCTGGTGACAATGGCAAATTGCTGAGATGGAGCTTAGTTCTCCAACAATATAGCTTCACTATTCAACATAGGAAGGCGAGCAATCATGGGAATGCTGATGGGCTGTCCCGTCAAGCAGAACCAACAATGTAGGTGCTGGCAGGATAATCTGGGAAGATCATCTGCCTTGCCCCATTCTAAAGAGGGGAGGTGTTGAGGTGCTGATGATATTAGGGAGTACAGGAACATATCTCTGTTATTTTTCTGTCGGCTATATCTCACATGTGTATTCTGCTTTGAAGCGATGGTCATCTGGCTGTACTACATTTGCATCTAAAGAGGACTTCAGTGAATAGAGCTTGGGTAATCAGACAATGGCAGAAGTGAAGTGTTGAAGTCATTGACACTTGAAACGTTTACACATCTGCTGAGGAAGAGCCTCCTGTGTGTTAAACACTATTTCGTTGTGAGGAAATTAAATTATTGGTGGAGGTGCAAACTATATCCTTATCTTTGATCAGCTGGGAAATACGGTCAACAATGGGGTTGTCACCTGTAACTTGGACTAGGGAAATCTTTTCATGTATGTGGGCTATAGTACATTTTTCACATGTGGATCTCTGGAAATCCCATTATGACTGAGGATGTAATTAAATCTAGTTCCCCCCCGTCCACACAGGCTTACAGCCTCGAGGCGAATATTTCATTATAAAAACCACAATTCCCACCGGCAGATGGGGCTGTGGAGTGCAGGCGAACACAGCCGCTGCACAGCCACAGATGCCAAAAGGTACAATCAGGCAGGGCTGGATAGCCCACAGGGAACAGAGCAAAGGGACAGAACCAATGTGTGCCCACCAAACTAGTCGCCACCCAGCAACAGCGAACACACAACGGCGGAAACGAAGTAGGAAACGCAATCGCAAGAATGGCGATTGCCAATAGCGACACAAGACTGAGCAGGACAGAGCACCAGGGTAGCAAAGGCACAGCAAATCATACAAAGAGAAAGACAAGGAAAATAACAAACGCTAGCTGAACGCGAACACCGCACACATTCGCAACAGTGCACGCGTTCGTGCGTGGTCTCCGCGTGTTACGCACAACAGAGACAAGCACGCCTAACTAACCAAAGACAGACAAACACGAAACAGAGAACGCGAGCGCTTGCTTAACGGTTACCTCACCGAGCCTCCAGCAAGTGTTCGTAGCAGACAAGACAGACACACGAAAACAGGGACAAGCGAGAGATAGGATCCACAGCACTAGCGAAAGTGGCCAGCGCGATCCAGGAAGACAGAACAGAAGGATCTACAGCACTAGCGATAGGCGAGTGTGATCCAAGTACAGAGTAGCAGAACAGAAGGATTCACAGCACTAGCGGTAAGTGGCTAGCGTGATCCAAGGAGACAGAACAGAAGGATCCACAGCACTAGCGGAAAGTGGCTAGTGCGATCCAAGGAGACAGAACAGAAGGATCCACAGCGCTAGCGCAAGATGTTAGTGCGATCCCAGTGAGACAGATCAGAATGGGCTACCAGTAACAGCCGCTGTTCCGGTTAGCACCCAGACACACAGAACGACTTCCTATCGACCACCGCTGGGACAGGACAATCGCAACAGAACAAACAAACAGATAAGCAATCCTAACTGCACTAAGGAAACCTGCCTAGTGCAGTTTTCCAGGAATTACTCTAAGATAACTTCAACAAGAAGTAGCATGGCTGACACTCTCTAGGAGTGTTTACTACAAACCCTGAAGGAATGACCAGCAAAGGACTGTGGGTAATCCCAACCTTTATACTGCCAGTCATCACAGGAGGCAGGTAGGGGATTTGCATAACGAATGTATGCAAATTCCTCAGCAGCAAGCTGCAATACTGACAAAAAGTCTCTCTTAAAGAGACCTGCAGAATGCAGACCTGAACAGTGGTCAAAGAAGAAGCCATCGACACCCTCCAGACAATACCCACCACCTTCCAAGGAGCGTCCGAAAATACCAAATCTGCCACAAAACCTGTTCGAAGTGTCTCTTTCAAAACAAAAGCCGCTGTTGATCGTATTCAGGGTACCAAGCAAAACTTCTCTCGGAATCTCCCAGAACGCCTTGAAGCTCCGCAGAGATTCCAAGAAGCCAGAACGCTCACCAGGCTCACATGGAGAGCTACCAAGCACCCCCATGGAACCTATGACAGTTCCAGATTCAGAATTAGCAAGACACCCATCAAGATCAGGACTTTCAGGGACCAATTCAATTCAATTCACTTTATTGTCACTGTGTAACACAACGAAATTACTTTTCATGACAACCCCACGGTGCATATAGGGAACATAGTGATAGTAACAAGGAAGAGAAGAAATTATACAAGTATGCCAGGTATTACAGATGTTTAAACAATTTGTACACAGTGTTAATTATTTCAGAGAGGATTCAGAGTTTATCAAGTTTATGGCGGATGGGAAAAAGCTGTCTTTCAGTCTGTTTGTGTGTGTGCGGATTGATCTAAAACGTTTACCTGATGGAAGGAGCTCAAACAAGGCATTTCCAGGGTGAGTGTTGTCTTTGATAATGTTTTTGGCCCTTCTCAAGCTGCGAGTATTATACAAAAGTTCCAGTGATGGTAGTTCAGTGCCAATAATGGCTTCTGCTGTTTTAACAACTCGCTGCAGGGCTTCTCTAGTAGCCTTCGTGCAGCTGTTGTACCAGGCCGTCATGCAATTGGTCAGAACGCTTTCTATAGTGCATCTGTAGAAATTAACCAGCAGCTTCTGTGGGAGGTTAGCGCTCCTGGGCATGCAAGCAGGCAGGCTAAATCAGAACATGTCTCCACCGAGGAAGCATCTGAGTACGCTGGTAACCGAGGCACACTTGGGCTTTCTGGGTCACAGAGCACACTGGGGTACACCAGCACAGGAGAAACCTCAGGACATGTCGGGGAACTGCCAACCTCAGAGTCCGGCATGACAAGACCAAAAGCAGTACCGGACAGAGAATCATCATGAGTGGAGGTCACAGGTACTGGTCTTTCAAAAGAAGACTCGGACATAAATTCTGAATTTTCTGTGACTGTAATATCATCATTGACTACATATGAGTGAAGCTCCACCAGAGCTGCAAAGGTAGTCAGCACAACAGCAATGCCTACTGAAGTGGGCAACACCTCAGAAGGACTAGGGGGGCAGGAGACATCTCCTACAAGTTCTGCTCCCTTTGGGAGGAACTCGGAGACCTCCAGAACATCAAACAAGACCTCAGGAATATCATTTTCCAGGTTTTCTAAGAAGGATTCTGAACTATCCAAGTTACAGGGCAAAACTGGAACTTTATTTTGTGGACAGGGCAGATGTCCCAGGGAAGGTTCCACCATAAACTGAGACTGAACTTTGTCATAATTAGCGGGATGTACAGGAATATTTACTGGAACACACACTGACTCCCTAACTTCATTTTCACTGTACCCAGAATTCTGCGTAGCAGTCAAACTAGCTTGCAATTCCAAAAGTGCAGAAAAACAGGTGAAAATAGCAGCAATACCTAGACGAGCCTCTAGGGACACGACAGGAGATATTGTACAAGGCAATATTGACTCATCCAGAGTACAGGGTGGAGAGTCAAAACTTTCTTCAAAGCAAGAAAGGGGTTCCCAAATGTCAGTGTGATTGGACATCATATTGTTATTCATGGTACAGGGCAGGCTCAGAGAAACCTTCTCTGGACCCAGCAAAGATGCTTCAGAGTCAGATTCGTAAAACCAAAGTGCTGTCTCACTTTTAGACTCGGCTAACGATGTCGAATCCGAGGAGACAGAACGCAAAATTTGCGGATCCAAGATCGCTTTAGGTTGCGAAACTGACGCTTCCATAGCGCAAACCTCCGCGATCTGCGGAGCAGACTGCAAGGCATCTAGGACAGAAACACTGGAGCAACTGTCATTAGGCAACAGGCCTTCACAGGTGTGAACAGAATAAGACATAGATTCATTTGCAAAAGAAGTGGCGACAACAACAGAAGATACTTTATTAGACACATCAATAATTTTCTTAAAGTTGCATAACTTAGGAATTTTCCCCATAGCAGGTTCATAAATGGACGATCTCAGAGAACCTGAGGGAAAAGATCTGTCTTTCTTAGACAAAGGACCACACAGACCTTTTGCAGCCATACGTGCGGTGGCGACATCAGACCGCACCGGTTCAACTTCCACACAAGCAACTGCTCTGAATGACTTGCATTTAGGCTTCAAACACTCAGTTGCTTTGGGAAAGGAAATGCATTCAAAACTCACTTTCTTTAAATCCAGAGGATTGGAACAATCGTCCATTGACAATGTGTCTTTACAGGAATTAGCAGATTGAAGCGCATGTAGTTCATCCAAAATCATTCTCCACACGTCAAACAGCGGAGTCACAAAGTCAGAGATACATTCACCAGTCTTGATTAAAGTGCACGCAGACTCAATGCACGCATACAAAACTGCTTTACTTTTAGAAAGGTAATGATTGCAAAACGATCTCCAATCACCTTCCAATTCATAGACCAGAAGCTCGATCTCCCATTTCTCAAATGGGGGCTCCCATGCACACTTAACAAAGGATGAACAATCATAGTGCGCACAGTCTACAGATTGAACTGGAGCAGGAACAAAACGGGAAACTTTAACCTCTTTATTGGGATCAATTGATTGGTGTGTGTGTAATTCATCCAAAATGTTCTGCCATACAAACATCACCAGATCCACAACACACTCGTCACATTCATCGGAATCAATCAAAAGGTACATAGAGTCAAGACAATCATTCAAGACATCTTCGCTTTTTGTGATGTAAAAATCTCAAAAGGTTTTCCAATCAAAATCAAATTCTTCCACCAAGGCCCCGATTTCCCATGAGGCGAATGGTGGTTCAAACAACCCGGTATCTAGATAATCTCCATATGGGTGGGGATCAGGAACGAGTACAGATTTTTTAACTGCTTTAATATAGCGTGCGATCCTACCTATAATAGGATCCACATACGCTTTTGTCTCAGGCAATGACATCTGAAGCAAATCAAAGGTTCCCTCTGCCCTGGGAATTTTGGTTTGGCAAATCCACACAATCTCCATAAGGATCTCAACCCTCTGCGGATGCTTATCCAACGATTACATTTATTGAAGTGTTACAATAAGTATACACAGCATATCACTACCAGCACAACGTTTCGGGCAAGGTGCCCTTTCTCAAGTGCTCGAAGTTTCTCACAGGAATAACACATTTATACAATCATTGTACCTGACCACACCTTATCTAAGGGGGTGGGACCCATACCTATTACATTTTAACCCTATGAACAGCTAATTCTATAAAAAACACCTGAGGCTGAAGTCCTCATTTAAGCCACCTGGCGACTGCGTCCCCAGCCTGTCCATCCACCAGGCCTCCCTCCTCAAAAGTTCCTTAACATGATCTCTGCCTTCATGTCTAGGGACCACCTCCAGAACCTGCCAGCGCAATTGACTCACACTGTGGCCCTGCTCTGAAAAATGCCTAGCAAGCGGTGGATCCTTTCTAGAATCCTCTTGCTCACCCCCTGTGGCCTTTTTTGTTTTTTTGATATTACTTTTGTGCTCATTTAATCTGGTCTTGATGTTCCTTGTGGTCTGCCCCACGTAGGCCAGACCACAGGGACACTTGATGAAATAAATAACACCTTTTGTGTCACAGGTGGCATAATCCCTAAGCAATATACCCTCACCTGACCGAGGGTGATGGACCTTGGGCCCTTTAATTATGTTATTGCAGTGTTGGCAATGTAAACAAGGGAAAGTGCCCTTTTTCGGGGTACCCAGAAACATTTGTTTCGCCCCCCCGGGTCTACCGATATCAGCCCGGACAAGATGATCCCTTAGGGACTTGCCCTTCCTATAAACAAATCTGGGGGTGGCCCTACAGACCGACAGCAACTGGGGATCCGCAGTAACCATGGGCCAAAACCTGACTATCATATCCCTTAAAATGGTGGATTCACGACAATAAGTAGTGATGAAATTCAATTCTCCCCTCTCACCATCACTTATCTTTTCCTTGTAAGTTCTCAGTGTTTCTCTTGCCATCCTCCCTACCTCACTGGCCAATTCCTCACATTTCTTGCGATTATAGCCCCGTTTTACAAAGTCATCAGTGAGGAGCTGCGATTGTCTGCGATAAAGCTCATTAGATGAAGTAATTCTTCTCACCCTGATGTATTGACTCTTAGGGAGTCCATCAATGAGGGGCTTCGGGTGGCAACTTGTGGCTAATAAAAAGCCATTTTTATCTGTCTCCTTTCTATACACATCAGTTTCAAAGCTACCATTTCTTACCCTAACCTCCACATCAAGGAAATGCAAAACCTCTTTATCATAATCCATCTTAAATTTCATGGTTTCATGTACACTATTGAGCTCCTCGAAAAACAACAGCAGCTCCTCCTCTGAACCTGTCCATCCAAAAAATAGATCGTCAATAAATCTGCAGAACCCCCTGATCTTCCCATGGTGGCCCCCATTCAAAATGAATGTGTTTTCAAAATCTAACATAACAATGTTTGCCACTGTAGGGGCATAAGGGGCCCCCATGGGAATGCCAAGGGTCTGCAGAAAATAATCACTGCCAAATCTAAAATAAGCATGTGAAAGGCTGAATTCGAGTATGGTGAGAATGAACAAGAGCAACTCATTGCTGATCCCTTCATTCATCTTCAATCTGTTTTCAACAGCACTTAAAGCTTCATTGTGGACAATATTGTTATAAAGGTTAACAACGTCCAAGCTGACCAGATAACTCAAATCATCAACAACAATCCTGTCCAGCATGTTCAAAAACTGGGTGGTGTCCCTGAGGCACCTCTCCTCAGCTTTAACAACAGGCTGGAGCCAGGTGTCCACACAGATCCCCAACGGTTCCAAGAGGGAATCAACAGCAGAAACAATAGGCCGCCCGGGGGGATGTAGCAAGTCCTTATGTACCTTGGGCAGTGTGTAGAAAACCGGTACCCTGGGTTTATCTTTCTTCAGTGCACCACATAACTCATTACTGATGATATTGCCACTTGCTACCTCATCTAGCAATCTATCAATCTAAATCTTAAAGTCCCGAGTGGGGTCATCTTGTAGTAATCTATACACTGAGTTGTCCATCAACTGTCGTTTGGCCTCCTTGATATAATCACATTTATTTTGCACGACAATTGCCCCCCCCCCTTATCTGCTGTCTTAATGATAATCGAAGAATCCCTCTTAAGACTAGTGAGTGCCCTCTGCTCAGCTTTAGATAAATTATATGACATCTTCCTGGTGGATAAAGCCTTCTCCGTTTCTGCTAACACAGTTTTTTCAAACAAATCAAGAGCAGTACTAGTCAGCGGTGCATCTGCATAACTTTTAAACCTCAGCTTATCAGGGACGTCCAGCCCTTTAGCAGCACTGCCTGTTGCGATGTCTCTGGTCGCTCTATTCAACACATGCCAGGCCCGCCACTTGACATTCCGTGTGAACTTGTATAAATCCACCTTCGCGTCAAACATTCTCATACCACGTGTAGGCACAAATCCCAACCCTTTGCTTAGGACCACATTTTCCATAGGGGTCAGATGTCTGTGGGAGATGTTGATCACTCCCTGATCTCTATCAAACATGCTCTGATTGAGCTGGGCAATTTCACTCGCCCCAGCCAACATAGCCCCTTCAATATTTACATCAGATATGGTAGCATCCGCCGCTCTCTCGCTGTCATACTCACTCACAGCGGAGGCGGCAGGGAGTTCAATGCTCACCACTGGTGATGTGCCCCGACACATGGCTGTTAGCGCTGGCTCCTGGTGAATGGACGAGGAGTCGGGATGGCGTTCTGTCCTCTCCTCTCTCCTCTGCCGCGACCTCTTCCTCTTCCTGCGCCGGCTCCTCCCCTTCCTCTGAGCTGTCTGTCGCTCCCTCCTCTCGATTCCGGAGGCTGGGTATGGGGAAAAGGGGCAGCGTATTCACCCTCACTGGCCGAGAAGTTGGAGTCAGAGGCCCCCTCCACTGGCGGTGGATTTCTGTTCAACTGACGTCCTAGTCTCCGGATTAACTTCCAGGTATACACTTTATTCCGCTCGTAGTCCTGGGCGTCCCTTTTAAATTTCTCAATTTTGCCTTTCAGTATGCTCTCCTTAAAATCGTTGATGTTAATTTCTAGTTGTTCTTTGAATGCATCATATGCCACCAGGGTGTCTTTGGCTAGCAATTCGGCTGTTAACTTATTTACTTCTTTCTGTGCCTCCACAATCTGCGGGTGTAAATACTGGACTGTTAACAACATAAGATCCTGAGAGCACTTGTTCAGTATCCCATACCACTTGGCAAGAAATTCAGGGTTGTCCTTGCACAGTAGAGGTGAAAGGACGATTCTTAATCCTCGGGGGATTCTGTCCACCTTAATGTATTCAGTGAGTGTGGAAGCATGCAAGGACAATGTCACCTCCTTTCTTATTGCTGATAAAAAGCCATTTTTATCTGTCTCCTTTCTATACACATCCGTTTCAAAGCTACCATTTCTTACCCTAACCTCCACATCAAGGAAATGCAATGGGGGCCACCATGGGAAGATCAGGGGGTTCTGCAGATTTATTGACGATCTATTTTTTGGATGGACAGGTTCAGAGGAGGAGCTGCTGTTGTTTTTCGAGGAGCTCAATAGTGTACATGAAACCATGAAATTTAAGATGGATTATGATAAAGAGGTTTTGCATTTCCTTGATGTGGAGGTTAGGGTAAGAAATGGTAGCTTTGAAACGGATGTGTATAGAAAGGAGACAGATAAAAATGGCTTTTTATTAGCCACAAGTTGCCACCCGAAGCCCCTCATTGATGGACTCCCTAAGAGTCAATACATCAGGGTGAGAAGAATTACTTCATCTGATGAGCTTTATCGCAGACAATCGCAGCTCCTCACTGATGACTTTGTAAAACAGGGCTATAATCGCAAGAAATGTGAGGAATTGGCCAGTGAGGTAGGGAGGATGGGAAGAGAAACACTGAGAACTTACAAGGAAAAGATAAGTGATGGTGAGAGGGGAGAATTGAATTTCATCACTACTTATTGTCACGAATCCACCATTTTAAGGGATATGATAGTCAGGTTTTGGCCCATGGTTACTGCGGATCCCCAGTTGCTGTCGGTCTGTAGGGCCACCCCCAGATTTGTTTATAGGAAGGGCAAGTCCCTAAGAGATCATCTTGTCCGGGCTGATATCGGTAGACCCGGGGGGGCGAAACAAATGTTTCTGGGTACCCCGAAAAAGGGCACTTTCCCTTGTTTACATTGCCAACACTGCAATAACATAATTAAAGGGCCCAAGGTCCATCACCCTCGGTCAGGTGAGGGTATATTGCTTAGGGATTATGCCACCTGTGACACAAAAGGTGTTATTTATTTCATCAAGTGTCCCTGTGGTCCGGCCTACGTGGGGCAGACCACAAGGGACATCAAGACCAGATTAAATGAGCACAAAAGTAATATCAAAAAACCAAAAAAGGCCACAGGGGGTGAGCAAGAGGATTCTAGAAAGGATCCACCGCTTGCTAGGCATTTTTCGGAGCAGGGCCACAGTGTGAGTCAATTGCGCTGGCAGGTTCTGGAGGTGGTCCCTAGACATGAAGGCAGAGATCATGTTAAGGAACTTTTGAGGAGGGAGGCCTGGTGGATGGACAGGCTGGGGACGCAGTCGCCAGGTGGCTTAAATGAGGACTTCAGCCTCAGGTGTTTTTTATAGAATTAGCTGTTCATAGGGTTAAAATGTAATAGGTATGGGTCCCACCCCCTTAGATAAGGTGTGGTCAGGTACAATGATTGTATAAATGTGTTATTCCTGTGAGAAACTTCGAGCACTTGAGAAAGGGCACCTTGCCCGAAACGTTGTGCTGGTAGTGATATGCTGTGTATACTTATTGTAACACTTCAATAAATGTAATCGTTGGATAAGCATCCGCAGAGGGTTGAGATCCTTATGGAGATTGTGTGGATTTACTGGATTTGAGGAGGATTGGTGACCCTTCCTGCCATAGGAACTCCCCATGATAAAATTACTGCCTGAAGCCCGCAGACACCCCTGTGTACATTGTTAATTTTGGTTTGGCACCCAGGCTAGGTGCTATGCTCCCGCAGAGGGCAATTCCCACCGGCAGATGGCGTTGTGGAGTGCAGGCGAACACAGCCGCTGCACAGCCACAGCCTAACTAACCATAGACAGACAAACACGAAACAGAGAACGCGAGCGCTTGCTTAACGGTTACCTCACCGAGCCTCCAGCAAGTGTTCATAGCAGATAAGACAGACACACGAAAACAGGGACAAGCGAGAGATAGGATCCACAGCACTAGCGAAAGTGGCCAGCGCGATCCAGGAAGACAGAACAGAAGGATCTACAGCACTAGCGATAGGCGAGTGCGATCCAGGTACAGAGTAGCAGAACAGAAGGATCCACAGCACTAGCGGTAAGTGGCTAGCGCGATCCAAGGAGACAGAACAGAAGGATCCACAGCACTAGCGGAAAGTGGCTAGCGCGATTCAAGGAGACAGAACAGAAGGATCCACAGCGCTAGCGCAAGATGTTAGTGCGATCCCAGTGAGACAGATCAGAAGGGGCTACCAGTAACAACCCCTGTTCCGGTTAGCACCCAGACACACAGAACGACTTCCTATCGACCACCGCTGGGACAGGACAATCGCAACAGAACAAACAAACAGATAAACAATCCTAACTGCACTAAGGAAACCTGCCTAGTGCAGTTTTCCAGGAATTACTCTAAGATAACTTCAACAAGAAGTAGCATGGCTGACACTCTCTAGGAGTGTTTACTACAAACCCTGAAGGAATGACCAGCAAAGGACTGTGGGTAATCTGATGAAAGCGTAGGTACACCGAAACGCGTTATGATGCTAAGAGGCACTGAGTTAGAGGTCCCGACGATCCCAACCAACCCCCAGGTCTGAGTTCCATCTCGGCATCCCTGCTACTGGCCACAGCAATTGGGAAACGGAGGAAGGAGAGGGATAAAAGGAAATCCTCACAGCCCGGATGTTGGGCGACATGCTTTTATAGCATTTACATCTTGTAAGTGCAATTTTATTCCTTTTTTAACAGAAATAAAACGTTAATGCACCATAGAGCGCTCCTGTTTTATCTTGTTTTCCAAATTTGTATTTGTCTCCGCCCACTTTTTGGTTATGGGAATAAAAAGTATCCTATACTTTATTCCAGGAAATGTACTATGTGTGTGCCAAATTTCATTCAAATCCGTTCAGCCATTTTTGTGTGATCGAGTAACAAACATCCAAATGTTCAAACATCCAAACATCCAAACTTTTGAAAATCAGTAACGTGAATGGTGCAGTAAAAACACAAACCTTTTTTAAGCCCACAGACCGTAATAGCTATATACCCAGAGACAGCTGCCATCATGAAAATTGGTTAAGATCAGTCCCAAAAAGTGAACTACTAAGAGTATACAGAAACTGTACGGAAAAAGAGAATTTTATATGGAAGCGGACATGCTAACCCAGAGATTTGTGGAGAAGGGATATATTAGAGAAGAGAATGAGAAAATTCTTTGTGTAGTGGGAACCAAAGATAGGAGAGGGATTATTTTTAAAGAGAAAATACACAAAAAAGTGAGTGACCAAAGGATATCAATGATTACTGATTACAGTATACAGCACAGAGAAATTAAGCACATTTTACAAAAACACTGGCACGTCTTGAGGGCTGATCCAGAATTAGCACGTATCTTGCCTGAAAAACCAAGTGTCATTATTAGGAAGGCACCGAACTTGAAAGACTTACTTATTAAAAGCTTGATAGACATTCCAAAGCAACTCTCAGGACGTATTGCAGATTTTAATGGATTTTACAAGTGTGGCACCTGTCATGCATGTAGGCATTGTACAAAAGTGGCTAGAAAGACCACCACATTCACTAATAAGTTTATTAGAGAACATTTTCCGTTAAAAATTGTTTTGAACTGTGAATCAAAAATGGTGGTCTATCTCCTTGAGTGCCCTTGTGGCCTACAATATGTGGGTCTTACCACGAGGGCACTCAGGGAGAGAACATACGAACGTGTAAAAAATATTAGAATTGGTTTTATGGACCACTCTGTATCTGCGCACTTGAAAGAGAAACACACTTATAACCCTAGAGGACTGATTTTCTCAGCTATTGACCAAGTGACAAATAACTGAAATGAACTGGATTATTAAGTTGAACTGTATGTATCCGAATGGTCTTAATGTGGATTTTAATTTAAATAGTTTTTTTAGCCAATTCATGAAAAGAAGATTATATTTTAAGGTAGGACTTGTTTATCTGTTTTATATTCATATTTATATTTATATGACATATGCACCCATGGATTACACTTGAAAATAGAAAACAACCTGGTTTAAGGTGAAATATTATTAAAGACTACTAGATGGTGTGGATCATGACACTGAATATATGGATAGAAACTTTTTTAATCAAATGAGTGCAATATCTAAACCAACCACAAGATGGCAATTCTGCAGAATTTTTTTTTCTGATGGACAATGAGACTATGTAAATTTTTATAAACGAACTTGTACTATATGCTATTATTTTTTTGGGACCTTTTATATATTTATTTATTTACTTTGATGTGATATGATGAAGTTGATAATAATGTGATTATACGTCTTCTACCTTGTACTATCTATTGGCATATTCTTGCATATTGGAATGAAATATACTGTAACCTGTATGAGTTCCACCTACAAAGATGATGTGACGATGATGGCGCATTCTATATATATATATATATATATATATATATATATATATATATATATATATATATATATATATATATATATATATATATATATATTCCCATCTTATGTGCGACCATAGCGTCGCATCACCATACTCTATATTTAGGCTGCAGTGCGACGGTAACGTCGCACTTAACCTAGCAGCCGACTTCCTTATTCTGGTGGAATGCATATGCATTCCAATGACGTCACCGGAAACAGTATGGCCGGCGACCGGAAGTACAGTATTCTCCGGCCGGCGATTCGGGAGGAGGCTTGGAACTTGCACAGGAAAGGTAATTATGATTTTAATATATATATGTGCTTTAGCCCGCCCGCTCTCGTATTCCCTGACGGCGAAACTAGTCGGGACAAGAGTGGGCTATGCACCAGAGATCGAAATTGTTCACTTAGTACCACAAGGGTGGGAAGCAAAATGTAACGATTGTGGAACTTTCTCCGTGATCAGCGCACAATGCGTGCGCTGACACGGCGGAAATCCTCCACAAGCGTGTAATTGCGGGCACCCAGCAAAAGGTGCTACGCACCTGTAGAGGGAAATTCCTGTCGGCAGATGGCGCTGGGGAGTGCAGAGGAACCAATCCTCTGTACCTCCACAAATGCCAGACAGGAATTGTACGAAACACAGAACGCAATCGCAAGAGAGGCGATTGCGAATGAGAATGAGCAAAGGGACAGGTTGTATGTGTGCGCCAATCTAGTCGCCACCCCACGACCACGCACACACAACAGCAGATATGAAATAGGAACGCGATCGCGAGAGGTGGAATCGCCAGACGTGACACAAGGCAGATCAGAATAGAATACGAGGGTAGCAAAGGCACAGCAAATAATACAATGAGAAGATACGGAAAATAACAAACGCTAGCTAACCGCGAACACCGCACTCATTCGCAACAGTGCCCGCGGTTATGCGCGGTCTCCACGTGATAAGCACAATAGAGACAAGCACGCCTAACTAACCATTAACAGACAAACATGAAACAGAGGACGCGAGCGCTTGCTTAACGGTTACCTCACCGAGCCTCCAGCAAGCGTAGCAGACAAGACAGACACACGAAAACAGGGACAAGCGAGAGATAGGATCCACAGCACTAGCGAAAAGTGCCTAGCGCGATCCAAGTACAGAGTAGCAGAACAGAAGGATCCCCAGCGCTAGCGAAAAGTAGCTAGCGCGATCCCAGGAGACAGAACAGAAGAGATAGCTGGTAGCAACCACTGCACCAGCTATACTCCAAGAACAGAGATCAGAACCATTTCCTGTCGACCACCATAGGGACAGGACAATGGCAACAGGCAAGACAAGACAGAACAGGCAATACAGATAATACAATCCTAACTGCACTAGGGAAATCTGCCTAGCGCAGATTCAGGAATTACTCTAAGCTGATGTTCAAACAGAGAGCAAGGTTGACACCGCACCAGGAGTGTTACATAGGACGAAATCCTTATGAACAGCAAAGCCTTGTGGGAAAGACATAGTACTTATAGTACACGCCTCCAATGAATGTGGCCAGGCAATTTGCATGACAACGTATGCAAATTCCTCTGCAAGCACAAGCTGCAAAACTGACAGAAGCTCTTCTTTCCAGAGTCCTGCAGCATGCAAACCTACACAATGGTCAAAGGGCTGCCTGCCTGCACAGGCAGCTGAGCAAATCATCACACAAAATAGCTGTAGAGGGTCCTAAATGGTATAGGACCCTCGCTATGTGAGTGATCTTTTTACAAGCCTTTTTTATGTTTTACCTACGAATAAATTTGCTTTGAACCTTATCCACTGAGAGAATCCCTCTTTTTCTTTTCTTGGGGTTCACGGAGCTGCACTACAGGCACCCACGATATAGGAGGGATCTCTGGAGGTGGATTGGAGTGTATATGTGTACTTATCACAACGTAATCCCTGGCACTGTGGCAGTATATGACATTATCTGTGGATGAGAGAAGGATTTATCCTTGGCACGGTTGCAAAGGTTGTTGAAGAAGATACTGCGTGTTTTTATCCTTTTGGGGTGCCTCTAATCATTTACTTATGTTGGCTGGATAACCCCAAGTGCATCACTAAATGCATCATGTGTGAATAACTCTTCTGACACATCAAGTGGAGAAGCTGGGTTGCTAGTTGTTACATAGTTATTTGGGTTGAAAAAAGACATACGTTCATCGAGTTCAACCAGAGAACAAAGTACAACACTAGCCTGCTCCCTCACATATCCCTGTTGATCCAGAGGAAAGTGAAAAACCCTTACAAGGTATGGTCCAATTAGCCCCAAAAGGGAAAAAATTCCTTCCCGACTCCAGATGGCAATCAGATAAAATCCCTGGATCAACATCATTAGGCATTACCTAGTAATTGTAGCCATGGATGTCTTTCAACGCAAGGAAAGCATCTAAGCCCCCTTTAAATGCAGGTATAGAGTTTGCCATAACGACTTCCTGTGGCAATGCATTCCACATCTTAATCACTCTTACTGTAAAGAACCCTTTCCTAAATAAATGGCTAAAACGTTTTTCCTCCATGCGCAGATCATGTCCTCTAGTCCTTTGAGAAGGCCGAGGGACAAAAAGCTCATCCGCCAAGCTTTTATATTGCCCTCTGATGTATTTATACATGTTAATTAGATCCCCTCTAAGGCGTCTTTTCTCTAGACTAAATAAACCCAGTTTATCCAACCTTTCTTGGTAAGTTAGACCTTCCATCCCACGTATCAATTTTGTTGCTCGTCTCTGCACCTGCTCTAAAACTGCAATATCTTTCCTGCAATGTGGTGCCCAGAACTGAATTCCATATTCCAGATGTGGCCTTACTAGAGAGTTAAACAGGGGCAATATTATGCTAGCATCTCGAGTTTTTATTTCCCTTTTAATGCATCCCAAAATGTTGTTAGCTTTAGCTGCAGCGGCTTGGCATTGAGTGTGATTATTTAACTTGTTGACGATGAGTACTCCTAAGTCCTTCTCCAAGTTTGATGTCCCCAACTGTATCCCATTTATTTTGTATGGTGCTAGACCATTGGTACGACCAAAATGCATGACTTTACATTTTTCAACATTGAATTTCATCTGCCATTTATGTTCCCAAATAGCCATCCTATCCAGATCCTGTTGCAATATGTCCCTATCTTCCTGAGAGTTGATGATTCTGCACAATTTTGTATCATCTGCAAATATAGCAACATTGCTCACTACTGAATCTACTAGGTCATTAATAAATAAATTGAAGAGCACTGGACACAGAACAGACCCCTTTGGTACCCCACTGCTAACAGTCTCCCATTTTGAGTATGATCCATTAACCACAACTCTTTGTTTTCTGTCCATTAGCCAGTTCCCTATCCATGCACACAAACTCTTCCCCAGTCCTTGCATCCTCAACTTTTGCACCAGACTTTTGTGGGGAACAGTGTTGAAGGCCTTTGCAAAGTCCAAGTATATCACATCTACAGCATTCCCAATATTAACATTAGCGTTCACTACCTCATAAAAGCTGAGCATGTTAGTCAAACAGGACCTGTCTTTAGTAAACCCATGTTGATGCTGAGAAATAAGATTGTTTTCTACTTTGGAGTCATGTATAGTATGTCTTAGTAACCCCTCAAACAGTTTGCATACAACTGATGTTAAGCTTATGGTGGCCATACACGGTACAATAAAAACGTTTGATTGTCCCGTTTATTCGATCTAAATGATCGAATCAAATGAAAGTTGAAAATATTTTTTTTTTCGATCAAGAAATTCGAACGATTATCCTGTTTTTCGAGAAAAATCAGATCGGACATGCTGGAAAAATCTTTACATTCGATGTAACGGAATAATCGAACTTAATTATAATTACCCTTACAGGTCTATAATTTCCTGGATCTGAATTTTTGCCCTTCTTAAATAATGGGAAAACGTGGGCTGTACGCCAATCCACTCGGACTTTGCAGGTTGAAAGAGAGTCACAAAAGATAAGATAAAGGGGTTTATCTATAACTGAACTTAATTCCCTTAGGACCCGAAGATGCATGCAATCCGGGCCAGGTGCCTTGTCTATTTTTAATTTATTTAGTCTTGCCTTCACTTCTTCCTGCGTTAAGTATTTAATATTACAGTTGGCAGATTGAGACTCTTCTGCCTCTGTAATTTGCAGCAGTGATGTTTCACTTGTGAAGACAGAAGCAAAGAAAGCATTTAAAAACTCTGCCTTACCTTGGTCATCCACCATTGAGTTCCCCTCCCTCATCCTTTAGGAGTCCAATACAGTCAACCTTTCATTTTTTTAGAGTTGATGTACTTGTAAAACTTTTTTTGGGTTAGATTTGATATCCCTAGCGATTTGATTTTCAGCTTCAATCTTAGCTAATTTCTTTCTTTTTTACAATTTTTATTGCACTCCTTATAATTGTTTAATGCAGCCTCTGTCCCCTCCTGTTTTAGGACCTTATAGGCATTCTTTTTTCCTCTTCATTTTATCTCTAACCTTTCTATTCATCCATAGAGGCCTTTTTTTATTCCTAGATATTTTGTTTCCATATGGGATATACATATACTACAATATTGATTGAGAGTAAGTTTAAAAGCTTGCCATCTCCCTTCAGTGTCCTCCCCTTGTTACATTATCCCAGTTCACCAAACTTAGTGCCTGCCTGAGTTGATTGAACTTTGCTTTTCTAAAATTCATAGTTTTAGTGGTCCCGCTGCCCCGCGGCCTATCAGTCACCAGATCAAACGTTTATCATGTTGTGATCACTATTTCCCAAATGTTCTTGAACCTGCACATTTGATACATTATCTGGTCTGTTAGAAATGATCAGATCCAGTAACGCATTCCCCCTAGTTGGTTCCGTTACCATTTGAGTCAAGTAACTGTCCTGTAGTGATGCCAGAAATCTGCTGCTTTTATCAGAATGGGTAGCCTCAATACTCATCATGTGGTAGTGTTAATTTTTTGTGGGAAACCAGAAGCAGAGCAGGAGGAGGACGGTGCGCCACGGAGGTTCTGAGAAAAAGCTGCAGAAGATGTGGTGCGCTGTTTAAGCCAGTCAACCATGTCCTCAGAATTTTGGGGGTTGAGGGTATGTGCCTTCCGAACACTGTACTTTGGTCGAGGGCCGCATGAAATCACACCAGCATAACCTCGAAAATACCTGCGGGGTGGCTTGCCTCTGCCTGTTATTTTTCCCATATTAGGGGTATGCAGCAATACTAACAATATTCAATAGTGGTAGACAGTGTGTGATTACTGTCTACTGCTATTGAATATTGTTAGAGGCACACAATCAGTGTCAAATACACAGCAGCTGTGTGGTGTGTGTGTGTGTGTGTGTGTGTGTGTGTGTGTGTGTGTGTGTGTGTATCACTGGGCTGTGTACTTTAACACACGCACACAGATATTCTATATAGTACGTTCAATCACAAATACAGTTGCAAGATAAGCACTGCTTATGATAGACAGTGTTCTGGCTTGCTTGCAATAGTTTAAAGAGTATATTAGAACTACAAGGGCCAGCAACTGACGGTGTCCTGTATGCAGTGCAGTGGTGCTCAGCAGAGCTCGAATATTCGAGTAGCTCGAATATTCGAGCTCTTTTCCAGCTATTCGAGCTCGGTATTCGAGCTCCGAATAGCTGTAGCTATTCGAATGGGCTATTCGCGTACACTCGAATAGCCCATTCACTATTCGAGCTATTCGAGCAAACGGCGCTATTCGAGCTCGGTACCGAGCTCGAATAGCGTCATAGCCCAGATTGATGTCCTTAGAGCCAATCAGAGGGCTCCCAGGCCCTCTGACGGCAGCCAATCACAGAGCGGGACCCTGGCCAGCCCCTACCCTATAAATAGCGGCCGCCATGTTACGTTTCTCCGTCCTTGCCTGAGACTTGCATAGAGAGAGAGTTGCTCCTTTGTGCTTTGGCTTAGCAAGAGCTTTGTTGTGGTCATTTACCTAGCGTTTTTGCTCACATACACCTCCTATACACACCTATATTGTTGTTAGTTAGTTAGACATTGTATTTTAGTTAGTAGCTTTTGTGTTACATAGAGACAGGCCAGCTGCTGCAGGCTTACAGCTTTTGGCCTCAGGGCCTTGCCTGTGTGGGCAGCTGTCCTCTGTTTATTTCTCTCTATTCTATACCAGTATTTCTGCTGTCCTTTACTACTGATTGTATTAGTATTGTAGTTATATACTGTAACTGTACTAGGACACTCACTGTCACTGTTCATAGGCTACTAGCTGCTCCTGCGTGTGTGCACTCACTGTCTGTGTACACACTACACACACTCTATTTCCTTCTGATAACTGATTGATTATTGTAATTGAATATTGTAATTAGTTAGTTGTACTCACTGTTACTACTTACTGTACTAGGAGTCTAGGACACTCAGTCACTGTTCATAGGCTACTAGCTCCTGCGTGTGTGCACTCACTGTCTGTGTACACACTACACACACTCTATTTCCTTCTGATAACTGATTGATTATTGTAATTAGTTAGTTGTACTTACTGTTACTACTTACTGTACTAGGAGTCTAGGACACTCAGTCACTGTTCATAGGCTACTAGCTCCTGCGTGTGTGCACTCACTGTCTGTGTACACACACTACACACACTCTATTTCCTTCTGATAACTGATTGCTTATTGTAATTAGTTAGTTGTAATTACTGTTACTACTTACTCTTACTGTACTAGGAGTCTAGGACACTCAGTCACTGTTCATAGGCTACTAGCTCCTGCGTGTGTGCACTCACTGTCTGTGTACACACACTACACACACTCTATTTCCTTCTGATAACTGATTGCTTATTGTAATTAGTTAGTTGTAATTACTGTTACTACTTACTCTTACTGTACTAGGAGTCTAGGACACTCAGTCACTGTTCATAGGCTACTAGCTCCTGCGTGTGTGCACTCACTGTCTGTGTACACACACTACACACACTCTATTTCCTTCTGATAACTGATTGCTTATTGTAATTAGTTAGTTGTACTTACTGACTGTTACTACTTACTTACTTACTGTACTAGGGACACTCACTCAGTCACTGTTCATAGGCTAGCTCCTGCGCGTGTTTGCGCGTGCGTGCACTCACTGTCTGTAGTGTACACACACTAAATTTACTTGTGATTACTACTGATTATTGTAACTGCTAGTTGTACTTCCTGACTGTTACTACTTACTTACTGTACTAGGGACACTCACTCAGTCACCTCACCCACCAACCCACTCCATTAAAGTACCCCACTTTTCACCCGCCCTTTTAAAAAACTTTTGTCTATACGCCCAAAACATCGAAGATGTCTGGAAATGGCAGCCAGCGCGGTTTGGGCAAGGGGAAGGGCAGCAAGGGAATCAGGAGGAGAGGGAGCAGCATTGTGGCAAGCCGCGGGCGCGGGCGCGCCACCATGCACAGTTCCGCAGCAGCAGCAGCAGCGTCAGAGGCTAACATTCCTCCCATAGCCACTGGCCGTGGACGCCTTGGGCGCCGCCCAGCAGGAGCATCTGCAACTCACGCTGCAGAGACACAGCAGCAGCAGCGTGTAGCACCTCCTCCGATTTTCCTCCAGCCGGGTCGGAAACGTCCCATTGAGGAAAAGCATGCAGACACTGTGGTGCAACTGATGACGGAGGATGAGCAGCCCGCCATCAGCTCTGCATCCGAGGCCTCCACCCTCACCACCACCCCTGTTCGCAGCAGCCGCCCAGCAGGGCCTGGGGAGGAGGCCAGTTCACCGTCAGTTGGCGACCTGTCATTCAGCAGTCTTTTGACCCCAGGCATCATGAGTCAATTGTCTGCTGTTGTTGGCGATTTTGAGGAGGAGATGCTGATGGGCACTTTGGGGGATGAGGGATTGGACAGTCAAGCAGCCCATCCATGCATCAGGAGAGGAGTTTGGGGGGTCCTCATCCCAGCAGGACATGTTTCAGGAGGGGGAGGATGATGATGACCCGGTGACAGACAGAGACTGGGTGCCACCACCTCCAGGGGATGTCGTCCTCAGCAGCTCTGAGGAGGAGGAGGAGGATGCTCTTGTGGGCCTTGCAAGGAGGTGCATCATTGCAAGCATTGGCAGCAGCAGTAGGCAGGTCCCACAGCCTGCTGGTGTCTCAGGCTCAGCAGCAGCAGCATCTGCCAGTACCACCATCAGCCGCACCCAAGCCCCCCAAGCCCCCCCCCCAACCACCAAGGGGGAGACAGGCAGCAGCGCTTCCATGCCGTAGGGGGATGTTTCTGTCACCAATCTGGCGATATTTCACCATGCCCACTGTGTACAGCAAGTACGCCACTTGCAACCACTGTCAGCGGAAGTTGAGCAGAGGTGCAGACCCCTTAAAGTTCTGCACCAGCTCGCTCATCAACCACCTTGCTGCGAAACATTTCCACCAGCATCAGGAGTTCCAGAGGCTGAAGGCATCTGGTGCTGGCAGTGGCACCACACCCATCACTGCACAGCCTTCAGCAGCAGCAGCAACAGCAGCCACCCGCCCTCCTGCTCCTCCAGCAGCACCAGCAGGAGTGCGGAAACGCACTGCTCCTCCCCCCTCTGCAACTCCTGCCGCCGACACTGAGGCCTGTTCTGGCAGCCAGTCCTCAGTGGCCTCCTCCGCTGTGTCTGCTGATTCCCGTGCCAGCAAAAGGCCACGCCAGAGCCTTTTGAGCGAGTCCTTCCAGGGGGTGGTTAGGGCTCTGCCTCCCAGCAGCCGTCGCGTGCGGCAGCTGAACGGCTTGCTGGCACGGGCCATGTGCTCCCAACTCCTGCCGTACACGCTCGTGCAGGAGGGGAGCGACATTCGTGCGCTGCTTGCTTGCGCAGCCCCAGACTGGCAGCTCCCCAGCAGACACTTTTTCTCCCGCAAGGCCATTCCTGCACTGCACCGCTTTGTGATGGCCAATGTGGAGCGAGGGCTGGAGCACGCGGTTGGTGAAAGGGTCCACGTCACCATGGACTCCTGGAGCAGCCGCTTCGGGACAGGCCGCTACCTGTCCTTCACTGTCCACTGGGTCAGCTTGGTGGAAGGGGGTGAGGATGGGAGAGCAGCAGCGGGCACAGCAGCAGCAGCAACACAGTGGGTGGTGCCACCCCGCAGGGTCAGGGGAACTGCAGCAGGTTCCTCCGATCCTCTGCCATCCTCCGGCACACCTGGCCAAACCCCCCGCCTCAGCAGCAGCGTGAAGGCCCGCCACTGCCAAGCGCTGCTGCACTTGGTCAGCCTTGGGAAGACCAAGCTGACGGCAACCCATGTGTTGGCCAAACTCCAGGAGCAGGAGAGGATTTGGCTGACCCCCAGAGGCCTCAGAGTCGGAGAGGTGGTGGCCGACAATGGGGCCAATCTGGTTGCCGCAATAGACAGGGGAAACCTGACCCACATCCCCTGTCTTGCCCACGTGCTGAACCTGGTGGTGCAGAAGTTCTTGCGCACCTACCAGGGGATGGGCGAACTGCTGGAAACGGCAAGGAACATTGTGCGTCACTTCCGGCGCTCGGCTGCAGCCTGTGCGAGCCTGGAAGACGTGCAAAAGGAGCTGGATCTGCCACGCCATCGGCTGATCCTTGACGTTCCGACTCGCTGGAACTCCACCCTGGCGATGTTGGAGCGTCTGGTTGAACAGAAGCGCGCTGTCAAACAGTACCTTGCCCTGGCCACTGTTTCCGCCGCTCAGAGAAGGGACAAGGCCAGCAACATCCCGTCCATCGTCCCCGATGATGACTGGAGGCACATGCAGCAGGTGTGCTTAGTGCTGGCTCCCTTTCTGCAGGCCACTAACATGGTGAGCAGGGACCATGCTATGGTCTGCGAGTGGGTGCCCCTGGTTTGTCTGCTGAACAGGGCCCTCGATGCTTTGCTGGAACAGGGAGCGGCAGCCTTGGACCAGCAGGAGCGGCAAGCAGCTGCACAGTCCACCTCTGAGGGGGAGGAGGAGGAGGACTTGGTGGAGGTCCCTGACCTTGCTGCTGATGAGGGGGAGCAGCACAGTGAAGCTGAGTTGGTGCGGGGGTGGAGAGAGGATGAGGCTGACGAGGCAGAGGAGGAGGATGAGGACAGCAGCACTGCCGTCGATGTGCCAGCAGACGTGGCCCGCCTCTTCCCAATGGCAGCGCACATGCTGACGTGCCTGCGCAGAGACCCCAGGGTGATCCAGATGAAGCAGAGGGAGGACATCTGGATCAGCATGATGTTGGACCCACGCCTCAAGGGGAAGTTGAGCCAGTTCCTGCCGCCTGCAGGAGGAGACCCAGCACAACAAATAAGGAGCTTGCAGCAGGCCCTTGTTGAGTGCTTGGAGGAAGCCTTCCCCCAGCCTTCCACCCCCACTGTCCAGCAGCCAGCACAGAGGCAGCAGCAGGTGCCTGCATCCAGCAGCAAGCGCCCCACAGACCTGCTGTCTCTCAGCCACGAGCTCTACAGGACTGTAGAGGCTCTGGCAGCAGTGACTAGAGAGGAGGTGCATGCAGCAGCATCCTCCACCGGTCACAGCCTGAGCCGCATGGTGGCTGACTACATGGGGTCCTACAGCGGGCTTGACAGCGATGCCCCTGTTGATCCCATGGAGTATTGGGTCAAGCGCCTGGAGATCTGGAGCGAGCTGGCGCAGTACGCCCTGGAAGTGCTGTCCTGCCCCCCTTCCAGCGTGCTGTCCGAGCGCTGCTTCAGTGCAGCTGGTGGTGTGGTCACCGAGAAACGCTCACGTCTGTCTCACAAGTCTGTGGACAGACTGACGTTTCTCAAGATGAACCAGGCGTGGGTGGAAGGCGAGTTCCTGGCCCCTGTTGTCGGCGAGAGGGGGACATGAACTGGCTAAGAACCATCGTTAATGTGCCTTACCACCCTTTACCACCTCCTGGCTCCTGCTCACTAAGCCAGCCTGGTTCACTTTGACTATTACGTCGCCTGCAGCCACACATTTTACACCTACAGTGGGCTGCTGTGTACTGCCCTTCTGCTGTCTGTCTGTGTTTCCCACTGCCAGGGTACACAGATTTACCTTCTGCTGCCACTCTGCCACCAGCTATTACGTCAAACAATAGCTATATATCTGTGTAATTTGTTTTACAAACAAAACCAAAAAAACATAAAAAAAAAAAAAAGGTTTAATTTTTCTGAGGTGCCCGGGTTGAAAACTGTGTTGTCCCAGTTGTGTATTGGACACGATGTGGGCTGCACGACCGCTGTCTGGGACCTCCTGTTGTGTTCATTTACGGCCTGGTATCACCGCTAGGTACCAGGGCTATTATGTCACGCTGCCTGCCTGCTGCCACACTCACACTACTCCTCCATTCCTCCTGCTGATGCTGCTGTCTGTCTGTGTTTCCCAACGCCAGGGTACACAGATTTACCTTCTGCTGCCACTCTGCCACCAGCTATTATGTCAAAAAATAGCTATATCTGTGTAATTGGTTGTAAAACCAAAACTACAAAACCATAAAAAAAAAAAAAAGGTTTAATTTTTCTGAGGTGCCCGGGTTGAAAACTGTGTTGTCCCAGTTGTGTATTGGACACAATGTGGGCTACACGACCGCTGTCTGGGACCTCCTGCCTGCTGTGTTTATTTACAGCCCTGGTATCACCGCTAGGTACCAGGGCTATTATGTCACGCTGCCTGCCTGCTGCCACACTCACACTACTCCTCCATTCCTCCTGCTGATGCTGCTGTCTGTCTGTGTTTCCCAACGCCAGGGTACACAGATTTACCTTCTGCTGCCACTCTGCCACCAGCTATTACGTCAAAAAATAGCTATATCTGTGTAATTGGTTGTAAAACCAAAACTACAAAACCATAAAAAAAAAAAAAGGTTTAATTTTTCTGAGGTGCCCGGGTTGAAAACTGTGTTGTCCCAGTTGTGTATTGGACACAATGTGGGCTACACGACCGCTGTCTGGGACCTCCTGCCTGCTGTGTTTATTTACAGCCCTGGTATCACCGCTAGGTACCAGGGATATTATGTCACGCTGCCTGCCTGCTGCCACACTCACACTACTCCTCCATTCCTCCTGCTGATGCTGCTGTCTGTCTGTGTTTCCCAACGCCAGGGTACACAGATTTACCTTCTGCTGCCACTCTGCCACCAGCTATTACGTCAAAAAATAGCTATATCTGTGTAATTGGTTGTAAAACCAAAACTACAAAACCATAGAAAAAAAAAAAAGGTTTAATTTTTCTGAGGTGCCCGGGTTGAAAACTGTGTTGTCCCAGTTGTGTATTGGACACGATGTGGGCTGCACGACCGCTGTCTGGGACCTCCTGTTGTGTTCATTTACGGCCTGGTATCACCGCTAGGTACCAGGGCTATTATGTCACGCTGCCTGCCTGCTGCCACACTCACACTACTCCTCCATTCCTCCTGCTGATGCTGCTGTCTGTCTGTGTTTCCCAACGCCAGGGTACACAGATTTACCTTCTGCTGCCACTCTGCCACCAGCTATTACGTCAAAAAATAGCTATATCTGTGTAATTGGTTGTAAAACCAAAACTACAAAACCATAAAAAAAAAAAAAAAGGTTTAATTTTTCTGAGGTGCCCGGGTTGAAAACTGTGTTGTCCCAGTTGTGTATTGGACACAATGTGGGCTACACGACCGCTGTCTGGGACCTCCTGCCTGCTGTGTTTATTTACAGCCCTGGTATCACCGCTAGGTACCAGGGCTATTATGTCACGCTGCCTGCCTGCTGCCACACTCACACTACTCCTCCATTCCTCCTGCTGATGCTGCTGTCTGTCTGTGTTTCCCAACGCCAGGGTACACAGATTTACCTTCTGCTGCCACTCTGCCACCAGCTATTACGTCAAAAAATAGCTATATCTGTGTAATTGGTTGTAAAACCAAAACTACAAAACCATAAAAAAAAAAAAAAAGGTTTAATTTTTCTGAGGTGCCCGGGTTGAAAACTGTGTTGTCCCAGTTGTGTATTGGACACAATGTGGGCTACACGACCGCTGTCTGGGACCTCCTGCCTGCTGTGTTTATTTACAGCCCTGGTATCACCGCTAGGTACCAGGGCTATTATGTCACGCTGCCTGCCTGCTGCCACACTCACACTACTCCTCCATTCCTCCTGCTGATGCTGCTGTCTGTCTGTGTTTCCCAACGCCAGGGTACACAGATTTACCTTCTGCTGCCACTCTGCCACCAGCTATTACGTCAAAAAATAGCTATATCTGTGTAATTGGTTGTAAAACCAAAACTACAAAACCATAAAAAAAAAAAAAAGGTTTAATTTTTCTGAGGTGCCCGGGTTGAAAACTGTGTTGTCCCAGTTGTGTATTGGACACGATGTGGGCTGCACGACCGCTGTCTGGGACCTCCTGTTGTGTTCATTTACGGCCTGGTATCACCGCTAGGTACCAGGGCTATTATGTCACGCTGCCTGCCTGCTGCCACACTCACACTACTCCTCCATTCCTCCTGCTGATGCTGCTGTCTGTCTGTGTTTCCCAACGCCAGGGTACACAGATTTACCTTCTGCTGCCACTCTGCCACCAGCTATTACGTCAAAAAATAGCTATATCTGTGTAATTGGTTGTAAAACCAAAACTACAAAACCATAAAAAAAAAAAAAAGGTTTAATTTTTCTGAGGTGCCCGGGTTGAAAACTGTGTTGTCCAAGTTGTGTATTGGACACAATGTGGGCTACACGACCGCTGTCTGGGACCTCCTGCCTGCTGTGTTTATTTACAGCCCTGGTATCACCGCTAGGTACCAGGGCTATTATGTCACGCTGCCTGCCTGCTGCCACACTCACACTACTCCTCCATTCCTCCTGCTGATGCTGCTGTCTGTCTGTGTTTCCCAACGCCAGGGTACACAGATTTACCTTCTGCTGCCACTCTGCCACCAGCTATTACGTCAAAAAATAGCTATATCTGTGTAATTGGTTGTAAAACCAAAACTACAAAACCATAAAAAAAAAAAAAGGTTTAATTTTTCTGAGGTGCCCGGGTTGAAAACTGTGTTGTCCCAGTTGTGTATTGGACACGATGTGGGCTGCACGACCGCTGTCTGGGACCTCCTGTTGTGTTCATTTACGGCCTGGTATCACCGCTAGGTACCAGGGCTATTATGTCACGCTGCCTGCCTGCTGCCACACTCACACTACTCCTCCATTCCTCCTGCTGATGCTGCTGTCTGTCTGTGTTTCCCAACGCCAGGGTACACAGATTTACCTTCTGCTGCCACTCTGCCACCAGCTATTACGTCAAAAAATAGCTATATCTGTGTAATTGGTTGTAAAACCAAAACTACAAAACCATAAAAAAAAAAAAAAGGTTTAATTTTTCTGAGGTGCCCGGGTTGAAAACTGTGTTGTCCCAGTTGTGTATTGGACACAATGTGGGCTACACGACCGCTGTCTGGGACCTCCTGCCTGCTGTGTTTATTTACAGCCCTGGTATCACCGCTAGGTACCAGGGCTATTATGTCACGCTGCCTGCCTGCTGCCACACTCACACTACTCCTCCATTCCTCCTGCTGATGCTGCTGTCTGTCTGTGTTTCCCAACGCCAGGGTACACAGATTTACCTTCTGCTGCCACTCTGCCACCAGCTATTACGTCAAAAAATAGCTATATCTGTGTAGTTGGTTGTAAAACCAAAACTACAAAACCATAAAAAAAAAAAAGGTTTAATTTTTCTGAGGTGCCCGGGTTGAAAACTGTGTTGTCCCAGTTGTGTATTGGACACAATGTGGGCTACACGACCGCTGTCTGGGACCTCCTGCCTGCTGTGTTCATTTACGGCCTGGTATCACCGCTAGGTACCAGGGCTATTATGTCACGCTGCCTGCCTGCTGCCACACTCACACTACTCCTCCATTCCTCCTGCTGATGCTGCTGTCTGTCTGTGTTTCCCAACGCCAGGGTACACAGATTTACCTTCTGCTGCCACTCTGCCACCAGCTATTACGTCAAAAAATAGCTATATCTGTGTAATTGGTTGTAAAACCAAAACTACAAAACCATAAAAAAAAAAAAAGGTTTAATTTTTCTGAGGTGCCCGGGTTGAAAACTGTGTTGTCCCAGTTGTGTATTGGACACAATGTGGGCTACACGACCGCTGTCTGGGACCTCCTGCCTGCTGTGTTTATTTACAGCCCTGGTATCACCGCTAGGTACCAGGGCTATTATGTCACGCTGCCTGCCTGCTGCCACACTCACACTACTCCTCCATTCCTCCTGCTGATGCTGCTGTCTGTCTGTGTTTCCCAACGCCAGGGTACACAGATTTACCTTCTGCTGCCACTCTGCCACCAGCTATTACGTCAAAAAATAGCTATATCTGTGTAATTGGTTGTAAAACCAAAACTACAAAACCATAGAAAAAAAAAAAAGGTTTAATTTTTCTGAGGTGCCCGGGTTGAAAACTGTGTTGTCCCAGTTGTGTATTGGACACGATGTGGGCTGCACGACCGCTGTCTGGGACCTCCTGTTGTGTTCATTTACGGCCTGGTATCACCGCTAGGTACCAGGGCTATTATGTCACGCTGCCTGCCTGCTGCCACACTCACACTACTCCTCCATTCCTCCTGCTGATGCTGCTGTCTGTCTGTGTTTCCCAACGCCAGGGTACACAGATTTACCTTCTGCTGCCACTCTGCCACCAGCTATTACGTCAAAAAATAGCTATATCTGTGTAATTGGTTGTAAAACCAAAACTACAAAACCATAAAAAAAAAAAAAGGTTTAATTTTTCTGAGGTGCCCGGGTTGAAAACTGTGTTGTCCCAGTTGTGTATTGGACACAATGTGGGCTACACGACCGCTGTCTGGGACCTCCTGCCTGCTGTGTTTATTTACAGCCCTGGTATCACCGCTAGGTACCAGGGCTTTTATGTCACGCTGCCTGCCTGCTGCCACACTCACACTACTCCTCCATTCCTCCTGCTGATGCTGCTGTCTGTCTGTGTTTCCCAACGCCAGGGTACACAGATTTACCTTCTGCTGCCACTCTGCCACCAGCTATTACGTCAAAAAATAGCTATATCTGTGTAATTGGTTGTAAAACCAAAACTACAAAACCATAAAAAAAAAAAAAAAAAGGTTTAATTTTTCTGAGGTGCCCGGGTTGAAAACTGTGTTGTCCCAGTTGTGTATTGGACACAATGTGGGCTACACGACTGCTGTCTGGGACCTCCTGCCTGCTGTGTTTATTTACAGCCCTGGTATCACCGCTAGGTACCAGGGCTATTATGTCACGCTGCCTGCCTGCTGCCACACTCACACTACTCCTCCATTCCTCCTGCTGATGCTGCTGTCTGTCTGTGTTTCCCAACGCCAGGGTACACAGATTTACCTTCTGCTGCCACTCTGCCACCAGCTATTACGTCAAAAAATAGCTATATCTGTGTAATTGGTTGTAAAACCAAAACTACAAAACCATAAAAAAAAAAAAAGGTTTAATTTTTCTGAGGTGCCCGGGTTGAAAACTGTGTTGTCCCAGTTGTGTATTGGACACAATGTGGGCTACACGACCGCTGTCTGGGACCTCCTGCCTGCTGTGTTTATTTACAGCCCTGGTATCACCGCTAGGTACCAGGGCTATTATGTCACGCTGCCTGCCTGCTGCCACACTCACACTACTCCTCCATTCCTCCTGCTGATGCTGCTGTCTGTCTGTGTTTCCCAACGCCAGGGTACACAGATTTACCTTCTGCTGCCACTCTGCCACCAGCTATTACGTCAAAAAATAGCTATATCTGTGTAATTGGTTGTAAAACCAAAACTACAAAACCATAAAAAAAAAAAAAAGGTTTAATTTTTCTGAGGTGCCCGGGTTGAAAACTGTGTTGTCCCAGTTGTGTATTGGACACGATGTGGGCTGCACGACCGCTGTCTGGGACCTCCTGTTGTGTTCATTTACGGCCTGGTATCACCGCTAGGTACCAGGGCTATTATGTCACGCTGCCTGCCTGCTGCCACACTCACACTACTCCTCCATTCCTCCTGCTGATGCTGCTGTCTGTCTGTGTTTCCCAACGCCAGGGTACACAGATTTACCTTCTGCTGCCACTCTGCCACCAGCTATTACGTCAAAAAATAGCTATATCTGTGTAATTGGTTGTAAAACCAAAACTACAAAACCATAAAAAAAAAAAAAGGTTTAATTTTTCTGAGGTGCCCGGGTTGAAAACTGTGTTGTCCCAGTTGTGTATTGGACACAATGTGGGCTACACGACCGCTGTCTGGGACCTCCTGCCTGCTGTGTTTATTTACAGCCCTGGTATCACCGCTAGGTACCAGGGCTATTATGTCACGCTGCCTGCCTGCTGCCACACTCACACTACTCCTCCATTCCTCCTGCTGATGCTGCTGTCTGTCTGTGTTTCCCAACGCCAGGGTACACAGATTTACCTTCTGCTGCCACTCTGCCACCAGCTATTACGTCAAAAAATAGCTATATCTGTGTAATTGGTTGTAAAACCAAAACTACAAAACCATAGAAAAAAAAAAAAGGTTTAATTTTTCTGAGGTGCCCGGGTTGAAAACTGTGTTGTCCCAGTTGTGTATTGGACACGATGTGGGCTGCACGACCGCTGTCTGGGACCTCCTGTTGTGTTCATTTACGGCCTGGTATCACCGCTAGGTACCAGGGCTATTATGTCACGCTGCCTGCCTGCTGCCACACTCACACTACTCCTCCATTCCTCCTGCTGATGCTGCTGTCTGTCTGTGTTTCCCAACGCCAGGGTACACAGATTTACCTTCTGCTGCCACTCTGCCACCAGCTATTACGTCAAAAAATAGCTATATCTGTGTAATTGGTTGTAAAACCAAAACTACAAAACCATAAAAAAAAAAAAAGGTTTAATTTTTCTGAGGTGCCCGGGTTGAAAACTGTGTTGTCCCAGTTGTGTATTGGACACAATGTGGGCTACACGACCGCTGTCTGGGACCTCCTGCCTGCTGTGTTTATTTACAGCCCTGGTATCACCGCTAGGTACCAGGGCTTTTATGTCACGCTGCCTGCCTGCTGCCACACTCACACTACTCCTCCATTCCTCCTGCTGATGCTGCTGTCTGTCTGTGTTTCCCAACGCCAGGGTACACAGATTTACCTTCTGCTGCCACTCTGCCACCAGCTATTACGTCAAAAAATAGCTATATCTGTGTAATTGGTTGTAAAACCAAAACTACAAAACCATAAAAAAAAAAAAAAAGGTTTAATTTTTCTGAGGTGCCCGGGTTGAAAACTGTGTTGTCCCAGTTGTGTATTGGACACAATGTGGGCTACACGACTGCTGTCTGGGACCTCCTGCCTGCTGTGTTTATTTACAGCCCTGGTATCACCGCTAGGTACCAGGGCTATTATGTCACGCTGCCTGCCTGCTGCCACACTCACACTACTCCTCCATTCCTCCTGCTGATGCTGCTGTCTGTCTGTGTTTCCCAACGCCAGGGTACACAGATTTACCTTCTGCTGCCACTCTGCCACCAGCTATTACGTCAAAAAATAGCTATATCTGTGTAATTGGTTGTAAAACCAAAACTACAAAACCATAAAAAAAAAAAAAAGGTTTAATTTTTCTGAGGTGCCCGGGTTGAAAACTGTGTTGTCCCAGTTGTGTATTGGACACAATGTGGGCTACACGACCGCTGTCTGGGACCTCCTGCCTGCTGTGTTTATTTACAGCCCTGGTATCACCGCTAGGTACCAGGGCTATTATGTCACGCTGCCTGCCTGCTGCCACACTCACACTACTCCTCCATTCCTCCTGCTGATGCTGCTGTCTGTCTGTGTTTCCCAACGCCAGGGTACACAGATTTACCTTCTGCTGCCACTCTGCCACCAGCTATTACGTCAAAAAATAGCTATATCTGTGTAATTGGTTGTAAAACCAAAACTACAAAACCATAAAAAAAAAAAAAAAGGTTTAATTTTTCTGAGGTGCCCGGGTTGAAAACTGTGTTGTCCCAGTTGTGTATTGGACACGATGTGGGCTGCACGACCGCTGTCTGGGACCTCCTGTTGTGTTCATTTACGGCCTGGTATCACCGCTAGGTACCAGGGCTATTATGTCACGCTGCCTGCCAGCTGCCACACTCACACTACTCCTCCATTCCTCCTGCTGATGCTGCTGTCTGTCTGTGTTTCCCAACGCCAGGGTACACAGATTTACCTTCTGCTGCCACTCTGCCACCAGCTATTACGTCAAAAAATAGCTATATCTGTGTAATTGGTTGTAAAACCAAAACTACAAAACCATAAAAAAAAAAAAAGGTTTAATTTTTCTGAGGTGCCCGGGTTGAAAACTGTGTTGTCCCAGTTGTGTATTGAACACAATGTGGGCTACACGACTGCTGTCTGGGACCTCCTGCCTGCTGTGTTTATTTACAGCCCTGGTATCACCGCTAGGTACCAGGGCTATTATGTCACGCTGCCTGCCTGCTGCCACACTCACACTACTCCTCCATTCCTCCTGCTGATGCTGCTGTCTGTCTGTGTTTCCCAACGCCAGGGTACACAGATTTACCTTCTGCTGCCACTCTGCCACCAGCTATTACGTCAAAAAATAGCTATATCTGTGTAATTGGTTGTAAAACCAAAACTACAAAACCATAAAAAAAAAAAAAGGTTTAATTTTTCTGAGGTGCCCGGGTTGAAAACTGTGTTGTCCCAGTTGTGTATTGGACACAATGTGGGCTACACGACCGCTGTCTGGGACCTCCTGCCTGCTGTGTTTATTTACAGCCCTGGTATCACCGCTAGGTACCAGGGCTTTTATGTCACGCTGCCTGCCTGCTGCCACACTCACACTACTCCTCCATTCCTCCTGCTGATGCTGCTGTCTGTCTGTGTTTCCCAACGCCAGGGTACACAGATTTACCTTCTGCTGCCACTCTGCCACCAGCTATTACGTCAAAAAATAGCTATATCTGTGTAATTGGTTGTAAAACCAAAACTACAAAACCATAAAAAAAAAAAAAAAAGGTTTAATTTTTCTGAGGTGCCCGGGTTGAAAACTGTGTTGTCCCAGTTGTGTATTGGACACAATGTGGGCTACACGACTGCTGTCTGGGACCTCCTGCCTGCTGTGTTTATTTACAGCCCTGGTATCACCGCTAGGTACCAGGGCTATTATGTCACGCTGCCTGCCTGCTGCCACACTCACACTACTCCTCCATTCCTCCTGCTGATGCTGCTGTCTGTCTGTGTTTCCCAACGCCAGGGTACACAGATTTACCTTCTGCTGCCACTCTGCCACCAGCTATTACGTCAAAAAATAGCTATATCTGTGTAATTGGTTGTAAAACCAAAACTACAAAACCATAAAAAAAAAAAAAAGGTTTAATTTTTCTGAGGTGCCCGGGTTGAAAACTGTGTTGTCCCAGTTGTGTATTGGACACAATGTGGGCTACACGACCGCTGTCTGGGACCTCCTGCCTGCTGTGTTTATTTACAGCCCTGGTATCACCGCTAGGTACCAGGGCTATTATGTCACGCTGCCTGCCTGCTGCCACACTCACACTACTCCTCCATTCCTCCTGCTGATGCTGCTGTCTGTCTGTGTTTCCCAACGCCAGGGTACACAGATTTACCTTCTGCTGCCACTCTGCCACCAGCTATTACGTCAAAAAATAGCTATATCTGTGTAATTGGTTGTAAAACCAAAACTACAAAACCATAAAAAAAAAAAAAAGGTTTAATTTTTCTGAGGTGCCCGGGTTGAAAACTGTGTTGTCCCAGTTGTGTATTGGACACGATGTGGGCTGCACGACCGCTGTCTGGGACCTCCTGTTGTGTTCATTTACGGCCTGGTATCACCGCTAGGTACCAGGGCTATTATGTCACGCTGCCTGCCTGCTGCCACACTCACACTACTCCTCCATTCCTCCTGCTGATGCTGCTGTCTGTCTGTGTTTCCCAACGCCAGGGTACACAGATTTACCTTCTGCTGCCACTCTGCCACCAGCTATTACGTCAAAAAATAGCTATATCTGTGTAATTGGTTGTAAAACCAAAACTACAAAACCATAAAAAAAAAAAAAAGTTTAATTTTTCTGAGGTGCCCGGGTTGAAAACTGTGTTGTCCCAGTTGTGTATTGGACACAATGTGGGCTACACGACCGCTGTCTGGGACCTCCTGCCTGCTGTGTTTATTTACAGCCCTGGTATCACCGCTAGGTACCAGGGCTATTATGTCACGCTGCCTGCCTGCTGCCACACTCACACTACTCCTCCATTCCTCCTGCTGATGCTGCTGTCTGTCTGTGTTTCCCACTGCCAGGGTACACAGAATTAGCTTCTGCTGCCACTCTGCCACCAGCTATTACGTCAAACAATAGCTGCTCACATTAATCCTCCATTCCTCCTGCTGCTGCTGCTGCTGTCTGTCTGTCTGTGTTTCCCAACGCCAGGGTACACAGATTTACCTTCTGCTGCCACTCTGCCACCAGCTATTACGTCAAAAAATAGCTATATCTGTGTAATTGGTTGTAAAACCAAAACTACAAAACCATAAAAAAAAAAAAAGGTTTAATTTTTCTGAGGTGCCTGGGTTGAAAACTGTGTTGTCCCAGTTGTGTAATGGACACAATGTGGGCTGCACGACCGCTGTCTGGGACCTCCTGCCTGCTGTGTTTATTTACAGCCCTAGTATCACCGCTAGGTACCAGGGCTATTATGTCACGCTGCCTGCCTCATTGACTGCCTGCTGCCACACACTCATCCTCCTCCTCCTGCTGCTGAATTTACCTCCTGCTGTCTGTGTGTTTCCACTGCCAGGGAGCACATACAATGGCGCTTCCAACATGCGTGCGCCACCAGCTATTTGTTACGCTCAAAAATAGCTGCATTTCTTTAAAAAAAAAATTTGAAAAGAGAAATAAGTGAAGAAGAAGACGATATAGAAGAAGATGAAGAAGATGAAGAAGAAGAAGATGAAGAAGAAGAAGAAGAAGATGAAGAAGAAGATGAAGATGATGAAGAAGAAGAAGATGAAGAAGATGAAGAAGATGAAGATGAAGAAGATGAAGAAGAAGAAGATGATGATGAAGAAGAAGAAGAAGATGAAGAAGAAGATGAAGAAGATGAAGAAGAAGAAGAAGATGAAGAAGATGAAGAAGAAGACGATGAAGATGATGAAGAAGAAGAAGATGAAGAAGAAGATGAAGATGATGAAGAAGAAGAAGATGAAGAAGATGAAGAAGATGAAGATGAAGAAGATGAAGAAGAAGATGAAGAAGATGAAGAAGAAGATGAAGAAGATGAAGAAGAAGAAGAAGAAGATGAAGAAGATGAAGATGAAGAAGATGAAGAAGAAGAAGAAGAAGAAGATGAAGAAGATGAAGAAGAAGATGAAGAAGATGAAGAAGAAGATGAAGAAGATGAAGAAAAAGAAGATGAAGAAGAAGAAGATGATGATGAAGAAGATGAAGAAGAAGAAGAAGAAGACAATATAAAAGAAGAAGAAGATATAGAAGAAGATATAGAAGAAGAAGATATAGAAGAAGAAGATATAGAAGAAGAAGAAGATATAGAAGATAAAGAAGAAGAAGAAGAAGTATATACAGTACTGAACAAATTTCTGGACACAACTTCTCTTTTCAACTTTTTTTTTTTAAAGGAACATCCCCACATAATCACTTGCTGTTGTTACTTGGAAAAAAAGAGGTTTCTTGCATCATTCACCCTCAAAACAAGTGTTGGAAGCTATTTAAGGCCATTTCGAATAGTCAGCTCGAATAATGAGCTCGAATACCGACTCGAATAGTGAGCTCGAATTCCGAGGTCGAATCGAATAGTAAAAATTATTCGACTCGAATATTCGACTGATCTCGAATAATTTACTATTCGAATTCGACCTAACTCGAATTTTGAAAAGGGGTATTTGAGCACCACTAATGCAGTGTGTAACCCACACAGATATCAATAACAGATACAATGATAAAAATAGATTGCATCGCTTGGATATCAAATTTCATTAAAAGTGGGCTGCAAAGAGAAGATGGGTTGGCGTTCCTCAACCCAACAAATAGATAAACAAATTGATAAGAAAACTCTTGCGCCTAAGCTCACATCAAATCACATCAAATAAAAACAATTTAATATAGACAGTATAAGGTCTATGACCAATAACCCCAGTCCACAAGACACACATGCAGTACGTGACCAAACCTATGATCACTGGTTCGAATTGGCCCGTTTAGATGGACTGAAAACGGCCGTGTCCCAGTGTCCTATTTGAAAAAAGTTGAGTTTACCCTTCAGTGTGGTGTTCAGCAGATATGTTTTTATGATTTATGCATTTTATGATTTTTATTTTTTCGTGATTTGACATTTGGAGTCCACCAGATGCACTGTGCAGGCTGTTTTTCAAATAGGACACTGGGACACGGCCGTTTTCAGTCCATCTAAACGGGCCAATTCGAACCAGTGATCATAGGTTTGGTCACGTACTGCATGTGTGTCTTGTGGACTGGGGTTATTGGTCATAGACCTTATACTGTCTATAATAAATTGTTTTTATTTGATGTGAGCTTAGGCGCAAGAGTTTTCTTATCAATAACAGATACACTTGGAAGCTAAGCACAGCTTATGATGATAGACAGTGTGCTGGCTTGTAATAGATCGAATACGATAGTAGAACTGCAAGGCCCAGCTATGACTGTGGTCTGCCCTGTATGCAGTGTCTGTCTCTCTCACACACACACAAAAGAATAGAACATGAGCCCTCAAAATGGTTTTTGTTTTAGGGTGGTTTCAGTCAATTACAGATACAGTGGAAAGGTATGCACTGGTATACAGTGGCGTAGCTAAGGAGCTGTGGGCCCCGATGCAAGTTTTACAATGGGGCCCCCCAAGCACTCTATACATAGAAATTGATACGGTGCACCAAAACCTGCCAATGGCAATTACAGTGTCAGAGGTGCAAGGAAGGGATGGGAAACAGTTTGTTAATGATTACCACTATTCAAAGTATCTATAGAAGTGATTATTATGAGTACAGGACCAATAGAGAGCTAATACTGTAGTTGAGGGAGGGCCCTTCGGGGCCCCTCTGGCCCAAGGGCCCCGATGCGGTCGCTACCGCTGCACCCTCTATTGCTACACCCCTGCTGGTATAATAAAGTGTGCTGTCACACAGGTACAGAGGAAAGGTATGCACTGGTATAATACAGTGTGCTGTCACACAGGTACAGAGGAAATGTATGCACTGGTATAATCCAGTGTGCTGTCACACAGGTACAGAGGGAAGGTATGCACTGGTATAATACAGTGTGCAGTCACACAGGTAAAGAGGAAAGGTATACACTGGTATGATAGATTGTGCTGTCACACAGATACAATGGGAAGGTATGCACTGGTATAATAGAGTGTGCTGCCAGTGGTGGGACTACAAATCCCAGCTGGCCTGGCTGGCTACTGTCTGTGGGCTCTATCTATGCAGTGTCACCCACAAAGACAGCTATGCTTTAGGAAGTTAAATCACAAATACATTGAAAAGATATGCAATGGTTATACAGTGTGCTGCAAGTGGTGGGACTACTAATTCCCACTGGCCTGGCTGGCAACTGTCTGTGGGCTGTATCTATATGCAGTGTCAACCACAAAGACAGCTATTCTTTAGTAAGTTAAATCACAAATACAGTGAAAAGATATGTAATGGTATGGTAATACAGTGTGCTGCCAGTAGTGGGACTACAAATCCCAGCTGGCCTGGCTGGCAACTGTCTGTGGGCTGTATCTATATGCAGTGTTACCCACAAAGACAGCTATGCTTTAGTAAGTTAAATCACAAATACAGTGAAAAGATATGCAATGGTAATACAGTGTGCTGCCAGTGGTGGGATTACAAATCCCAGCTGGCCAGGCTGGCAACTTTCTGTGGGCTGAATCTATATGCAGGGTTACCCACAAAGACAGCTATGCTTTAGTAGGTTAAATCACAAATACAGTGAAAATATATGCAATGGTATGGTAATACAGTGTGCTGCCAATAGTGGGACTACAAATCCCAGCTGGCCTGGCTGGCAACTATCTGTGGGCTATATCAATATGCAGTGTCACCCACAAACACAGCTATGCTTTAGTAAGTTAAATCACAAATACAGTGGAAAGCTATGCAATAGTAATAATAGAGTGTGCTGGGCCTGGCACAGTACAGCAACTAGGCCCAGCTGCGACAGACAGGGCTGTATCTATGGCTGTCTGTGTCACACACACACACACACACACACACACACACACACACACACACACACACACACAAAATCAGAAGAATATTAGCTCTGAAAAGAGCTTTTGTGGGGTGCTTTGTGGGGTGCAAGCTAACAGCCTAACTAACGCTTTCTCTAGCTCCAAATGTCTTTCCCTTCCTCTCACTACAGCAACATCAGCATGACTGAGAACATGGCCGACGCTGCTGCATTTTTATGGGGGGGCAGAGGTCCGTGGGTGAGTGCAGCCTGATTGGCTGCCATGTGTCTGCTGACTGTGATGTAGATGGTCAAAGTTTAGCCCAATGATGAGGTATAGGAGGCGGATTGAATGCGCTATGTATTCACTACCGGCCGCTGGCGTGGGTAGCTGATATCCACACGGACTACCTGCCAGGTGAACCGTTTGGGCCATCTCTACACTGCATAGATAGAGTCCACAAACAGTTGCCATGCCAGCTGGGATTTGTAGTCCCACCACTGGGAGCACACTGTATTATACCAGTGCATACCTTCCTATTGTATCTGTGTGACAGCACACTCTATTAGACCAATGCATACCTTCCCATTGTGCCTGTGTGACAGTACACTGTATTATACCAGTGCATACCTTTCCTCTGTACCTGTGTGACAGCACACTCTATTATACCAGTGCATACCTTTCCACTGTATCTGTGATTGAACGTACTATACCATAGCTCCCTTTGTTGGTGACACTGCATACATCCCAAAGAGAGACAGGGACAGTTAGGTAGGCTGTTCTTTATTGCTGAAACCACCCCAAAACAAAAACCCTTTGAGGGCTCATACTCTATTCTTTGTGTGTGTGTGTGTGTGTGTGTGTGTGTGTGTGTGTGTGTGTGTGTGTGTGTGTGTCAGACACTGCATACAGGGCAGGCCACAGTCATTGCTGGGCCTTGCAGTTCTACTATCCTCTTCTATCTATTACAAGCCAGCACACTGTCTATCATCTGAATTGAAAGAGTGGAGGAGTCGGCACTAGTGCTGACGGCAACCTGATTGGGGGTTGGTGGGTAGTTCAATGTGCCCTCGGATGGGCTCAGTGCATCAGATCAAATCCAAAAGAAACGTAGAATCCGGGCACCATGAACTGCAGTTACCACACTTTATTGCATCCCCAATCACAGACAGATACAGGTGTATAGGGCTGGTCTAACAGCCGTTTCACAAGCAAAGTTGCTCGCTTCCTCAGAGACTCTGAGGAAGCGAGCAACTTTGCTTGTGAAACGGCTGTTAGACCAGCCCTATACACCTGTATCTGTCTGTGATTGGGGATGCAATAAAGTGTGTTAACTGCAGTTCATAGTGCCCGGATTCTACGTTTCTTTTGGATTTGACACTGTCTATCATCATAAGCTGTGCTTAGCTTCCAAGAATATCTGTTATTGATATCTGTGTGGGTTACACACTGCATACAGTCCCTAGTCAGTGGCTGGCCCTTGTAGTTCTACTATATTTTTCTAACTATTGCAAGCAAGCCAGCACACTGTCTATCATAAGCAGTGCTTAGCTTGCAACTGTATTTGTGATTGAAAGTACTATATAGGATCCCTCTGTGTGTGTGTTAAAGTACACAGCCCAGTGATACACACACACACACACACACACACACACACACACACACACACACACACACACACACACACACACACACACACACACACACACACACACACAGCTGCTGTGTATTTGAAACTGATTGTGTGCCTCTTTGTGATTACACACACTGTCTACCACTACTGAATATTGTTAGTCGTACTGCATACTTCCAATATGGGAAAAATAACAGGCAGAGGCAGGCCACCCCGCAGGTATTTTTGAGGTCATGCTGGTGCGATTTCGTGTAGCCCTCAAAGTACAGTGTTCAGGAGGCACATACCCTCAACCCCCAAAATTCTGAGGACATGGTTGACTGGCTTAAACAGTGCAACACATCTTCTACAACTTCCACTCAGAACCTCCGTGATGCACCATCCTCCTCCTGCTCTGCTTCTGGTTCCCCACAAAAAAATTAACACTACCACTAGCAACCCAGCTTCTCCACTTGATGCGTTAGAGGAGTTATTCACACATGATGTATTTAGTGATACACTTGGGGTCATCCAGCCAACATGCCCTTCAATGCCTGCTGTTGCCACCACTCGAATGCCGACATTCCAAAGCTCACCAGTGTGGCATTTTTTTGGTTTGTGTGCCTCTGATACCAACAATGCCATCTGCAACCTCTGCCAAAAGAAACTGAGTTGTGGGAAGCCCAACACCCAACTAGGGACAACTGTTTTGCGAAGGCACCTGATCGCAAAACACAAACACCAAATGGTTTGCACACATTAATAAAAGCAGCACACAAATATAAAAAATATTAGAAATAATTTTTGTTAAATTTGACAAACATGCTTTAAGAAAAACAAAGAAAATAATAGGTTGTACAGTGAGCCTGTCTGCTTGCTACCATCATAAAGTTCTATAATTAACCTCCCGTCCCATCTAGACCTCTGGTACACGTGACATCATGACGCTACGCTGGTCCATTTACTTGAGCATAATGCACTAACTTACTTATTTTTGGGGGTAAATTACATTTACTTTTTTTTCAAAAAAACAAATACTTTTTTTTTTATAAATAACAACGCTCAAGCTGGTCCATTCAGTTGGGGGCGCATGCAGCACCGGCAGAGCTAAGGGCCTTACAGACCTGTTACTGCCCAATATCATGCGGCTGCATGGTCTCATAACTAGTTACCATGGTGGAGCTCCAGGGCCTCTGTTATCACGGTATTGTGTTTTCACTATTTCATAGCTCTGTGTCCGTCTGATACTCCACAGACACAACACTGTCACTGAGGGGCTGGGGGGAGGAGGAGACCTTTTGTGACCTCAGTGAGGAAGAGGAGCTGGCCATCTCTGCATCCATCCTTGTTCAAATTGGGTATTTCAAGCTGTATTGCCTGTTGAGGGAGGGACCCCCGTATAAAAATGGTTAAAGGAGAATGACCTGTACTGAGTGGCAATGCTACTGGTACGGGTGCGGGTGCGTCGGGATCAGGGGAATGCCAATCAGGATTTGCCAGCTCGTCTCAGAAACTAATGGGAGTACGGGCCCGTCTTCTTGGTGGCTGCAAATCCGGTCTTAATGCACGTGCCACCGAACCAGTTTCTACTACCAGGCTGGTGTTCGCCACTTCACCAGGGTCTTCTTACGGTAGTACTGGTGTTGATAGGTCCAGGAGATGCTGCACTGCTGGTGCATGCCTCACCAAGAAAAATCAGATCAGCGCTAGCATCACTCTGCTGCCCTTGAGACTGATCCTGAACCACCTGCGGTCCAGTGACATGGGGTGTGGTACTCCTGGATCTAGCCGGGACCTCAACCTCGTCATTGGAACTATCGGTCAGAGAGCCACTGCTGTCTACAAGTTCGTACTCTGAACCAGAAGATTCGTCGGATGAGTCGACCCAATCATCCTCATCCGACTGGTCCATGTACCTGGTCCCACAAAAATTCTATTACCAGGACTGCTACATGTGCTTCAAAAATATCAAATTTTATTCAGTGATAGATTCCACAATTCACGATGGGTAAATGACAACAACATTTAAAGCCAAAATCTAAAAACATGGACCAGCAAAGTGAGCGTTCAAAAACAAGTTGATAAAGGGCCTCAACTTACAGGTAGGTTACCCCAATCACCTGGCAGAAGCCTATGCAAAAAAGGAGGACCCCCCGATAAGTACTGGCCGCACAAAATTATTTTCCACTGACCAAGAACTGTGTGTTACCCATCCAAATCGCCCAGCTAAAAGCCTATGCTAAAATGGATGGTACGCAGATCAAAGTTGATGGACGGATTTCTTTTTTCAACCAAATTAACTATGTAACTATGTAACTATGTGTGGTCCCACCACCAACACACACCAAGGCCTCCAATCATACACACACTCAAGTTCAATATTGAACTCGTGCCGGTTGGCTGATGCCCGGATATTTCAAAATCCTGTTACTGGTATGTATTCAGATGTAAAATGTCAAGAATCGGCTGTTTAGAAGATGGACTAATAGTAAAAGGTGATGTCCCCTTTAAAAGGTTTGTTGCAATGACAGCGACTGTATGGCAAGCTCACCACTTACTCAGTTCATATGATTAAGTTACAGCTGTAAATAAGGACAGTTCATGGGAATTTTCATTACTTTACCACTAGGGTTGTGCTGGCTACTGTGTCAGTAATCCCGGCGTGTGCTGACTGAATATGTTCCTTCATGAGCTTCTGAACTCCGCGCTATACTCCAGCGCACTATTCACTCAAGACTTCCACTGCTAACAGGGGCTTGCGGAGAGGCGTCTCTTCTATCCGCTCTGCTCCCCTCACTGCGTAACAGCTTCCTGCAATGCGAGTCTCCTGGCGTGGTGGAGGCCGGTGTTGTGACCATGTGAGCACTCACTGTGCTGGTCCCCACCTCCTGCTTACGCGTTTCGCCCCGCCCACGAGGCTTTTTAAAAGCATATGACGTTCATGGCTTCCCTGCTATCACTTCCTTAAGTAAGCAAATCAGTGGGTGTTGCTAATAGCATCTTCAAATTCAATGCATACATGCTAAAGTGATTATCAACATACATTTTGAAGGACAGCATAAAGAGTATCGCTGTTTAAACTGCTGCTTTTACACCTCTTAAAGGGAAAGTTCATGAAGAGTTTGTTTTCAATGTGATGTCATTAAAACCTCAGATTTTTCGCGATTACATCTCCTATTATAAGAAATATACCGTGTTTAAATCGGAATTTAATCCAAAGGGGATCCTGGTGCCAAGACGGTAGATCCAGCCTGCCTCGATCTTGTACAATTTGTTTTCAATATTGCCCCCGCTTTTAGGGATCTTTTGTTTTACTATTCCTTTAAATTTCAATCCTTTTGGGTCCCTATTATAGAACTTTTCAAAGTGTGATCCCAGTGGGCTGTCTTTTGTTGCATTTTCAATATTATTTATATGTTCACCGATTCTGGTTCCCAATCTTCTCTTTGTTTTCCAGACATATAATAAATTGCAAGGGCACTTAATACAATATACCACTCTCGCAAAATTACAATTGATGTTATCTCTTATTTCAAAACATTTATCACCTCTTGCATTTTCAAAATATTTTGTTCTTTCCACATATTTGCAAACAATGCAGCCACCACACTGGAACATACCAAACCTCTCCGAGCCAAGTTTTTTTCGGTCTCGAGTTGAACTCAGATCTAACAAGCAAATTTTTCAGGTTCATGGCCCGCTTTGCGGTCATATAGGGCCTACTCCCACCCAATCTCTCAATTATCGGGTCTAACATTAATATATTCCAGTGTTTTTGCAAAGTATTCTGTACATCATACCAATGGGTACCATATGTAGTCGTGAACCTTATTGGTTCATTTTCTTTCAATTTTCTTTTGCCCCATAGTAGTACATTCCTATCTTTTTCCTTAGCTTTCTGGAATTCCAATTTCACCAGCTCTTTGGGGTATCCCCTTTCTTTTAACCGTAAACTGAGTTTTTCACCCTCCTTTAAGAATTCCTCTTCCAAAGCGCAATTTCTGCGCAATCTATGAAATTGCCCCCCTGGGACTGCTCGTCTTTGTGCTATGAGATGATGGCTATTAAAATGGAGCAACGTATTGCCCGCAGTGGGCTTTCTATATGTGGAAGTAATAAACCTATCACCCTCTTCCCGAATCTTCAGATCGAGAAATGACAGTTCCGTAAAACTAGCTTCATATGTGAACCGTAAGTTCCTTTCATTTATCGCCAGTTCCGCCATAAATACCTCCAAATCCTCTTTGCTCCCCCGCCAGACCAGGAGCACGTCATCAATGAACCTCAGCCAGAGCCCAACGTACCTCTGGAAGAGGTCCATGGGGTAAACATCCCACCGCTCCCACCAGCCCAGATGGAGACAGGCATAGGCAGGAGCACAGGATGCCCCCATCGACATGCCTCTGGCCTGGCGGGAAAAGCGTCCATCAAAAACAAAGCAATTGAGCTCCAACATCAATTGTAGAGCCTCAGTAACAAATTGGTTATGTAGTGGTGACTCAGGGAACTGCTCCCGAAGGAAGAATTTGGTGGCGGCCAGTCCCACCTCGTGTGGAATCAAGGTGTATAACCCCTCCACATCAACACTTACTAAAATCTTTCTCAAGTGCAGGGAACCCCTCGAGTACAGCCAAAACATCGTCAGTGTCTCTGACATATGAGGACAATCCCTCGACCATTGGTTTCAACTTCCCATCAAGGTATTTCCCCAGTCGTTCCAGGGGGCCCTCATTGCCAGACACTATTGGCCGACCAGGGGGGCTATCCCTGCACTTGTGTATCTTGGGGATAATGTAAAATATAGGTCTTCTAAAACTGGTCACTCCGCAAAAATCAGCCTCTCCCTTCGTGAGTACATCCAATTCTCTACCACTATCAACCAACCAGTGCACCTTCTTCTTAATTGTTAGAAAAGGATTTACTTTCAATCGTACATATGTCTCAGAATCATTCAAAAGTCTTAAACACTCGGATTTATAATTAGTTTCAGTTAGTAAAACAACATTACTGCCTTTATCATTAGGACGTATCACTATATCCTCTTTTTCATTCAAAAACTGAAGTGCCTTTCTCTCTGCTGATGTAAGATTATCATTACAACTTCTTCTGTTTCTTTTGTAAATCCCTTTGTACCAAGTCACGAAAGGCCTTTAATTCATGATTCAATTGTGGCATAAATTTCGATTTGGCTCTCACATTCAAGGGATTTGGATTCAGATGTTCAGGTTCACTAGACAGGACAGAAATCTGTCCATTTCCTTTATCCATCAATTGCTCCAAATCCCTCAAAGACGTCCTATCAGCAACTGACCATTGGCCTACATGATCAAATGCAGTTTCAAAATGTCCACTATCCTCAAAATTACTTTCCGTTTCTTTCTCCTCAAACATCAATTTCAAAGCTACTCTTTTTAAGAAGAAGGTTAGGTCCTTAAATAGTTCAAATTAGTCACCCCCTGATCTAAGTGCAACAGTGAGTCCTCTAGACAACAAACTGATGCAATTCTCATCAAGGTCGACATCAGTGAGGTTTATAACATTATTCCCAGAAACTTCCATGCTATCTACTTCTGTCCTCTCACTGGCTGTGCTCTTAATTTCCCCTGCGTCTTTATACTCAATTTTTTGGCATTTCGTCTCCTTTGGGGGGGTCCTCCTTTTTTGCATAGGCTTCTGCCAGGCGATTGGGGTAACCTACCTGTAAGTTGAGGCCCTTTATCCAACTTGTTTTTGAGCGCTCACTTTGCTGGTCCATGTTTTTAGATTTTGGTTTTAAATGTTGTCATTTACCCATCATGAATTGTGGAATCTATCACTGAATAAAATTTGATATTTTTGAAGCACATGTAGCAGTCCTGGTAATAGAATTTTTGTGGGGCCAGATTGACTTTGCTTTACCAGTACAGCTCCTCAAACGAGTAGTGCCAATCTAAAACTGGGTAGGACGCTCATTTTTCAATTTTTTGTCTGGTCCATGTACCTGTATATCTCTTCATTGGAAAACCTTTTTTTTTGCCATGGTGGACTGCTAAATTTAGGAGGTATTCCTCTGAGACTACCCAGGAAAAAGAGAACCTACCTAGCGAAAGGGAGTATTTGAAAGGTAGAAAGCTGTGGCCACTGAGTTTTGATTAAAAAAAAAATCAAAACTGATGTTTACAGTGCCACAGCTAGTGTACAGTGTTTTTTGCAGTGATCAGAAAAAAAAATTCTGTCACTGTGGTCGGGCGGGGTGAACGCAGGTGCGGGCGAACGATCAGGCCTAATTGGGCAAACACGGCGTTTTTTGGTGGATCCTAGTGACCCTATATATCTGACTGTGATCAGTAATGATCACTTACAGATACTATATAGTACCAATGCTGATTAGCGACAGTGATGATCACGAGGCAATTACAACACAATTACAGCAATTGGCGCAATCAAAGCCAATCACGGAGCAATTGAATCCAATAACGCGACAATCAATAACCAATTACGTGACAATCGAAGCCAATCACACGACAATCGATGCTAATCACAGGGCAATTGAGACAATCGAGACACAGGGCAAAACAGCCAATCAGAGGGCAATTGGCGCAATCAAAGCCAATCACGGGCAATTGAAGCCAATCACTGAGCAATCGAATCCAATCACGCGACAATCAAAAACCAATTACGTGACAATTGAAGCCAATCACATAACAATCGATGCCAATCACAGTGCAATTGAGACAATTGTAGCCAAACAAAGCACAATCAAGCCTTACAGACAGGAGATAAGATACACAATGGCAGGGGGGAGAATATACGCAAGCAATGCACTAGGAAGGTGTGGGGAGGATCTGAGGGCGTGAGTGATCTGAAGCCCCTAAGGGGCAGTTGGGGGTCTGATCTGATGGATAGGAGTGACAGGTGGTGACAGGGGGTGATAGATGGGTTATTTACGGGTGATAAGTGGGTGTTTACAGGGAAAAACAGATGTAAACAATGGACTGCTGATGTGATCGGGGGGGGGGGGGGGGGTCTCGGGGGGATGTGAAAGGGTGGTCACTGCTCCCGAGTCCTGAGATGGTTTATGATGTAATCATAGGACCAACCCCACTTCCCAATCCTGGGGTATGGGAAGACAGTAAACAAGCAGAGGTAGGAGGTAGTGATGTAGGGAACATCAAATTTTCATAACGCGAACAGCCGAACCACGCAAACTGCCATAGACTTCAATGGGCAGGCAAATTTTAAAACCTAGAGGGACTGTTTCTGGCCACAAAAATGATGGAAAAGTCGTTTTAAGGGGTCTAACACCTGGACCGTGGCATGCCGGTAGGGGATCCCGTGGCAAAAGTCCCACCAAAAATTACATAGTTGACTCGTGTTTCAACTTCTAAAGCACAGAAATCAAAGAACATTCCTAAATTTATGGGATTAAGTGCTTTAAAACATCAGGTGTGCGTACATGGCGATAAGGTAGTGTAAGGGTCAGGCCCAGTTCACACTGACAGCTGAAACGCCCCGTTTAACGCACCGCAAACAACTGCAAAGAGCTTTAGTGATAACGTCAGGTTTCCTTGAGAGAGCCATAAACACCACATATTTTAAAATGTAATTCCGTGAGAGCCATACAATATGTTTCAAACTGGGACAGTGTGCATGCGCAGCAGAGGGCTCACGTCCCTGTTGCCATGGTGATGTGTATACAGTTGATTCGCCAGGCAACAGAAGTGTCAGACACGTCTTCAGCTTCTCCTGGGTTTCAGCAACATCAGCAATTTGCAAGAGAGCCAGACAGGAGAAATACCGACTAACAGCTTGTACAGTTAGCTAGCTGACTTGAAGGTTGATTCACTTTGTAGGACGAGATCCCCACACTTTGATTGGCCCAATAGGCTGCCTGTCACTGGGATATTGTCCTACAAAGTCACCGGACCTGACAGAATCCAGAGTGGGACAATTGGAGCAGCTGTTCCTTTTGGGGTAGTGTGAGTAAGTTAGTAGTGCTTGCTACAGCAGTAGGGTGCCTACTTTGAAAATTTTATTTGCGCTGCCACACTAAGCTGCACTGCTTGAGCAGTGTAGCTTAGTGAATCAACCCCTACTGATTTTTCTGTGAGCCAGATGCAGCCATCAAAAGAGCCATAGGTTCCCTACACCTGCAGTAGTGGATACTAGATGCCAGTAGTGTTGGTGAGGGATTATTGCATTATGGTCGGTGCACTACTAGGACCAGCAGACCTGTCTCCCACAGATAACGTGTGCACTGGACACACAGTATTGCAATATCACAAAAGCAATATTTCGGGGATACAGTAGATAAAGTCTGTGGTGTATGCACATATGGTTAGCTGGTCCGCATGTAAATGCTATGTAGGTAGTAAGTGCTATGTAAGTTCAGCAAAGCAGGCAGTATGTGATATGCAGGCTAGCTGGTCCACATATATGTAAGTGCTTAGCAGGCGGCAGGAGTATAGGAGAATCAGAATCACTTACCAATATGCTCCTAGTGAAGCCTGGGGCACCAGAGATGGCCGGCTGTTTGTGAGCGTAGTTTAAATAAGTCACCAGTCCCGCCAGAAGATGCGGCAACTACGGAGGGGGTAGTACCTTACACTCCCATAACAGTAACATGACTGCCCTAATGGGACGGCCGCAGCAACGTGCGTGCCAAGCGGGGACATCACCACGTGGTGCATGGACTAAGAATATCTTGCGGCCGCCATGTCTATAGAGCCTGCTGTGCACGGCCATCTTTGGTATGATGGCTTTCCCATAACCTTCCCTATATTTTCACACAGGGATTATAATCGTTAAGGTGAAAACATACTGCAAGAGACGGCCACTATAGGAGGAACAGAGGGCGCATCCCTTTTAAGTAGGAGTACCAGGGGAGTTCTTAAGTGTATATATATATATATTTATATATATATATATATATATATATATATATATACTGAAATGTTCCCATACAAGCGGTTGCTATAGTATGAAATTGTATAGAGTCCTCAGATAATGAAATGTCGACAAAACCCACTGAAAACGTGTAAATAACATCAGTAAATAATGTCAATACATATACTGTAGATGCAAGTTGAGATTAAGAATAACAGTAGGAATAGATAATAATAATGAATTTGAAATAAATGACATATGAAATAAGAAGTATACATAACAACTGGTAAATTATAATAGCTGATCAACTATGGAAAAATTTGGGATACATAAATCAGAATCAATTATGATGAAAGTTTGAACATTAAGCTCAATCAACCCACAGGGAATATAATAGCATGTGTTGGTACAATTCCAATTTCACTAGTAAGATATATATATATATATATATATATAGAGAGAGAGAGAGAGAGAGAGAGAGAGAGAGAGAGAGAGAGAGAGAGAATTTTTCTCAGAGTTCCCATTGCTTGGGCCCCATATGTCTGCCGTTTATTTGCATGTTTTATCGATCTTGGCCTTCTGGATGGTGTGCCTGAACTAAAATAAGGATTGTTGGAAGTTTGGATCCTGTTCGTTTTTTGGTCCCCCTTACCACTAAATGCGAGATATACAACCTTGTAACGTGGATTGTCAGCAGCTGGTAAGCTCCTTCTAATCCTTTGGGTGATGGTCTACCACTTGGATTTATGAGCTGGATGACCACTTTGGTGAAATACAGTTGATTGTGAAACAGTGGATTCACTTATGATCTGCGCTGACTTTTTAATAATTCAAGAGCTAATACCTGCCGACGAGCGCTGACCTGTACAGTGCCATAAAGAACTTGTGCTGTCTACAAACACCTGTGCCTTCTCAAGTTGTGAATGTGAAAGCAATCTCTAATCCAACCAAACTGAGAAGCATCGCACAGAAAGTTTCACTGCAGTTAAAGTGCAAGCTTGAAGGAGAGCTGTGGGGAGTGGACTATCATTCCCCTGAAAAATCTGATGGTGATCGGAATGGATCTACCATGATGCCGGCCGTAGTTCCCATTAAGTGACAGGCTTGGTGGGGGCCAACATAAATTATTTCCTGACCCGCTGATACTTCTGTGTAATCTTTCAGCAACCACATCAGAATACTAGGGATAGCTGGCTTGAAGCTGTACCTTGTGGCAGCTCTCCAAAAGTACTACAAGGTAAATCATGTGCTGCCAGAGAAGATTGTGGTGTACCAAGATGGAGTCGGGAGTGGACGTTATTTTCTTATTACCCTGAAAAATCTGATGGTGATTGGAGTGGATCTACCATGATGCCGGCCGGAGTTCCCGTTCAGTGACAGGCTTGGTGGGGGCCTACATAAATTCTTTCCTGACCCACTGATACTCCTGTGTAATCTTTCAGTGTCCACATCAGGATAGTATGGTTTGCTGGCTTGAAGCTGTACCTTGTGGCAGCTCTCCAGAAGTACTACAAGGTAAATCACGCGCTGCCAAAGAAGATGGTGATATACCAAGATGGAGTAGGGAGTGGACGTTATTTTATTATTCCCGGTGTTATGATCATGTCTGCAGCGTTTACTGCTGGCTGCAGTGGTATTGCAAGCCAAGCAGTTCTAATGTCATTACATGCATTTGCTTGCATAGTTTGGTTTGCACTTAAACTAGTTGCTGATTCCATCTGCAGTCGCTCTGAAGTTAATGACAGTTTAATATGCTTTTGTGTAAGCAGACATTGTCTGCTGCAATGGAGGGGCAATCCCTTTCCTGCAGGCTGCATATCATTGTCTGCCTTTTCCTGCTATCAGCCTGTGATTAATTACCATTCACTTGTGTGGGAATCTGCAGGTCTGCTCCCATTGGATGACCTCAGTATAAAGAACTGCTTCCTGCAATGCCTCATGGGCTACCATAGTCTCAGATTCAGTCTGTTACTCTGCTAGTGCCCCACCTCGTTCCTGGTCCGTGTGGACTGCGCTGACTCCTGCGAAGGGGTCAGCGAGTCCTCCTAGTTCTGCTCTTGTTCTAGAAGTTGTTACTCTGCTTGTCTTGTGTCATATATTGGTTCATCGCCAATATATACGCATACTTGCGCATTTTGTTATTTTCTTTGTATTCGTGTTACGTTGATACATCAGTGTCGCTGATATATACGTACACGAACTGTTTATTTCCTGTGTTCAGTCAGTCAGCCTTCCAGCACGCTTTGGTAGTTTGCGCGTATCGTGAGCTCCCGTGCTGAGGTAGTATCCTGTTCCTGGTCCTGTTTGTGGATTGCGTTCATCTCTGCGTCCTGTTTCCTGTATTACTCCAGTCTTAGTCAGAGTTCCTGCTTATGTCATATATCGGTTCACGGTTCATTGCCGATATATACATATGTTAGTCAGACGTTACAAATAGTTTCATTGATAGCTGTAATTGTAATACGCTAGGAAATCATACTTATTGTATATTTATCTGTGTTACGTTCATCTATCTTGATCCTGCTATTTCCTGACTATCCTGTCCTGTCTTTGTGAGGCACGCCATTGCTGCAAACGCATTGGCTACCTCATTCCAGTCTGTTTTATTGTGGACGCTTGCTGTCACTAAGTAGTGGCTAGTTAAGCAAGCGTTCATTCTGTCTACCTGTCCTGATCTCCTCAGTCCTGGTTTATGCGCTCAGCGCTACTTTGCGCTGAGACGTTATTACGAAAGTGTTGTTTGTGGCTGTTCGGATCTGCACCGGCTCTGTGCACCACAATCTCCTATTGGAGTCAGTCCTCTCCTCCACTAAACTGGGGATATCCTGATCCCTTGTGCTGGTGTGTGTACCTCCTTCACGTCAGCTTATGTGTTGTATGCTGACTGTGGAGATTACACCTCCAAGCTTAACACCCGGAAAAATCTGATGGTGATAGGAATGGATCTACCATGATGACGGCCGGAGTTCCCGTTCAGTGACAGGCATTGTTGTGTGTGCCAGCATAAATTCATTTTTACCCACTGCTACTTCTGTGTAGTGTTTCAGCTTCTACATCAGGATATTATGGATGGCTTGAAGCTGTACCTTGTGGCAGCTCTCCTCTCCAGAAGTACTACAAGGTAAATCATGCACTGCCAGAAAAGATTGTGGTGTACCAAGATGGAGTGGGGAGTGGACATTATTTTATTATTCCCCAGCAAAATCTGATGGTGGCCGGAATGGAGCTACCATGATGCCAGACAGAGTTCCTGTTCAGTGACAGGCTTTGTTGTGTGTGCCAGCATAAATTCATTCTGACCTACTGCTACTTCTGTGTAGTGATTTAGCTTCTACATCAGGATACTATGGATGGCTTGAAAGCTGTACCTTGTGGCAGCTCTCCTCTCCAGAAGTACTACAAGGGAAATCATGCGCTACCAGAGAAGATTGTGGCGTACCGAGATCATGGAGTGTCAGATGGACAGCTCAACACAGTTCAGAATGATGAGATCCCGCAGTTACAGACCTGCTTTTGTACTTTTGAAAATGATTCCCCTCGCATAATTGTCATCGTAGTGCAGGAAAGGATCAGCACCAATCTGTACTGCTCTGCATCCGCAGCATTTGTCACAGGGCAGAAATTACATTGCATTCCTAAACTGTAGGCATAAAGTGCTTTAGCTCAATGACAGAACAACAGTACCTGTCCAGCTGATCGAATTTGGTCTGTCCGCAATGAAGCAATGACCTGATTATCTTGGGTGTGCCTCCAAAATACTCATATAGGTCATTGCTTCATTGGTATACGCAAGCCCCTTCACCGCAGCAAGGTAACGATCCTGAAGGGGAATTGACACGTGTACATGCCTTTTGTTTTGTTGTTGCAGCCACAGTGCTGCCAGAAAAATTAGGCATGTACACACATCAGAAACAATATGATTATTTTTGGTAGTGGCCGCTGCTAGCAGTGGCCTTAAAAATTCAGGAATCCACCTGGAGTTCTGGACCCTGTTGGTGGTAGCGGAGATGGCAGTCAAGCGGCCTGCAGGCCGAGATGAAATGTGGGGACTGACTTAGTCTTCAGGCAGGCAGCAGCGGTGTGCAGGCAGAGATGCTGTTGGGGACTGATTTAGTCTTCGAGCAGGCAGCAGCCCTCCGGGATCCATGTCTCATTCATTTTAATAAAGGTGAGGTACTGAACACTTTCTTGAACTAGGCGACTTCTCTTCTCAGTGACAATGCCTCCTGCTGCGCTGAAGGTCCTTTCTGACAGGACGCTTAAGGTGGGGCACACCAGAAGTTGGATGGCAAATTGTGTCAGCTCTGGCCACAGGTCAAGCCTGCGCACCCAGTAGTCCAGGGGTTCATCGCTGCTCAGAGTGTCTATATCCGCACTTAAGGCCAGGTATTCGGCTACCTGCTGGTCGAGGCATTATTGGAGGGTGGCAATGCGTTGGACTAAGGAAAGTATGCATGTCCGACATCACCATCAGATTGCTAGAGCGTCCCGTCCTTGCCTGTGTGGACATGGGAGGAGGAGGAAGAGGATTACTGGCACCTTTTTTCCATTGTGCTGTGACATGACCCTTAAAAGCACTGTAAAGCATACTTCCAAAATTGTGTTGCAAAGACTGCATCCTTTCAGCCTTGTGGTTATTTGGTAACTTCTCTGCCACTTTGTGCTTATACCAAGGGTCTAGTAGCGTTGCCACCCAGTACAGGTCATTCCCCTTGAGTTTTTTTTTATACGGGGGTCCCTCAACAGGTTGGACAGCATGAAACACCCCATCTGCACAAAGTTGGATGCCGACTCTTGCTCTTCCTCAGTGATGTCAGGTAAGTCATACCTCCCAACTTTTTGAGATGAGAAAGAGGGACACTTAAGCCACGCCCCTGCCACACCTCTGACCATGCCCCCGTCACAACCCTAGTCAAGCATACCATAAAGATTTCATAAGAAAAATATGTTGTTTTATAATTCAAACCACACTGGTCCTTTCTATCCTGGTTCATTTTACTTCATAGTAACATTTTAAAATTAGTAATATATCAATTTAAAGGATGGGAATAAAGTGTAGAGTCAATCAATCACATTTTTAGTAGAGAAATATACATATTTACATAGAAAGAGGGACAAAGTCCTGAAAGAGGGACAAATTAGGAGGAAAAAGGGACAGAGGGACAAGGCTCCCAAAGAGGGACTGTCCCTCCGAAAGAGGGAGGTTGGGAGCTGTGCACTAATGATAGGAGCAATCCTATGCAGGGAAATGAGATGACATGACAAGGCTCTGCTGCAGAGCCATGTCATCAGATAACTGAAACCCCCTCCCTCTCCAAATTCAGTGACCTGCCTGCTAAAATCGAATCAATGACTCACAGCATCGGGAATGCCACCCACTCATGTGCCTGTGTTATAATCCCAGCACTTTTCCAATGTATCCAGTTACAGCCTCCTCTGCAAGTCTCCTCTCTCTCTCTCTCTCTCTCTCTCTCTCTCTCTCTCTCTCTCTCTCTCTCAGTGCAGAGTACAGCGCAGGGATTCTATTGAATAATGCCCTTCCCTCCTCTTCCTACTAGATGGCCAGAGCAACAACAGCGTTGGCTGTTGGAAAGCTGCTGCTGCTGCTATTGGCCAGAATATCCTGCTCTGCCAGGAGGGCGGGACTAGTCTCTCCTCGCAGTGAGTATGGCTCCCCGCCCCGTGACACCGTGAGGGAGGGGCCAAAACAGAACTGCCACTGAGAGACCATGACAGTTGGCCCTTCTGAGGTAAGTTCTCCTCCTCGCCCCAGCCACGAACAATACCACGGTAAAGGTAAGCAGCACAAGCCCCTGCGACGCCTGCTACGGTTATTTTTCCACATCCTCCTCAAAGCCACCTTCCTCCTCTGACTCCTCTTCCCCAGACGACTCCTCCTCCCACCTCCTCTGTGTTGTGGACAAATCTGGGTCTGCTGATTATTGTTCCCACTCTTCCTTCTTTTCCTGTTCATGCTCCTCTACAGCTTGATCCACCACTCTACGCACAGCACGCTCCAGGAAGAAAGTGTATGGGATCAGATCGCTGATGGCGCCCTTGCTGTGACTCACCAGGTATGTCACCTCCTCAAACTGACGCATGACCCTGCAGACATTACGCATGGGTGTCCAGTACCTCGTCAAGAAGATCCCCAGCTCCCTAGAGCCTGCCCTAGCACCGTAGCTGTACAGATACTCATTGACGGCTTTCTTCTGTTGCAGCAGGCGGACAAACATGAGGAACGTTGAACTCCAGCAATTAGGGCTATCGCAAATCAAGCGCCTCACTGGCAAGATCTTTCTCCGCTGAATATCGGACAAGCACGCCATGGCCGTGTAGGAACACCAGAAATGCCCACACACCTTCCTGGACTGCTTCAGGACCTCCTGTAAGCAGTGGCGTAACTACTGCCCCTGCAACACCTTCAGCCGCAGGGGGGCCCGGAGGCTCTCAGGGCTCCCATGATACACAGCATGGGCCACTTACATGAGGATCAGGAAAGCCCATGCTTGTTAAAATGAACAAAACAAGATTTGCTGGCCAGCATGCACAGGCAAACGGCCTGTACTCTGCTGCTTCTGCCGCCAGCCAATAGAACCTCAGTAAGATGGTAACGTGCAGGCCGATTGGATGAAGGGAAGTAGGACTAGGAGAGATGGAGACGCTCCAGGAAGAAGAGAGACTCAGAGTGTGACAGTGAGTGATCTCCCTGCCCTTCCCTCTCCCCACGTGTAGCTGCAGATTTGAACTGTTTTGCTGGCTGGCCTCACTCCCCTCCTCACACAGAGGGAAGCTTCCAAGCCTGGACTCTGCTCACAGACTGGTGAGCTTATCTTAGGCATATCTACTTCTTGCTGCTATCCTGGTAAAGGGGGGAGGGGGTACTTAACCATTTCAGCAACTCAGCTGCCTGTGTTGCTTCCAAAGGCCCTGGCATACTCTTGTTCTCTGTGTGTTTATTTACACACACATACAGTACTTTCCACAAGTGCATTATGCGGTAAAAATAATGCCAGAGCCTTTGCAAGCAACACAGCTGAGGTGCTGAAAGGGTTAAGCACCCCCCCCCCCCCCCTGTTTCTTAAAGCGGACCCAAACCAAACATTTTATTAACTCAAAATATTTAGTTGCACCACTGACACATACAAAGATATATAAACACGCCTTCAAGCCTATGAGCATTTCAGTGCATGCTTTTCACCCTTCTCTTTTCATAACTAGGGTTATACAGGTGGCAACCATTAGCAATTCCTCCATTGCCGGACACCACCTACTCCAGCATTTTGCCGGATTCTGTTCCGGCAATATGAAAGGAAGGGAGGGGTTCCTCCAATAAATGTAAAATATTTTATATTTGTCATCATGCAGCTGAAAAAAAGGCAGCTATTTATTATTATAGTTTAGAAAATAGATTTTATTTCTGAAATATTGTATTTTTTATTTGGGTCCACTTTAAGGTGCCCATACATCAGAAGATGTATGGCAGATCGACCTAGAGACAAATCTCTCTCTGATCAAACATAATCAGAGAGAGATCTGCCGGTTGCCCATACACCACAAGGCCAATTACCAATCAATTTCAGCATGAAATCTCTTGGGAATCAGCCTTGTGACACCACATCTGTCGCCTTGCCGCAATACGCACTGTCCCCCTTAATGTAAAATGTAATCGTCCCCTCCTCTAGACTTTACCTGTCCGTTGCTGGCTCCTTCCTTGCTCCATGTGGTTGCCGGCATATATGTTGGAGCGTGTGTGACATTGCACATGCACCCACGTTATGCCGGCAACCATACGGGGCATGTATGAGGTCAGAGCTTGGATTGGCGGAAGGGGGCCCCATCAAAAGTTTTGCAGGGGGGCCCAGTGATTTTCTAGTTACGCCCCTGCCTGTAAGCCTGGGAACTTACACACAAATTGTTGGATTATAAGATTCAGCACGTGTCAACCTGCTCAAACTCAAAACTGAAATAAGATTGCTTCCGTTGTCACACACCACGTTGCCGATCTCCAGTTGGTATGGGGTCAGCCACTGATCCACCTGTTTGTTCAGAGCGGCTAGGAGTGCTGGTCCAGTGTGACTCTTGGCTTTGAAGCAAGACATGTCCATGATGGCGTGACACCATCGTACCTGGCATGGGGAATAGGCCCTGGGGAGCTGGGGGTGTGCAGTTTGAGAGGAGAGCGCAGCAGTAGAGTAGCACTCAGCCGAGGAGGAGGACGACAGTGAAGAGGATGTAGGAGGAGGAGTAGGAGTAGGAGAGGAGGTAGCAGCAGGCCTGCCTGCCTGCAAGCTGTGGAGGTGTCACCACCAAGTCCGCAGCACAGCCATGTACTCCATGCTTGCCAGCGGTCACCAGGTTTACCCAATGTGCTGTATAAGTAATATACCTGCCCTGACCGTGCTTTGCAGACCAGGCATCCATGATCAGATGGACCCTTGACACAACGCTTTGTGCCAGAGATGACACCACTTGCCTTTCAACATCACGATACAGTTTGGGTATCGCCTTTTTTGTAAAATAATTGCAGCCTGGTATCTTCCAATGTGGTGTCCCAATCGACCACAAATTTTTGTAAGGCCTCAGAGTCCACCAGCTTGTATGGTAACAGCTGGCGGGCTAACAGTTCCACCAAGCCAGCTGTTAGATGCCGGGCAAGGGTTGACTGGTAGACATTGGCTTCTTTCGCTCAAATATTTCCTTAAAGGACACCTTGCTGCTGTGGGCAGAGGAGCAGGAGGAGGAGGCAGAGGGTGGCATTGTGTTTGCGTGCTGCTTTTCTTCATGTGCTCATCCCATTGATGTTTGTGCTTCTTGATCAAGTGCCTTCATAAGACAAAACAAAGAAACCGAGAGCCCGGTATGGTGTAGTATGTATTGGAACCAGGAGAATAATAGGCAAGTAAGCAATATACTCACAAACGAGGGTTACCGCATAGGCAACCACTGTATAGGCAGGTGGGGAGATTAGACCTGTCCCCACTCAGGATTAAGATGTCGCTCTCTGTAGAAGGAAAAGAGGGTATATCACCCTTCCACCAGGGTGGAATTCTTGATAGTAAGCTGTGCAGAGGCGCCAAAAGAATAAAAATATACTAAAAGGTTTAAAATATTCGGGTGGCGGCGGTGGACCAGCCACTCCAAAAAGGACAAGAAAATTGTCACTTGAGGGTAAGACAATTTATTAAATACTCCACAAACGATTCGCAACGCGTTTCACGGGCATATCCCGCTTCATCAGGCAATAAACATACGGAGTATCACGGCTAGACGTCCAAAACACGCTTGGCACCACAGAGGTGCCAAGCGTGTTTTGGACGTCTAGCCGTGATACTCCGTATGTTTATTGCCTGATGAAGCGGGATATGCCCGTGAAACGCGTTGCAAATCGTTTGTGGAGTATTTAATAAATTGTCTTACCCTCAAGTGACAATTTTCTTGTCCTTTTTGGAGTGGTCGGTCCACCGCCGCCACCCGAATATTTTAAACCTTTTAGTATATTTTTATTCTTTTGGCGCCTAAGTGCCTTCATAAGGCTGATGTCCCTAGGTGGATGTTGCTTTTTCCACAACTCAATTTTGTTGGCAGAGAGTACAGATGGCATTGCTGTAATCTGAGGCAGACACACAAAAAAATGTCAATAGTGGTGAGCTCTGGGATGATGGCATTTTGGTGGTGGCGGCAGCAGCTGACATTTAAGGGCGTGTTGGCTGGCTGTCCCTAGGTGGCGATACATGCCGCCGAACACTGCCACAAGCTGTTTCCGACGAGCTCCCCCTGCTTCTTACTTCAACTTGTTTCCTCCTCTCTGACTCCCCCTCTGAACTGTCCTTCTTTTCATCTTGTCTTCCTGGATTCGACAACATCTATGCCATGATCATCAACATCATCATCCACAGCTTCACTTGTATCAGACACCTCCAAACCTGCACCAACAACAGGTACTTCATCATCCTCACGCCTTACATCCATAGTGATGCCTAACTCAGATATATGAGGTGTTGTAACATCTGAAGTGGTGCAGCTGTGGTGCTAGTAGCAGCGCTGGTGGCTGCCGGCTGAGTGTTAAGTAGTTGTGGGGTGCCAGAATCAGAACAGGAGGAGGAAGATATGTCAAGGTTCCATGCGGAAGCTGAGGAAGATGAGGTGTTCTGTTTTAAATAGTCAACTACGTCCTGACAATCTTGTGGGGTGAGGGTACTGCCCTCTGAACACCGTACTTTGGTTGAGGGCCACACAAAATCACGCCAGCACGACCCTGAACAAACCTGTGGGGTGGCGTGGCTCTGCCTGTTATTTTTTTTCATATGGTGGTGGTGGTGGTGGGTGGGGGGCGAGGGGGGTTATGCGCAGTAGTACTAACAATATTCAATAGTGGTAGACAGTGTGTGTAATCACAAAGAGGCATACAATCAGTGTCAAATACACAACAGCTGTGTGCGTGTGTGTGTATGTGTGTGTGTGTGTGTTATCAGAGGGCTGTGTACTTTAACACACACAGAGAGATATCCTATAGTACTTTCAATCACAAACACAGTTGCAAGCTAAGCACTGCTTATGATACACAGTGTGCTGCCTTGCTTGAAATAGATAGAAGAGTATAGTAGAACTACAAGGCCCAGCAACTGACTGTGGTCTGTATGCAGTGTGTAATCCACACAGATCAATGACAGATACAGTTGCAAGCTAAGCACTGCTTATGATGATAAGACAGTGTGCTGGCTTGTAATAGATAGAAGAGGATAGTAGAACTGCAAGGCCCAGCAATGACTGTGGCCTGGCGTGTATGCAGCGTCACGCACACGCACACACACACACACACACACGCACGCACGCACGCACGCACGCACGCACGCACGCACGCACGCACACACACACACACACACACACACACACACACACACACTAGAACAATACGAGCTCTGAAAAGGGCTTTTGTTGTGGGGTGCTTTCAGCAATAAAGAACAGCCTTGCTAACTGTTCCTGTCTCTCTGTGAGCTGTATGCAGTGTGGAACCCACAAAGAGAGGGTGACACACTGCATACACTGCAAATCACACAAATACAGTGAAAAGATATGCACTGGTATAATACAGTGTGCTGGCGGGTGGACTACAAATTCCAGCTGGCAACTGTGGGCTGTATCTATGCAGTGTCACCCTCAAAGAAAGCTATGGTATAGTAAGCTAAATCACACAAATACAGTGAAAAGATATGCACTGGTAAAACTGTGCTGGGCCTGGCACAGTACAGCAAGGGCCAGCTGAGACAGGGCTGTATCTATGCAGTGTCAAACACACACACACACACACACACACACACACACACACACACACACACACACACACACACACACACACACACAGGATAGAACAATATGAGCCCTCAAAAGGGCTTTTGCTTTGGGGTGCTTTCAGCAATAAAGAACAGCCTAGCTAACTGTCCCTTTCTTACTGTTGGCTGTATGCAGTGTGTCACCCACAAAGAGAGTGGTAATTTAAATTACCAAATACAGTGGAAAGATATTCACTAGTGGTAATACAGTGTGCTGGCGGACTACAGCAAGGGCCAGCTGAGACTGTAGGCTGTATCTATGCAGTGTGACCCACAAAGAGAGCTATGGTATAGTAAGATAAATCACACAAATACAGTGGAAAGATATGCACTGGTGTAATACAGTGTGCTGGCGGGTTGACTACAAATGCCAGCTGGCAACTGTGGGCTGTGTCTATGCAGTGTCACCCACAAAGAGAGCTATGGTATAGTAAGTTAAATCACACAACTACAGTGGATAGATATGCACTGGTATAATACAGTGTGCTGGTGGGTGGACTACAAATGCCAGCTGGCAACTGTGGGCTGTATCTATGCAGTGTCAACCACAAAGAGAGCTATGGCATAGTAAGTTAAATCACACAAATACAGTGGAAAGATATGCATGGGTAATACGGTGTGCTGGGCCTGGCACAGTACAGCAAGGGCCAGTTGCAACAGGGCTGTATCTATGCAGTGTTAGTGTCACAAACAAAACCAAATAAAAAAAAAAACATTAGAACAATATTAGCCCAATATTGAGGTGCTTTGAACAACAAATTTCAGAGAGGAGCAAGCTAACAAGAGCCTAACTAACTCTTTCCCTATCTCCAACAATGTCTCTCCCTTCCTCTCACTACAGCAGCAGACAGAGACTTAGAGCATGGCCAATGCCGCTGCGTTTTTTCCGATGATGAGGTATAGGGGGCTGGTATAGGAGGCTGGTCGAGCGCGCTGTGTGTTTGCTACCTGCCGCGGACAGCTGAAATCCGTGCAAACTACCCGGCGGGCAAACTGTTTGGGCCATCTCTAGACGCAATAATGGGGGTTTTGCAGCCTGGAGGGGGGTTTAAATTTAGGCTAGTAAGCAGTTACGTTTTCTGGGGGGAGGTGCCGCTGGTTAGCAGGGAAGGGGAAGAGGTTGACCCGGAAAGGGATTAATCCTGTGGGATCTAGAATCCCTCACTTTCCTTTTCCGGCAGCCTCTGGAGCAGTAGCTGAGATGGCTGACCGCCCCACTTTCCTGGCACAAGTTCAGCCCAGTACATGCAGCTGCGGAAGGCACGGTGGTCATAAGTGTCGCTGTTTCAACCATCGAAGGTTCTTAGGGAACATTTAGGTGGCAAGGACAATGGTCGCCTTGACGTCTGCTTTGAAGGCCCGCTCGGGTCGCACTAGACTAGGGAAAAAAATTGGAGGGGTGAGTATGTAAATCTTTTCCTTACTCGTACGACTGAAAGGAAGAGTGATGACAGCAAGAGAGAGGAGGAGGAGAAACTGCACTACAGGCTCATCCCGCACACGTTTCAAAATTGGTTCCAGGCTTTCTACATTTTGGCCAGTGCCATTGGTCAAAAGCAGGCTAAGATCTGCTTGGCTCTTTTTTTTACCTCAAGGTGATTAGTGAAAACTCAATGGGTGTACAGTGAATTAGCATGGCTCAGATACAATGAGCAGTTTTACCAGTGAATGGTGGTACAGCAGTGTAGCCTGTGTGTGTGCCACTGCTCTGACACACACAGGCAATAGTGCCTGGCCAAAAGCTGCAGCCTGGAAAATGCTGCTGGCAAGAGAGAGTGGACAGCCAGGATCCAAAATGGCCACCAGCTGCAGAAGAGGCAGCACCAGAGCAGGGAGGGGAAGGGAACCCGACTCCAGGGGGAGGACACAGAGAGCCTGTGCATGACTCAATGTTTTTTTGGGGTTTTTTTTAGCATGCGCCGTATGGAGTGGCAGTTGAGAACCTGGTCTGAGGTGGCTTGAGCTGTTGCAGGCATGTCTAACCAATTGTGTATGCACTGTTCCTAACTCAAGCCAAGATTTTATATGTCCCTGTGAGTACAGAAGCTGGATAAATGATTTGTGTGTTTGGGAAACTTTTCTGGTGGGTTACAATGGCCGTTCCCTTTTGATGGACGATTGCAAGGACAATTTTGATTTGGAATTATTTACAGACGCGTCGGGGGAGGTCGGATATGGTTTGCACTTTTAGGGTCAATGGATTGCGGAGCTGTGGCTGGATTCTTGGGTGTCAGATGGATTTTGTCGGAACCTGGGGCGTAACTAGAAACCACTGTGCCCCCTGCAAAACTTTGGGAGGGGGTTTCACCCCCTCCCCCCAACACACAATTGAAAAAAAAAACAAGAACACCAAACAGCTATGCATGTTTTTTTTTTGTTTTTTTTTTGGTTTTACATATTTTTATTGTGGCATATAGAAAATAACACATATGCTTACAATGTAACTAGTCCACATTCAGCCACTTTTTAAAAGATCAAAACATATCACATAATGTTAAACCTACCTTTACGAAAATTATAGATCAATCAAATCAGGCGCTTTCAGTGTCGTTTGTGTATAGACATCAGTGAATATACTTTATGCACTATATATAGACCATGTATTTACTGTTTTCCATAACAACTAGAGATGGCCCGAACGGTTCGCCGGTGAACGGTTCCGATCTCGGAGAACTTCCGGGGTTCGCGATCTCGGAGAACCGCAAACTTTTCCGGAAGTTCGGTTCGCCCCATAGTGCATCATGAGGGTCAACTTTGACGGTCTACATCACAGTCAGCAGGCACATTGTAGCCAATTAGGCTACACTCCCTCCTGGAGCCCCACCCCTGCTTATAAAAGGCAGGCAGCGTCAGGCTTTTCACTCACTCGTGTGCCTGCAGTAATTAGTGAAGGGATAGCTGCTGCCGACTCTCATAGGGAAAGCTTAGTTAGGCTCTTGTAGGCTTGTTAGCTTGCTCCTTGCTGATTCTTATTGCTAAAAAAGCACCCCACAACAGCTCTTTTGAGAGCTAATCTTGTTCTTGTGATCTATTTTTTTTTGTGTGTGCGTGTCCCACTGATACTTGTGTTACATAGACAGCTTTGGTGATTCCTACTGTGTTTGCCACTGCCAGGCCCAGCACATTCAGTGACTAGCTGTGTGCGTGACAGGTGCACATTACCCATCACTGCATATACCTACAACTACCTGTTGTTCACTTCAGTGCACCCACCCACCTACGTGAGCGCACACAGTGTCACTGTGCCTGTCCGGTACCTGTCTGTGTGTGACAGGTGCACAGTGTAATACCCATCACTGCATATACCTACTACTACCTGTTGTTCACTTCAGTGCACCCACCCACCTACGTGAGTGCACGCAGTGTGATATACCACTCCGTGCATACCTGTTGACTGTACCTGTGTGACTGCACATTGTATTACTCAAGTCAGTGCATACCTTTCACTTTATCCCGCCCCCCCCCCTCTCCGATATGGAAAAACCAACAAAACAGGTAGAGGCAGAGGCACACCCAGAGGAAGACCACCCAGCAGGTCTGTGCGAGGTTGTGGTGATGTGATTTAGTGCAGCCCTGGACCAAAGTACAGTGCTCAGAAGAAGGCACGTCCCATCAACTCCCAAGATTGTCAGGACATGGTTGACTATTTAACACAGAACACCTCATCTTCCGCAGCCACCAGCGCTACTCCAAGTACCACATCCGCTACATTTGACAGTTCGCATGAGTTATTTGGTGGGGAAATCACTGTTGCACAGCCATTATTGTTACAACCAGATGAAGGGGCTAAGCAAGTTACACCACCTCATATGTCTGAGTTAGGCGACACTAAAGATGTAACACGTGTGCGGAGGAGGATGATGAAGTACCTGCTGTTGGTGCAGTTTTGGAGGTGTCTGAGGCAAACAAAGCTGGGCAGGATGATTGTGATGATGACGATGATACGGAGGAGATGAACAGGGGGACAGTTCAGAGGGGGAGTCAGAGAGGAGTAGGAGGAGATGAGTTCCTGAAAGAAGCAGGGGGAGCTCGTCGTCAAAAACAGCTGGTGGCAGTGTCCGGTGCCATGTATCGCCACCTATGTACAGCCAGCCAACATGCCCTTCAACGTCAGCTGCTGATGCCACCATAGTGCCATCACCCCAGGGGGGCTCAGCAGTTTGGAAATGTTTTAATGTGTCTGCCTCAGATCGGAGCAATGCCATCTGTTCTCTCTGCCTCCAAAAATTGAGCCGTGGAAAGGCGCCAACACCCATGTAGGGACAAGTGCCTTAGGAAGGCACATGGAGAGAAGGCACAAACTGCAATGGGAAGAGCGCCTGAGCAAAAGCAGCACACAAAAGAAAAGCCACCCTCCTTCTACTCTTCCTCCTTCAGGTGCATCATCTTCAGCCGCTTTCTCCCTTGCACCTTCACAGCCACCCTCCTCCACTCCGACTCTGACCTTGAGCGGTTCCTGCTCTTCTGCCCACAGCAGCCAGGTGTCTGTGAAGAAAATCTTTGAGCGGAAGAATCTAATTTCTGCCAGTCACTCCCTTGCCCGGCGCCTGACAGTGGGCTTGGCGGAACTGTTAGCTCGTCAGCTGTTACCATACCAGCTGGTGGACTCTGAGGCCTTCCATAAATTTGTGGCCATTGGGACACCGCAGCGGAAGCAATTATTTCTCTAAAAAAGGCGATACCCAAACTGTACCATGAAGTTGTAAGGCAAGTGGTGTCATCTCTGGCACACAGTGTTGGGTCAAGGGTCTATCTGACCACGGATGCCTGGTTTGCCAAGCACGGTCAGGGCAGGTACATTACTTACACAGCCCATTGGGTCAACCTGGTGACCGATGGCAAGCAGGGAGTACGTGGCTGTGCAGCGGACCAACTTGTGACACCTCCACGGCTTGCAGGCAGGCCTCCTGCCACCTCCTCTTCTCCTGCTACATCCTCTTTGCTGTCGTCATCCTCCTCCTTCTTGGCTGAGTGGCAGTTCAACTGTACTGGTGCTGCAATCTCCTCTCCAGCTACACAGCCCCAGCTCCCCAGGGCCTATGCTGCACGCCATCTTAGACATGTCTTGCCTCAAAGTGGAGAGTCACACTGGACCAGCTCTCCCGGCTGCTCTTAACAGGTGGATCAGTGGCTCACCCTGCACCAACTGGAGATCGGCAACGTGGTGTGCGACAATGGCAGCAATCTCATTTCCGCGTTGAATTTGGGAAAGCTGACACATGTACCCTGCATGGCACATGTGCTGAATATAGTCATTCAAAGATTTGTGTGAAAGTACCCAGGCTTAGAGGACGTTCTGAAGCAGGCCAGGAAGTTGTGTGGGCATTTCAGGCGGTCTTACACGGCCATCGCACACTTTGCCGAGATTCAGCGGATAAACAAGTTGCCGGTGAGACACCTCATTTGCGATAGCCCGACTCGCTGGAATTCGACCCTCTTTGTGTTCTCTCGCCTGCTAGAACAGGAGAAAGCCGTCACCCAGTACCTCTACAATTTCAGTAGAAGGACACAATCTGGGGAGATGGGGATGTTCTGGCCCAACAGCTGGACACTGATGCGAAATGCATGCAGGCTCATGCGGCCGTTTGAGGAGGTGACCAACCTGGTGAGTTGCAGTGAAGGCACCATCAGCGACTTGATCCCGTACGCTTACTTCCTGGTGCGTGCCGTACGTAAAGTGGTGGACCAAGCTGTGAAGGAGCGTAAAGAGGAACAGTTACAGGAGGAAGTGTTGTGGGATCAATTTGCATCAGAACCAGTTGTTTCCTCGACACCTGCAGCAGCACAGGGGGGGAGGAGGAGGAAGAGTCGTGTGGGGAAGAGGAGTCAGACTCGGATGATGAGGAATGTGTTTCTTTGGAGGAGGAGGAGACGGCGGCAGAAGAACAACCACAGCAGGCATCACAGGGGGCTTGTGCTCCTCAACGTTCCCGTGGTATTGTTCGTGGCTGGGGGGAGGAGGAGGACTTACCTGACATCACTGAGGAAGAGCAAGAGGAGATGGATAGTACGTCTGCTTCCAACTTTGTGCAGATGGCGTCTTTCATGCTGTCCAGCCTGTTGAGGGACCCCCGTATAAAAAACTCAAGGGAAATGAGCTGTACTGGGTGGCCACGCTACTAGACCCTCGGTATAGGCACAAAGTGGCGGACATGTTACCAACTCACCTGAAGGCAGAAAGGATGCAGCACATGCAGAACAAGCTGGCAACTATGCTTTACAATGCGTTTAAGGGTGATGTCACGGCACAACGCAATAAAGGTACCACTGGCAGTAATTCTTCTCCCATGTCCACGCAGGCAAGGACACGACGCTCCAATGATCTCATGGTGATGCCGGACATGCGGACATTCTTTAGTCCAACGCCTCAACTTAGCGCTTCCGGATCCACCCTCCATCAACGTCCGGACCGACAGGTAGCCGACTGCCTGGCCTTAAGTGTGGATGTAGACACTGTGAGCAGCGATGAACCCTTGGACTACTGGGTGCGCAGGCTTGACCTGTGGCCAGAGCTGTCCCAATTTTCCATCTAACCTCTGTCTTGCCCTACCTCAAGTGTCCTATCAGAAAGGACCTTCAGCGCAGCTGGAGGCATTGTCACTGAGAAGAGAGGTCGCCTAAGTCACAAAAGTGTTCAGTACCTCACCTTTATCAAAATGAATGAGGCATGGATCCCGGAGGGCTACTGCCCGCCCCAAGACTAAGTCCGCCCCCACACACAGCATCTCTGCCTGCACACCGTGTGACTGGCTGCCTGCCCCAAGACTAAGTCGCTCCCCACACAGCACCTCTGCCCGCAGGCCGCTTGACTACCTTCTCCACCACCACCAACAGGATCCAGGACTCCAGGTGGATTCCTGAATTTTTATGCAGCTGGTGCGTGTACATGCCTGCCTAATTTTTCTGGCTGCAGTGCAGCTGCAACAACAAAACAAAAGGCATGTACATGTGCCCATTCCCCTTCGTGATCATTACCTTGTCACGGTGAAGGGGCTTGCGTATCACAATGAAGCAATGACCGCCGGCTATATGAGTGTCTTGGTGGGGGTGGGGTGGGGGTCACACGCAAGATAATAAGGTCGTTGCTTCATTGTGGACAGACCAAATTTGATCAGCCTGACAGTCACTGTTCTGTCATTCAGCTACCTCAGCATGGCGACCATATGGGCTGGAAAGCCGACATCACCTGCACTTTCGTCATGGTGCGCACCAGTCCAGCACGGCCGTCACTACACAAACAGCTGTTTGCAGTCACTGCATACCTTTCACTGCATCTGTGACTGCACATTGTATTATTCCTGGCAGTCAGTGCATACCTTTCACTTGAATGGATGGCAGACTTGCCCTCAATAACAGATTCTCGTTACAGGTAGTAAAGTCGATCAGTGTCATATACAGCAGGGCCTCGAAAAGCCTCCTGTATTGTTATTTTTGGTCACTACCTCGGGATGTGCATACCATGCCCGCTGCCTTCCTTGGATGTGTGGTAGAAAGTTTCACACAGTTGAATGAATGGCTGACTTGCCCTCCATAACAGATTCTCGTTAAAGGCAAGTGGTGTCATCTCTGGCACACAGCACTGGGTCAAGGGTCCATCTAGCCGCAGATGCCTGGTCTGCAAAGCACAGTCAGGGCAGGTACATTACTTATACAGCAAATGGGTCCTTACTTGGATGTGTGGTGGTGGTGGTAGCCAGTTCTCAGGCTCCCACTCCGGACCGGAATCGAACCCCGATTCCCCGGCCATTTCCCGTGGTCACTCACAATGGCAGACTTGCCCTCCATAACAGATTCTCGCTGCAGGTACTGAACAGCCAGCAGAAAATGTAATTTAAAAAAAATAGATGTAAGCTTTATCAATGGTAGAGAAAGAACCATTGAAAGTTGATAAGGCAGTCAGACATTACCTGATATCACTGAGGAAGAGCAATCTCGCCATGGAGTGCACCAGTCCAGCATGGCCGTCACAACACAAACAGCTGTTTGCAGTGCGTTACACAGTGAGTTTGGTGTGTCAGTGTGAAGCAGTACTCTAATTACACTCCCTGATTGATATATACACATGCAAGATGTGTTAAAGCACTTTAGGCCTGCAATTTAGCATTCAATGTGATTTCTGCCCTTAAAACGCTGCTTTGCGTCAAATCCAGATTTTTCCCCGGGACATTTGGCATTTATCTCACTCTGCCATGCCACCCTCCAGGTGTTAGACCCCTTGAAACATCTTTTCCATCACTTTTCTGGCCAGCATAAGTGTTTCTAGTTTTCAAAGTTTGCGAATTGAAAATCGGAGGTTCGGGCCATCTCTAATAACAACCACTTCCAGAATCTTTGATGTAAGATAATATGAGTACTGTACTATTGAAATGTCAACCAGGAGCACAAGGTAAAAAATAAAACAATTAACAGGATGATAAAGTGGCAGCTCTGAAAAACAGAAAGACAAAATAAAAACAATTAAGTATGACAGTGTATAGTGCAGAAAATAAAAGTTTACTTACCTGCAAGTCTTCATCAATCCAAAATCTTAAATTTAGTGGTGAAACACTAGTATCTATCTTCATTGGAGAACAGGTCCCATCATTCCTTTAAAAAAAAAGGTAAAAATTAACCAATAGTCTAATTTGACAATTCTACTGTGTATTTCTTTATTTATACTTACTCTTTTCACTTCACTTGAAATCTGAAGTCTTTAACCGTAGCCAACATAAAGTCTCAACAAATGAACATCAAAAAACCAAGATAGAACACACAGGCAGAACTGTAGAAATATTTATTTAATATTTATTTATTTATTGTATCTATAAAGTGCCAACATATTACGCAGCGCTGGACAGTATTTTAGGTTAGGTTGCTTTTGAAACAGAAAAAAGAACCTCGATTTAAAAAATGAAAATGCATTAGTACGTTCATTTTAAACTTTTTTTTTACTTTTTCTTTTTGACTAACACAGCTACTCCATGCACATAAAGTCCATGTAGAGTATATCCGCTCTTCCAAAGCTTGGAGTTACATGGCTACAGATGATCAAGTGCTTTAGCTCCAGTTGAAAAGAAGTTTTATATGGGACAATGGGGGGGGGGGGTCCATTTCACTGTGTGCTGTGTTGAAAAATATTTTAAATGATCCACAATGATTACAATTCCTTCAGTTGCCCAGTACAGGGCTGCTGGCAACTTAGACATGATGACAATATATCTTTAGTAAATAGGGAAAATAAAAAACAGTAAGCAGCTGTGGACAGTCCGAAAAAGAAATGTTTATCAGTTTATGGAACTCAAATAGTGGATAGAGATAGCTCGAACCTCCGATTTTAGGTTCGCGAAGCTCGAACGCAAACTTCCGCAAAAGTTTGGTTCGCACAAACTCTTGCGAACCCCAATAGACTTCAATGGGGAGGTGAACTTTGAAAACTAGAAACATTTGTGCTGGCCACCACAGTGAAGGAAAAGATGATTCAAGGGGTCTAACACCTGGAGGGGGTCAGTGACTACAAGAGGATTTTTTTTTTTTTTTTTGCAAAAAGACCTTATAGTTTTTGAGAAAATCGATTTTAAAATTCTCCTTCTGACCGTGGGAAAATTAAACGCCCGCCGACTTTAGCGGTTAATAGCAAAGCCCCCTTAAAGAGAACCAGAGACGAAGCACCCTCATGTATTTTACTACATTTATCAGTGGGAACATGACAGTAAACACCTTCTCTGCTTTTAGTTTCATTCTTCTCTGCTTAATTAGTCTGTTATCAGCTGTGATAAGAATCCCTGACTGAGCCTTCAGTCTAGGTTTGACCTGGAATCATTATAGCTGAGTCACTCTTCTGTGGAGTCCTTTCAAGCCCAAGCCTGCCCCCTCCTGGCTCAGCTTTCCTGATTTGCATACTTAGAGCTGATGACATGGGAGGGGCTGCTGCTGCTGAGAGAGAAGCTCTGAAACAGTCAAGTCTGGCTGCAATATGATCTGTGTGCACTCTGCATAGATGATGATGACTGCAATTTCATTCCTATGAGAGACACTTCCTACAGGCAGCTGCACATCATACCAAAGTGAAAGCACACAGATGAAAGGCTGCAGCAGCCTTTCTCATATAGCCTAGACAGCAGCCTAGTCTCATATAGCCTAGACAGCACATCCAGAACAACTCATAACCCGGAAGCAGAAGGAATATGAGCCGGTGGCCATATTGGATTTTTCCTGGAGCAATAATGGATAAAAAAACACTAAAAAAGGCACACCAGAGCGGTGAAATTATCAGGTAGAGCATTTATTCTTTACAAGCTAGGGACTGATATGTTTATTTTGTGTAAAACGTTCATCTCTGGTTCCTTTTAAAAGCTAGAAACACCAAAATTGCTGGGAATGTTAAGAAGAACAGTGGAAGAAGATACTTTTTGAGATAATCGATTTTCAAGTTTAAAAGGAAAAAGAGCCAATTCATTTGCTTCAATTCATTAAAAATAACTCATCTTGGCTTTGTACAGAGTTTAAGGGGGCTCAGGGTTGGTGAGTTTCTGGCCCTTACCTTACTGTTTGGCAGAAACCTGCGCTTTTGTACCCCCAAAACCTAGGCCCCAATGAAAGCCCATAACTGGTTTGCAGAAATGTAGGAAACCCCAAATTGGAGTGCAAGTACAACAATACACAAACAAAAACAATAACTCAAGGATAAGGGGCTGAGGTCAATTAGGAAACAATGTAATCATATGACTCTATCTAATAATAGGAATCCTCATGCACTATACCAACGTAATGTAATGAGATAAACAAGATAGAGGATTGGCTCTTTGGTGCATGAAGATAGAAAAATATACTTTATTACACAAAATATATAGCACATATAATATATTAATAAGAAGATACTATTAACCCCTTACTATCCCTATTTCAATACAAATGCATAAAATTCAATAAAAACAATACAAAAAATAGGGCTAACATTACACACAGCTCCCTGGCCCTTCTTAAATGGGGCTGCAGTCCCCGCTGATCCTACCAAGATCAAAAATCAGAAGATGCTGATAAAAATTGACTGAAAGATGTCATATTCCACTGGATGAATAATTGATAGGACACGAGCGCACACAGTTGCCTTGAAACAGTAACCCCCCACTCGCAGGGGTCACTAGTGAAGGATATAATCCTGAAAGACTGTTGTCCAGAAGAGGCCACAAATGGATTCTTAATTGAAACAGGAGGATAATTCCTTGATGACTGAAGCAGGCCAGCCGTTAGATTATATCATCAAACATAGCAGCATGTAGCATATGCAAAGACTCAAGGCCTGTTGTTGATTAAGAAGACATGTAACGATATTCCAGCATATGTATAGCCAGGCATAAGCATAGTAAAGCACAGGCACAGCAGGACAAAAAAGCCTCTAGTCGGTAGTTCATGCAGTGGAAGCAGAGGCATAAGCGTGTTCAGCCAAAAAATGCAGCATGTATAAGTCACACAGCCATGGAAGTGGCACCCAGCATAGCTACCAGTCCTGTCCAAGTACAACAATATTCCTGCCTTCTACCTGCATGCGACATGTGGTGAGCTTCAGACTTTGTTAACGGCCATGGTGGTGATTTACGTTCGTCACCAGCATCATTGCCAAAAAAACAAGCTTTTGTGACCCTAGGCTATGAACTCTTTGGCCTAGGGGTCCCAAACTCACCAGTCCAGAGCCCCCTAAAAATCCCTACAATGCTAGAAAATTTACAACTGCTGAGCCATCGTCCTTTGAAAAGATTTGAGATTTTTGAAAGTGAACAACAGTATGTACTGTCCTGTGGGACGCATAGCTGCTGGCTCCCGCTGTCCTCCCCCGCCTCCTCACCTGTCACCCTCACCTAGGCTGGCACCTGGTGCACCTGGTGCAGGTGGGGAGAGACAGCGGGAGCCAGCAGCTATACGTCCGCACAGGACGCATTCTAAGCTATACTAACCGGTTCATGAATGATCCGGTTCTTTTTAATGAATCGGCTTCTTTTAATGAATCAAATGAATCGGCTCTGTAACTTTTCCTTTGAAACTTTAAAATCGATTTTCTCAAAAAGTATAAGGTCTTTTTGAAAAAATGTCTTGTTCCCACTGTTCTTCTTAACATTCCCAGCAATTTTTGTGTTTCTAGCTTTTAAGGGGGCTTTGCTAATAACCGCTAAAGTCGGCGGGCGTTTAATTTTCCCACGGTCAGAAGGAGAATTTTAAAATAGGTTTTCTCGAAAACTATAAGGTCTTTTTGAATAAAATTCCTTTCTCTTGTAGTCACTGTCACCCTCTACATACCCTGCAAATTTGGTGTTTCTACTATGTAAGGAGACTTTTCTATTAACCGCTAAAGTTGGCAGGCATTAAAGTCTATGGAAAAAATGCGAACACAAACTTTTTTAAAAAAAATGTGTGGTTCACCGCGAACCACCGATGTTCACGCGTATAAGTTTGCGGTCGAACCGTTCAGGCCATCTCAAATAGTGGAAGCAAAATTGCAGGCAAATGTTGAACAGGTTCATAAAATATGTTCAGCCACTGTTAGCACACTGTGAATAAGCATCATCACAATGCCAAGTATTTTCTTGTACTTGCCGCTTTCAGCAAGATCAATGTACAATATTCATGACTTACAGCAATATTGCACTTTTATATTGGTAAAATAAGTTCCTGACATATTAGCGTATAACTGATGTATTGGATATATCAGTGTATAACTGATGTATCATCAATTTAGCTGTGTCTTGGAACATAGGTAAAGAGGTTAGCTGCTTCTGTTCTGGGTTAGCTGTAAGCATTTCAGGATACATGTAGAAGGAATATTAGAATAAACTTTCAACATTTGCCTGTTTTTCTGCTTTGCGATGCTGTAACAGGTGTGTTGAACAGTCACCAGGGCTCTGCCAACTGAAACTAGGCTGGGCAAATTGCAGAACTCAGTTAGCCAATGAGCTTGAGGGGGAAAAAAAGAGCTGGCACTTAACCTTAATCGGTTCTCAATTATTATGGCCATTAAAAATTTCCCATTGGCTCCTGGTTTGAACCAACCAACTGACTGATTCCATAGCAATTTATCCATCCATGGAAGAAAGGCCAATGAGTGAACTGTGCCAACGGGGCTATGCCAACTCTAGCTAGGCTAGAAAAGAGTGAATTGGCTATGCCAATGGGGCTATGCCATCTGTAGCTAGGCTGGACAAATACCAGAAGTCAGGTAACCAATGAGCTGTAAGAAATTACAGGAGTCAGTTTAACAAGTTTTCAATGAATCTTGTAATTAAAAATTTCCATTTGGGTACTGGTTTGGACACACTGGCTCCTGAATTCCATAGTGATATGACCATTCTTGAAATAATGGCAAAAAACTCGGATCAGCTGATTTCGGTGTGCGGCTCTGAGAGCCGAGCGCCGAAACTGGGTGCCCCATAGCAGCAATGCTATGCTGCGCGGGGCAGGTAGCGGCAATTCAGGGCTCTGGCATCTGCCAGACCCCGAATTACATCTCCCTCTGAGTTGCGACAACTCGGAGGGGGAATAGCATCTCACCGCGCTGAACTGAACGGCGCTAAAATAATATGCACCCCAAAAAACTGGCTATGTCAATGGGGCTATGCTAACTGAACAAAGAAGCTGGATAGATCTTTGAACTCCAACTTCAAATCAGTATACTCACTCAGAACACTATTAGAACAAACGTTTGCATGCTTTGACTTCTGCAAAGGTCTTTACAATGCTGTCAAGGTTTAACATATTTGTTTGTGCATTTTTAATGCTTAGGACCACAAGCCCAGAAAGTATTTGCTCAGACATTGTGCTTCTCAAATAGTTTTAATTAGCCTCAATTTGGAAAAGGACCTTTCTACCGATGCCACCGTTACAGACATCTGGCAATGTGAATGCCAGGGCACTGTTTTCAACCAAAAGCAAGTGTGTTCGGTCCTTCACAGAACATACTTTGTGTATATCAGCTTTAAGTGCTGATCTGAAGCTCAGCAGCTGGCCAGGAAAAGAGGAAGACAAATCACTGGTATACTTGGTTTACAATTTTTCTGCACCTTAATATAGGTCTTCGTCTGACACTTATGATATAACAGCTGGCTGAATAATATTAAAGCGATCAACAATTTCATTCCAGGGCCGGTTCTAGACAGGCACATATGAGGGGGCAGACAGAAATGTGCAGGGGGCATAAAAAAACCACTGTAATGAAAAATGGGCGTGGTCATGCAGCAGACAGTGGGTGTGGTCATGGGTGGGGCCAAATATACATGACCTTAGCAGTGGTGTTAAAGGTCTGCCGGGAAAGTTTGAGCTCTGCTGTAGTGTATCCCCCAAAAATATATGTGATCTGACAGCATTTCACCAAAAATACACTGCCAAGTTGCTGATGTATGGCTCCCTTAAAGGAAACCAGAGATGATTGATACTGTTTTATACAAACCTGGGGCTTCCTCCAGCCCCATGCGCACAGATCGCTCCCACGCCGACGTCCTCCGCTGCCTGCAGCTCCAGTATCGGGTCACGTTAGTTCAGCCAGTCGCGGCCAGTCTGTGCAAAAGGGACTGCGCTCTTTACGTATCTCTCCAGCGACCACTGGAGAGATACATAGAGGGCGCACTTCTCCTGCGTAGACTGGCAGAACTAACGGGACCCAATACCACAGCAGCAGGCAGCGGAGGACGGCGGCGTGGGAGCGATCTGTGCGCATGGGGCTGGAGGAAGCCCCAGGCATGTAGAAAAACACTGTCAATCATCTCTGGTAGACTTTAAGACATTCTTAATAGGAGACCAGCAGCAGCTACAAATGATTAAATTAGGATACACAAAGCTTAAGAAGCTAGGACAAGCAGTACAGGCTAGATCCCGTACAGGCTAGATCCACGGCGGTGGATACGTTTCAGGATTTGGTTGAGAACGAATTTGCCCAGTTACAGAAAACACTCAGAGCCAGTTCTGACCTTACCAAGCAGGAACGGGATGCACTGCAGTCCCTCCAGAAAGATAATTCAGTTGTAATTTTTAATGCAGACAAAGGAAGGGCTGTAGTCGTCCTGGATTCCGATGTGTATATGGCAGAGGCACTGCGACAATTGGAGGATAAGAGTACTTATCAAGTATTAGCAGGTGACCCTACTATCAAATTCCAGGCTGAACTTAAACGATTACTTAACTGGGGTTGCTCCTTGGGAGTTTTTTCTGAACGGGAAAGAGATTATCTCATGGTGGATACACAGGTTATCCCAATTTTCCATCACCTTCCCAAGGTGCATAAACCAGACGTTCCTTCCAAGGGCCGCCCCATTGTTGTGGGGATAGGCTCCTTGGGAGAACTCCTGGGTCAATGGGTGGACGGGTGCCTTCAGCCACTCGTCCGCCATTTGCCTGGGTTTCTTCGTGATACTACACACTTACTTAACAGCCTTGATTCTTTAAAGTGGTCTAATAGCTATACATGGGTCACGATGGACGTGACTGCACTCTATTCCTCCATCCTTCATGACCTTGCTCTCAAGGCACTGGATTTCCACATCCAGAAATATGGCTCTTTTTCTGCAGCCACTAGGGACCTCCTCATTTCTGCGGTAGATCATCTGTTGACCCATAATTATTTTATGTTTGATGGGGTTTTCTATCTCCAAAGATGCGGAGCTTCGATGGGAGCCAAATTCTCCCCATCCCTGGCGAATTTGTTCATGGGATGGTGGGAGGAGCTCCGCATCTTTGGGGCGAAGAACCCTTTTTCTGATTCCATTTTTTGGTATGGGAGGTATATAGATGATCTGCTGCTGAAATGGGGGGTCCCTCAGATGTCCTGCCTGACTTCTTGTTATATTGCAATGATAACAGTTTGAATTTGTCCTTTACTATGTCTCATAGCCCCTCTCAGATAGATTATCTTGATCTGACTTTGTGGGGGATGTCAGGCAGGATTGTCACTAAGACCTATAGGAAGGCATGTGCCAGCAATTCCCTTCTGCTGGCCTCTAGCTGCCATCCGAGCCATACTTTGAGAGCAATTCCTTATGGGGAAATGGTTAGAGTGGCTCGCAACTGCTTTGATCCCAATCTTTTGGAGCGGGAGTTGGATGTGGTGGAGGAGAGACTTCGGGAACGGGGATACACTACGCGCTCCATACGTGGTGCACGACAACGTGTGCTATGTAGGGATTGCCGGGACCTTTTGGAGGTTGGTTCTGGAAGCGGGACTAGGCAAAAAAGAAATGTAACTTTCACAACTCCTTACAGTTTGGAGTATAACAAGATTATTAATATAATAAAAAATATTTGCCAGTCCTGCACTCAGATCCCAAACTCCGTAGGATTCTAGGTGGTGGCGTTGCTTTTTCAGCACGCCGAGCCCCTACATTGGGGACCCGTCTTTCCCCCAGTCTTTTCTCCAGCTCTCCCAGACCCGTTCCGACTTGGTTGACTTGTGTGGGTTCCTACAAATGCAGGTATGGCACCTGCAGATATTGTTGGGTCCACAATCAGACGCGGGAGATTTTTTCGATTGCTAAAGATACAAAATTTGATATGAAACAGTATGTCAACTGTAATTCCAGTAATGTTGTATATCTCATTTCCTGTGCTTGTTGTGGGGTCCAGTACGTGGGATGCACCACTCGCCCTCTAAGACAGCGTATTGCAGAACACTATAACGGCCCAGCTAGATGTCTTAGAAATGAGGCCTACATCACCCAGGTTTCCAGTGTAGCTAAACACTTTTTAAGGGAGCATCGGGGTGACATGAGTGGCTTCACCTTCCAAGGGATCGAAAGAGTGACACACTCTGCTAGGGGAGGTGACTTACGTAGACGTTTATTGCAACGGGAGGCTCTGTGGATCTGGAGATTGGGCACGCGCATACCTACAGGCTTGAATTCAAAATTGGATGTCAGCTTGACTTATGACATCAGAAATTGAACTGTTGTGTGTGTGGGGCCTGCCTCTCTCTGTTCCATATATTCTCCCTTTCATCCTTCCTTCTAGCAATTGGTGTATCTTCACTTACCATATTTTTGCATTTATGTATTGCTACTCCATCTTATCGCTGCGGTATCTGTAATATTTATATTCCTTATGTAACCAGTTTGTGTATTTATCTTGATACAGTATTATAACATCTTTGGGTTTCTTATTCATTTTCTATTGTTGGCCCTTTGGCCTTTTTTATATTTATATGTATATGTCACTTTAAGAGCCATAGCCACACCCTGTGTGGGCCAGCTTTTTTTGACTATTTAAACTTGGGATGTTTCTGTGTATGTTGGCTATGATTAAGGATCCAGTGAGAGCTCCGATACACGTGAGCCATATGTGTATCTACTGATGTGTTAATAAACTGAAGACTTTTTATACCCTACCCATGGTGCAGCGGAATATCCTTTCTTGTTGTTCAAGCTAAGACCTGTGATTCCTGCTCCCCTGGGTCATGCACCGGTGGTGCCAGCGTTTCCACTCCTTGTTTGCAAGCAGTGAAAGGGTTAAAAGAAAATACAGGCTGAAGTGGGCAGAGCAGATAACAGAGTAGAGGGAAGGTCAGTCAGTGAGATTAAATAGTGAAAGGAAGGGGGGGGGGGGGGGGTGAGCCATTGCACATAGTATACCTGACCTCTGTGCAGATTGTTCCTGCTCCCTGAGCTGCAGATAATAATGGCAGTAATAATAATGGCAGTATTTGTATAGCGCCTTTCTCCTGTCGGACTCAAAGCGCTTGCGAGGCAGCCACTATAGCGCACTCAGTAGGCAGTAGCAGTGTTAAGGAGACTTGCCCAAGAAACTCCTTACTGAAATAGGTGCTGGCTTACTGAACAGGCAGAGCCGAGATTTGAACCCAGGTCTCCTGTGTCAGAGGCAGAGCCCTTAACCATAGGATAGGAGTCAGTAAGTAATAAAAGATTATCCCCTGCCCACCAATCATCACAGTAATGTGGGCACAGGGTTGTCAGGTCAGTGGGGGCAGTCAGAGGACTCATACACAAACATTGCCCACCTACACAAACATTGTCCATCAGTAAAGCAGAGGGACACCAAGAGCCCCAATAGTGTAATTCGTCTTGGGGACAACAAAATAAATGAGACGTTAAAATTATACTTACAAACCAGGGTTACCAATAGGCAACCACTGTATAGGCAGGTGGGGAGAACAATCCTGACCCCACTCAGGAATAAAAAGTCGCTCTCTGTAGACAGGAAAATAGGGTAACAACCCTCCACCCAGGGTGGACTCAATGTAGTGTACAAGATACAGAGGCGCCAAAAGAATAAAAGGTAATTAAATGAACTTAAAAAAACCAACTGGTTAAACAGAGGAGGCAGTGGTGGTCTTACCCCCTCCAAACAGACACAGGCGCCGAGCTCGCTGATATAATACAGATGCTGTGACTCCTACTGTATTTTGCCTGAGGAAGCGGGATGTATGGCCCGTGAAACGCGCTGCATTGTTTTTTGGAGTTCCGAATAAATTGTTGACTGTCTGAATCGCAGTCCTTGCCTGTGTCTGTTTGGAGGGGGTAAGACCACCGCTGCCTCCTTTATTGTCCATCAGTACACAGGCAGTCTGAAGCAGACTGTGTCCTGGATATGCAGAGGGCTGGGCGGCTGGGACTGGAGACATAAATCACTTGCCTTTCCCTTCACATGTCTCCCCAGCGCGCCCATCGCTTTCCTCACTCTCTTTCCGATACAGGTGCTTGTAGCTGGTCGGGATCACATGGGGCCGGGCAGCCAGTGAGAGAGCAGAGTGTCTCACTCCTCTCTCACTGGCTGCCTGGCACCATGTGATACCTTACCAGGCTACTGAGTGTCTTTATCTCCGCCCCCCCCGCACACAGCACAGCAGATAGAGGAGACACAGCCATAGTAACAACGGCTGTGTCTCCAGCGTTCGGGGCACTGCTGGTGGGCACACCGGGACCTCAGATTCCGGACACCTAAGCCCCTACTGACGCCTCTGCACTGCGTTCCACGGACCAGGAAGCAGCGGCTCTCTCTGGTTTGAGGGAGCAAGAAGTCGATTTGCCCCCTCTTGCCCCCCCCCCCCCTAAAGCCAGCCCTGCTTCATTCAGTCCCTGAAATCTATTAGAGAGCTGGCCGGTAACTGTGTCTAAGCACTTTAAAAAAACTAAGACTGTCAACTTCAAAATGCCTTTTGACTATGTGAACCCACTTAGCTTTATATTTTGGGGAAATATTGCAGAAAAAGTATTTCTGAACTGTGACACCTCTTCAACTGCAGTTTTAATTAACTGAGCAGCTCTGGACAAATCCATGCTCTCAGACTGGAGTACTTTCGAGAGATAATTTACTATACTGAGAATTTTTGACTGATGAACAATGAGAAATATGAAGTGGAAGGACTACATTTTGTGTTAATCCTCATTGCCTCCTCCCTTTTATTTTTCTTGGATGACACAAAATGAATTATTTTTGATGATGCCTTCAACACATCCGTATATCAAAAAGTAATGAAAGTAGTGAGTCAAATCAAGAAGACTAACGTGTGGGGCATAGTTTTTTCAGTGCTAATGAAGATTCAGAGGTAAAACTAGAAAGAATTTGCCAAAGCTTTCCACTATCCCCAAAAAAGAATAAACCTGTTGTAGTGTTGCCATGGAATTTGAGCTATGTCAGAAACAGCATCCTGGAGGACTAAATTTAAGTTATGAGCAGCGCAATGAACATAAAGTGCATTCTCCTGCTTTTCTAGAATTTGGGCCTGAACCTCAGAATAGACCCCACTCATTGTAGCAGCTCCATTGTAACCTTGGTCACAGCATTTATCCAAAGGCCAAAATGTCTTGCTCTATCCCAAAAGCCAACTGATCTTCTACCACATGAAACCCCAGAAAAGCCTCTTTGATGTCAACCTTGATGGCTCTCATACTGACATCTCTTTTAATTGTCACATTGCGAATGACTTGGCTCATCTGATCCACTTTAGAGCTGTCTTGAGTTGTGTCAATTATCAATGAATAAAACTGAGCCTGCTGTACTTCAGAGACAATGACATTTACCACCTGTTTAGAAAGTATTTCTATTATTTAGTTTTGTATTTTTGGGCTGAGATATTTTATGGTACCCTGTGGGAACAGTAGCATTTGTTTAAGTATAGGGTCATACTCTGCTAATAGTTCGATAATCGCTAGAAAATTTCCACTATTTAGTTCGCCAATTTTTTCACAATGGCCTTGAAAAGCAATGTTGCCCCTTGCCATAGAGTGACATTAATTATTTTTTTTAAAACATCTCTCCAAAAACCTTTTTCCTTTCAGATTTGTTTTTACTGCTCCTTATCAATGGTTACCTCTCTTCGCCAATGATCATAATCCACACATGCATCAATATGAGTTTGGGATTATTCATGCACATTGATTTTTTAGACAGTCCTCTCCATATTTGAATACCTTTGGCCAAAGCCGGTTTAAAGCTAATGGGAACCCATTTATAAATAAAGAAGTCAGATACTCACCTAAGGAGAGGGAAGGCTCCGTCCTAATGAGACTTCCCTCTTCTCTCCCAGTGCCCGGTCCTCCTCAGGATCCCCCATAGCAGTATTCGACCAGTTCAGTCAAATACTGCCACTTCCACCGCCGAAGGGAGGTTTCGGAAGTCTACAGGAGCACTCAGGCTTCTGAAGACGGGCTGCTCCTTACTGCACATGCGCGAGCGCCCTCTATGATGCACTCATAGTTACATAGTTACATAGTTATTTTGGTTGAAAAAAGACATACGTCCATCGAGTTCAACCAGTATAAAGTACAACACCAGCCTGCTCTCTCACATATCCCTGTTGATCCAGCAGAAGGCGAAAAAACCCTTACAAGGCATGGTCCAATTAGCCCCTAAAGGGAAAAATTCCTTCCCGACTCCAGATGGCAATCAGATAAAATCCCTGGATCAACATCATTAGGCATTACCTAGTAATTGTAGCCATGGATGTCTTTCAACGCAAGGAAAGCATCTAAGCCCCCCTTAAATGCAGGTATAGAGTTTGCCATAACGACTTCCTGTGGCAATGCATTCCACATCTTAATCACTCTTACTGTAAAGAAACCTTTCCTAAATAAATGGCTAAAACGTTTTTCCTCCATGCGCAGATCATGTCCTCTAGTCCTTTGAGAAGGCCTAGGGACAAAAAGCTCATCCGCCAAGCTATTATATTGCCCTCTGATGTATTTATACATGTTAATTAGATCTCCTCTAAGGCGTCTTTTCTCTAGACTAAATAAACCCAGTTTATCTAACCTTTCTTGATAAGTGAGACCTTCCATCCCACGTATCAATTTTGTTGCTCGTCTCTGCACCTGCTCTAAAACTGCAATATCTTTTTTGTAATGTGGTGCCCAGAACTGAATTCCATATTCCAGATGTGGCCTTACTAGAGAGTTAAACAGGGGCAATATTATGCTCGCATCTCGAGTTTTTATTTCCCTTTTAATGCATCCCAAAATTTTGTTAGCTTTAGCTGCAGCTGCTTGGCATTGAGTACGATTATTTAACTTGTTGTCAATGAGTACTCCTAAGTCCTTCTCCAAGTTTGATGTCCCCAACTGTATCCCATTTATTTTGTATGGTGCTAGTCCATTAGTACGTCCAAAATGCATGACTTTACATTTGTCAACGTTGAATTTCATTTGCCATGTATGTGCCCATATAGCCATCCTATCCAGATCCTGTTGCGTGTGTCTATGACGCACTTGCGCGTGCGCAGTATGGAGCCAGCTGTCTTCGTGAGGACTCGGCTCCCGAAGACTTCCGTAGTGCCCCGCAGCGGGGGATTTGAACGGAGGATCCTGAGGGCACCGGGAGAGGAGAGGGAAGGCTGATTAGGACTCAGAGCCTTCCCTCTCCTTAGGTGAGTATCTGACTTTTTTTAGGAGGGGTAACATTGGCTTCAACCGCTTCATAAGTGAGGGGTTTTACCCCTTCAGCATCTGAGCAATTTTCACCTTTCTGCGCTCCTTACATTCATTCGCCTATAACTTTATCATTACTTATCACAATGAAATGAACTATATCTAGTTTTTTTCGCCACCAATTAGGCTTTCTTTAGGTGGGATATTATGCCAATAATTATTTTATTCTAAATGTGTTTTAATGGGAAAATAGGAAAACATTTGGAAAAAAAATCAATTTTCAGTTTTCGGCCATTATAGTTTTTAAATAATGCATGCTACTGTAATTAAAATCCATGTAACTTATTTGCCCATTTGTCCCGGTTATTACACCGTTTAAATTATGTCCCTATCACAATATTTTATTTGCAAATAAAGGTGCATTTTTTTCAGTTTTGCGTCCATCTCTAATTACAAGCCCATAATTTATAAAGTAACCTCTTGATATAAATGTTATACCCTCTTGATATAAATATTTAACAAGTTCAGTCCCTAAGGTAACTATTTATGGTTTTTGTTTTTTTTATTGTCATTTTTTTTTTATTATTACAAAAAAAAGGTAACAATTGGGGAGTGTGGGAGTTATTTAGTTAATTTATATTGTAAAGTAATGTATTTGTATGTGAAAAATGTTTTTGAGTGTAGTTTTACTTTTTGGCCACAAGATGGCCACAGTAATTTTTTGTAAATTCGTCCTGCAAGCGTAGGTAGTAAGCTTGCAAGAAGTTCAGGGAGGCTGGGAAACTGATTTTTTTTTTTACAATGATTGCGCTGCTTCTCATAGAAGTAGCCGATCATTGCTGGGGTCAGAGATCAACAGACGGGAATGGTTTTTCCGGTTCATTGATTTCTGGATGAGCGGGCGGCGGCGTGCACGATCGCGAGAGCGCGCGCACGTGCGAGCGGGAGCGCGGACAGCGGCGGCAGCGGCTGACCTGCGTGGTTCAGCTTCACATAGTTCCACATTTTCCCTTGCAGCGCTGCCAACATCTAATGATGCACTTGGCTCTGGTTCAGCTTTACATTGTTCCACAAGTTCCCTTGCAGGACTGCCAACATCTAAAGACCTTTGCTCTGCCAGAGTATCAATACTTGTTGTTTCAGACTCCTTCACTACATTACCCAGGGAGCAAAGAGTTTCTGGGCATGCTTCCACAACACTTTCAATGGGTGAAGATGCCTTAGGGCCCGTTTCCACTAGAGCGAATCCGCACACCGCTATGCGAATTGCTTACAATGTATTTAATATGAAAAACGCATGCGGTTTTGGCATGCGATTTTTACCACGATTTTGCATGCGATTTCGCATGAAAACAATGTAAAAATCACACAGGCACTGACATGGTTAAAATCGCATATACACTAACCTATGCGAAATCATGCTAAAAATCGCATGCGATTCCGCTCCCGCATATGATTTCATCAGCGGTTGATCCACGGCGATTCCACACTGCACAAGTGGAAACGGGCTCATAGAGCTTTCACCAGCACTGGGAGCAGTAAAAAAAAAAAGTGGTAATTTTTTTGTGCGATTTCTCGCTTGCTTCCCTCCTCCTTTTATGTTTTTGTGCACCACTTAGGTGGAGGTAAGTAGACGTGTTACTGGTGGTTTATGCTGTAGGAACAAAGTATAATGGTCGATGGCAGCGAGACCTACGCAAGCTCAACCCTAGCGTCCTTGCTGAACCCCTCCATGCCCTCTCCTCCACTCTCCCCACCCTAACCTGTCCAAATCTTGCTGCAGCTCAGTATCACCAAACTCTCTCATCAGCCCTAGAGAAAGCTGCTCCACCAATATTTCGCGGCAACCGACCCCCTAACCCCCAGCCCTGGCGCACTACCCATACTCGCATCCTCCAGAGGAAAACACGCGCCACTGAACGGAAATGGAGAAAAACTAGACTTAACCAGGATTTCCTACAGTACAAGACCAACCTGCTGCAGTTCCACACTGCCCTTGCTCATGCGAAGCAGGAATACTTTACCAAGCTCATCGGAGCACAAGCTTCCAACCCCCGGCGTCTTTTTGCCACCTTCAACTCCCTGCTTAAACCCACCCCCCCACCCTCCGTTTTCTCCCTCTCTGCCACAGATTTAGCCACCCACTTCACCAACAAAATTGTCTCCATCCGCCAGGAAATATCCAATCTCCAATCTTCACCTCCCACCCCCTCCCAACCAGCTCCTCCTCCACCCTATCCTCCCCTCACATCCTTCACTCCTACTACCACCGAGGAAGTCAACCACCTACTGCAGACTTCCCATACCACTACTTCCACCCTTGACCCCATCCCTTCTAAATTTACTCCAGCCTCACTTCACGGAATTGGCCCCAGTCCTCACTACCCTGTTCAACCTCTCCCTATCCACAGGCACCTTCCCCTCAGACTTCAAGCAGGCCACTGTACTACCCCTGCTCAAGAAACCCTCACTCGACCCCTCGCTACCCTCCAACTATCATCCTATCTCCCTCCTCCCCTTTGCCTCAAAACTCCTTGAGCGTCTGGTTCACAAACACCTGACCCAGTACCTCAATGTCAACTCACTGCTAGACCCACTCCAATCTGGATTTCGGCCTGTCCACTTAACCGAAACTGCTCTCACCAAAGTGGTCAAAGACCTTGCCTTAGCTAAAGCTGAAGGTAAATACTCCATTCTCCTCCTCCTTGACCTGTCAGCAGCTTTTGACACAGTAGATCATCCCCTACTCCTCCAGTCCCTCCAGTCCTTGGGCATTCACGATCTCGCCGTGTCCTCGCTTTCATCCTACCTCTCCAACCGCTCCTTCATGACCGCCTTCAATGAGTCCTCGTCCACCCCCAACCACCTCTCGGTGGGAGTCCCCCAAGGTTCGGTCCTTGGCCCCCTACTGTTCACCCTATACACATCCTCCATTGGCAAGGTTATCTCCTCCATGGGTTTTAACTATCATCTGTATGCAGATGACACCCAGATCTACCTCCACACCCCTGACCTATCCACCACGACCATGGACAAGGTCTCCTCCTGCCTATCAGCCATCTCCTCCTGGATGTCCGCTAGGTTCCTGAAACTAAATCTAGACAAAACGGAATTTATGATCTTCCCACCCCGGCCATCCACGAACCTCCCAGATGTGCATGTCACTGTTAACCACACTACCATTCGCCCTACCTCTCAAGCCCGCTGTCTGGGTGTCACCCTGGACTCCGCACTCTCCTTCACTTCCCACATCCAAAACCTCACTAAGTCCTGCAACTTCCACCTTCGTAACATCTGTAAGATTCGCCCTTTCCTGACCTCTGCCACCACCAAACTCCTGAGCCATGCCCTCATAATTTCCCGCCTTGACTACTGCAATGCCCTGCTGTCTGGTCTCCCTATGACCCGCACAGCCCCACTGCAGTCCATCATGAATGCGGCAGCCAGAATTATCCACTGCTCCCATCGCTCCACCACGGCAGATCCTCTCCTAGAATCCCTCCACTGGCTTCCTATCCAGTCTAGAATTAGATTCAAGATACTGTGTCTGACCTACAAATCTGTCCACAAAACCTGTCCAACCTACATTTCCGATCTTACTCAGAGGTACACACCTAGCCGCTCACTCCGCTCTTCCAATGAACTTCGCCTAACCGCCCCCCGCATCACCTAGTCCCATGCACGCCTCCAGGACTTCTCAAGAGCTTCTCCAACACTATGGAACTCCCTACCTCCACCCATTAGGGCAGCCCCCTCCTTCAACATCTTCAAGAAAGCCCTCAAAACTCACCTCTCCCTCTAGATTGTAAGCCTTTGGGCAGGGTCCTCCTCCTTTTGTGTCCTACCTGATCTTGCACCTCCATTACTGTGAACCCATGCTATGCATCTGAGTGAACCTAACTTGTCTAATCTCCATGCTCCATCCAGTGACTGACTAAGCATTACCTGGTACTCATACTATGGTGTGTGATCTGGTTTTCTTGTATTCCTGTATTGTCATATTGCTGTATGTCACCCCTAAATATTTTCTGTAACCTAAATTAATGTTCAGCGCTGCGTAATATGTTGGCGCTTTATAAATACAATAAATAAATAAAATAATAAATAATAATAATGGAACATTCCTTTAGCATTAAAAATTAAGTTTAAAATGTTTTAAAAATGAAATGAGTACATTATGATACCGTCATATTGACGGATAAAGGCTTTACGTTCCATAATATTCATGAGATCCATCAATGGCATATAAATGTAAAGCTGGCCAAATATGTTAACCTTTGATCAAATCTACCTTTTGGCCCACCATATCTGATCCATTCATTTTTTATTGGATTTTGGGCAGAGCAGATAGAGGAAGGGTGGTGGGGAATCAACAAGAAAATAGCATTGCACCACATTAATACTTATTTATATAGGGTAGACATCTTCCACAGCGCTTTACAAAGTATATATAGTGTTGTCACTAACTGTCCCTCAGAGAGTCTCACAATCTCTAATTCCTACCATAGTCGTATGTCTATCGTGGTGTACAGCCAATTAATTCAGCTGTATTTTTAGTATGTGGGAGAAAACCCGGTTGACTGGAAGAAACCCATACTTGGACTTTGCAAAGGCCTTCGACACTGTTCCCTACAAAAGTCTGGTGCAAAAGTTGAGGATGCAAGGACTGGGGAAGAGTCTGTGTGCAAGGATAGGGAACTGGTGAATGGACAGAAAACAAAGAGTTGTGGTCAATAGATCGTACTCAAAATGGGAGACTGTTAGCAGTGGGGTCCCACAGGGGTCTGTACTGGGTCCAGTGATCTTCAATTTATTTATTAATGACCTAGTAGATGCAGTAGTGAGCAATGTTGCTATTTTTGCAGATGATACAAAATTGTGCAGAATCATCAACTCTCAGGAAGATAGTGTCATATTGCAACAGGATCTGGATAGGATGGCTATATGGGCACATAAATGGCAGATGAAATTCAATGTTGAAAAATGTAAAGTCATGCATTTTGGTCGTACCAATGGTCTAGCACCATACAAAATAAATGGGATACAGTTGGGGACATCAAACTTGGAGAAGGACTTAGGAGTACTCATCGACAACAAGTTAAATAATCTTACTCAATGCCAAGCCGCTGCAGCTAAAGCTAACAAAATTTTGAGATGCATTAAAAGAGAAATAAAAACTCGAGATGCTAGCATAATATTGCCCCTGTTTAACTCTCTAGTAAGGCCACATCTGGAATATGGAATTCAGTTCTGGGCACCACATTACAAAAAAAGATATTGCAGTTTTAGAGCAGGTGCAGAGACGAGCAACAAAATTGATACGTGGGATGGAAGGTCTTGCTTACCAGAAAAGGTTAGATAAACTGGGTTTATTTAGTCTAGAGAAAAGACGCCTTAGAGGAGATCTAATTAACATGTATAAATACATCAGAGGGCAATATAATAGCTTGGCGGATGAGCTTTTTGTCCCTAGGCCTTCTCAAAGGACTAGAGGACATGATCTGCGCATGGAGGAAAAACGTTTTAGCCATTTATTTAGGAAATGGTTCTTTACAGTAAGAGTGATTAAGATGTGGATTGGATTGCCACAGGAAGTCGTTATGGCAAACTCTATACCTGCATTTAAAGGGGGATTAGATGCTTTCCTTGCGTTGAAAGACATCCATGGCTACAATTACTAGGTAATGCCTAATGATGTTGATCCAGGGATTTTATCTGATTGCCATCTGAAGTCGGGAAGGAATTTTTCCCTTTTGGGGCTAATTGGACCATGCAAGGGTAAGGGTTTTTTCGCCTTTCTCTGGATCAACAGGGATATGTGAGGGAGCAGGCTGGAGTTGTACTTTGTACTGGTTGAACTCGATGGACGTATGTCTTTTTTCAACCAAAATAACTATGTATCTATGTAACTATATGGAAAGAACAAACTCCTTGCAGATGTTGCCCTGGCTGGGATTCAAACCAGACACCCAGTGCTGCAAGGCAAGAACGCTAACCACTACGCCACCATGCTGCCCATTAACATCCAGCAGTACCATTTTTGTAGTTCAAACAATGCGTGATAACTTTTTAGTGATATTGATTAAGAGTGAGCATGCCATGTAGGAAGCGATTACTATCCAAATTTAAATCGTATAGGGATCATTCATTTTGACATGTGACCAATGGATGAGGATGGCTATTCAGCAACTAATACAACTTTTTTTGAAAGGCTACATACTCATCTAAAGATATCCTGCAGTGCTCTTTTGCCCAAGGGATCAGGTATTGTTCACTGCTGGGCGACAGAGCACCCACAACATTATACATATGCGTCATTAGTCTCTGGCTAATGACATGTATGATGTTATGCAGGGGGAGCAGAGGGACTAAGAATGGTCATATCCGGGTAACCCGGATATCCGAACTTTTTTCAGCTATCCGACTGGATTTGGATTCCAGATACCTGGGCCCAAATCTGGATAGCTATCTGCGGATATTTGGCCGCATAACCCGGATATCCGCGGATATCCGGATCCGAAATACTGTAACTAAGGTGATGACGTCCTGGAGCCAATCAAAGGGCTCCCAGCAAAAGCACTAGCAACCAATCACAGAGGGGAACCCAGGCCAGCCCCACCTGACCTCATTGAGCCAATCAGAGGCCTCACAGCCTAAGCCCTGGCACCCAATCACAGAAAGGAACACTGGCCAGCCCCCCTGTATAATAAGGAGGGCTGCCATGATGAGACAGATCATCCTAGCTTGCTGAATGCTCACTGGGAGACATGCTCCAGTGCTGGTGGTGGCCTAGCAAGGGGGCTGTACACTGTTATAAACTAGCTGTTCAGTGATTAACCCCTTCACTACTATCACTACCATATTGTTAAATCATTAATTAGCTTGATTGATGTCTCATAGTGTGACAGTTAGTGTGTGCTCCAGCGCTGCTGGGCCAAGGGCTGTGCACAGATAAGCTGTTCAGTGATTAACCCCTTCACTATCACTACACTATTGTTAAATCATTAATTACCTTGATGTCATTTGTGTGACAGTCAGTGTGTGCTGCATGCAGCTGCTATGTGTCTGTGTGTGTGCTGTGCACAGACCAGGCCCGCTGCTGCTGGCCAGCTATTAGCCTTAGGTATAGGCTAGGTTAGGGATTAGGGGATAGGATTACTGTGTTATTGTGTAGTTAGTACTGTAGTACAGCAGTCAGTGCTAGTAGTTGTTAGAGTAGTAGTACCACTGTGTTAGCTTTCTACAGAACTGCTGTGAGCAGTGCCAGTGTGACAGTTAGTGTGCACTAGTGTCTTCTCATCTGCTGTCTGACTGTCACTCGGCAGTCACTGTAACGTGTGCCAGGAGCATGCCGGACGTGGCACGTGGCAATTGGCACGCGTCACGTGGCACTTGCCAAGTTTCACGTGGCACTTGGCACATGTGACGTGGCACTTGGCACATGTGACGTGACACTTGTCACTTGCCAAGTGTCACGTGGCACTTGCCACTTGGCAAGTGCTACGTGACATGTGCCAAGTGCCACATGACATGTGCCAAGTGCCACGTGACATGTGCCAAGTGCCACGTCACATGTGCCAAGTGCCCCAAGTGCCACGTCACATGTGCCAAGTGCCACGTGAAACTTGGCAAGTGCCACGTGACGCATGCCAATTGCCACGTGCCACGTCCGGCATGCTCCTGGCACACTTTACACCTGCTGCTGCTGCATTGCCCTGCTCCTGCTGCCTGTGCAGCTCCCACCGCCAGGCCAGGGTGCCACAGGCTACTGATACCACCTATATTTAACCCAAAACACAATTGCTGCGTAATTTTTTGGAAGTGTCTTGGCTGAAAAATGTCCCAGTTGTGTGGTTGGACTTTGGCCACAATGTGGGCTGCACGACCGCTGTCTGGAACCTAGGCCTAATGTTAATTGACAGCCATTTTTTTTGAGGGGGGGGGATTTTAAGTCCCCACATCATCAATTAGTGTTCCCATGTACAAAATAATGATGGTACATGCCTCATTTACCCTAAAAACCCTTTTTAAAGCAATTTAAAGGGCACTTCCGTTTTTTCTATCCAGATATCCGAATCCGGCCGGATACCCCGGATGCTGAGGTTGGATATCCGATTCAGATCCGGATTGAAAAATGTTGAACTCGGATATCCGACCCAGAGCGGATATTTGGGGATCCGGATCCAATCCGGATTTTGAAAAGGGGTACCTGAGCACCGCTGGTTGGTGGCCAGCCTTGTGTGCCAGCCCTCTTTTTACCTTCTCCACATACATGGAGAAGAAGAAGAGCGAGCCAGCCAGAGACGAGACCGCACCGCAGCCATACTGTCTGCTGTGTCCAGACTCGAGACCTCCAGGCCATTTGGTCACAGACTGTGAGTCCTCGGCGGCGGTTCAGCACTGCCAGCCCAGCGAGTGGGGGGGGCGGGCTGGGGTATTTTGGGGGCAGATGGGCCGTGGGGGAGATTCGGGTGACTCGGGTCGGGTCAGTCACTGCAGTGGGTTGGGGTGTTTTTGGCATTGCAATTTGCAGCCTCCTCCAGCCTGCCTGCCTGACTGTGTAGTGTGGGGCGGGGATGGGACAGTGTGTGTGTGTTATATGGCACTGGAATGTACTCCAGCACTTTACCACACACCCGCTTTTGGCCACTCCCCTCTTTTTGGCCACTCCCCTATTTTTGGTTACACTCTCGTTTGACCACGCCCCCTAAAATTTCTTCGCTCCCCCTAAAAATTATGCAGCACCTGCATAGCACCCCCCCAAAAAATTTCCTGGAGCCGCCACTGAAGAGGTTCACCACAATATCAGCCACAAAGACCCCATGAATCATTGCCCCACAAATGAAATGCAGCAAACACTATGAAAATCAACAGTTATTATGCAACATATGAAAGCAACAGTCATTACAACACACATTAAATGCAGCTAACACTTCCTGAAAAATGAACTTAAAGGGAACCTGAACTGAGTAAAATTATTTAAAATAAACACACGAGGTAACTTCAAATAAACATTACATAGTTGCCTTGCTATCAAATCCTTTTAGAAGCTCACCATTTTCTTCTGACAATGATCCCTTCCAGTTATATCTGTTGCTGTCAGTTATATATCAGTTGCTGTCAGTTATTGCTGAGAGGACAACTGATGTGCCATGTAATGTTCATGTTTCCCTATGGCTCAAGTGGGCGATGTTACAGTTTAACAGTGTGCTGATCAGAAAGCTGTTATGAGGTAATGGCTATTTTCAAAATGGAGGACGGAGAATGCCATTGATCACAGTGGACAAACAGGACGCAGGAGAGGAGAAAGAGATTGAGGGGTAGACTACACGGGAGGCGAGTTTGACTTGTGTATACTTATTTTTCCTTTTAATTTTCAGTTCAGGTTTTCTTTAAGCCATCATTAACATACTTGAAATGCAGAATGACCCCACAAATAAAAAAAACATTACCCAACATGTGGACTTCTCCAGTAAAAATAGGCATTGTTTCCCCGGAAAAGAAACAATCCACAAACATAATTAGGCAGCATGTTCCCCAAATATATTTAGGCAGCATTTTTTTTAAATATGCAGGGATTAACCCACACAGAAATGGACAGATTCTTTCACCCTAAACCACCAAACATAAGCTGGCGTGTTCCCTTTCCAGAAAAATACAATTCTATATGGGCAGAGTTGCCTCTTAAACCCCCAAACATAATGCACTTCTATCTGCAGCCCAGATAAACAGTGATCCCTCTAGTGTGCACCTTAACTTTAATAGTTTCTAGTGGTGCTCTAGTGACCCCTTTATTATAGTAGTCCTTTGTGGTCTAGTGGTTCCAGCCTTAATATAGAATTTCACTGGAAACTTTACCTGGTGGATTAGTGGTTCCCTCCACCACTTTTACAGTCTTCCCTGGTGGTCTAGTTATGGGCCATCCCCATATAGCCTTTTCTGGTGGACTAGTGGTTATCCCTTCCCCTTACACTAAGTCCTGGAGGTCTAGTGCTCCCCACACCCCATATAGCTTCCTTGGTGGTCTACTGACCCCCCCCCCCCCCCCCCATGCACCCCAATCTAGGCAATCAGTAGTGTAGCAGTGCAGTGGTGGTATGTGATATGCAGCCTCTTATCTCTTTCAGCAATGTGTCTTGTATCCTGTCCATCCTATCAAGCTGCTGCCTGCTCCAATCTCCTGCATGTTGCATGTAATCATGCGACACTTAGGAGGACTAGGATGCACTGAAATGTGCTGGACAGCTGGGAAGTGTGACACGTTGCTGAAAAATGTAAGAGGCTTTCTGCACCACAATTACCACCACTGCACCACTGACAATAAGGGATCACATAAGAGTGGCCCCAGGAGAGAGGAAAGAAAGTGGGTCCCCCTCCCCATCCAGTGCTTGGGCCCCTACAGTCATGGGGCCCAAGTACAGAGCAGCTACAGCCTCTCTCTGCCCCTGTCACTAGTATATAGGGACTATAGGTTTTGTTCTTAACCTGAATCCGTTCTTAACTTTGAATACTGTTTCCTCTCTGTCCCCTGGTCCTTCAGAGTCTCCCTCTGTGTGATCACTGCCCCCCCCCAATTATGCTCCCTTGTGTCCCCCATTGCTCTTCCCCTTGTGCTCTCCTCTGTCCAACTAACCGTTGCATCCTCCTCCGCTCCCCCTCGCATAGAAAAAAGCAGCAGCTACATGTCTCTCACCTCATTCAACAGAGCCCGCGGCGATCAGAGACCTCTCCTCTCCCTCACTCTTCCCACTATTGCCGGCTTCTGCTGATTGTGTCATTAAATACGACCAGCATAAGGGAACAGTGAGGTAGAGGAGAGGTAGAGGAGAGGTCTCTGATCGTTGCGAGCATCCGATGGATGTGGTTAGAGACATGCTGCTGCTTTTATCTATACACGGGGAGCAGATGAGGACACCGGTACATTACAGGGAGTCCTCATCATGGCAGCAGATCGCCATTTCACATCAGCGGGCAATCATAAGTCAGGGGGCTCCCTGTATTTGGAATATAAAACACAGTGACTTTTTCATTCCCTTTTTTAGGAAGAAAAAGTGCGTCATATTCCAAACAATATGGTAATGCATACACAAACAATACTACAAATAATTACACACACAAGATCAGCCAGGAAGCACCATCCGAAGGACTGCAGGTAGCCCTCTGTAGCAGCTGCTGTGTAGCCTGTGTTGAAGAGCCCTGAAAATAGGAACAAGTGCTTTCAAAAATGTGTTCAATCTTTGCCTCTTGCTGAAGTCTGCCCCCCCTTCCCCGCCAGTCTTAGGGCCCTATTGCAATGCATCTGCCTAAATCCCTACAACACAGGCCACCTCTACGCGTCCCTGTGATTTCCACGCCGGGAAACTTGGGCGCAGGATACGGCCGGTATACGGCTTATCCTGCTGCTGCACAAGAGGGTATACCCCTCTAGGTCCACATGGATAGTGGGGAATGATGTAATTCGGCTTCCAGCTATTGCTGGAGGCCAATTTACAGTGTTTTAAAAGTAACTTCAGCTGACGGCACCAAAGTTACTCACTGTGCGCCGCTATAGCCGTAATATCTATTACGGTCTATGGTGGCGCCGGCTGTGCCCAAATCTCCTGCGCTGTTATCACAGCGCTCGCCCTCTACCAGGTGAGAATACTAACAACTTCCCAACACACAATACATAATACCACACATACTTACACACACAAGATCAGCCAGGAAACGCCCACCGAAAGACTGCAGGTAGCCCTCTGTTTCCCTCTCAACATCTGTTGTGTAGCCTGTGTTGAAGAGCCCTGAAAATAGGAACAAGAGTTTTAAAAAATTTGTTCAAACTATTCTCCTTGCTGAAGTCTGCCTGCCCGCCCCCCCCCCCCCCCACCCCCCTTCCCCGCCAGTCATATGACCCTATTGCAATGCATCTGCCTAAGCCCAAAACACAGGTCCCCTCTACCAGGCGAAAATACTAACAACCCCCAACACACACAGTACATAATACGACACATACTTACACACAAGAGGTCAACCAGGAAGCACCGTCTGCACGTAGGAACACAGGCAGCCCTCTGTCTCCCTCTCACACCTGTTGAAAAACCCTAAGAAATGAATAGGTACAATAGTTTTAACAAATACGTTTAATACCACTTTAAAGTAAACATGAGCCAAAAAGGAACAATAGGATTTTTATTTTCCTGGGTCTACTAGAGATGGCCCTAATAGTTCGCCGGCGAGCACTATTCGGCAAAGTTCAAGTATTTGTGCTCGCCACGAGCGGCGAGCACATAGCGCTAATCGACCCGGCCCTATACATCATCAATGGGCTAAACTTTAACCCCTAATATCATGGTCAGCAGGCACATGGCAGCCAATCAGACTGCACTCCCTCATGGACCCCCCGCCCCCTACAAAAACGCAGAAGCGCCCGCCATTTCCGCCATTTCCAGTTTTCTGGAGATAGGGAAAGCATTAGCTAGGCTTGTTTATTTTGATCCTCGCTCTCTGATAGCTGTTTAATCATACCAAACAGTCCTTCTGAAGGCTACTTCATCCTTCTGCCTTTTTTTTTTTTCCTGCGACACTGCACAGCCCACAGACACCCAATATTGTGCCCAGTGCCCACTACACGCACAATAGTGCTCAATGGCCTGTGTTATTATTTCTGTATGGTGTTTAAAATTTTGCAGCGTTCTCAGTGTCTGCCTAATGCACTGACAGATCACACTGGCACAGAGCCACACACGTGCCCACTTACACTGATATTGAATTTTATGCCACATAAAAGCACATTTTTTTCCACTACTGCTTCAGGGCCTGTGTTATTATCACTTAATTGTGTTTGAAGTGTTGCAGCATATTCTCAGTGGCTGTCTGATAGTGCACCGATAAAGCCCACTGGCACTGAGCCACCCATGTGCCCACTTACATTGATATTAAAGTGTGTGCCACATAAAATCCCAAGCAAATTTTTTCCACTACTGTGCTCCGGGGCATCTTTTATTATCACTGTAGTGTGTTTGAATTGTTGCGTATCTTGGTGTGTGACACTACACAGCCCACTGACAACCAGAGCTGTGTACACTAGTGCTATTTTTGCCATATTCAGGTGCAGGCATCTCCACTGCGTTACTCTTCACTTGTTGCAGGCACAGTACCCCAATTTAAAAAAATGCCAGGTGGAGGCAGGAGCAGGCTATCCTGAAAGTGTCCTCGTGGCCATGCTGCTGTGATTTCCTGTGGCCCTGGAAGAATTCACAATGTTCAGAGGGCACGTACTGTCAACCCCAAAAATTCTGAGGATGTGGTTGACTGGCTTACAGAGCGCACCACATCTTCTGCAGCTTCTGCACAGGTTGCCAATTGCTTATTGGGGTATGCTACAGGCCAGCACATATTCAAGAAGCTGCAGAACTACAATTATTACAGCAGATTGAAAAAGCTGCAAGTAAAAATGAGGTCATAGTTATGGCTGCCTTCAACTTTCTAGACATTGACTGGAGTATTGAGGCTACACATTCTGGTAAAAGCAGCAGATTTCTGGCATCACTACAGGACAATTACTTGACTCAAATGGTAACGGAACCAACTAGGGGGAATGCGTTACTGGATTTAAAGGGACTCCGAGCAGTGCAGAAACTATGGAAAGATGCATATCATTTTAAAGCTCTCTTTCTCCTCTTTCCAATGATATATAAACTGCCGCACTACGCCTTTTAGTTTTCGCTATTTTGGCGATTGAAATTGCCGCGGCCGCGATTTTGATCGCGAAAATAGAGAAAACTAAAAGGAGTGTGGTGACGATTTAGGGGTCGTCAGAAAGAGGAGAAAGAGAGCTTTAAAATGATATCCATCTTTCCATAGTTACATTGTATTACACAGGGCGACTTTTTCTGCTGAATGGAGCTGCTGACTTTGAGAAAAAGTCGCCCTGTGTAATACAATGTAACTATGGAAAGATGGATATCATTTTAAAGCTCTCTTTCTCCTCTTTCTGACGACCCCTAAATCGTCACCCTACAACTTTTAGTTTCTCTATTTTCGCGATCAAAATCGCGGCCGCGGCAATTTCAATTGCGAAAATATTGAAAACTAAAAAGTGTAGGGTGGCGGTTTATATATCATTGGAAAGAGGAGAAAGAGAGCTTTAAAATGATATGCATCTTTCCATAGTTTTTGCACTGCTCGGAGTCCCTTTAATAATTTCTAATAGACCAAATAATGTATCAAATGTGCAGGTTCAAGAACATTTGGGAAATAGTGATCACAACATGATAACGTTTGATATGGTGACTGATAGGCTGCGGGGCAGCGAGACCACCAAAACTATGAATTTTAGAAAAGCAAAGTTCAATCAACTCAGGCAGGCAATAAGTTTGGTGAACTGGGGTAATTACTACAAGGGTAGGACACTAAAGGGAAATGGCAAGCTTTTAAACATATTCTCAATCAATATTGTAGTATGTATATCCCATATGGAAACAAAATGTCTAGGAATAAAAAAAGGCCTCTATGGATGAATAGAAAGGTTAGAGTTAAAATGAAGGGGAAAAAGAATGCCTCAAAGGTCCTAAAACAGGAGGGGACCGAGGCTGCATTAACGACTTCACGACCGCCGTATAGACAATTGGCGGCCGGGAAGTGGACCCCGCAAGGACCGCCGTATTGACAAATGGCGGCGGTCCTTTTACGGGCATGGGCGGCGCGATTGCGTCATTCGTGACGCGATCGGCCGCCGGGGACTGGCTCCGCCCACCTTGCGCTGTAACCCGCCGGCAGTTCGGAAGCGCCGGCGGGTTACTAGCACCCGGATCGCCGCATACAAAGTGTATAATACACTTTGTAATGTTTACAAAGTGTATTATACAGGCTGCCTCCTGCCCTGGTGGTCCCAATGTCCGATGTCTGTTTGCACCCAATCACCCCCCTAATCACCCATCAATCACTCCCTGTCACTATCTGTCAACGCTATTTTATTTTATCCTGCCCCCTGCCCCCTCCTGATCACCCCCCCACCCCTCAGATTCTCCCCAGATCCCCCCCAGCCCCCAGCCCCCCCCTGTGTACTGTATGCATCTATCCCCCTGATCACCTGTCAATCACCTGTCAATCGCCCATCAATCACCCCCTGTAAATGCCACCCATCAATCAGTCACTAACCTGCCCCTTGCGGGCAATCTGATCACCCACCCACACCAATAGATCGCCCGCAGATCCGACGTCAGATCACCTCCCAAGTGCAGTGTTTACATCTGTTCTCTACCCTAAACACCCACTAATTACCCATCAATCACCCATCAATCACCCCCTATCACCACCTGTCACTGTTTCCCATGAGATCAGACCCTAATCTGCCCCTTGCGGGCACCCAATCACCCGCCTACACGCTCAGATTGCCCTCAGACCCCCCCTTATCAATTCGCCAGTGCAATATTTACATCTGTTCTTCCCTGTAATAACCCACTGATCACCTGTCAATCACCTATCAATCACCCCCTGTCACTGCCACCCATCAATCACCCCCTGTCACTGCCACCCATCAATCAGCCCCTAACCTGCCTCTTGCGGGCAATCTGATCACCCACCCACACCAATAGATCGCCCGCAGATCCGACGTCAGATCACCTCCCAAGTGCAGTGTTTACATTTGTTCTCTACCCTAAACACCCACTAATTACCCATCAATCACCCCCTGTCACTGCTACCTATCAGATTAGACCCCTATCTGCCCCTAGGGCACTCAATCACCCGCCCACACCCTCAGAACGCCCTCAGACCCCAGCCCTGATCACCTCGCCAGTGCATTGCTTGCATCTATTCCCCCCTCTAATCACACCTTGAGACACCCATCAATCACCTCCTGTCACCCCCTAGCACGCACACCTACCCATCAGATCAGGCCCCAATTTGCCCCGTGTGGGCTCCTGATCACTCGGCCAAACCCTCAGATCCCCCTCAGACCCCCTTCCGATCACCTCCCCAGTGCATTGATTGCATCTATTTTCCCCTCTAACCACCCCCTGAGACACCCATCAATCACCTCCTGTCACCCCCCTAGCACTCCTATCCATCAGATCAGGCCCAATACAACCTGTCATCTAAAAGGCCACCCTGCTTATGACAGGTTCCACAAAATTCGGCCCCTCATAGACCACCTGTCATCAAAATTTGCAGATGCTTATACCCCTGAACAGTCATTTTGAGACATTTGGTTTCCAGACTACTCACGGTTTTGGGCCCGTAAAATGCCAGGGCGGTATAGGAACCCCACAAAGTGACCCCATTTTAGAAAAAAGACACCCCAATGTATTCTGTTAGGTGTATGACGAGTTCATAGAAGATTTTATTTTTTGTCAGAAGTTAGCGGAAATTGATTTTTATTGTTTTTTTTCACAAAGTGTCATTTTTCACTAACTTGTGACAAAAAATAAAATCTTCTATGAACTCGCCATACACCTAATGGAATACCTTGGGGTGTCTTCTTCCTAAAATGGGGTCACTTGTGGGGTTCCTATACTGCCCTGGCATTTTAGGGGCCCTAAACCGTGAGGAGTAGTCTAGAAAACAAATGCCTCAAAATGACCTGTGAATAGGACGTTGGGCCCCTTAGCGCACCTAGGCTGCAAAAAAGTGTCACACATGTGGTACCGCCGTACTCAGGAGAAGTAGTATAATGTGTTTTGGGGTGTATTTTTACACATACCCATACTGGGTGGGAAAAATCTCTCTGTAAATGGACAATTGTGTGTAAAAAAAATCAAACAATTGTCATTTACAGAGATATTTCTCCCACCCAGCATGGGTATGTGTAAAAATGCACCTCAAAACACATGATACTACTTCTCCTGAGTACGGCGGTACCACATGTGTGGCACTTTTTTACACCCTAAGTACGCTAAGGGGCCCAAAGTCCAATGAGTACCTTTAGGATTTCACAGGTCATTTTGCGACATTTGGTTTCAAGACTACTCCTCACAGTTTAGGGCCCCTAAAATGCCAGGGCAGTATAGGAACCCCACAAATGACCCCATTCTAGAAAGAAGACACCCAAAGGCATTCCGTTAGGAGTATGGTGAGTTCATAGAAGATTTTATTTTTTTTCATATTGGAAAACGACACTTTGTGAAAAAAAACAATTAAAATCAATTTCCACTAACTTGTGACAAAAAAATAAAATCTTCTATGAACTCACCATACTCCTAACGGAATACCTTGGGGTGTCTTCTTTCTAAAATGGGGTCATTAGTGGGGTTTCTATACTGCCCTGGCATTTTAGGGGCCCTAAACCGTGAGGAGTAGTCTTGAAACAAAAATGACCTGTGAAATCCTAAAGGTACTCATTGGACTTTGGGCCCCTTAGCGCAGTTAGGGTGCAAAAAAGTGCCACACATGTGGTATCGCCGTACTCAGGAGAAGTAGTATAATGTGTTTTGGGGTGTATTTTTACACATACCCATGCTGAGTGGGAGAAATATCTCTGTAAATGGACAATTGTGTGTAAAAAAATCAAACAATTGTCATTTACAGAGCTATTTCTCCCACCTAGCATCTGGAGACGCTGTGGAGTGCCAAACAATTGGTAATATTTCTCTTGTGTTGGCCAACCCTGCTGTGGGCCTCCTGGGTCGTGCGGCCCACGTATTGGAGGCCGCATTCCACAGCGTCTCCAGACATTTTGGCACACCATGAAAAAAATCCCCAACTATTTCGGATAACTTTTATCGAGGCCATTTCCCCACACATCCCAAACACTTTTGAAGCTTTGCGCCAGAAGGAGATCTACTGGATCAATATCCTAAAAAAGCTGGTTCCTAACGGTCTCAACGAGGTCTTAGAGAAAGCATTTTAGTATCCAAACGATGCTGATTTCCATATGCCACTACCGGCACCACAATTGATAATGACAGAAGGTTTTATTACGCTTGTCCTCTCTTTTATTGATTCTAATTCACTTTTGTGCATAAGTTCCTTGTTATTGTGTCTTTATATGTATCGTTTTTCATATATGTATCTTTTTTATATACATGTTTTTCATATATATGTTTTTATATATCATGTAGATATTTGTTTTTTCTTGTGAAAAATGTGGTATGAGTATATACATTCAATATTATACCTAATGTTTTTTTAGAGTAATTTCTCGCGATTGATACAGTTTTTTGATACCCCTCAGGATCCCAGATCGTATAACACCTGCCACATCCACCTATTTGATACATCGGAGCCGCATGCGTCCACTTTGATGCATCCACATGCGGCTTGTTATGGCGTTTACACGTCATTTTTGACACCTTCTTATATGCACATGCGTCTTATTGGACGCATGAGACTGACGGTCGGCCGCTTACGAGCGGGTATCACTACGCCACTAGTTACCCTTAACCAATAACCAACGCAGGAAGAAGTAAAGGCAAGACTAAATAAATTAAAAATAGACAAGGCACCTGGCCCGGATGGCATGCATCCTCGGGTCCTAAGGGAATTAAGTTCAGTTATAGATAAACCCCTTTATCTTATCTTTTGTGACTCTCTTGCAACTGGCAGAGTCCCAGTGGATTGGCGTACAGCCCACGTTTTCCCATTATTTAAGAAGGGCAAAAAATCAGATCCAGGAAATTATAGACCTGTAAGCTTAACATCAGTTGTATGCAAACTATTTGAGGGGTTACTAAGAGATACTATACATGACTTCATAGTAGAAAATAATCTTATTTCTCAGCATCAACATGGGTTTACTAAAGACAGGTCCTGTTTGACTAACATGCTCAGCTTTTATGAGGTAGTGAATGCTAATATGGATATTGGGAATGCTGTAGATGTGATATACTTAGACTTTGCTAAGGCCTTCGACACTGTTCCCCACAAAAGTCTGGTGCAAAAGATGAGGATGCAAGGACTGGGGAAGAGTCTGTGTGCTTGGATAGGGAACTGGCTAATGGATAGAAAACAAAGAGTTGTGGTCAATGGATCACACTCAAAATGGGAGACTGTTAGCAGTGGGGTCCCACAGGGGTCTGTACTGGGTCCAGTGCTCTTCAATTTATTTATTAATGACCTAGTGGATACAGTAGTGAGCAATGTTGCTATTTTTGCAGATGATACAAAATTGTGCAGAATCATCAACTCTAAGGAAGATAGTGTTATATTGCAACAGGATCTGGATAGGATGGCTATATGGGCACATACATGGCAGATGAAATTCAATGTTGACAAATGTAAAGTCATGCATTTTGGTCGTACCAATGGTCTAACACCATACAAAATAAATGGGATACAGTTGGGGACATCAAACTTGGAGAAGGACTTAGGAGTACTCATCGACAACAAGTTAAATAATCGTACTCAATGCCAAGCCGCTGCAGCTAAAGCTAACAAAATTTTGGGATGCATTAAAAGGGAAATAAAAACTCGAGATGCTAGCATAATATTGCCCCTGTTTAACTCTCTAGTAAGGCCACATCTGGAATATGGAATTCAGTTCTGGGCACCACATTACAAAAAAGATATTGCAGTTCTAGAGCAGGTGCAGAGACGAGCAACAAAATTGATACGTGGGATGGATGGTCTCACTTACCAAGAAAGGTTAGATAAACTGGGTTTATTTAGTCTAGAGAAAAGACGCCTTAGAGGAGATCTAATTAACATGTATAAATACATCAGAGGGCAATATAATAGCTTGGCGGATGAGCTTTTTGTCCCTAGGCCTTCTCAAAGGACTAGAGGACATGATCTGCGCATGGAGGAAAAACGTTTTAGCCATTTATTTAGGAAAGGGTTCTTTACAGTAAGAGTGATTAAGATGTGGAATGCATTGCCACAGGAAGTCGTTATGGCAAACTCTATACCTGCATTTAAAGGGGGCTTAGATGCTTTCCTTGCGTTGAATGACATCCATGGCTACAATTACTAGGTAATGCCAATGATGTTGATCCAGGGATTTTATCTGATTGCCATCTGGAGTCGGGAAGGAATTTTTACCTTGTAAGGGTTTTTTCGCCTTCCTCTGGATCAACAGGGATATGTGAGGGAGCAGGCTGGTGTTGTACTTTGTACTGGTTGAACTCGATGGACGTATGTCTTTTTTCAACCAAAGTAACTATGTAACTATGTAACTAAATATTGGGATTACATCCTTCGGCGCATGCGCGCCACACGTCACTTCCGCCCAGCATACCGGAGGTGACGTGTGACCACGTGGACACGGCATTTCCCGCTCACCCATCCCATATGTAGAGCTCAGTTCGCCTCATACTCCACTGAGGCGCTGAGCTCACACCAGACCCCTGATCGGTAAGTCCCTTTACTATATATCACTTTGCGCTAACTTTGGCTGATCTTTTAATATATAAGGACCTGAGAACTGCACTTTATATCCTATCCACCGGCCAATTCACCCCTGGTGAGGTTATTATATACTGTTTGATGTTTTAGTGCACTAATATAACATAGTGATAGCTACTGTAAAGTACAAGATACAGGGGAATGTAAACTTCTCAAAATTTTTTTATAATCAACCACAGTATTAGATATGAATTGAGTACTTGATATGATACACAGGTTACACGTTTGTATTGTCTTTTGCAATTTGCATCCTTGAAACATTCGCTTATGTAAAGTCTATAATGAACCTCAGTGATCAAAATGAATTGGATCCGTATACGTCTGCACTGTTCTTTGCACTTTACCCGTTGAAATGTAAATTTTGTATAAATTATCACAAGTATTTGGGGTCTTCTTGTTTATTTATTTTATTGTTCTGTATATTTGTAGCTTGTGCTCCTGTTTGATTGCCTGAGGAAGCTGGGAAATCCCGTGAAACGCGTAGCACCTGGGAGTACCAATAAATTGTTGTTGTTCTGACTGAACATTAAGTCTCAGACTGGTTCTTGGTCTCTATGGGCGGTGAGTCATGACTTATGTCTCCCCCCAGTTTTTAATTTATTGTTATGCTTTTACTCTTTTTGGCGCCTCTGGTTCTTATTCTCACTACAAAGCGATCCACCTATGGTGGCAAGGATTCTTCCTAATTTCTTTCTACGGAGAACGACATCTTATACCTGAGTGGGGTCAGGTTCTAATTCTCCCCACCGGCATATGGAGTGGTTGCCTAGGGGCAACCCTTGTTTGTGAGTATAACTAATCTTATTTATTCTTGTTATTATTATCCAACAATACTGCACCATTTGGGCTCTCGGTCTTTTGTTTTTGTTTCTGAAGTGCGTCTCAGGAAGATAGGGACATATTGCAACAGGATCTGGATAGGATGGCTATATGGGCACATAAATGGCAGATGAAATTCAATGTTGAAAAATGTAAAGTCATGCATTTTGGTCGTACCAATGGTCTAGCACCATACAAAATAAATGGATACAGTTGAGGACATCAAACTTGGAGAAGGATTTAGGAGTACTCATTGACAACAAGTTAAATAATCGCACTCAATGCCAAGCCGCTGCAGCTAAAGCTAACAAAATTCTGGGATGCATTAAAAGGGAAATAAAAACTCGAGATGCTAGCATAATATTGCCCCTGTTTAACTCTCTAGAATCTGGAATCTGGAATTCAGTTCTGGGCACCACATTACAGGAACGATATTGCAGTTTTAGAGCAGGTGCAGAGACGAGCAACAAAATTGTTACGTTGGATGGAAGGTCTTGCTTACCAAGAAAGGTTAGATAAACGGTGTTTATTTAGTCTAGAGAAAAGATGCCTTAGAGAGGATCTAATTAACATGTATAAATACATCAGAGGGCAATATAAAAGCTTGGCGGATGAGCTTTTTGTCCCTAGGCCCTCTCAAAGGACAAGAGGACATGATCTGCGCATGGAGGAAAAATGTTTTAGCCATTTATTTAGGAAAAGGTTCTTTATAGTAAGTGATTAAGATGTGGAATGCATTGCCACAGGAAGTAGTTATGGCAAATTCTATACCTGCATTTAAAGGGGGCTTAGATGCTTTCCTTGCGTTGAAAAACATCCATGGCTACAATTACTAGGTAATGCCCAATGATGTTGATCCAGGGATTTTATCTGATTGCCATCTGGAGTCGGGAAGGAATTTTTTCCCTTTTGGGGCTAATTGGACCATGCCTTATAAGGGTTTTTCACCTTCCTCTGGATCAATAGGGATATGTGAGGGAGCAGGCTGGTGTTGTACTTTGTTCTCTGGTTCAACTCGATGGACGTATGTCTTTTTTCAACCCAAATAACTATGTAACTATCTAACCTCCTTGACGCACCGTCCTCCTCCTGCTCTGCTTCTGGTACCCCACAACAACTTACCACCACTAGCACCACACCTGCTCCACTTGATATGTCAGAGGAGTTATTTACACATGATGCATTTAGTGATGCACTTGGGGTCAGCCAGCCAACACACTCTTCAGCACCTGCTGTTGCCACCACCCAAATGCCAACATTCCAAAGCTCACCTTTGTGACATTTTTTTTGTTTGTGTGCCTCTGATACCAGCAATGCCATCTGCAACCTCTGCCAAAAGAAACTGAGTTGTGGGAAGCCCAACACGGAACTAGGGACAACACTTGATCGCAAAACCCAAATACCAATGGTATGCAGTGCACACATTAATAAAAGCAGCACAGAAATATAATAACGTTAGAAATAATTTTTGAAGAATTTGACATACATGCTTTAAGAAAAAACCTAAGAAAATAATAGGTTGTACAGGGAGCCAGTCTGCTTGCTACCATCATAAAGTTCTATAATTAACTTCCCATCCCATGCTGGCCTCTGGTACACCTGACATGACATGGCGCCACGCTGGTCCTTTCACTTGAGCATAATGCACAAAATGTTGTTGTAAATTACATTGACTTTTTAAAAAAAAAAAACAACAACTTTTTTTTTTTTTATATAAATAAAGCCCAAGCTGGTCCGTTCAGTTGAGAGTGCATGCAGCACGGGCACAGCCTTACAGACCTGTTACCACCCAATCTCATGTGTCTGCATGGTCGCATAACTAGTTAGCATGGTGGAGCTCCAGGGCCTCTGTTCTCACTGTGTTGTGTTTGCACTATTGCATAGCTCTGTGTCTGTGTGATTCTCCACAGACAGAACACTGTCACTGAGGGGCTGGGGGGAGGAGGAGACCTTTTGTGACCTCAGTGAGGATGAGGAGCTGGCTATCTCTGCATCCATCCTTGTGCAAATGGGGTCTTTCATGCTGTCCTGCCTGTTGTGGGAGGTACCCTGTATAAAAATGGTTAAAGAATTACCAGTATCGGGTTGGCAACGCTACTGGACCCTCGCTATAAGCACAAAGTGGCGATCTCACCACTTTTAAACCCTTGATGTTTGTATTCCCCTCTTAGTAAGCATACTGTGATGCCCAAGCCCGGTTGAGTGGGATACTCCTACTTAACATATTAACTGCTGTTTGGTTTATTTTGTTTTGTTATAACCCCTACCCCCCCCCCCCCAAAAAAAAAAATCTAAATTAAAAGATTATTTCAAGCTAAATCAGTTTTGGAAGAGATCTAGAGCATGATCCCTAGGCAGAACAATAAAAACAAAAGGGAAGGCTATGCAAAGCAAAATAATTGTGTGATGAATTTGCGATGGGCAAAAAACAATGCCGGTTGTTCCCAACACTTAAAGAAAGAAGAGCTTATCACACAGCTGAATAGAAGGCTCATGGTGAAGGAACTGCCTGGACAGGAAAAGCCAGCGTGTGGGCATTTGCAGGGTGCTGGCACTTAAATGGTCCCAGGCCAGTTCCAGCACATGTGGCACAATTTGAAAGTCAACCTTTGTGGATGGTCAGGGCTGAGGTTTGCAGTGTTCATTACACATACTGTATTATAGTGAGTGGGAATGCCACATCCTTGCCTGATATGGTGGGAGAGCAGGAAGAAATCCACCCAGTCGCTGTTGGTGACAGTGTGGTCCACCACGGTACCGGGAGCAGGAGTGACAAATGCTGCAGACGCGAAGCAGTACAAATTGGTGCAGATCCTTTTCTGCACTACGATGACAATCATGCGAGGGGAATAATTTACAAAAGTACCAAAACAGGTCTATAAGTGTGAGATCTCATGATTCTGAACTGTGCTGAGCTGTCCATCTGATACTCCAGGTCGGTACACCACAATCTTCTCTGGCATTGCTTTATTTACTTCACCGTATTTCTGGAGAGCGGCCACAACACACAGCTTCAAGCCATCCATAATCTCCTGATGTGGAAGCTGAAAGACTACATGGGAGTAGCAGCGGGTCAGGCAAGAATTTATGCTGGCCACAAAGCCTGTCACTGAACGGGAACTCCGGTCGGCATCATGGTAGATCCATTCCGATCACCATTGGATTTTTCAGAGGAATGTCCACTCCCCACAGCTCTCCCCCAAGCCTGCAATTTATCTGCAGCAAAATTTTCTGTGCGATGCTTCTCAGATTTGTTGGATTAGAGTGTCAGGCTTGTCTGGTCAATGACCACAGGTCAGACTGTATGCTCATATGACTGACTCAGAGCCCAGCCTGTAACACCTGCGCAAACTCCTGCCTAACACATACTACAATACACCATGTAGGTAGATGTAGCATACAGTTTGACAAATAGCTAATCAGCAGACAGAACCTGATAATTCTTGGCAATGCAATACTGGGCACAGTGGATATAAATATACAAGATAGTCACCTGAGGCCTAGTGGATGAGGCTATCCAGACGAGTGAGCCAAGCAGCAGAAATGCCAGGAGTTCCTGGTGACAGTGAGTGAATCCAGATAAGCACTTTCCAGAGATAGCGTAGTCAAGGCAGGCCGAAGTGAGTCCAGGCAGAGTTCATGCAAATCCGTCTCCAAGCAAAGGTCAATCCAGGTGGCAAGGCAAGCGTAGTCGAGGTACAAGGCAAGGTTGGCAACAGGAATCAATCAGAGGTTAAGCATGGTTAGGATACAAGGCAATCGTCGGCAACAGGAATCAATCAGAGGTTAAAGAGGAACTCCAGTGAAAATAATGTAATAATAAAAAATTCTTCATTTTTACAATAATTATGTATAAATGATTTAGTCAGTGTTTGCCCATTGTAAAATATCTTTTAAATCCCAGATTTACATTCTGACATTTATTAAATGATGACATTTTTACTGTTGGCAGGTGATGTAGCTGCTGCATGCTTGTTTGACAGTTGGAAACAGCTGTAAACAGCTATTATTTCCCACAATGCAGCAAGGTTCACAGACAGGAAACTGCCAGGAGTACCACGGTCCTCAGAATTTCTTATCAATATCAGTCATACAGCGCTTCCTGATGGTCTGTTTGTGAAAAGGAATAGATTTCTCATGCAAAAGGGGGTATCAACTACTGATTGGAATAAAGTTCAATTCTTGGTCGGAGTTTCTCTTTAACCAGCCGGGCGGTATGGACGAGCTCAGCTCGTCCATCACCGCCGGAGGTTGCCGCTCAGGCCCTGCTGGGCCGATTTTCATCAAATAAAGAGCAGCACACGCAGCCGGCACTTTGCCAGCCGCGTGTGCTGCCCGATCGCCGCCGCTCTGCGAAAGAGGGTCCCCCCAGCTGCCTGAGCCCAGCGTAGCCGGAACAAAAAGTTCCGGCCAGCGCTAAGGGCTGGATCGGAGGCGGCTGACGTCAGGACGTCGGCTGACGTCCATGACGTCACTCCGCTTGTCGCTATGGCGACGATGTAAGCAAAACAAGGAAGGCCGCTCATTGCGGCCTTCCTTGTTTATTCTGGGCGCCGGAGGCGATCGGAAGAACGCCTCCGGAGCGCCCTCTAGTGGGCTTTCATGCAGCCAACTTTCAGTTGGCTGCATGAAATAGTTTTTTTTTTTATTTAAAAAAAACCCTCCCGCAGCCGCCCTGGCGATCTTAATAGAACGCCAGGGTGGTTAAGCGTGGTCAGGATACAAGGCAATAGTCGGCAACAGGAATAAAATACAAATTCAGCCGTACACTGAGCCAGTCTGCCTCAGTTGAGCACGCATGCAGCGCCCAAATGCCTAAGGGCTTTACAGACCCGTTCGCGCTCAATCTTGGTAAATGTGGGAATGTACTGTGATTTCTGACCTAGGGATTAAAACCTGACTCTGCGTCAACTACAGAATTTTTGGTGGGACTTTTGGCATGGATCCCCCTCTGGCATGCCCCCAGTCCAGGTGTTAGATCCTTTAAAACGAGTTTTCCATCATTTTTGTGGCCAGAAACAGTCTTTGTAGTTTGTGAAATTCGCCTGCCCATTTGAAGTCTATGGCGGTTTGCCCGGTTGGCACGAATTCAAACTTTTCCGAGATGTTTGGATTCGATGTTTGCGAACCCAAAATCGGATGTTTGCGACATCTCTATCTTCTACCAGTCTCCTGTTGATATGGTTTGAACGCTTCGCAGGCGAGCACTGTTCGGCGAAGATTGGGCATTCGTGCTGCCGGGAGTGGCGAGCACATGGCGCAATTCGACTTGCTGTATAAATCATCATTGGGCTAAACTTTGACCCCTTTCATCACAGTCAGCAGGCACAAGTCAGCCAATCAGCCTGCACTCCCTCAAAGACCCCCAAGCTCCCTATAAAAACGCTGCAGTGCCATGTTCCGGTCTTTCTTCATTGGAATAGTGAGAAGAAGGGACAGAGCTTGCTGGAGATAGGGAAAGTGTTAGCTAGGTTTGTTTGTTTTGATCCTTGCTGGCTGATTGCTGTTTAATCACCTCCAAACGTCCCTTCTGAGGGCTACTTCATCCTTCTGCTGTTTTTTTGGTTTTTTTGTGTGTGTGACACTCCACAACCCACAGGCACCCACCATTTTGCCCAGTGCTCACTATAATTGTGTGTCAGTCACAATAGACACAAGCACTATAGTGCTCCAGGGCCTCTGTTATTATAACTAAATTGTGTTTAAAGTGTTACATATTCTCAGTGTCTGTCTGATAGTGCACGGACAGAGCCCACTGGCACTGACTCACACCTGTGCCCACTTATAGTGTTCAGACATGATGCATTTAGTGATACACCTGTGGTCAGCCAGCCAACACACCCTTCAACGCCTGCTGTTGTCACCACCAGAATGCCAACATTCCAAAGCTCACCAGTGTAGTATTATTTTTGTTTGTGTGCCTATGATACTAGCAATGCCATCTGCAACCTCTGGCAAAAGAAACTGAGTCGTGGGAAGTCCAACACCCACCTAGGCACAACTGTTTTGCGAATGCACCTGATCGCAAAACACAAACACCAATGGTATGCACACATTAATAAAAGCAGCACGCAAATGCAAAGCCACCCTCCTCCTCCTGGTCCAGCATATTCAGCCACGTCAACTTCTGCTGACATTGCCCCCTCTTAACCATCCCTCAGGTATGTAGCATCAGTGTCAATCTGCACTAAAACATGGAACATTGAGCAATACCTAACTATTGTTCCTAAAAACATCCTACCCATTTTTTGTGGGGTTAAATTATGAGCATCTCTAGACTACTTATTGGGAACCTACCAAAATCAACACATATTAAAGGGACAAAATTATATCAAAGATAACCCAGCCACCCACCCTCCTCTTGAAGATCAGAACTTAGCGGGATAAATTTTGGGGGGTGGTGGTTTGTGGCCAAAAGAGGGGTGTGGCCAAAATAGGGGCGTGGCCATCAAAAAAGGGGCGTGGTAAAGTCCTGGAGTGTATTCCAGTGCTATATAAATTCATAATGATATGGTAGGATATAAGAGTATGGTCGGATTAGATTGTGAGCTCTTCCGAGAACCTGACTATGCACTCTGTAAAGTGCTTGATAAGATGTTACTACTATATAAATACAGTATGGATATTACACTGACAGGATTACAGTGTGAGCCAGCCTAGCCAGGACCAGTGGGCCTGGCTGGCCCTGGCAGCGCCGGCAGGCAATGATGATGACCCGCCCGATGCCCGCGCTGAACTGGGCCTCCCTCACTCACACAATGGGACTGGCTCTCCTCTCTCCGACTCCAGACCTCCCCACTCTCTGTCTCCAGTCCAGGCTCTGACTGACAGTCTCTCTCTCACTGCTCGGCTCTAGTCTCCGTGCTCCAGGGTCCCTCTCTCCTCATGCCCACGGCTCCGCCCTCACCACGCCGACACCACGCGGCGTGCGCAGTTTTATGCTGCCTGGCCGAGTGACGTCATGTTAGCATGCGCTGCACACGGAACGTCTGACGTCAATCGCCGCGGCGCACACAGCAGGGGGAGCCTGAGCAGAGCACAGCAGTGTGAGTGGGGTGCTAGACGGAGCTGGGGCTGGGCTAGTGGGCTGGGCTAGTGCCTGGGAAAAATTAAAGCAACAGAGCGGCGTTGTACGAAAACATTTTTTTTACAAAAATATTTCAGCACCCACCTGGCACCGCCCCTGGGGAACCGGTTCGCGAACTTCTGCAAAAAGTTTGGTTCGCAGGAACTTTTTCGAACCGCAATAGACTTCAATGGCGAGGCGAACTTTGAAAACTAGAAACATTTATGATGGCCACAAAAGTGATGGAAAAGATGTTTCACGGTGTCTAACACCTGAGTTTTTTTCAGTGACTACAAGAGGGGAAAAAAATTTCAAAAAGACCTTATAGTTTTTGAGAAAATTGATTTTAAAGATCTACTTCTGACCGTGGGAAAATTAAACGCCTGCTGACTTTAGCGGTTAATAGCAAAGCCCCTTTAAAAGCTAGAAACACCAAAATTGCTGGGAATGTTAAGTAGAACGGTGGGAGCAAGAGGATTTTTTTTTTCAGAAAGACCTTATAGTTTTTGAGAAAATCGATTTTAAAGTTTCAATGTAAATTCTCCTTCTGACCGTGGGAAAATAAATCCCGGCCGACTTTAGCGGTTAATAGCTTTAAAGGCTAGAAACACCAAAATTGCTGGGAATGTTAAGTGGAATAGTGGGAACAAGAGGAAAACTGGATGATTCTGATAAGAGGATACTGTATTTGTTGGATCGTTTACCGAGGATATTGGCGTGGGTATTTCTTTTTAAAGGTACAGGTAAGTATTTATGGTTAATTTAGAATGATAAAATACTTTTCTCATGGTTGTGTTTTTATTTCATTTAACCCTTTGTGTAAATGGGTAAGGGGTACTTTGTACCCCTATACTCATTTCTCCTGGGAGGGGGGTGGGCATCTGGGGTCCCCTTCTTAAAGGGGACTCCCAGATGCCACCATGAACCCCCTAGGGAGTCGTTGCCCCCATTTCCTCCTGGGGCACCGGAGGTGGGGAAGAGCCCCTTGTCCATGGATTGGACAAGGGCTCCGGGAAGGGAGGGGAAGGCTTGGCCACCCGTCCCCCCAGGGCCCCCCATACCATGGACCATGTGGGCTGGTATAGCTCAGGGTGCGAAGCCCCAGTCGGCCAGGGCTCCGCATTCTGGCTATCCCAGCCTGCATGGGGGACAAGGGGTTACAGAGGCTAGGGAGGGGGGACCCCTCGCCATTTATTTTTCAGATTTCTCACACTCAGCACATAAAAATAATATTTTTTTTTAAAGGACTTCCGAGGCCACAAATGTGAAAAAAAGTTAAATACTTTTTCATAATCCAGATCCATGGAGGACGCCATCTGCGCCCTCCCGTCCATTTCGCCATGGCTCACGCAGTAATACCGGCCCTGGTCGGGTCCCGACCCCTCCGAACGGGTCGGGTTCTCATTCCCCCCTCAATATGGCCACCAGATTGCCGCGGCTGCGCAGTCTGTATAGACGCAATTTTAGCTGCGCAGCTCTAGGACCTTCTCCTGATGCGTCCGATGTATGCACGCATATTGATGACGAGGCGGGAGGAGGCCCTAGAGCTGCGCAGCTGAATGAACGGGAGGGCACGGATGGTGTCCTCCATGGATCTGAATTATGAAAAGGTATTTGTAACGATTGTGGAATTCTCCCCGTGATCAGCGCACAAGACGTGCGCTGACACTGCAGAAATCCTCCACAAGTGTGTAATTTGAGGGAACCCAGCAAAAGGTGCAATGCACCTGTAGAGGGAAATTCCTGTCGGCAGAAGGAGCTGTGGAGTGCAGAGGATCAGCTCCTCTGCCCTGCCACAGACGCCAGACAGGAATTGCACGAAGGGAAGAAACGCAGGGCAAGATAGCCCTGAAAGAGAGAGATCAAAGCGACAGAGGGTATGTGTGTCCCCCAAACTAGACGCCACCCTGCGACGATGAACACACAACCTTGAGGACAAAGTGAGAAGGCAATCGCCAGAGATGGCGATTGCTAACAGCGACACAAGACCGAATAAGCACAGATGAGGAATGTATGTATGTCCACCAATCTAGCCGCCAACCTGCGACGGTGGACACACAACAGAAGAAACTAAGTGAGAACGCAATCGCAAGAGAAGCGATTGCGGAAGAGAATGAGCACAGGGACAGATTGTATGTGTGTGCACCAAACTAGTCGCCAACCCGCGACGGTGCATACACAACAGCAGAAATGAAGTAGGAACGCAATCGCGAGAGAGGCGATTGCCAGAGGTGACACAAGGCCACAGAAAGGCAGAGCACGAGAGTAGCAAAGGCACAGCAAATAATACAATAAGGAGACAAGGAAAACAACAAACGCTAACTAAACGCGAACACCGCACTCATTCGCAACAGTGCACGCGTTTATGCGCGGTCTCCGCGTGATAAGCACAACAGAGACAAGCACGCCTAACTAACCACCGACAGACAAACATGAAACAGAGGACGCGAGTGCTTGCTTAACGGTTACCTCACCGAGCCTCCAGCAAGCGTTCGTAGCAGACAAGACAGATACACGAAAACAGGAATAAGTGAGAGATAGGATCCACAGCACTAGCGCAAGAGGCTAGTGCGATCCAGGAAGACAGAACAGAAGGATCCACAGCACTAGCGCAAGGCGAGTGCGATCCAAGCTAGACAGGCAGATGAGATAGCTGGTAGCAACCACTGCTCCAGCTATACTCCAAGAACAAAGATCAGAACGATCTCCTGTCGACCACTGCAGGGACAGGACAATTGCAACAGACAAACAAAACAGATATGCAATCCTAACTGCACTAGGGAACCTGCCTAGCGCAGTCCCAGGAATTACTCTAAGCTAATCTTCAAACAATGAGCAAGGCTGACACTTCAGGAGTGTTACACAGGTCTAACCCTTATGACCAGCCCAGATCTGTGATATCACATGGTATATATAGAGCAAGCCTACAAAGGATGTGGCTAGGCAATCTGCATGACAAATGTATGCAAACTCCTCAGCAGCAAGCTGCACAACTGACAAAAGGTCTCTCTTCCAGGGACCTGCAGAATGCAGACCTGAACAGTGGTCAAAAGGCTGCCTGCCTGCGCAGGCAGCCAAGCGGATCCTCACAGTATTTAACTTTTTTCACATTTGTGGCCTCGGAAGTCCTTTAAATATTGTTTCCTGCTATCTTTTTAAAATATCCTGCAAATTTGGTGTTGCTATGATGTAAGGGGCTTTTGCTATTAACTGCTAAAGTGGGCGGGTGATAACCAACCAGAGTTATAGGGGTGCAAAAGTGCTGAATTCTGCCATTGGCTTTTATTGGGCTCCCTATTTCACTTTTAAAAATCCCAAATCATTTCTGTGAGAAAGCAGGGAAAGCAGCCGCTTGCTCTCAGAGCAGGGCGGCTGCTTCCGCGTCCTGCATGGCGGCGCGGCGTGGAGGAACTGCCGCATGCCGCATAAACAGCGGTGAACGCGGAGAAGCCACCGCGTGCAGTGCGGCGGCTCCCGCGGCAGGCATCAGGGACAGTGCTGGTGTGACTGGGACTCATAGTCCACCAGGGTTCAGAGTGACGCACGCGCGCAGAGAGGCAGGCCCTATATGGCAGCCAGAAGAAGGTCAGCTGACTGAGCGGGTCAGCTGACATTTCCATCGATCCTCATTGGTCCAGCAATTAGGGGAGGTACTGGAGAGTCCTTTTGTATATATACTGCTGGCTGTTCACTTGCCCGTTGTCTGGCGTTGCGATCATTATGTGGTAGCACGCAGACCTGAGTCAGATCCGAAAGTTTGCCGGGACCAGCTGGAGCTGTAATCCTACACTTAGCTAGATTTGTTGATAGTTTAAAGTACTAGTTTGATTGTGATTATCTGTTATGACCTTCTGCCTGCCTGACCATTCTCCTGAACTCTGATCCTGTACTTTGTCATTGTGATACTCTGTTGCCGAACCCCGGCTCGTCCTTAGACTCTGCATCTGCCTTCTGATTTTGTACCTCGATATTCTGATACCCTGTTGCCGAACCCTGCTTGTACTTTAGACTTCGCCTCTGCCTTCTGAATCTGTACTTTACCTGTCCGTGTGTTTACGACCTGGCTTGTCCGACCTCGAGAACCGACCTTACTGTTAGAGGCGGTACCCAGTCCTGATAGTGACACTCCCCCTTGAGTGTCACTCTCGTTCTGTCGTTCCTTCTCTCAGCCTGACTCCTCCCTGCAGGAGAGTCCAGAAGGAATTGGGCAGTACTCCTTACTGCTCTGAGGCCCAGTCCTCTCATTATTACTGTTTGCACACCAAACACTCTACTCAGGTGTCCAGAGGTTAGCCAGTATATCGGATTATCGGTGATACTGCAGATCATCTATGATCTGGTATATATCTGTATTCCCGGTGATACTGCAGTTCACCGGTAATCAGATCCTCTCTGTGTTACACCGATCGTTACAATTTCAAAGGGCGATGGCTCAGCAGTGGCACATTTTCTAGCATTGTAAGGACTCTTAGGGGGATCATGACTGGTGAGTTTCGGGCCCCTAGACCAAAGAGGTCATAGTCTAGGGTCACAAAAACCTGTTCAATTTGGCAATGTTAATGGTGGCGATTCTGACGAATATAAATCGCAGCCATGGCCGTTAGCAAACTCTGAATCTCATGACATGTCTCACGCAGGTAGAAGGCATATTTTTGTACTTGCACTCCAATGTTGGGTTCCCTACATCTCTGCAAACCAGAGTTACGGGGGTGCAAAAGTGTTAAATTCCCCCATAGGCTTTCATCGGGCCTCCTATTTCACTTTCCAAAATCTCAAATTTTTTCAAAGGGTGATGGCTCAGCAGTAGCACATTTTCTAGCAGTGTAGGGACTCTTAGGGGGATCATGACTGATGAGTTTCGGGCCCCTAGGCCAAAGAGGTCATAACCTTGGGTCACAAAAACCTGTTCATTTTGGCAATGTTAATGGTGGAGATTCTGACGAACATAAATCGCAGCCATGGCCGTTAGCAAACTCTGAATCTCATAACATGTCTCATGCAGGTAGAAGGCATATTGTTGTACTTGCACTCCAATGTTGGGTTCCCTACATCTCTGCAAACCAGAGTTACGGGGGTGCAAAAGTGCTAAATTTCCCTATAGGCTTTCATTGTGCCTCCTATTTCACTTTCCAAAATCTCACATTTTTTCAAAGGGTAATGGCTCAGCAGTGGCACATTTTCTAGCATTGTAGGGACTCTTAGGGGAATCATGACTGGTGAGTTTCGGGCCCCTAGGCCAAAGAGGTCATAGCCTAGGGTCACAAAAACCTGTTCATTTTGGCAATGTTAATGGTGGCGATTCTGACGAACATAAATCGCAGCCATGGCCGTTAGCAAACTCTGAATCTCACGACATGTCTCACGCAGGTAGAAGGCATATTGTTGTACTTGCACTCCAATGTTGGGTTCCCTACATCTCTGCAAACCAGAGTTACGGGGGTGCAAAAGTGCTAAAATCCCCCATAGGCTTTCATTGGGCCTAGGTTTTGAGGGTACAAAAGCGCAGGTTTCTGCCGAATGGTACGGCTGAGCAGACCCAAATTTTCAGGCTTTGTAGGGAGTTTAAAGGGGCTAAGCGATGTTGAGTTTCGGGACCTTACCTTACAGTTCGGTAGAAACCTGCGCTTTTGTAAACACTGCTGCTTCAGTATCTCATTGCCCGTGATAGCGTTAGCTTTGGCACGTTGCTGGGTGCTATTGTTACTGCTTGTCTTATTGGAATCTCTGGAATTGACCCTTGCCTGTACCTTGGCCATTCTGTTTGCTGCCTGGACCGACCTTTGCCTGTATTCTGACCTTGTTGATTGCCGCCTGGATTGACCTCGGATGGTCTCGACCTTGCTTTTGTTCATCCCTTTGTACCACGCATATCTGATCACCTGTGTATCACCCTGCACTGTTACTGATTTGCTATTGTCTGTGTGCCTTGTTTGGCATAGAAGTTTATTCACTCACCCTGCATTTAGCTTCTATATATTTATATAGCGCAGACATATTAGGCAGCGCTGTACAGAGTATATTGTCTTGTCACTAACTGTCCCTCAGAGGCACTCACAATCTAGTCCCGACCATAGTTGTATGTCTATGTATGCATCATGTAGTGCATGTATCATAGTCTAGGGCGAATTTTTAGGGGGAAGTCAATTAACTTATTTGTAGGTTTTTGGGATGTGGGAGGAAACCAGAGTGCCCGGAGGAAACCCACGCAGACATTGGGTCAACTCCTTGCAGATGTTGACCTGGCTGGGATTCGAACCGGGGACTCAGCGCTGCAAGGTGAGAGTGCTAACCAATATGCTGAAGTACCTTGCACATCAAAGGCCTGGGTGTAACCATAGTCAGGCAGGTGTTGTCTGGACACCTCCTGTTCAAGCAGGGACGCTCCACATAAGGTGAAGACTGTGAGGATAGATTGGGGAATAGAAGCTGATTCGTGAGTGGATACTCTGATAGGCCTTACAACGGGTGAGTTCAATTCAACGTGACCAGCTGTATAAAGATCAGAATCAGAGCCCACCTGAATGCTGTCCTCTGTTTCTGCCAGCCTGGGAAGATGTTTAGCCCTGCTACTGGAGGATAGAGTCCCTGTAGTGGGAGAAGAGGCTCCAGAGGATGTGTGAGGAGTGTTTAGGTTCTGGTCTGTCTCCAGGGCTGCAATTGTCAGTGTTTTCTTTCTTGTTGTTGTGTGAGCTGGCGCCATCATGGGGCTGGAATGTAGTGCAGTGCTGCCATTCAGGAAAGAAATCGGTCAGTTTTCTTGGATTCTGTGGACAATGTTTTCTTCTTTTATTTTTTAAGAATCCAGCTGCATATTTTCTTCCTGACCTGGGATATGATGAATTGCTGAAGGTTAGCGTTGCTTTGAGCCGATAAACTGCTTGGGTCTCGGGAGCTCCTAGGGCATGTGACTGACTCCAGTTCCGGGGGGCACCCCACCCACACACACACTTGGAAGACAGTTGATGGGCATGAGTGACTTTAAGAGGGTCATTTGCAACGTTAACATGTACACAACACACATTATCCTTGAAACTCTGCTCAGTTATTTATTTTTAACTAACCTGACTTTATAAAGCGAAAGCAAAGTTGCACATTTTTCTTATCTAATGAATCAAACATAACCGGTGGTATTCTTATGTCTTACAGCGTCCTCTTTAAAACCGGTCAATTGTGCTCCTCTTGAAATCTGTTCTGGGTGATGCCAGAGAAAAAAAAGTTTGGTCAAGAGATGAAAATATGGACGTTTTGAACATAGTGGGCAGCATGGGGAGCTGTGACAGTATGGAAAGCATTTGTTCTAACCAGTCTGCTTATGTAAGTACTAGCAAATGTTTCAGATTATGTATAGGGTTAGGCTGTGGTCCTCTATTTCTCCCTCTGATATTTATCCATATTGCTACAGAATGTATTCTTCTAAAAATGAACAAGCATGAAACAAACTCAGAAGCAACAGTTTGCTACAGGATTAAGTCTTTGTGATCAGCACTGCACCTACAACTCAACTGAGTCTTCTTACACAGTAGCGAGAAACAACTTTAGGAAGATGAGGAGACTGTTGAGTTGCAGTGATTACCATAAAGTGTTAATCTGTCTCAGTGGTGAGAGAGATGGTTGGTGGGGTCAGGTTTATTGTATTGGGCTGTGAAAGCAGCACCCACTTTTCTGACAAAAGAGGAGCTGCAAGTGCCAACCAGTACTGATGAGTAAATAAATGAGAATGTCAAGTAAGCTTGATCTCACAAAAAATCAGCCTCAGTCTTGCTTGGTAATTTTTTTCAGAAACAGCCAAGTTTGCCATGTGGCTGGATTTCAGTGAGAATGAAGAAGCTGAATAAGTACAGCTCCAGGGGTGGTCGAGTGGGAAATGTGGAAAAGCCCTACTCCTTCTTCTCACAATGTATGCCATATCCCAGCACCCAGTCACCATACATCCCACCATGGACCTTTAAAAAGGAAGAGGAGAAGAAGGGTTTCTCACTCTATGTGCACTTTTTTTGTACTGTAAGGAGAGAAAGGGGGAGAGATAGGAAGTGATCTGTAAAGTTAGATAAGGTTTATCGTAGGTATAAGGGCCCATCTCCACTAGTTGCAGATTCGCAGTGTTTCCACATGCAAACTGCATGGGAAAATGCTTCCTTTCTTTAGCATGGTTTGCTGTCCAGATTGCACATTGGTGAGAATCTGGATGTCATGCTGCAGATCTCTGCAGCACACAGCAGAATCTCCAGGGGTGTTGCTAGGATCCTAAGAATTGCGGGGCACTTTTAGGCACTCCAGACGAAAAACGGATGTGGTCATGCACCAGACTGTGGGTGTGGTCGTGGGTGGAGACACATTTACATGAACGGAATAGTGGTTTAAATAGGCCAGCCCAGCAGAATGTTAGTTGGAGCTCCCCTATCCATTAAAACAAAACCAAAAATGCAGCATATTGCATAAATAGGCAGTGCCACTTAAAGGGAACCTAAACTGAGAAGGATATTGATTTTTCCTTTTAAAATAATACCAGTTGCATGACTCTCCTGCTGATCCTGTGTCCCTATTAATTTCAGCCACAGCCACTGAACAAGCATGCAGATCAGGTGCTCTGACTGAAGTCAGACTGGATTAGCTGCATGCTTGTTGCAGGTGTTTTATTCAGCCACTACTGCAGCTAAAGAGATCAGCAGGGCTGCCAGGCTACTGATATTTTTTAAAAGGAAAAATCCATATCCAGTGCAGTTTCTAGGCTAAAATGCACCCAGGGCGAGGGTGTAAAAATTGCGCCCCCCCAGAAGCAAGGTATGGGTGCCCGCAGTATAGGTTAGCCAGGTCTAGTTGCACTCAGTATAGATTCCCCCAGTATAGGTAGCCCAGAATAGGTACCCCAGTATAGGTAGCCAGCTATAGGTCCCCCCAGTATAGGTAGCCAGGCATAGGTGAGCCAGTATAGTTGCCTCCGGTATAGGTTAGCCAGGTAGGTGCCTCCAGTATAGGTAGCCAGTATAGTTGCCCCCAGTATAGGTTAGATAGGCAGGCGCCCCCGGTATAAGTTAGATAGGTAGGTGCCCCCAGTACAGGTTAGCTAGGTGGGTGCCTCTAATATAGGTAGCCAGAATAGTTGCCCCCAGCATAGGTTAGATAGGTAGATGCCCCCAGTATAGGTTAGTTAGGTAGGTGCCTCCAATATAGGTAGCCAGTATAGTAGTCACCTGTATAGGCTAGCTAGGTAGATAGGTAGGTGCCCCCAATACAGGTTAGATAAGTTAATGCTCCCACTATAGGTTAGATAGGTAGCTGCCCCCCAGTATAGGTTAGATAGGTAGGTGCCCACCAGTATAGGTTAGATAGGTAGGTGCCCCCAATATAGGTTAGATTAGGTAGCTGACCCCTCAGTATAGGTTAGATTAGGTAGCTGCCCACCAGGTTAGATAGGTAGGTGCCCCCCAGTATAGGTTAGATAGGTAGGTGCCCCCCAGAATAGGTTAGATAGGTAGCTGCCCCCCCAGTATAGGTTAGATAGGTAGCTGCCCCCCCAGTACAGGTTAGATTAGGTAGGTGCCCCCCAGTATAGGTTAGATTAGGTAGCTGCCCCCCAGGATAGGTTAGATAGGTAGCTGCCCCAGTATAGGTTAGGTAGGTGCCCCCCATAATGGAGGGGGGAGCCGCAGCCGCGGGGAGGGCAGCCCGACCTCTCCCTCCCTTCCTCTCCCCGGGCCGTCCTCCGTGCTCCTTCCTCGGACTGCAAAGCAATGCGCAGGGAAGCGCTATACAAAACTACTGACCTCCCTGGTTCCAATCGCTGCTCACTCGCAGTCAGTCTCCTCTCTGCCTAAACACTGATACACACGCTGCTTCCTGTTTAGCAGGAAGCAGCGTGTGTGTGTATCAGCGTCTATGCAGAGAGGAGACTGGCGGCGAGTGAGCTGCGATTGGAACCAGGGAGGTGAGTAGTTTTGTATAGCGCTTCCCTGCGCATTGCTTTGCAGTCCGAGGGGGGAGCACGGAGGACAGCCCGGGGAGAGGAAGGGAGGGAGAGGTCGGGCTGCCCTCCCCGCGGTTGAGGCTCCCCCCTCCATCACAGCGCCCCCCTCCATCAGCGCTCAGGGCGCCCCCACGGGCCGCACGGCCTTAGAAACGGCCATGTCCATATCCCTCTCAGTTTAGGTTCCCTTTAAACATAACTAGGCAGAGTTACCTGGCTTCAGTGCTGGCTGGTCTGGCTTTCTAAATAGCATGCTGGCCCGCTGCCAAGTTGTCTGGACGTCCCACCATAGCGTTCCCTAACCTCTTAGTGGACCCTCTCCCATGCTCCCATGGGCCTCCCATTGACGCACCGCAACCAACTTCCAGCATGCCCGCACCCCACAGTAGAACCACAGCTCCCTGCATGCCCGCATAAAGGCATCACGGCACCCAGCAAGAGAACACAGCACCTAGTAGACCCACATAGATGCCCTGTGTGGTGCCATGCTGGGTGCAGTGGTGCCTCTTATTGGGCATGCTGAGTGTTGTAGTGAAGAAGGGAAAGAAGCCCGGAAGAGGAGATGTCTGCAGAATCCAGAGACCAAGCGGCAGGAGGTGAGTACTGCTGCCGGCTGCCTGACTCTGCCTGAGGGACATCCGGGGCACCCCAGGATAGATCCAGGGCACATGCCACTGATCTTTGGGGCTAGCAACGCTCCTGAGAATCCCTAAACTGTGCATGGCATGACTAGTAATTTGGGCTGTGGCTACACAGCAGAATGGGAGCCTCTGCCAAATCTGAAACGTCCTCGGCTTCCAGTAGAAATAGTGTCTAGCTTTATCATGGTATTGTGGTATTATGTCAGATAGTGAAGTTAGATAGAGGTTCACCTTGCAGAACAGAACTTTTATGCTGAAACTAATTAGCAGATTTTATACTATGTCAATTGAAATACTAAGCTATCCTATTGCATATACATCCATTGTATCTATACTTAAAGAGAACCATAGACTAAGCACCCTCATGTATTTTACCATATACATCAATGGGAACATGACAGTAAACACCTACTCTGCTCTTTGTTTCATTCTTCAGTGCTCAGTCTGCCTGTTAGCAGCTCTGCTAAGAATCCCCGACGGAGCATTCAGTCTGGCTTTGCCCCGTAATGATTATAGCTGTGTCAGTCTTCTGTGATGTCTTTTCAAGCCCAAGTCTGCCCCCTTGTGGCTCTGCTTTACTGCTATGCATCCTCGTTGCAAGAAAGCAGAGCCAGGAGGGGGCATGCTTGGGTTTTGAAAAGACGTCACAGAAGACTGACTCAGCTATAATCATTCCGGGGCAAAGCTAGACTGAATGCTCAGTCGGGGATTCTTATCAGAGCTGATAACAGGCAGACTGTGCAGTGAAGAATGAAACAAAGAGCAGAGTAGGTGTTTACTGTCATGTTCCCATTGAGATATATGGTAAAATACATGAGGGTGCGTTGTCTTCTTTAAAGAGGAACTCCAGTGAAAATAATGTAATAGAAAAAAAGGCTTCATTTTTACAATATCTGTGTATAAATGATTTAGTCAATGTTTGCCCGTTGTAAAAGCATTCCTGTCCCCGATTTACATTCTGACATTTATCAAATGCAACATTTTTACTGCTGGCTGGTGATGTCACTGGAAGTTGCTTTTTTTGACAGGTGGAAACAGCTGTAAACAGCTATTTCCCACAATGCAACGAGGTTTACAGACAGGAAAGGATGAGGGTGGGAACTCAATGGTGGATGACCAAGGTAAGGCAGAGTTATTAAATGCTTTCTTTGCTTATGTCTTCACAAAGGAAACAGCACTGTTGCAAATTACAGAGGCAGAAGAGTCTCAATCTTCTAACTGTAATATTAAATACTTAACGCAGGAAGAAGTGAAGGCAAGACTAAATAAATTAAAAATAGACAAGGCACCTGGCCCGGATGGCATGCATCCTCGGGTCCTAAGGGAATTAAGTTCAGTTATAGATAAACCCCTTTATCTTATCTTTTGTGACTCTCTTTCAACTGGCAGAGTCCCAGTGGATTGGCGTACAGCCCACATTTTCCCATTATTTAAGAAGGGCAAAAAATCAGATCCAGGAAATTATAGACCTGTAAGCTTAACATCAGTTGTATGCAAACTATTTGAGGGATTACTAAGAGATACTATACATGACTTCATAGTAGAAAATAATCTTATTTCTCAGCATCAACATGGGGTTACTAAAGACAGGTCCTGTTTGACTAACATGCTCAGCTTTTATGAGGTAGTGAATGCTAATATGGATATTGGGAATGCTGTAGATGTGATATACTTGGACTTTGCAAAGGCCTTCGACACTGTTCCCCACAAAAGTCTGATGCAAAAGTTGAGGATGCAAGGACTGGGGAAGAGTCTGTGTGCATGAATAGGGAACTGGCTAATGGACAGAAAACAAAGAGTTGTGGTGAATGGATCGTACTCAAAATGGGAGACTGTTAGCAGTGGGGTCCCACAGGGGTCTGTACTGGGTCCAGTGCTCTTCAATTTATTTATTAATGACCTAGTAGATGCAGTAGTGAGCAATGTTTCTATTTTTGCAGATGATACAAAATTGTGCAGAATCATCAACTCTCAGGAAGATAGTGTCATATTGCAACAGGATCTGGATAGGATGGCTATATGGGCACATTAATGGCAGATAACAGTAAACAAAGAGGTTGCTACTAAAATGTATACACCAGTACTTAGCAACACTTCCCAAACAATTCCTGTGTCAATTGAAAATATGTGAATCGATAGAATTCCTTTAACAGGAATACTTTTTTTTTTTGTGTATGTGTGTGTCTGCCGTTCTGTCTAGAGGGTTGTCTAAATGACTCAAACAGCAGACCCCCTTCACAAGGTACACCACATAACTTGATTTTGAAGAACTGTCATCATTCCAAGTTTTTACCCATACACCTCTTCTGGCTGAATTAACTAATGCTGTAGTTCTGGCCGTAAGTTTAACTGTATCATCTGAAGCGTCCACTAGATATTTGGAAGCATTCCAAACTTTAGGGAAATCATTAAAAATTTCCCAGAAATCCTCAAAAAAGTAGGTCAGTTTTGTTTGATACCCTTGAAAAATATGGATCTAATTTAGGCGGGGTTCCCCAAAACCCTGATCTTCAGGAGAAAGATAACATTTAGATAATGATCTGGGCCAAAAAAACCTTTTCCTAGATTATCCCACTCCGTAATCCTAATCTTAAGAGTAGCATGGACTGGAATAAGCCGAGAATGAGGATCCGCCAAACTCTCATACATTTGATCCAAAGGTGTCAAAGATTTCTGCTCAGACTTAATACCTATTAGTAAGTCTTTCATTAATTAAGGAAAAAAACATTACAGTTAGGGCTCTTTTCCACTATGAAATGCGATCGCAACCGCATTTGCGATCCCAATCGCACTTCAATTTCCTCTATGCGATTGCGCTACTATACTTATAGTACAGCTCAATTGCATACAATGCAGGAGGATGACGATTGTGCTTTGTCCAAATCGCATCGCAATCAGATTGCACTAATGGAAATTGCTGCTGATCACGTACCTCGTGATCAGAAACAAATCGTAACTCGCAGGGTAATGAAAAAAAGGCCCTTAGTCAGTTTTACTCAAATCTTCCTCCTAGTTTGATACATTTTCTCTGTGCAGAGAGAGTTACTATAAAGGAGGCAGCCCCAGCATTCCTTTACATGTGCATTTTTGTTTAAATTGCCTCTCCTTGCCCTGAATCTGTCTAGTTCTTTTAAATAATCTATTTAATTGCTGCAGCTTAGAAGAACTTCAAGAATGTTACACATGCAGGCTTTCTGATGTGAAATGTATCTGAAAACAGGTACCCAAGGGGTTAAAAACACAGCCTGGGTATTCTGGGATGCAGTTTGTTCTGCTCTCACTGCAGCTGCCTGGGAGGTCTGTCTCTTCATTAGCTTGCCTGTTATTGCTGGTTTATCGCCTTCTCTAAACAGAGAGGGTTTCTCTGCTCACATTTGCCAGCTTTAATTCTTATGAATTAACCTTCAGTGACCTGTGTTGTGATAATCTCCGCACAAGGCGGTAATTTCCCGCACCTGCTCAGGAATGATAGATTTTCATGCGGACACAGGTTTTATGAATGCACACTTTGCTAAATGGTGGGTAAAGTCCGCTGTTTTGAGCATTACCGCATGCAGGAATGCTCAATAAATAGAGGCCTTTGTCTCTTGGAAGCAGGAGTCATAGTTGGAGGTGCAGACAACATAGGAGATGATGGATTAGCTATAACAGGTAGATAAGCCATAGTAGTACTAGTCCCAGGCCCATCTGAAGCAGCTGAGGCGGTAGAAGCAATAGCTGAATCTTTAATTTCCTATTGCTGTGGACCTTCTCTGTACAATACTGGCACAATTTCCATTCAGAGTTGCCAATCTATGCTGACTGGACTGAGTAGAAGATTTTTCAGACTTTTCAACCTTCTCAGTCTTATGTCTTTTGGTGTATAAAACATAATAAACGATAGCCGGCCATTAGACAAATCCCTCTATACATAACATACATCCAGCCAAGCAGAAGAAACATAATCACATCTACTTGCCAGAGAGGGATCCTGGGCAGATTCAGCAGATTGTGCAGGAGCTAACCCAGAGGCGTCCTCCATGATCCCAGCCACAAACCAGAGTGCATCATGGACTCTACAAACTTATACCTGTGCTGCTGATTTGATGCAGCTGATCCAATTATGCATGCGGCCCCTGCCGGCTAAGCATATGCTTAATCAGCTTCTTGCCTTAAGGAATCAGCTGTATGCCGATTCCTAGTCACCGCCGCGGCCCCTGCCGCCCGGCTCAGACTTCAGATCACGCGGGACGCCAGCGCGTGACTACCTCCAGTTCAACCGGAAGTGAACTCTCTCCAATGCACGCACATGCGCGCATAAAGTTGCTGCCTCCGATGGAGAAGCCTCCTCCACGCTGCAGGGCTCCGACTGTTCACTGAGCAGTGCTGCTTGGAGCCCTGGAAAACGCTGCCCCTGCCGCCTGACATGGATGGCACTCCTGGAGACCTCTCCCATGCATCCCGTCCGGGACAGGAAACTAAACTGAGGTACTGTGGCAGGTGTAGTATCTTATATGTGGCTGCCTATTGCTTATGCAAATTCTTCTTTTAACAGTTTCCTGTCCACAGTGGGGAGGGAGACAAGTCTCATCCAGGGGTGCTGTCCGAAATAACGTTCTGGGAAAAATGGGATACAGTTGGGGACATCAAACTTGGAGAAGGACTTAGGAGTACTCATCGACAACAAGTTAAATAATTGTACTCAATGCCAAGCCGCTGCAGCTAAAGCTAACAAAATTTTGGGATGCATTAAAAGGGAAATAAAAACTCGAGATGCTAGCATAATATTGCCCCTGTTTAACTCTCTAGTAAGGCCACATCTGGAATATGGAATTCAGTTCTGGGCACCACATTACAAAAAAGATATTGCAGTTTTAGAGCAGGTGCAGAGACGAGCAACAAAATTGATACGTGGGATGGAAGGTCTCGCTTACCAAGAAAGGTTAGATAAACTGGGTTTATTTAGTCTAGAGAAAAGACGCCTTAGAGGAGATCTAATTAACATGTATAAATACATCAGAGGGCAATATAATAGCTAGGCAGATGAGCTTTTTGTCCCTAGGCCTTCTCAAAGGACTAGAGGACATGATCTGCGCATGGAGGAAAAACGTTTTAGCCATTTATTTAGGAAAGGGTTCTTTACAGTAAGAGTGATTAAGATGTGGAATGCATTGCCACAGGAAGTCGTTATGGCAAACTCTATACCTGCATTTAAAGGGGGCTTAGATGCCTTCCTTGCGTGAAAGACATCCATGGCTACAATAACTACGTAATGCCTAATGATGTTGATCCAGGGATTTTATCTGATTGCCATCTGGAGTCGGGAAGGAATTTTTCCCTTTTGGGGCTAATTGGACCATGCCTTGTAAGGGTTTTTTTCGCCTTCCTCTGGATCAACAGGGATATGTGAGGGAGCAGGCTGGAGTTGTACTTTGTACTGTTTGAACTCGATGGACGTATGTCTTTTTTCAACCAAAATAACTATGTAACTATGTAACTGCCAGGACCATGGTCCTCACAATTTCCTGTGGGAGGAATACAGAGCCCCCTGATGATCCATTTGTGAAAAAGGAATAGATTTTTCATGTAAAAGGGGGTATCAGCTACTGATTGGGATGAAGTTCAATTCTTGGTCACAGTTTCTCTTTAAGTGTAGTTTGCTGATATTGCAAATAACAGAATAATTTTATATCATTAGCTGCTATTTAATTCACTTTTCTGAGTTATCTTACAGGAAATACTGTATTTCTATTACTTATCAATAAAATATGTTTTAAGCCCCCAGAAATAAAGAACATATATTTGGTTTGATATTACTTCTTCACCTATTTTTTTATATGTTTCAGTTGACAGGTGCTGAAAAATGATTTTGTAGATCAGATGAAAATTAATCTCCTGGGAGAAAACTCAAGAAAAAATTAATTCTGTAGAGGCCACTGGCCTCAATTCACTAAGATCATGCTGGAGATAATAAGGCAAGAGAAAACTTACCTCCACATAAGAGAGAGTTATCTTATCTCTTCGTTCCTTAAGTTACCTCCTCTGTAGTTAAGTTACCTCCGCTGTAGTTATTTTACCTCCTCTGTAGTTATTTTCACATGCAGTTACTAAAGAGCCTGTCTTTAACTCTGGAGTTATTTTAAGGATTGAAGAGTTAACTTAAAGACAGAATAGTTAACTTTAGGTTTGCCTGAGGTAAAATGTTTCCTGGATACTACATGCCTTATCACCATGGTAACAACTCTAGAAGAGTTATTAAAGACAGGAGATAAGCTTAGTGAATTGAGGCCACTGTGTGATATTTTACCATCAGCTCTTTCTTTAAACCCAGTGCACTGTGTTATGTTTTCTGGTTATATATTGAAAATGCACACCACCAATTAACATTTCAAGGCCGAAACCACACATGTCCTGCTGCTGGTGCTAATAGTGTCTCAGGCATATATAGTACCTGCGTGTATATGCCTGAGACACTATAGACCTGATTCAATACACTTTTTCTCCTAATTTATCTCCTAGGAGATAATTTTTAATATTCTGTTTAAAATAACATTTCAACACTCTGCAATTGAAAATCTACCCAAAAGTAGGTGAAAAAGTACTGTGAAATTACTTTGAGTATTATCTTGCTGGTGACTTAAAAGGCATTTTATTGATAAGATGTGAAAATATCACCTAGGAGGAAAAAATATTAATTGGATTGGGCCCTTTGAGTCCACAAAATTGTTGATCAGTCACTCATCATCTGTCCTTCACCACTCACTGGATGACTTTACATCAGCCAGGGAATACTTCTATTCAGAACAGTTTGCACCCCCACCAAAGAAGTGAGGGGGAAAGCATGACAGTCAGGTCGCTTTGGTACCTGCCTCCCGCCATGCAGCACCTGCTCTTGGGTGCTGCCATAGACTGTAATGTTACCACTTAACTCAAAGTAGACATCTATATGCATCCACTTTGAGCTGCCTGAAGTCAATCTGAACGTGACAGTGTGTCCGGTGTTGTCTTAGTGGGTTCACACATATGCAGGGCCGGTTCCCTCATGAAGCAAGGTGAAACATTTGCATCAGGCACAGATATTTCAGGGGCAGCATTTTTGTACTGTGTGTACCTTCTAGAGGAGGAATGGAGTGGTTGAGGGTGAGCAGTTATTTGTCACAGACTCACACCCAGCCAATGTGCTATTGTGTCGAGCTGTAGCATGTCATGTAAGAACATTACGAGAGATACAGACTAACCAGCAAGCTCATGGTGACCCAGAACTCATTGGAGTGTGTAAGGGACTACAATGATCCTAAAAGCCCCCTTACTAAGATGTTAAGAAAAACAAAAGTTTGCTTTCTTAAAACAAAGAATTTGCAATTTGCAAATTCAGGTTGGAGTGAGCTTGAGATGTCTCCCAGGGCATGTAAGAACATTAAATGAAGCAAAGTAAATTGTCGGGTGCTGTCTGATCATTCCAAATCAGGGGGGGAATTCTGTGTTCCCTGAGCCAATAGAAGTGCTTACTGTAACTGTAACTGTTGCTCTGGTCATTTAAACATTAGGAAGGGGGAAAATGAAAAAATTTTGGTTTTTTTTGTGTTTATGGGGAAAAAATATTACCCAAGGAAAGCCTAGTTGTCTTGAAAAAAACAATGTATGTATCACTTGTTTAGCATAGTTGATAAAAATGTTATTGCTGTATCAATAGCAACACGGCTGACACTGGCGTAACTACCGTACCTGCAAGGGATGAAGGCGTGGGGGGCACAGGGGAAGAAGCCCGAGAGGGGGCTCGCGGCTCATTAACAAGCGTGCGGACGCAACAAAAAATATTTTTGTTGCTGTTTCTTTAGCGTTCGACAGTGGGCACTAGGACCTGGGGGTATATTTATTTTCTACCTCCTGCTTGCATGCTTCCTCGGCCCCCGGTCCCTGCCCCCTCAAGCACGCAGGATGGACATATGCAGGGTGACATATTCCCTTCACTTTCAGGTCCTGCTGCAGGCCAGGAGGAAGATGTGAGACTGCTGCTGCTGTCAGTTGTGAGGCACTATGTGTGGGTGTGGGTGCTGTGTAGAGTGTGTGTGTGTTGTGTAGAGTGTGTGTGCGTGTTGTGTAGTGTGTATATGTGTGTGTGTTGTGTAGATTGTGTTTGCACATTGTGTGTGTACTGTATATGTACTGTACTGTATATGTAGTGTCTCTTTGTGTGTGTGCAGGCTTGTTGTGACACAGCCTGACTGCGGCTGTGTGGGTCTGGACTGGGACTGAGGATTAGAGACACTCAGGCTGGGGGACAGGAAAGACTGTAGAGGCTGGGGCTACAGAGAGGTCACAGGGAGGGTGATACATACATACACACACACACACACACACACACACACACACACACACACACACACACACACACACACACACACACACACACACACACTGCAGCCCATAATTATTCATACCTGTAACGATTGCGGGGTGGTTTCCGTGGTCAACGCACAAGATGCGCGCTGACACAGCAGAAATCCTCCACAAGCGTATAATTAAGATAGATCCCAGGTTAGGTGCTATGCACCTGTAGAGGGCAATTCCCACCGGCAGATGGAGCTGTGGAGTGCAGACGAGCACAGCCTCTGCACGGCCACAGATGCCAGTGGGTAATTGTACAGATAAAGGCAAGTAGGGCACGATAGCCCTCTAAGAGAGAGAGCACAGAGACAGACTAAATGTGTGTTCCCCAATCTAGTCGCTACCCAGCGATGGTGAACACACATCCGCAGAAACGCAATCGCAGGAGAGAGGCGATTGCCAGAAGTGACACAAGACCGAATCAAGACAGAGCACGAGAGGAGCAAAGGCACAGCAAACAACAATGAGAGATAAGGAAAATAACAAACGCTAGGTAAACGCGAACACCGCACTCATTCGCAACAGCGAACACGTTTACGGCGCGGTCTCCGCACGATAAGCGCAACAGAGACAAGCACGCCACCCTTAATAAACCAATGACACACAAACACGAAATAGAGAACGCGAATGCTTGCTTAACGGTTACCTCACCGAGCCTACAACAAGCGTTCGTATCAGACAAAACAGAGAGAAGGAACCACCGCTGCTACCGCTAGAGCGAGTGGGATGCAGACAGACAAACGAAAAGGAACAGGAATAGGTCAGATAAGATCCATCGCTCTTCCGCCAGAGCGAGTGCGATCCGGGTTCAGGGACAGGAGCGGAAGGATCCACTGCTCTTTCCGCCAGCGCGAGTGTGAACCAAGTATAGAATAGGTTTAGCAGGATCCACTGCTCTTTCCGCCAGAGCGAGTGTGAACCAAGTACAGAATAGGTTTAGCAGGAACCACAGCAAGACAGACAGATGAGGTAGCCAGTAGCAACCGCTGCTGCAGCTTACCCTCCAAGAATACAGATCAGAAGGATCCACAGCCGCTACCGCTAGAGGCTAGTGCGACCCAAACAGATGAACAGAAGGGGCTACCAGTAGCAACCGCTGCTCTGGTTAGCACCCCCAGACAGACAGAACGATTTCCTGTCGACCACCGCTGGCGACAGGACAATCGCAGCAAGAGGCAACACAGACAAAACAGATAAAGCAACCTGACTTGCACTAGAGGGGCTGCCTAGTGCAATCCCGAGAATTACTCTAAGATAAACTTTAGCAAACAAACAGGGCTGATACTCTAGGAGATCATCAGTAACAAACCATGAAGGATGACCAGCAAAGGATTCTGGGAGAACCTGGCTTTTATACTGCCAGCCTTCAAAGGAGGCAGCTGGGCGATTTGCATAACAAATGTATGCAAATTCCTCAGCAGCAGAGCAGGTCTGAAACTTGCAAAGAATAGACAGGTCTCTCTTCCAGAGACCTGCAGCCCACAGACTAGAGGAATGGTCAAACAGCTGTCTGCCTGTGCAGCCAGCTGAGCGGATCATTACAATACCCCTGGCAAATTTTGACTAAAAGTTACTTTTATTCAACCAGCAAGTATTTTTTTTGAAGGGAAATTACATGGGTGTCTCCCAAAAGATAATAAGACAATGTACAAAAGGCATTATTGTGGGGAAAAAATTCTCAGCTTTTATTTACATTTGATCAAAAAGGGTCCTGTCCAAAATTATTCATACTCTTCACAAACTGTCAAAGTCTGTGGGAAAATCCAAAGTTCTATATCATTCCCAATAGTCCAAGCCGTTCTAAAGCATCCTAATTACCCTGATTGATTGCGAACAGCTGTTTTAATCAACTCAACAGGTGAAAAAAACAGCAGCTCTCTGTAGTTGTTTTGTGGACAGTCATGCTAAGACAAAGGAGCTCAGTGAGGACCTGCAGCTGTTCATTGTGGCTGTTCACAAGTCAGGAAAGGGCTACAAGGCCATTTCTAAATGTTCCAGTGGCTATAGTGCAAAGTATAATAATAAAAAAAAAGGTGTTCCGCACTGTAGAAAATCTTAGAGGAAGTGCTTGGAAGCCAAAAGTGACACCTGTGCTGGCCAGGAGGATAGTGAGAGAGGTGAAAAAGAATCCATGGATCACCATCAAGGCCATCCTGGTGAATCGGTGCTCTGCTGGTGGCAATGTCTCAAGGCAGACAATCCAACGGACACTGCACAATGCTGGGTTCCACGGATGCAGACCAAGGAGGACGCCACTTCTCCAGATAAGGCACACAAAAGCTTGCTTGGCCTTTGCAAATGCTCACCTGGACAAAGAAAAAGACTTCTGGTCTTCTGTGTTATAGTCAGATGAAACGAAAATTGAATTGTTTGGTCACAATGATGTTTCCTTCATTTGGCTGAAAAAGAAGATGCCTTCAACCCAAAGAACTTCCTCCCCACTGTCAAACATGGTGGTGGTGGGAAGTTAATGCTTTGGGGTGTTTTTCAGCCAATGGACCAGGTAACTTAACCACTTCACCACTGAGGGGTTTTACCCCCTGAGCACCAGAGCAATTTTCACCTTTCAGCGCTCCTTCCATTCATTCGTCTATAACTTTATCATTACTTATCGCAATGAAATGAACTATATCTTGTTTTTTCCGCCACCAATTAGGCTTTCTTTAGGTGGGACATTATGCCAAGAATTATTTTTTTCTAAATGTGTTTTAATGGGAAAATAGGAAAAATGTGGGGAAAAAAATAATTATTTTTCAGTTTTCGGCCATTATAGTTTTTAAATAATGCATGCTACTGTAATTAAAACCCATGAAATGTATTTGCCCTTTTGTCCCGGTTATAAAACCATTTAAATTATGTCCCTATCACAATGTTTGGCGCCAATATTTTATTTGGAAATAAAGGTGCATTTTTTTCATTTTTGCGTCCATCCCTAATTACAAGCCCATAGTTTATAAAGTAACAGTGTTATACCCTCTTGACATAAATATTTAAAAAGTTCAGTCCCTAAGGTAACTATTTATGTATTTTTTTTAATTGTACATTTTTTAATTTTTTTTTAATTACAAAAAAAAAAAAAAATGGGGAGTGTGGGAGGTAATGAGTTAATTTTATGTGTAAAAGTCATTTATTTGTATGTGAAAAATGTGTAGGGTGTAGTTTACTATTTGGCCACAAGATGGCCACAGTAACTTTTTGTTTTAATGCGACCTCCAAGCTTCCTTCCGGAAGCTTGGAGGAAGTATAATGAGGCTGGACACGTGAGTTTTTTCTCACAATGATCGCGCTGCCCATAGAGCAGCGGATCATTACGGGGCTTAGATCAACGAACGGGAATGGATTTTCCCGTTCATTGATCTCTGGGCGAGCGGGCGGCGGCGTGTTTACTAGCGGCGGGCGGCGTGTTTACGAGCGGGAGCGCGGACAGCGTCGGGAACGCGGAAAGTACGTATTTCTCCGTCCCTGGTTGTTAAAGGATGGAAAAAGGGGCGGTGAAATACGTACGCGCGGGGGTAAAGTGGTTAATCACAGTAAACGGCACCATGAAAAAAGAGCAATACATGAGGATTCTCGACGACAACCACCAGACAGTCTGCAGAGAAACTAGGCCTTGGGCACCAGTGGACATTTCAGCATGACAACAACCCCAGCAAAAGTGGTGAATAAATGGTTAGCAGATAACAACATTAATGTTTTGGAGTGGCCCAGCCAGAGTCCTGACATGAATTCAATTGAGAATCTGTGGAGGGAGCTAAAGATCAGGGTGATGGAAAGAAGACCCTCCAACCTGAATGATTTGAATCTCATTGCTAAAGATGAATGGGCAAAAATACTTGTGGAGACATGCGCAAAGCTGGTCTGCAATTCTAGGAAGCATTTGATTGCTGTAATAGCAATAAAGGCTTTTTCTATTGATTATTGAGAAGGGCATGAATAACTCTGGACTGGACACTTTTTTCTCAAATGTAAATAGAAGCTGAGAATGTTTTATATTCCAAAATAATGCCTCTTGTCTTTTGGGAGACACTTATGTCATTTCCCATCAAAAAATTACTTGTTGGTTGAAAAAAAAAGTAACTTTAAGTCAAAATTTGCCAGCGGTATCAATTAGTGAATGCAGGGGTACTTATTAAAAGGTGCCTATGGCGGTGCCTGAGAAGTTAATTGTTTTTGTTGCAGTGATTGGGAGGGGGATAGGGAGAAAGGGGTAGTGGTGTTTAGGGTTAGGCGTCAGGTAGGAAATTTGAGTAGGGAGTGGGAAGGTTAAGGCTAGGCATCGAGGAGGGGGGAATGTTTGGATATGGAGGGGGCCCCATCCAAAGTTTCGCAGGGGGGCCTAGTGGTTTCAAGTTATGCCCCTGACAGCTGATAAAATGGTTAAGAACCTTAATGTAATGAGGGTATATTACTGTTATTTTAGCTTGTAATTATTGATAAAGTAGAAAAAAAATAAAAGACAGAAAACAAAAACAAAAGACAGAAAAAATACACCTTTATAAATAATATAATTTGTACTAGGGACATAATTTAAACGTTGTAATAACTGGGACAAATGGTCAGATAAAATGTGTGGGTTTTATTCACGGTAGCATTGTTTACTTTAAAACTATAGGGGATGGAATTTATGAGATTGTGTATTTTTTTCATTTTTTTCCTTGACTTTCCCTTTAAAATGCATAGAAAATAAAGTAATTACTGAAAACAAATATCAACCCCCTAAAAGCTAACTTGTGACAAAAAAAAGTTCATTTAGGTGTGATAAGTAGCGATAAATGTATTGGTGAATGATGAGATGAGCTCTGATGAAAATTGCTTCTGTATGTGAAGGGTTTATTTTAAAACTATAGGGGATATAATAATTGAAATTGTATATTTTTCATGTATTATCTTAATTTTCCCTTTAAAATGCATAGGAAATAAAGTAATTACTGAAGAAAAAGTATCAACCCCCAAAAAACCTTAATTGTAGCACACACAAAAAAAATTAGGTGTGATGAGTAATGATAAAGTTATTGGCGAATGAATGGGAAAAGCTCTGATGAAAATTGCTTCCATCTTTACAGGATGCATGAGATGAAATTAAGATAAATCAGATTTACTTACCCTGGGCTTCCTCCAGTACCTAAAAGCCTATGTGTCCTTTGCCGCAGCTTCGTTCTCAGCCAGTCTCCTGCAGTCCCCTCTGTTTTGCACAGACTTAGTTCTTCTGCACCTTTGCAGAATGCTCCTTTGATTGCGAGCAGCATGTTTGCGCATACTCCGAAGCCGTCGGTGGGACCAAGTCAGCGCCCTCTGCAGAGGTGTCCCCCAGGAGACTGGTTGAGAGCAGAGCTGTGGCGAGGAACACATAGGCTTCTAGGTGCTGGAGGAAGCCCCAGGTAAGTAAATCTGATTTTTTTAAAATTTGGCCTTATCTTGGTATCTTTTAAGGTGAAACCAATCCGTGGGTTGAAGTGGTTAATTATGGCTTTTGTGGCGCAGGGGGAATTTTTGTTAAATCACTGTAATTCAGGTGCCAGCAATTGCTGGATCACGAATTACGTATCTAAAGGGACTAATTAGGTAATCCGGTGGGGAATATATTTGTTATATTCCCCTACATTACCTAGAACCATCTCTCGGTCTCTGGATGCACCCAAATTAACAAAGTCAGAACCATATGTACATAAAACTTGGACCATGCTACTCCTTTTCTGCCTCCAGTCCTTACCACTTCCACTTCTATTTCCGCAACTCCTTCAGAGGAGCCTATACTGGGGGACAAAGGGACCTAGGGAGGGCACCCATGATAGGGCGAGCCAGGCAACCAGCATTTACAGGGGTCACTTTAGTGGGGAGGGGAATGGAAGTCAGGGACCCTTGATTTCAAAGGTGGGAGACTGGGTCAAGGGTGCTAGTATTTAAGGGGGGGGGGGGGGGGCGGAGCAGTTTTCCCTAGAGATTCTTCTAGAATCGAGCTGATGGGAAGCAAGCCTGTTTCCCTCTGGAAGATCGCTACCTGATGGCGGACATGGAGGCCTTGGTGCGGAGGATACGCGAAGAAGCAGCTGCTCGGGGTTCTGGCTGGGTCTCCAGCCAGATGAGTGAGCTGGCATCCTCCGTTGCTGCAGGGGTGTCCATGTGCGCTAGGAGATCCTGTCCTCCAAAGCACCTTAGCCAGGACACCTCCCCCAGAGCTCAGCACAGCCTTGGGAGCCCTATTCAGGACCCTTCGACCCCTTCTGTCAAGGAGCGGGTGCCTCCGCCCACAGAGTAATGGCTGCCATCTCCATGGAGCAGGCCACGTCCTCTAGTCCTGGATCGGTCGGCCCGGCGGGGCACTCCACGGCTGCCTTGGATGGTGGGCAGGCCTCGTCTTCTGGGCAGCACCTGCAGGCCCAGGCAGGTGGATCCACGGCTGCTTGCTCCGGTGAGCAGGCCCCCTCACAATCCCCCTCAACCAGCACTAGCTGAGGACTCAGAAGCAGCGGAAAAAGGCCCAGGTTGGGGATGAAGGGGCGGCGAGCCCTCCTAGAGGAGTTGCCAGGGTTTCCCCCAGGCAGAGCTCATGCTCCTCCTCGGAGGGTGAAGTATCTGATGATGGTCTTCCTGGCGGATCCGGCTGACCTGGGCTCAAAGTCGGTGCAGCCAGGTGAGATGCAAGGGAATGGGGGTGCCCCAGTAGGAATAGTTTTGGGGAAGAGTAGTGGGAGGGCTCCCGGGGGTAGTGGGGGTCTTGCTGTTGCTGTGCCATCTACTGTTGCTGCTGCTTCTCTCCCTTCTGCTTTGTCTCTTGTGAATTCTCTGCTAGCGGGTCTCAGGGAAGTGTTACAGGGTGAGCAGAACACTCCAGCAGGGTTGTCTCCGACAGCTGCATGGACAGGGGGCTCGGTTCAGGGTATAGGGGGGTCAGGGCCAGGTGATCTTGGGGGGGGACGGTTGGGTCTGTTGCAGTATCAGAGGGATATCAGAGGGAGTCGTAGGGGCTAAGGACATGCCTGCCCCTGTGGTGGCTGCCCCCCCGTGGCCCCTTTTGTTGAACCCCCCTTAGCCAACCTGGTAGTTTCCCCTTTGGGTCTGGTCCCAAAGAAGGAACCTAACACATACTGTCTGATTCATCACCTGTCCCACCCAAAAGGTTTGTTGGTCAATGATGGCATAGATCCGGAGATGTCATCGGTGGTTTATACATCCTTTGACCAGGCGGTTAGATGGGTTAAGCGCATAAGCCAAGGGGTGTTAATGGCTAAGACGGATGTGGAATCTGAATTCCGTTTGTTGCCAGTTCACCCTAACAGTTTCAATTTGTTGTGCTGTTTTTGCGAGTTTTTACGTGGATCTGTGCCTCCCCATGGGCTGTTCAATATCCTGTGATTATTTAGAAACTTTCAGCACTTTTGTGGAATGGGTGGTGAAGGAGAAGTCAGGTTCAGGATAAGTCATTCACTACCTGGGCGACTTTCTGTTCCTGGGACCGAAGGATACGTCTCTGTGTGCGTACCTCTTAGCCACCATACAGCAGGTCTGTTGGTCTTTCGGCATTCCCCTTGCGGAGGATAAGACAGAGGGCCCACAGACATGTATCAAGTTCTTGGGGATTGTCATTGATTCGGTCACCATGAAATGTCGTCTACCTGAGGACAAAGTGTCGGACCTGAGAGAGTGCACAGCCAGCGCATTGGGGGGTAAGAAGATCCAGGGACTTCAGTCGTTGCTAGGTGAGCTTTGCCTGCAGGATCATGCCCGTGGGGCATGTTTTCTGCAGGCGTACAGGCGCCGTACGGTTAACTGGGGAGCATCGAGAAGATTTGGTTATTGTGGCTCTCCTTAGAGAACTTTAATGGGCGTTTGGTTCCATGAATTGGAACTTTTTACGGACGCTTCGGGGTCTTTCGGCTATGGGGCCTACTTCACTGGTCAATGGAGTGCAGCCCCATGGCCGGAAGACTGGGTACAGGTGGGTTTCACGAGGAATCTGTTACTAGAGTTATTTCCGATAGTGGTCACGGTAGAGTTATAGGGTCAGTGCCTCAAGAACAAAAGAATCAGGTTTAACTGCGACAATTTGGGAGTAGTTACAGCCATTAATAAGGTCTCGGCCTCTTCCCCCCCCCCCCCCTGCTGTTCATTTGTTGTTCTATCCTAAATCAACACCAATGGGAATTCAGACAAACAGCTCCAACATTGTGGGCAGCCTTGGTGTGCTAATCGATGGGGAATTGAGTTTCAGGAACCAAATCTCATCCATAGTCAAATCTTCCTACTTTCATTTGAAGAACATTGCAAAAATGAAACATCTGATTCCCCCAGAGGATCTTCCAACCTTAGTTCACGCCTTCATCACATCACGGCTGGACTACTGCAATGCCCTTTATGCAGGCCTCCCCAAAAAGGACTTGCTCCGCCTGCAATTCGTGCAGAATGCTGCTGCCAGATTGCTAACACACCAGCCTCGCCACTGTCACATTACTCCGATCCTTCGCTCACTGCACTGGCTACCAGTAGAATGGAGAATACTCTTCAAGATTGGACTGCTGACATTCAAATCCCTGCACAATGAGGGCCCTGGATACATGAAGGACTTGCTGAAGCTGCACCACACCTTTCACAACCTCAGATCAGCAGGTTGGTGACTCCCAGAGTGCACCTCAAAACCTTTGGAGACAAAGCTTTCTGTCAATCTGCCCCTACTCTTTGGAACTCCCTGCCACACCCAGTAAAGACAGCCCCATCCCTGGAGTTATTCAAATCCAGACTGAAAAGCCACCTGTTTAGCCTGGCATTTCCGGACTTATAGAATTCTTCCTCTGTACCACGATTAACCAATCAACCAATAATTGGTCTGAGCCATGCTTATGCGCTTTGAGTCCTACGGGAGAAAAGCGCTTTACAAATGTTATTTGTTGTTGTTGCGTGTTTATCTCCGGAGATCAAAAACGGATCAATTGGGTAAGGGAAGGATGGTCACACATTGTTCCCGGTACTGGGCTCATTAGTCTACCCGGTAACGATGGTTCAATCCCTCTTGTCTATAAGGCCCACGCAGGGGGTTTCCTTCCTTTGGCATGAGGCAGGGACTCCGCTGTCCTGCTTACAGTTTGTCTCAGTGTTTAGGAAGGTGTTAGGCTTGTTGGGTTACTCTCCCAAGAGCTTTGCGTCCCATTTTTTCAGGATTGGAGCGACCACCGAAGCTGCGAGATGGGGCCTTAGCAATTCATGGATTGAGTGCATTGGTCGCTGGGCGTTTTCTTTCCTACGTTCGCCCCCACTTGTTGGAGCAGGCAGTCGGTGGGTGGCTGTTTGGGTTATGCCATGATAGCTGGTTACTTGTTGTTTTTTGTGTTGTTGTGTATATCAGACTCCTCCCCCTGCCTTGTGTGGCTCCTCGGCCATTCCTATGTTGCTTGGGGTTCTCGGTGAGGTGGAGCGCGGCCGGAAGGCCATCAGTTGGAACTGTCGCGTGCACAGGCTCTTTTGCAGTGGATGGGGGTACCTGGTGTGTTGTGGAACAGCGTGGTACCCGTGGTTCATCACTTTGCCAGACTGGACCGTGCCCCGGACATCTTGGTCATACACGCGGGTGGTAATGACCTGGCCTCACAACGTACCAGGCAGACATTGCAAAGGATATGAAGTTTGAAGTTTGACTTCTTGCGTCTGCGAGACAGTTTTCTGGGTACGGTGATAGTGTGGTTCGAAGGTTGTCATGGAGATGGGCCAGGTTAGTTGAGAGGGTGAATAGGTCTAGGAAGAAGCTCAACCGGGAGATGTCCCATTTCGTTGTAAGAAATGGAGGGGTGGCAGTGTGGCATGCAGACTTACAGATGGACGGGGTTCACCTAAATGCCGTGGGCACTGACCTCTGGTCTTTGGCCCTCAGCGAGGGCATTCAGCGGGCTCTTCAGTTGTCAATTTGCAGTCCAGTGTTTTATTTAATGGTGGAGGGTTATGGTATACCCTGTGGGTATGCTGCAAAAAGTCACAAATGTTGCACCAACATATAAATCATTGACAAATACTTAAAGACTTTGTGCTGCCTCACAGTCCACTAAGGAGTAAAAAAAAAAGTCCAGCTACACAGCCAGCGGGTCAAATCCACTCCGATCTTCACATCCAGTAAACCTCAGAAGAAAAAACAGAAGAAAAAGATCTTCATCGCATAAACTATCAGATCAATGAGACCAATCTTCCACCAATTATGGCCCGTGCAATGTCCTATAGGGCATCACCACTTGCTCGTGCTCCACCACCTATAGGGACCGCTCTCACCTCAGGCTATGGCTGCCTAGACCCACAGACAGCTTACGCAGCATGTGATTCCAGCCGATCAATTTTTCCACTTCCTTACACCTTCCAGCGTAACGCACAAGCAATTATCCCATAAAAAACATAAAATTACAGATCATTGTGCAGGCTGCAAAACTAGCCTTATGGAGGGAGACCAATGCCAGGAAAAGTCACCGTGCTTTGTTTATGGGGACCACCTCCTATACACACTGTGTCAACCACACCTCCAGGGATCATGCTCACCTTGTAAACAGGCTGCCCCAATCATAGACCGCTTAACAGCATATGTGTGCACGATCCTGTGACTCCCAGTCCCAGCACTCCTCTGTCAATATTGGTTACACCCTCCACTGCGTCCAGAATAAATCGCAGCCCACTGCAACTAGATAAAGCTAATATGGCATAAAACCTTCTATTAAAATAATAAAAAATAGTAGCGCTACTCACAAACATAGAAAAAATACAGGCACATCATGTATAAAACAAGGACGTCTCCTTCGTGCACTGCTGCTTCCTGCCCGCTAAGCCACGCCCTACGCGTTTTGTCTATCGACTCATCAGGGGCTCTGGGTCAGGTTTGGCTTGCAGTGCTAAAATACCCTCCCCTCATGCATATTCATCACCTTTTCGCGCCCATATTCTCATTAGCCCCCCTTACATGTATAATGACATTATCCACTTATGATGCACAAACCTTGCACACCTACTGCTGTGCTTTAATTTCCCTAATCAAACTGGTTCCACACCATAACTATTACCTCCAAATAGGTACTAGTATCCTCCTACTCCACGTTACTAACCCACCAACACACTACAAAACTACAAACCCAAAACACCATAAACACAAAAATATAAATATATATAAAAATTCAAAAAATATATATATATAAAAAAATAGAATAAAACAATTCTAAAAAAAAAAAAAATATTATATATATATCGCTGAAGCAGACAAGCTGGTAAATATACAGAGGTCTGTGGGAAAAACTCAGCTCTTTCCCTATTGTAAAGACTGCATGTAGACAGCTACATAAGGTATGTCACAGGTTGAAAAGTTTTTGACAGTCCCTAAACTCCAGGAGGGCTGCCTGCAGCTTGTGTGAGAGGCTGACCATCCCTTACATTCTCCACACCCCTATAGACGGTATACCTATATCATTCCTCTATTCCCACAATCCTCCCCACCATGTTGTTAATGTTTTGTTTTTGCTTTGGCAATGCTAAAATGCTAAAATGTATTTGGTCCTGCCAATAAAGCTTTTTTTTGGATTTGGCTGGCAGGGACAGGAGACACAGTACATGCAAGTAGCCTCTGTGTGATGTGGGACTGCAATACAGATAGCGATCTGCTCTATCTCAGTCTCTCCACTCCACCTGGGGGGCAATCTCCCCCCAGGCCCCCTTTCATTCAGTGATTTAGGGCTGGTGTCTGGTGTATTCAGGTTTGTTGTTGTAAAGCAATGCAAAATACTAGGCTAGCTGATAAAACTGCAATTAAAGGGCAGGCAAGCTGGTATATATACACAGCATGATGCAGAGCTTGCCTGGAGGGTCCGTGGGCAAAAATATGTCTCTCCCCTATGTCATAATGACTGCATCTTGTTAAACAAGGTGAACATTTTTTGACAGTCCCTAGACTCCAGGAGGGCTGCTTTCTGACTTGTGTGAGAGACTGGCAAGGACAGGAGTCCTATTACAGGCAAGTAGCCTCTGTGTGATGTGGGACTGCAATACAGATAATGCTCCATCTCAGGCTATTCTCAATTTCTCTCCACTCCTCTTCTCTCTGGGCTAGTGAACGCCAAAATCACAATAGCAATCGCTAGCAATTAGTGAGTGTGATTTTTAGAGTGATTTCTGAATGAATCACTCAAAAAAATGCTACATGCGGTATACCTGCGATTTTGAAAAAATCACAACGCTGCTGTGGGAACACCCACATAGGGTAACATTAGCCAAGCACTTTTCAAATCAATGTTGATTTGAAAAACGCTCAGAAGCCCTCTTGCTTGGCACCAGCCCTCCTTCATTCACCTTTGTTTCCCTCTTCCCCTAGTGCTGGCTGGCTGTGTCTTCTTGTCATACAGGAAAGCTAAATAAAAGTGCAATCCTGGTGAGGCAAATTATTATTATTTAGTATTTATATAGCGCCGCCATCTTCCGCAGATGCATATATCCCTGCATCATATGGGTATCGCTTGCGCTATGTGACATGTGACATATTCCACTGAATTGTCCATACTAAGTCTATCTCCCGTTCCTCTCTTGTAGAGTTGTTCCAGCGCTGTCCCCTGTTCAAATTTGCTGCTTCCAGAATCCCTCAGAAACACTTGTGTCCTTGAGTACTTCCAAAGATAGGCAGCTCCATAATACGCCAGCGCACTTTTGTGCATGGGCAGTAGGGAGCCACCTGTATTCAGAAGCACTCTGGGACATAAGTGCTTCTGGACCTTTCAGGAATCCCCCCGTTAAAAATCCTGCGTTTGCCCCTGTATGTATGTATATATATATATATATATATATATATATATATATATAATTTTAAACATTCAGGATTTGTAGTTTTGTAGTGTGTTGGTGGGTTAGTAACGTGGAGTAGGGGGATACTAGTACCTGTTTGGAGGTAATAGTTATGGTGTGGAACCAGTTTGGTGTCACGATTAGAGTGGTAGACATGGCGCACAGCGGATATAAATGTCAGAAAAAACACAATTAAACTTTTTTTAAGGGGGGAGGTGAGGTCCTTCGGATGGGGGAAGCAAGAATAATGGGGGGATGTAGTCAGAGCACAATATTTTTTGGGTTATGGCACTGAGATGTTGATGATGGCCATATAATGGGGCACTGTCGAGAAGGATAGGGGTATATGTATGCCACAATCTAATGGGGATGAGATTCTGAGTTTTTGGTGGGTTAAGATTGTATAAAGGGTGTTTAATGTAACAAATTACACTATTCTGGGGTCTTAATCATATGAGAAGGTAAGGGCACATATAATTATAGGTGGCCATGTGTATTTATTGAATAGATGGGAATGTGGACTAATGCATAGTAACAAATGGGTATGGGGGAATTTCACACTATATATAACTGAATTGGATATCTGATATATGATATGATAGGATATATAACTGAATTGTATATAACTGAACTGTAGCAGTTAAGAGTGTAGTAATATGTCACTGTTTGGCAGATAGATGTGAACAAGTGTGGATACTCGGGTGGATAGGGGAGGCAGTTGGTCCTTATTGATTGTTTAAATTTAATTTAGTTCTTTTGGATGTAAATGATGCAGGAACTATGCATGGACCTTAGCTCAAGCAAAGCTGCATTTGTGATATACGATGTTGGTAAGGTTGCTACAGCAACCGGAGATTGAGATGGTGAGTCGACCAGCACATGCGCCCAATGATGGCCCAAGTGAGCATACGGAAGCGGTATCCTAGGCCCTCGCGGGTGTACAAGTGCAGCAGCGCAGAAGGTCTGGGGGGGCTGGAGATGGCGCGTGCACACAATTTGCCTTGGTTGTGGAGCGTGGATTGGTGTTTGCGCTCCACGGAAGGTAAAGTCTCGCAGGATCTGAGGCAGCGCAGGCGCATAGTGGAGGAGCGGTGTAGCGATATTAGGTAAATTTGAGCAATAGGATATATGATTAGGGAAATTAAAGCACAGCAGTAGGCGTGCAAGGTTTTTGCATCATAGGCAGATAATGTCATTATACATGTAAGGGGGGCTAATGAGAATATGGGCACGAAAAGGTGATGAATATGCATGAGGGGAGGGTATTTTAGCACTGCAAGCCAATCCTGACCCAGAGCCCCTGATGAGTCGATAGACGAAATGCGTAGGGCGTGGCTTAGCGGCCAGGAAGCAGCAGTGCACGAAGGAGACGTCCTTGTTTTATACATGAAGTGCCTGTATTTTTTCTATGTTTGTGAGTAGCGCTACTATTTTTTATTAATCTTAATAAAAGGTTTTATGCCATATTAGCTTTATCTAGTTGAAGTGGGCTGCGATTTATTCTGGAAGCTGTGGAGGGTGTAACCAATATTGATAGAGGAGTGCTGGGAGTCACAGGATCGTGCACACATATGCTGTTAAGCGGTCTATGAATGGGGCAGCCTGTTTATTAGGTGAGCAGTGCACGATCCCTGGAGGTGTGGGTGACACAGTGTTTATAGGAGGTGGTCCCCATAAACAAAGCATGGTGACTTTTCCTGGCATTGGTCTCCCTCCATAAGGGTAGTTTTTCAGCCTGCGCAATGATCTGTAATTTTATGTATTTTTATGGGATAATTGCCTGTGAGTTACACTGGAAGGTGTAAGGAATAGAGATGGCCCGAACAGTTCGCCAGCGAACGGTTCCCGGCGAACTTCTGGGGTTCGCGAACGCGGAGAACCGCAGACTTTTACGGAAGTTCCGTTCTCCCCCATAGTGCATCATGGGGGTCAACTTTGACCCTCTACATCACAGTCAGCAGGCACATTCTAGCCAATTAGGCTACACTCCCTGATGGAGCCCCCCCCCCTTATAAAAGGCAGGCAGCATCAGGCTTTTCACTCACTCGTGTGCCTGCAGTATTTAGTGAAGGGATAGCTGCTGCAGACTCTCATAGGGAAAGCTTAGTTAGGCTCTTGTAAGCTTGTTAGCTTGCTCCTAGCTGATTCTTATTGCTAAAAAAAGCACCCCACAACAGCTCTTTTGAGAGCTAATCTTGTTTTTTTTTCTGTGTCCCACTGACACTTGTGTTGCATAGAGAGACTTGCTAATTCCTACTGTGTGTGCCACTGCCAGGCCCAGGACATTCAGTGACTACTACCTGTGTGTGTGTGACAGGTGCACATTGTAATACCCATCACTGCATATACCTACTACTACCTGTTGTTCACTTCAATACACCCACCCACCTACGTGAGTGCACGCAGTGTGATATACCACTTCGTGCATACCTGTTAACTGCACCTGTGTGACTGCACATTGTATTACTCAAGTAAGTGCATACCTTTCACTTCATCCCCCCCGATATGGACAAAACAGACAAAACAGGTAGAGGCAGAGGTAGAGGCAGACCCAGAGGAAGGCCACCCGGCAGGTCTGTGTGAGGTCATGCTGATGTGATTTCATGTGCAGCCCTGGACCGAAGTACAGTGCTCAGAAGAAGGCACGTGTCCAATCAACTCCCAAGATTGTCAGGACGTGGTTGACTATTTAACACAGAACACCTCATCTTCCGCAGCCACCAGCGCTACTCCAAGTACCACATCCGCTACATTTGACAGTTCGCAGGAGTTATGTGGTGGGGATCACTAATGCACAGCCATTATTGTTACAACCAGATGAAGGCACTAAGCAAGTTACACCACCTCATATGTCTGAGTTAGGTGACACTATAGACGTAACGTGTGCGGAGGGGGATGATGAAGTACCTGCTGTTGGTGCAGTTTTGGAGGTGTCTGAGGCAAGCGAAGCTGGGCAGGATGATTATGATGATGACGATGATACGGATCCCATGTATGTTCCCATTAGAGGAGATGAACAGGGGGACAGTTCAGAGGGGGAGTCAGAGAAGAGTAGGAGGAGACGAGTTCCTGAAAGAAGCAGGGGGAGCTCGTCATCAGAAACAGCTGGGGGCAATGTCCGGCACCATGTATCGCCACCTATGTACAGCCAGCCAACATTCCCTTGAACGTCAGCTGCTGATGCCACCATAGTGCCATCACCCAAGGGGGGCTCAGCGGTTTGGAAATTTTTTAATGTGTCTGCCTCAGATCAGAGCAATGCCATCTGTTCTCTCTGCCTCCAAAAATTGAGCCGTGGAAAGGCCAAAACCCATGTAGAGACAAGTGCCTTACGAAGGCACATGGAGAAAAGGCACAAACTGCAATGGGAAGAGCACCTGAGCAAAAGCAGAACACAAAAGAAAAGCCACCCTCCTTCTACTCTTCCTCCTTCAGGTGCATCATCTTCAGCTGCTTTGTCCCTTGCACCTTCACAGCCACCCTCCTCCACTCCGCTTCTGACCTTGAGCGGTTCCTGCTCTTCTGCCCACAGCAGCCAGGTGTCTGTGAAGGAAATCTTTGAGCGAAATAAGCCAATTTCTGCCAGTCACCCCCTTGCCCGGTGTCTGACAGCGGGCTTGGAGGAACTGTTAGCTCGCAAGCTGTTACCATACCAACTGGTGGACTCTGAGGCCTTCTGTAAATTTGTGGACACTGCAATGGAAGATGCCAGGCCGCAATTATTTCTTTCAAAAGGCGATACCCAAACTGTACCGTGAAGTTGAGAGGCAAGTGGTGTCATCTCTGGCACACAGCGTTGGGTCAAGGGTCCACCTGACCATGGATGCCTGGTCTGCCAAGCACGGTCAGGGCAGGTACATTACTTACACAGCCCATTGGGTCAACCTGGTGACCGATTGCAAGCAGGGAGTACATGGATGTGCAGCGGACCAACTTGTGACACCTCCGTGGCTTGCAGACAAGCTTCCTGCCACCTCCTCTCCTCCTGCTACAGCCTTCGCTGTTGTCATCCTCCTCCTTCTTGGCTGAGTGGCAGTTCAACTCCACTGGTGCTGCGATCTCCTCTCCAGCTACACAGCCCCAGCTCCCCAGGGCCTAAGCGGCATGCCAGGTACGACGGTGTCACACCATCTTAGACATGTCTTGCCTTAAAACGGAGAGTCACACTGGACCAGCTCTCCTGGCTGCTCTTAACAAACAGGTGGATCAGTGGCTGACCCTGCACGAGCTGGAGATTGGCAACGTGGTGTGTGACAACGGGTTGAATTTGGGAAAGCTGACACATGTACCCTGCATGGTACATGTGCTGAATCTAGTCATTCAAAGATTTGTGTCAAAGTACCCAGGCTTAGAGGACGTCCTGAAGCAGGCCAGGAAGTTGTGTGGGCATTTCAGGTGGTCTTACACGGCCATGGCACACTTTGCAGAGATTCAGCGGAGAAACAAGTTGCCAGTGAGACACCTCATTTCAATAGCCCAACTCGCTGGAATTCAACCCTCCTTATGTTCTCTCGCCTGCTAGAAAAGGAGAAAGCCGTCACCCAGTACCTCTATAATTTCAGTAGAAGGACACAATCTGGAGAGATGGGGATGTTCTGGCCCAAAAACTGGACACTCATGCAAAATGCATGCAGGCTCATGCGGCCGTTTGAGGAGGTGACCGACCTGGTGAGTCGCAGTGAAGGCACCATCAGCGACTTGATCCCATTCGCTTACTTCCTGCAGCGTGCCGTGCGTGGAGTGGTGGATCAAGCTGTGGACGAGCGTGAAGAGAAACAGTTTTGGGAGGAACAGTTGTGGGAGCAATTTTCAGCAGAACCAGATGTTTCCTCAACACCTGCGGCAGCACAGAGGGGGAGGAGGAGGAGGAAGAGTCATGTGGGGAAGAGGAGTCAGACTCGGATAATGAGGAAGGTGTTTCTTTGGAGGAGGCGGCAGAAGAACAACCGCAGCAGGCATCGCAGGGGGCTTATGCTGCTCAACGTTCCCATGGTATTGTTCGTGGCTGGGGGGAGGAGGAGGACTTACCTGACGTCACTGAGGAAGAGCAAGAGGAGATGGATAGTACATCTGCATCCAACTTTGTGCAGATGGCGTCTTTCATGCTGTCCAGCCTGTTGAGGGACCCCTGTATAAAAAAACTCAAGGGGAATGAGCTGTACTGGGTGGCCACGCTACTAGCCCCTCGGTATAGGCACAAAGTGGCGGACATGTTACCAACTCACCTGAAGGCAGAAAGGATGCAGAACAAGCTGGCAACTATGCTTTACAGTGCGTTCAAGGATGATGTCACAGCACAATGGAATAAAGGTACCACTGCCAGTAATCCTTCTCCCATGTTCACGCAGGCAAAAACAGGATGCTCTAGCGATCTCGTGGTGATGTCAGACATGCAGACATTCTTTAGTCCATTCTTTAGCCTTAGCGCTTCCAGATCCACCCTCCACCAACGCCTGGATCGGCAGGTAGCCGACTACCTGGCCTTAAGTGTGGATGTAGACACTGTAAGCAGCAATGAACCCTTGGACTACTGGGTGCGTAGGCTCGACCTGTGGCCAGAGCTGTCCCAATTTGCCATCCAACTTCTGTCTTGCCCTGCCTCAAAGTGTCTTGTCAGAAAGGACCTTCAGCGCAGCTGGAGGCATTGTCACTGAGAAGAGAAGTCGCCTAAGTCACAAAAGTGTTCAGTACCTCACCTTTATCAAAATTAATGAGGCATGGATCCCGGAGGCCTACTGCCCGCCCCAAGACTAAGTCAGTCCCCACACACAGCATCTCTGCCTGCACGCCGTGTGACTGCCTGCCCCAAGACTAAGTCGCTCCCCACACAGCACCTCTGCCCACAGGCCACTTGACTGCCTTCTCCGCCAACACCAACAGGGTCCAGGACTCCAGGTGGATTCCTGAATTTTTAAGGCCACTGCTAGCAGCAGCCGCTATACTAATTTTTCTGGTGCGTGTACATGCCTGCCTAATTTTTCTGGCTGCATTGCAGCTGCAACAACAAAACAAAAGGCATGTACATGTGCCAATTCCCCTTCGTGATCATTACCTTGCCGCGGTGAAGGGGCTTGCGTATCACAATGAAGCAATGACCGCCGGCTATATGAGTGTCTTGGGGGGGGGGGGGGGGCACACCCAAGATAATAAGGTCGTTGCTTCATTGTGGACAGAAAAAATTTGATCAGCTGGACGGTCACTGTTATTCTATCATTGAGCTACCACAGCCCGGCGACCATATGGGCTTGAAAACCGTCACGGCCTGCACTCTCGCCATGGTGCGCACCAGTCCAGCATGGCCATCACAACACAAACAGCTGTTTGCGGTGCGTTACACAGTGAGTTTGGTGTGTCAATGTGAAGCAGTACTCTAATTGCACTCCCTGATTGATGTATATGTTACGGCCAGAACCCGAAGTTTGGCCAGAACTAGAAGTGGCCGGCCACTTCGGGTTCTGGCCGGCCAATGTGCGAACTGGCCGCTGCGCTGCGGCCAATGTGAGAAATGCAACAATTCCTGTAAGGTTAATGGGATGTTGTGGCCGCAGCGCAGCGGGCAAATGTATCACACATCTTTACTTTATTCAATGACATTAAGCCGCCCGGCTTTTTCTCTGCCTCTCTCCTCCCCCCCCCCCCCGCCTCTCTCTCCTCCCCCCGCCTCTCTCTCTTCTTCTCTTATGGGCAGCCGGGCGGGGACACGCGTGTCCCTCCGGAGTCGTTCGTCGCGGCAGGGGTATCCTGCCGTTCTTGCAGAGCGGGTGCTGGCAGAAGCGATGTCTGCAGCCTCCCCGCTCTGCTCTCCTGCCGCGACGAACGACTCTCCTGGACACGCGTGTCCCCCGCCCGGCTGCCCATAAGAGAAGGAAGAGAGAGAGGCGAGGGGAGGAGAGAGAGGCGAGGGGAAGAGAGAAAGCGGGGAAAAAGCCGGTCGGCTTAATGTCATTGAATAAAGTAAAGATGTGTGATACATTTGCCCGCTGCGCTGCGGCCACAACATCCCATTAACTTTACAGGAATTGTTGCATTTCTCACATTGGCCGCAGCGCAGCGGCCAGTTCGCACATTGGCCGGCCAGAACCCGAAGTGGCCGGCCACTTCTAGTTCTGGCCAAACTTCGGGTTCTGGCCGTAACATATACACATGCAGGATGTTTTAAAGCACGTTAGGCCTGCAATTTAGCATTCAGTGTGATTTCTGCCCTTAAAAACGCTGCTTTGGGTCAAATCCAGATTTTTCCCTGGGACTTTTGGCATTTATCTCACTCCGCCATGCCCCTCTCCAGGTGTTAGACCCATTGAAACATCTTTTTCATCACTTTTCTGGCCAGCATAAGTTTCTAGTTTTCAAAGTTCGCCTCCCCATTGAAGTCTATTGCAGTTCGCGAAAGTTTGCGCGAACCGAACTTTTGCGGAAGTTCGCGTACCGAAAATCGGAGGTTCGGGCCATCTCTAGTAAGGAAGTGGAAACATTGATCGGTTGGAATCACATGCTGTGTAAGCTGTCTGTGGGTCTAGGCAGCCATAGCCTAAGGTGAGAGCGGTCCCTATAGGTGGTGGAGCACAAGCAAGTGGCGATATCCTATAGGACATCGCACAGGCCATAATTGGTGGAAGATTGGTCTCGTTGATCTGATAGTTTATGCGATGAAGATCTTTTTCTTCTGAGGTTTACTGGATGTGAAGATCGGAGTGGATTTGACCCTGTGGCTGTGTAGCTGGGGACTTTTTTTCGACTCCGTAGTGGACTGTGAGGCAGCGCAAAGTCTTTGTCTATGATTTATATGTTGGTGCAACATTTGGGACTTTTTGCAGCATATCCGCAGGGGACGATAGGTTTTGTTTAAGAGTGGAGCTCGCTGAGATATTTAATCTTGAGGGTTAATGTAGGGGTGATGTTTGGATAATGTGGGAGATGTTTAGACTTTGCCCTTATCAAGTGGAGCTCGTACTGGGGGACCAAGGGACCTGGGGAGGGCACCCATGATAGGGCGAGGCAGGCGATCAGCATTTACAGAGGTTACTTTAGTGGGGAGGGGAATGGAAGTCAGGGACCAATGATTTCAAAGGTGGAAGGCTAGGTCAAGGGTGCTAGTATTTAAGAGGTGGGACGGAGCAGTTTTCCCTAGGGATTCTTCTGGAATCGAGCTCTCTCCCTCCCTCCCTGATGTGTTGTTATTATATGTTCATGTTGTCACTTTCTTGTCATTGCAGCTGGAGGGGGGTGGTATCCGGAGGTGGCCAGTTAATGTGAGGGGAGGTTTCACCTCGGTGTGAATTCCTGCATGATGGCCAGCATATTCAAAGATTGGTTACCGTTAGGCATGCAGCTGTCCCCGAGTGGGCGTTTTGTTAGCTGCTTGCCTCTTACCCGTGTGGACCTCTGGATCACCTCTTTATTTTCAGTAATTTGATGTTGACATTTTGATTGTTAAAGGGGCACTATGGCGAAAAATTGTAAAATTTAAAATATGTGCAAACATATACAAATAAGTACATTTTTTTCCAGAGTAAAATAAGCCATACATTACTTTTCTCCTATGTTGCTGTCACTTACAATAGCTAGTAGAAATCTAACAAAAGCGACAGGTTTTGCATCCCTTCATACTGGATTCTCTGGGATTTATTTATTTTCAGAAGCACTTAGTGAATGGCAGTTGCTCCGTCCAACTGCCAAACAACTGTGTAGCAAGCAGGGAAGCTGGCCAGCATCATTGTTTAAATCCTTTTTAGGGAATAACGTTATAAAGAATAAAAGCCTTGCTAGGAATCCCCTACGAAAAGATGGACTAGACCAAAACCTGTCGCTTCTGTCAGATTTCTACTACCGACTGTAAGTGACAGCAGCATAGGAGAAAAGTAATTCATGGCTCATTTTACTCTGGAAAAAAGTTTACATCTTATTTGTCTGTTTGCACATATTTTAAATTTTACATTTTCTGCCATAGTGCCCCTATAATGTTTTGTTAAATTAAGATAAAGGGCTGCTTTGGCCTTTTTTCACCAATGTCAAATTGCAGTCCAGTGTTTTATTTAAAGGTGGAGGGTTATGGTATGTGTGGTACAAAATTAAATAAATACTTGCTGCCGCTCTTAGTCTTGTATTAGTATACCTTTATTGAGAACCGTAGAAAAAATCACAACACCTGCCCTAAAAACATTTAAAATAAAAAAATTGGCCATTTGGATAGATGGCAAGATTAAAAGGCTGGTGGCGTCCTTGCCCTCCTATGTGCAGGACTCAAGAGATGTCTTGAGACTGATCGGGGAGATGTAAATTGAACCTGGTGATTTTCTCGTGGGGATAGACGTGGAGAGTTTATATACGTCTATCCCGCACGAGGTGGGGCTTGATGCCCTGAAATTCTTTCTCACTGATGCCTATCCTGATGTGCCCGTGCACAATGATTTTGTAGTGCATGCCATGAGATATGTTCTAGAGCACAACTGTTTCTTGTTCAACGATACCCACTATAGGCAGGTGCGAGGTACGTCCATGGGGGCGTCGTGCGCACCTGCCTATGCCTGTTTACATCTAGGCTTGTGGGAGAGAAAAGATGTATATACGTTACCTCAGTTCGACGCACATGTAAAGATGTGGCTTCGGTTCATAGATGATGTGCTGGTGGTGTGGAGAGGGTCAGAGACCGAATTGGAAATGTTTTTGGATTGTCTAAATCTCAACCAACGAAATATACATCTCACATATGTTCACAGTCTGACTGGAATTTCCTTTTTGGACGTGATCATTGTGAAAGATGGTGCAGTATTGCGGACAACCACATACCGTAAGCCTACAGCTGGAAACACCCTTCTCCACGCCACCAGCCATCATCCACCTCATTTGATAAAGGGGATCCCAGGGGGGCAGCTCCTCCGCCTAAAGAGGAACTGCTCCAGAAATGAGGATTTTCAGCGTGAGGCCACTGAAATGTATGAACGGTTTAGGGATCGTGGTTATGGACATGAGACGTTGTGCTCTGGTGCTCAAAAGGCCCTTCTGACTCCACGTGTTGCATTGCTGCAGCAACAGTCATCAAATCAAGTCAAGACTAAATGGGAAAGATTTTCCTGTCCCAGTTTTATCTCTTTCTATAATGCGAATTGGTCCCGAATCCGAGACATACTGAGCCAGCACTGGCCGATATTGCGGGTTGATCCGGTACTAGGGTCCATAGTCGGGGAGAGACCTTCTTTGGTCGCCCGACGTGCACCCAGTTTGCGGGATCGATTGGTGCATTCCGACTTGTTACCACAGTCAAATTGGCTGACTGCATTTAGCACTAAAGGAATGTTTAAGTGTGGTGCATGCTCTGCGTGTGAGTATGTGGATGTCGCAAAAACATTTAGGGCTCCAAATAAAACAAGAGAGTGGAAGATTCAATCTTTTATTAATTGTAATTCTGAGTGGACTGTATATGTTATACAGTGCCCATGCCCTAGGCTATATGTAGGCATGACCACGAGAAAACTAAAGAAGAGGATCTCTGAGCATTTAAGCAATATAAACTGTGGGGAAAAAACTCAATGGAGAATATCGCAGCTCAGTGGCGGAACATTTCTGCGAGGTCCATGGGGGCTTACAAAATGGATTTTTGTTTAAGGGGATATACAAATTGCAGAGCAATCGCAGAGGAGGTGATAGAGAAAAGTGGCTGTTGCAGCAGGAAGCAAAATGGATCTATTTACTTGACTCTTTAGTACCAACAGGCCTGAATCAAGAGTTGAACTTTGCCCCCTTCTTATGATATTGACGTGCTGAGCATGTCTGGTGGGGGGAAGCGTATTGCCCTTAAATGGACTTGCTAATTCACTTTGTGTATGGAGTTCAACATTTAATATCTAAAATGCTGCTGGAGATTTCAATGGGACAATTAAAGTTAAAAGGCAATGACTACACTGTGGATTCATTTGAATATAGCTGTGGACCTGATATACAGGTTCTGTTATTAAAACGCTGAAGCCAGAGTGAGAATGAAGGGGAGAAGTTCCGGAGTCATAGTCAGTAACCATGGTGACTGATGACGCTATTGGAACGCCCAATTGGAGCGCACATAATGGCGCATAAATCACTGCCCTGCCAGCCACGCCACGTATCCTGACGAAGCTCGCAGTGGGCGGGCGCAACGCATCGATGGGCGGGGCTTCACCGCAACGTGCGTCTGAGCGCTCCCTCTAGTTTGTACTAGCCGGCCGGCTGAACTACTAAAGGCGGAATTCCGTATCCATTTCGGCTCCCCTGACAGACTGGAGACTCAGGGTGGAGTGAATAACTGTTTGTGGCTCCCCTTGAGAGTGGCAAGAGAGTGTAGAGCCGAAGAAAGAAGGAGAAATCTATCCAGCAGGAGCCTAATATGGAATAGGAGCCATGCGTGGTCGGATCTGATGCTTTGACCGGGTGGTAAGATCATGCGGCTCTAATATGGTGTCCTTTGAAAGCTGGAAGTATCGTGTACGGCCGGAGTTTAGCGGCGGCTTGTCATTACATGCATGCAAAAACAGCAGTCACTTTTTCTCAACACCTTGAAGATAAATACTGGATTGGTACCGGTACCAGTGTGGATGGGATGAATGACAGTGTGCTGTGTGGCATGGTGTGAGGTCGGAGCGCTCCGCACTTATTTTAAATGTTTTTAGGGCAAATGTTTTTAGGGCAGGTGTTGTGATTTTTAGTACGGTTCTCAATAAAGGTATACTAATACAAGACTAAGAGCGGCAGCAAGTATTTATTTAATTTTGTATGGCAATTGTTGTTAACTTGCAGCTGCTCCTGTTATAGGAATATACACAGTTTTTGGTCTAATTAAATTGGTGAGTGAGATATACAGGTGATTTATTATTATTATGGTATGTGTGGTGAAATTGTTTGGGTAATGTGGGAGACGATTAGGCTTTGCCCTTATCAAAAATTTGCGTTCGCGCGTTAAGGCGAATTTTTTTGCGTTAACGGTCTAGTTTGCGCAATAAATTCGCATTCATGCGTTAAGCACGAATGCAATTTTTTTCATGCGATAACCAGTTTTTCGCCCAAAAAACATTTTTTTCACGCTAAAATGCGCGAAAAGCCGTGCTGACAGTTAGCACCGTTTTGTGAATCAAGCCCTTTGTACACATAGTCCCAGAAAAAAACTGGACATCAGAAAAAGTCAATAAAATAATCCAGGCTATGTTCACAGTGGTCAGTTGCATAACGCACGTGTTATAAAGCGTTACAATGAGTGTGGACTGCAAATGAGACTAGGCATAGGCTTTAATACAAATCCTGTATGCAGCGAGTTAGAATAACGCGATTACTTACAACACAGTACTGTGAACAGGCCCATTGAATTCTATAGGTAGTGAGTTGACATGCCAAATTATTTTGCAATACAACTGAACATTGTGAACAGGGCCTCAGAGCTATTAAAATATGGGTATTTAAAGGTTCTGATCCATGTAGTTTACTTGACATCCCAACCTTCACCATTACTCAGAAATATTTCACAGTTAAAAACAATTCAAAATATGGCTAATTTAAAAACTAGTTGGACTTGTAGGTAGCAGATTTTAACTCTTAACATGTGCATTTGCTTTTTGGGAGTAATTTGGGAGTTCGCCGGAGCTCCGACCCGGTCACCGGCTCTGACGTCATCGCCAAGGACCGGGTCGGAGCTCCGGCGAACGGCTGTGGGCAGAGCTGCGGCGAGGGAGGTCCTGGGAGCTTGGGGCTGGAGGAAGCCCCCGGTAAGTACCACTCATTTTACTATATGTGCCCTGATGACTCCTTTAATAGCAATACACGCCTTCTGCATATTTTGCAAAGTTACTAATGTGTTAGCCCCAGTCTGAGTAAAGTTCATTACTCACAGAAAAGTGTACTCTCGCGAGAGATGTGAAGACGCAAGTGAGCACATGATGACATTGGGCTTAAATCACTAAACCGTGATATCTCATATCATGGCCGCGCTAGTGTTTTTGCGTGCAATCGCGAATTTTAGCACGCAATTGCGAATTTTCATGCGCAACCGTGAATATTTGCTTGCGAAAATTCGCAAATGTGCGCAAAAACGCTAGCGCGGCCGTGATATGAGTTATCACGGTTTAGTGAATCAAGCCCATTGTGTGAGTAGGAGGAAGAGGTTGCCATAAAGAGCCAGAAGAACAGCAGAGAAGAGAACAGAGGAAACTGTAGCATTAATACGGTCATCCACTCTGGCCTGCGTCAGCACTTTCATTCGCAAGTCTGTTTGCTCTGCAGCTCGGCAAATATCTATGGCAGATGCAATACCTAACACCAGCCTGTCTCTGATCAAGTCATCTTGTAACTGTCCATAATCACATGTGGCTGCTTTCTCCCTTAATCTAGTTACAAAACAGTCAATTGTCTCGCCTTCTTCTTGCTTGACGGATCCAAAAACAAAGTGCTCAAAGATGACATTTTTTGTTGGCTTAAAGGGAAGGTTCACGGTGCATAAAAAAAAAAAATTGCTAATCCACTTACCTGGGGCTTCCTCCAGCCCGTGGCAGGCAGGACCTGCCCTCGGCGCCGCTCCGCAGGCTCCCAGTCTCCTCCGGTGGCGCACCCGACCTGGCCAGGCCGGCTGCCAGGTTGCGCTCTTCTGCGCTCCAAAATGCGCTGAAGTCCATGCAGGTGCAGTACAGCCCGGAGGACGTCCGATGAAGTCAGCACGCCCGTGTGAGGCGCATTTTGGAGCGCAGAAGAGCCCGACCTGGCAGCCGGCTTGGCCAGGTCGGGTGCACCACCGGAGGAGACCGGAGCCTGCGGAGCAGCGCCGAGGGCACGCCCTGCCTGCCACAGGCTGGAGGAAGCCCCAGGTAAGTGGATTACCATTTTTTTTTTTATGCACTGTGAACCTTCCCTTGAAAATGCCCCTCCAGTGCACCCAAGATAGCAGTAGCTCTCTTTTGCTGTTCCTCATTCAAATTCAGATTAAAGCGATAGATGTGTCTGCTCTCACTTCCCATTACACGCCTCAAAGTGGCTGCCTGTACCTCTGCCGGTTTCTCATGCAGTCTGGAAGCTAACATAAAGTCCTGAAATTCAGCTTTGAAAGTTTCCCAGTTGGTAGCCAGGTCACCAGACATCTTCATCTCAGATGGTGGAGGTATTGTGTTTGCATACATGGCTGCTTGAATACTGAGTTCTATTCTGTATACTGAAGGTTTCTTTTCCAGCTGGATGATTGGATGGTGTGTGTATTTCAGACTTCTGACACCATGTTTCTGTGAGTTCAATAATGCAGAGAGAAGATGCAGATTGCAAATCAATCAGAGCTGCTGTATTCATGCTGCTAGTCTTGTAAGAAGCAGAGGTTACAACAACGAAGTACTTCCTGTGATGACATCTCTAAACATTTCCTGTGATAATATCTGGTCTGCCACTAGGTGGCAGCATAACCCCTTAACAGCCATTAGGCTCTATGAGACAGGCCACAGTACCCGCAGTGAGACGTGATGGGACAGAAGTTGTCCGGCCGACATAGATGCTGAGTCCTGATGTCTCTATCGGAGTCAAGGACACCGCAAAGAATCTTTACAGATTGTCTCTGTAGCAGTGCAGCAAGCATGCATAGATCAGGGGAATTGCCGTGATGTACTTCCTGTCCAACAGTAAGTCATAGCGCCCAACCGTCCCGGATTGGTCGGGATTCTCCCGATTTGGGGGGGCCCTCCCGCTATCCCGGGCCCCCCCTCTTGAATCCCGGCCGGCTGGGCAGAGAAGAGGTGGAAAACTGATCGAGGCTCCAGCTGCGGTAATGAGGGATGCGGGAGCCGGCTTCACTCCTCCCTCTCTCTGAATACCCCCCTATGTATGTCTGTGTCCCCCCTCCCTGTAGGCAGAGTGAGCGCAGCGGAGCGGGCAGTCGGGTCCTCTTACCGCTGATGCACTCGTACTGACACCGGACCTCCATGTGCTTCCTGTGACGTCATAGTAAACAGGAAGCACATGGAGGTCTGGTGCCAGTACGCGTGCATCAGCTGTAAGAGGACCCGACTGCCCGCTCCGCTGCGCTCACTCTGCCTACAGGGAGGGGGGACACAGACATACATAGGGGGGTATTCAGAGAGAGAGAGGGAGGGAGGAGTGAAGCCGGCTCCCGCATCCCTCATTACCGCGGCCGGATCAGTTCTTCACCTCTTCTCTGCCCAGGCAACCTTCCCCCCCAACCTAAAAGTGGCACCCTCCTCCGCACCCACGGGCATTCCCCCCCCTTCCACCCTCCTTCCCAGGTGTCAGTGCACCTTGGCCCCTGCACCTTTCCCAGGCACCCAGTCCCTGCCCCCTGTCCCTGCACCAGGCACCCTGCACCCAGGCACCTGGCCCCTGCATCCATCCCCAGGCACCTGGCCCCCTGTACCCTTCCCCAGGCACCCAGTCCCTGCACCAGGCACCCATCCCCAGGCCCCTGCACCTGGCACCCTGTACCCTTCCCCAGGCACCCAGTTCCTGCCCCCTGTCCCTGCACCCAGGCACCTGGTGCCCTGTACCCTTCCCCAGGCACCCAGTCCCTGCACCAGGCACCCTGCACCCATCCCCAGGCACCTGGCACCCTGTACCCTTCCCCAGGCACCTAGTCCCTGCCCCCTGTCCCTGCACCAGGCACCCTGCACACATCACCTGGCACCCTGTACCCTTCCCCAGGCACCCAGTCCCTGCCCCCTGCACCAGGCACCCTTTCCCAGGCACCCTGCCCCCTGTACCAGTCACCCTGCTCCAGGCACCCTGCACCCTTCCCCAGGCACCTGGACCCTGCACCAGGCACCCTGCCCCAGGCACCCTGTATCCTTCCTCAGGAACCCTGCACCCTTCCCAAGGCACCCTGGCCTCTGCACCCTTCCCAGGGCACCCTGTCCCAGGCACCCAGTCCCTGTCCCAGGCACCCAGTCCCTGTCCCAGTCACCCTGCTCCAGGCACCCTGCACCCTTCCCCAGGCACCCAGTCCCTGTCCCCTGTCCCAGGCACCCTGTCCCTGTCCCAGGCACCCAGTCCCTGCCCCCTGAGTGTCACCCTCCCTGCCTCTGAGTGTCACCCTCCTCTCTGCCCACTGGCACTTTCCTCTCTGCCCACTCGCACCCGCCTCCTCTCCACTCACACCCTCCTCCTTCCCACTGGCACTTTCCGCCCCCACCCACTGGCACCCTCCATTCCACCCAGTGTCACCCTCTCCCACCCTCCCCCGCACACTCCCTCCCTCCCCCCGCACACTTCCTCCCATTGTCACCCTCTTGCAAAAGCAGGGGTGTGGCTTAAGGCCGCACAGGGGGCGTGGCTTAAGTGTCCCTCTTTCACATCTTCAAATGTTGGGAGGTATGAGTAAGTATGTCACTGAGGACTTCCGGGCCCAGCTCCTGTCGACTCTGATGGGAGTGAGAAGAGCAGTGCAGTAGTTCTGTGCCTGCGCAGTACCGTCCTGATGACGTCAGAGGGACCATGTGACCTGCACAGTGAAGCGCAGAAGAAGCCGACCTGGAACCCGACCTGGCGAGGTCGGCTGCGCCAGCGGAAAATACCGGGAGCCACCGGAGCTGCGGCGAGGGCACAGGACTACTGCCACGGGCTGGAGGAAGCCCCAGTTAAGTGGATCTTTTTTTTTCAATAGCTTGAACCATTCCTTTAGATTAAAAAAAAAACAACAACCAGGGTTTCCCCTTTCCATTTTTTTCTTTTTTCTTGTAATAAATTGTATTGTGCTGTGCAATGCCTAGCAGGGGCAGAGGCAGCAGGAGAGGCAGTGCCTTCGTGGCTGTGGCCGGCAGGTCTGTGGCTGCCACGGGGCACTCAACTCTGGGGGAGGGAGCTGAGAAGTGTGTTGCAGAGGTGCAGCGCTTTGTGCCCATTTTTGGCCAGGGTCGACGGGCCATTCGGGAGAGGCAGGCAAAGTCTGTTGTGGAGCTGATGGCAGAGCAGCAGGTCACCGGTTCCACGCAGACCTCCAGTATGACCCCCAGCACTCCGGTGAGCAGCAGCAGACACCCCCCACTTGAGGTCACGTCAACCCCAGTGCTCAGCCAGCCCTCACTCGACGAAAGCCTCCTCTTCAGTCCAGCGTCTGAGAGCACCTTGAGGGCCGTTGTGCAGGAGATGCAGGGGCCTGTCAGCCAGGAGAGTTTGGGAGTGGAGGAGCCTGAGCCTGGGGATGTTGGGGCTGAAGAGGTGGTTGGGGGGGTCAGAGGAGCTGTTTGTGGAGGAGGAGTTTGAGGAGGAGGAGGATGAAGTGCTGGACCGTACAAACATGCCACCAGCACAGTTCTCCCCCAATTCAGCTTGGAAGAGGAGGATGTGGCAGAGAGGTGCAGCATGCCGGCCAGGGGCAGTGCCAGCAGTGGGCGTGGTAGCAAGAAGCCACAGCCCGCTGCTTCAACCACCACCACCACGCAACTCCAAACCAGCGGGAAACAGCAGGCACCCCCTTCCAGCTGTAGGGGGGTGTTCACATCCCCAATTTGGAAGTACTTCCATGTGTCCACCCTTAATCAGTGTTCTGCAGTCTGCAAATCCTGCAAGACAACTCTGAGCAGAGGTCGTAATCCCTCCAGGATGGGTACCTAAAGTCTCCAGGCACACTTGAGGAGTCAGCACAGGAGTTTGAGGAGTTCCAGAGGCTGAAGGAAGCTTGACATGCGCGTCCTTCAGCAGTAGCAGCATCGCGCCCTACTGGTCTACCAGCAGCAGCAGGAGCACGTAAATGTACTGTTTCCTCCAGACCTCCCACCGCTGACATTGAGATTGGTGAGGGCAGCCAGTCCTCAGTGGCCTCCTCTGCTCCCTCCACAGCTTCCTCCTCTGCTTCCCGTGCAGGCAAGTGGCAGACCCTGCTAAGCGACGCCATTCCGGGTGTGACCAAGTCCCTGCCCCCCGCCCACTGGCGCATCCGGATGCTGAACGGGTTGCTTGCCCAGGCCATGTGCTACCAGCTCCTGCCATACTCCCTTGTGCAGGATGGGAGCGACATGCGTGCGCTCCTACAGTATGGGATCCCAGAGTGTTGAATCCCCAGCCGCCACTACTTCTCCCGCATGGCCATCCCAGCACTGCACCAGTTTGTGGTGGCAAATGTGGCCCGTTCACTGGATCATGCCATGGGTGAGGGGGTCCATGTCAGCATGGACTCTTGGAGCAGCGAGTTTGGGACAAACTGCTACCTGTCCTTCACGACCCACTGGGTAAGTTTAGTGGAAGGGGATGAAGCATCAGCAGCAGCATCGGGCACAGCAACAGCAGCAGCTTAGTGGGTGGTGCCACACTGCAGGGTCAGGGAAAATGCAGCAGGCTCCTCTGATCCCATTCCCTCCTTTGGCACACCTGCCAAACACCCCCACCTCAGCAGTAGCGTCAAGCCCACCACTGCCAAGCAAAGCACTGCTGGAAATGACCAATCTGGGGAAGGAGAAGCTGATGGCAGCCAACGTCCTGGCCACCGTCAGGGAGCAGGAGCAGAGGTGGCTGACCTCCAGAGGCCTCAGAGTCGGATTGGTGGTGTCCGACAATGGGGCCAAGCTGCAGGCTGCCATCAGCAGGGGAGACCTCACCCACGTCCCCTCTTTGGACCACGTCCTGAACCTGGTGGTGCAGAGGTTCCTGCGCACCTACCTGGGGATGGAGGATCTGCTGGAAGGGGAGCGGAAAATTGTTCGCCATTTCCACCGCTCTGCTACTGCCTCAGCAATCCTAGCCAACCTGCAGCAACATGAGGGCCAGCCACCACACAAGCTCATCGATGTACCAACTCTCTGGAACTCCACCCTGGCCATGTTTGACTGGCTGTGCCAGCACAGGAGGGCTATCACCCGCTACATCATTGAGGCAAATGTCTCTGGCACCATACACCTCCAGATAATTCTGAATGCAGATGGAGGCAAATGCGTCAGGCGTGCCTGATGCTGGCTCCCTTCCTGCAGGGAACCAACATGGTGAGACGTGAACGGGCATCCATCTGCGAGTGGGTGCCCATGGTTTGCCTGCTGGACAGGGCAGAGCGCTGCTGCAGTGGTGCAAGGGTGGAGATGGCAGGACAAGGATCAGCGGGCACAAGAGGAGGACAGGCGTGTCGTCCCTGGGGGGGGGGGGGGGGGGTGATGATGGCGATGATGTGTCTGCTGCGGTGCACCTCTTCACCATGGCTGTGCACATGCTGCGCTGTCTGCACAGAGACCCCAGGGTGATCCAGATGCGGCAGAGGGAGGACATCTGGATCACCATGATCCTGGACCCACGCCTGAAGGGCAAGCTGTGTCAATTCATGCATCGTGGAAACCCAGAGCGTCAAACAAGGGAGTTGTAGGATGGCCCTTGTTCGCAGACTGGAGGAAGCCTTACCCCAGCCTTCCACCCCCCTGCCCCTGTCCAGCCAACACAGCAGCCGGTACCTGTGGCCAGCAGCAGCAGGGGGCCCAGGAGATCTGCTGAGTCTGGGCCCCCTGCTACCCTTACTGGCTACCCTTACTGGCGCACCTATTCCAGGCTACCTATATTGGCTGCACCTATATCTGGCTACCTGTACTGGCGCACCTATTCCAGAACAGGAAAAAATGGGATACCAGTTTATAGCTGGTATATTTGAATTCATCAGAATCCTGGCTTTTACAAAAATTAACATTTTTGTCAGTAAACATAACAACAACAAATAAATATTATTTTTTTTAATTTCACTTTTTTTAACGTTTCACTCAATAATTTTGTTATATTTCCAGAAAAAGTATAAAGTTTTGTTCCAGTGTTCAAGCCCAATTCATTACAGAAAAAAACAATATATAATATGTCTATATAAAACTATTTTATGTAGGTTTTCTTGTCAAAAATCCTAAGTAAACCTAATGAGTGCAAAATGTTTAAAAACCGCTTGGCAGTAGATGTTCGCATTTAGGACAAATCGGTTAGAAGGAAAAGGATTAAATATACCAAGATCCCCAAAGGAAACACGTTGAAACGTCTGGGCAGGCCTTGTGTATGAAAGTTCTTGTTTCTTTTCATGTTTTCCAGTTAACCCCCTTGGCGGTACGCAGTTTCTGAGGCTGCGCCCGCCAGGAGGTTTTTTGCCCCGAAATTTTTTTTTAAAACGCTTTAGCTAGCATTTCGCTAGCTAAGCGTATGTATAATGTTGCTCCGGTCCCCCCATGCCCGCCAATCGCTGCCAGCTATAAGTACCTCGCCACGATCCCACGAAGAGCGCAGTTTCTTGATCGGCTTCCGGCGTTGCTATGGCGACGATCGGAGATGACGTCATTGACGTCATCAGCAATCCGGAGATGACATCGCAAAGCCTGGAGCCGATGGGGCGGCTGCGCCGGCGTAGGAACGCTGGGGGGTACGTATCCCGGAAGTAATTGCGGGTGATCGTGGGGGACCGGAGCAACTTTGTACATACGCTTATCTAGCGAACCGCTAGCTAAAGCGTATTGCACCAGTTTAAAAAAAAAAAAAGTCCTGGGGCCATGTGATCCTCCGCAGCGCCTACCCCGTATGTAGCACGGGGTTACCGCTAAGGAGGTTAATCAGCCCAGTTTAGTGTTCTATTTTGTTGATTATCTGCTAAATGACTGCTGTGGTTGAAGGATATAATTTATATTATGGCTGCAAAAGGGAGAATATCGCCAGGAAAAAAGTGGAGGCATTGAACTGGAAGAGTATGTCATTTATTGCTCTTTTAGCTATGTTGCTACTAACTTTAAGCTTAAGTTATGCTCTCAAGCTATTGTTACAGCAGGAACAGGTTTGATATATGTTGGGGAGTTTGGGGGTAGGGGGTGGTGGGAGTATGGGATATTGCTCTCTTCCTGGAATGTCTTAATCTTATTGCATATGTGCTGTACCACTAAGGGCAACTGAAGGGTGGGGCTAGCCTTAAATTCCTTTACGTACTATGTCCCATAAAGTAATGTACTGGAACATCAAGGGACTTTGTTTCCCGATCAAAAGAGGTCAGGTATTTCGTCATCTCAAAAGACTCAGGACTGATATAGCATTACTTCAGGAGATGCACCTGGGACAAAATGAGATTGCATTGATTAAAAAAATGGGTTGCCCACTCCGTTGGGTCTCCTGCAGTGAGCAAGAAAGCAGGGGTAATTATTTTAATCAAAAAATCTATTCGGGCAGAAATAAGTGAACTGCTTATGGACAAACAGGAACAATGGAAATGTGTCACCCTCCAGTTGCTCTCCATAAATGGCAGATGGAAGTCAATGTTGAAAAATGTAGTCATGAATTTTGGTCATACCAATAGTCTAGCACCATATAAAATAAACGGGATACAGATGGGAACATCAGACTTGGAGAAGGACTTAAAGGGAACATAAACTGAGAGGGATATGGAGGTTTCCTTTTGAACAATACCAGTTGCCTGGTAATTCTGCTGACCTACAGTATGTGGCCTCAGTAGTGTTTGCATCACACACCTGAAACAAGCATGCAGCAATCCAGTCTGACTTCAGTCAGAGCACCTGCTCTGCATGCTTGTTCAGGGGCTGTGGCTAAAAGTATAGAGACACAGGATTAACAGGAGAGTCAGGCAACTGGTATTATTTTAAAGTGAAAAATCCATATCCTTCTCAGTTTAGGTTCCCTTTAAGAGTACTCATCGACAACAAGTTAAATAATAATATTCAATGCCAAGCCGCTGCAGCTAAAGCTAATAAAATTTTGGGATGCATCAAAAGGGATATAAAAACTTGGTATGCTAGCATAATATTGCCCCTGTTTAAATCTCTAGTAAGGCCACATCTGGAATATGGAATTCAGTTCTGGGCAGTGGGCACCACATTACAGGAAAGATATTGCAGTTTTAGAGCAGGTGCAGAGACGAGCAACAAAATTGATACGAGGTATGGAAGATCTCACTTACCAAGAAAGGTTAGATAAGCTGGGTTTATTAAGTGTAGAGAAAAGACGCCTAAGGCCACATACACACATCAGACCATAGTCTTTTGAAAATGAAAGATCACAGACCAATTTTACCCCCTTCCATGTAGTATGAGAGCCATACCTTCACAGTCTTTTCTATGAAGCTGAACTCCGCATTAGAAAAAAATCTTTGCAAGAAGCTGCACACAGAGATGCTGTACAGACACAAAAGATCAGTATCTGCAAAAGATCTGTTCCTGCCAAAGATCCGTTCCTGCAAATTGCATTCATAGTCTATGAGATCTGCAGATCATCATACACACCTTGTTTAACTGACATTCATCTGCAGATCAGACAATCATCTGCAGATCTGAAAATCCATCCTGGTGGATCTGATCTGCAGATGAATGTCTGTTAAACAAGGTGTGTATGATGATCTGCAGATATCATAGACTATGAATGCATTTTGCAGGAACGGATCTTTTGCAGGAACAGATCGTTTGCAGATACTGATCTTTTGAATGTCTACAGCATCTTTGTGTGCAGTATCTTGCAAAGATTTCTGTCTGATGGGGAGTTCAGCTCCATAGAATAGACTGTGTAGGTATGGCTCTCATACTACATGGAAGGGGGTAAAATTGGTCTGTGATCTTTCATTTTCCAAAGACTATGGTCTGATGTGTGTATGAGCCTTTAGAGGAGATCTAATTAACATGTATAAATACGTCAGAGGGAAATATAAAAGCTTGTCGGATGAGTTTTTCGTCCCTACTAGGAGACATGATCTGCGCATGGAGGAAAAATGTTTTAGCCATTTATTTAGGAAGGGTTATTTACAGAGTGATTAAAATGTGGAATGCATTGCCACACAAAGTAGTTATGGCAAATTTCTGCCTTTAAAGGGGGCTTAGATGCTTTCCTTGCGTTGAAAGACATCCATGGCTATAATTACTAGGTAATGCACAATGGTGTTGATCCAAGGATTTTATCTGATTGCCATCTGGAGTCGAGATGGAATTTTTTTCTCTTTGGGGCTGTACTATTTCTTGTACAGGTTTTTTGCCTTCCTCTGGATCAACAGGGAGATGTGAGGGAGCAGGCTGGTGTTGTACTTTATTTTTAGGTTGAACTCGATGTGCGTATGTCTTTTTCAACCCAAATAACTATGAAACTATGCAACTATATATAAGAAGTCAGTGATTTTAACACTGGATGCAGAAAACGCATTTGATGCAGTGCAGTGGCAATGGTTAAACAAGGTATTGAGCAAGATGGGATTTTATGGGGCATTCATGCATTTCTTTCACGTGCTATATAAAGAGCCACAAGCTGGGGTCTCTACCAGGGGTGCCGCCAGCATACAGGCGAGTCACGCCCCCGGCTAGGAGCCTCACACAAAGGGGGGGCCTCGCTCTGCTGCTGGCAAGGAGGCAGGAGGGTGTGCGCAGTGGCGGGGGAGCGGGCAGAGCAAAGTTTCAACTCACCTGCCTCGATCCTGCACGCAGCCTCTACATCCTGTCCTGGCGTGCGGCGTCTGTCGCTATGGTAACAGCGCCCCCTGAGATGACGTAACCACATGTCATCACATGGGAAGCTCTTACCGATGCGACAGACGCTGGGACAGAAAGAAGATAGAGGCTGCGTGCAGGATCGAGGCAGGTGAGTTGAAACTTTGCTCTGCCCGCTCTCCCCGCCCCTATTTCTGGAGACACCTACCTATCTAACCTATATTGGGGGCATCTACCTAACTAACCTTATACTGAGGGGTACCTACTTATCTAACTGGGGGCATCTACCTATCTAACCTATACTGGGGCACCTACCTACCTAAGCTATACTGAGGGGTATCTACCTATCTAACCTATACTGCCTGTACCTACCTATCTAACCTATACTGGGTACATCTACCTATCTAACCTACACTGAGGGGTACCTACCTATCTAACCTATACTGTGTGTACCTACCTATCTAACGTATACTGCGTGCACCTACCTAACTAATCTATACTTAGGGCATCTACCTATCTAACCTATACTGCGTGCACCAACCTATCTAATCTATACTGGGGGCATCTACCTATCTAACCTATACTGAGCGGTACCTACCTATCTAACCTATACTGCTTGCACCTACCTATCTAACCTATACTAGGGGCATCTACCTATCTAACCTATACTGTGGGCACCTACCTATCTAACCTATGCTGCGGGCACCTACCTATTTAACCTATACTGAGGGCAACTATACGGGCTACCTATACTGGGGGCACCTATACCTGTCTCCACGGGAGGGACATATTTTACACCCTCGCCCAGGATGCAATTTAGCCTAGAAACTGCTAGTATTTGGCTCCTCCCACATCATGTTTTGGCCACACCTATTTTTGTTTTGTGGTAGGGATGCCCATTGTTTCGCCACAGGGCACTTCGCGCGCCGCTTCTTTCATGGATGGGGGCCTCAAGTTATGGACTGCTTGGGGCCACCAAAACCTTAGCTGCACCCCTGGTCTCTACTTCAGGTTTTTTTCTTGTCCTCCTTTCGCTTGTTCAGAGGTACACGCCAGGGTTTCCCGTTGTCACCGCTGCTCTTCAACATTGCCCTGACAAGGATTCTGTTGTCCAAAATTCAAAGTATCAGTATTGGGGACCAAAAAGTAGTTTCTGCCCTGTTCGCAGGTGACATACTGTTGGTAAAGAATAGCGGAGATGCCGTCGCATGGGCAAGCGGCATGGCGGCCATCTCCGCGTTCCAGCTGGTGGCTTCGGCCGCGCAGCTACATGCTGCTGGTTCGCCTGGTCCTTCTAGTGCACACAGATTAAGAGCTACGTGCGCGCGCCAGGCGACAGGACCTTTATGCAAGTAAAAGGGGAGTCAGCTGATCAAGCCGGTCAGCTGACTCCAGCTATGCTCCGGATTGGCTGAGTGACTGGGGCGGCGCTCTGGGTATTTATAGGACTTGCCTGTCAGTTGCAAGTTGTCTGCTGTTGCGAATGCTTACGTGTGAGCGCTCAGACCCTAGTCAGATCTTACAGTGTGTTAGAACCAGCCGGAGCTGGGAATTCACACTTAGTCAGATTCCGTTGATAGCTTTAAGTACTATTGTATTGTGAGACTTGCGTACCATTCTTTAGTCTAGTTCACAGGTGTTGAAACCAAGGACTTCACACCTAGACTAGGATATTGCTATATTGCTACTGTTCATCTGATAGTCTAGTTCCCAGGTGTTGAAACCAAGGACTTCACACCTAGACTAGGATATAGCTATATTACCACTGTTTATCTGTTATGATCTTTCGCCTTCCTGACTACTCTCTTGCTTACTGATTCAGTACTTTTGCCTATCTGATAACCGTTGCCGACTCTGCCTGTACCATGATACCGAATCAGTCTTCCGCCTCTGTACTGTATCTGTCCATCCATATGTTGCTGACCTTGCTTGTCTGGCCTTTCTGTCCTCACTAGTGGGTCTGCCACTAGTGAGGCAATCCTTTAGGGCTGTCACCTAACCATTAGGTGATCAGCCTTGCTGTACTGTATATGACACTTGCTCCTCAGGTGTCTGTTAGCTGCAAGCAGAGTCTTTTGATCACATGCTTCTCAGGAGATCATCTTGCAGCACAGTCAGTGGTCCCTGCTCCTCAGGGGTCCCCTGGCTGCAGTACAGTCTGATTCCCTGCTCCTCAGGGAATCCTTGGCTGTAGTACAGTCATAATCACTCATTCCACCAGTGACTACCCTTGCAGCACAGTCAGTGGTCCCTGCTCCTCAGGTGTCCACTGGCTGCAGTACAATCTGAATTCCCTGCTCCTCAGGGAATTCTTGGCTGCAGTACAGTCTGAATTCCCTTCTCCTCAGGGGATCCTAGGCTATTGCTTAGTCTTGATCACCTGCTCTTCAGGTGATCATATTCTCAAACACCGTCAGTGGTCCCTGCTTCTCAGGTGTCCACTGGCTGCAGTGCAGTCTGAATCCTCTGCCCCTCAGAGGATCCTTGGCTGCAGTACTGTCTGTATCTCCCGCTTCTCGGGAGATAACTCCTCCAATTACTGTTGCACCAAACACAATACCACATTGGGTGTCCTGTGTCTAGCTATACTAGTATTATTGGTGATTCTGCAGATCACCACATAATCAGGTATAGCATCTGTATTATTGGTGATACTGCAGATCACCAATAATCGGAAAAATCTGTGTTGCTGACACCAATCGTTACAGAACAGCAGACCAAAACATTATGGACGTACTGCACAGCCAAGTTGAAGGACTAGCCACTTCGGTGGATAACCTCATAAGGGTGCTTGATGCCCAACAGACTCAGATCACACAACTGTCTGGGTCAGTACAGGTCCTTCAAACGGCTGTGAATACAGTGCGATCCCCTCAAGTTACAGACCTTCACATGTCTGTACCTGAAAAGTTTTCTGAACATAGATCTGACTTTCAGAACTTCAGAAATCGAGTGCGATCATATTTTGAGTTGAGGCCTACCCTGTCAGGGACTGAACCTCAGAGAGTTACATTCATAAAACCCTTTAATCAGGGGATTCACAAACATGGGCATATAGCCTTCATGCAGAACATGAGGCGTTATCATCAGTTCAGGAATTTTTTAAGGCCATGGCCATTATATATGATAGTTACATAGTTACATAGTTATTTTTCTTGAAAAAAGAAATACGTCCATCGAGTTCAACCAGTATAAAGTACAACACCAGCCTGCTCCCTCACATATCCCTGTTGATCCAGAGGAAGGCGAAAAAACCCTTACAAGGCATGGTCCAATTAGCCCCTAAAGGGAAAAATTCCTTCCCGACTCCAGATGGCAATCAGATAAAATCCCTGGATCAACATCATTAGGCATTACCTAGTAATTGTAGCCATGGATGTCTTTCAACGCAAGGAAAGCATCTAAGCCCCCTTTAAATGCAGGTATAGAGTTTGCCATAATGACTTCCTGTGGCAATGCATTCCACATCCTAATCACTCTAACTGTAAAGAACCCTTTCCTAAATAAATGGCTAAAACGTTTTTCCTCCATGTGCAGATCATGTCCTCTAGTCCTTTGAGAAGGCCTAGGGACAAAAAGCTCATCCGCCAAGCTATTATATTGCCCTCTGATGTATTTATACATGTTAATTAGATCCCCTCTAAGGCGTCTTTTCTCTAGACTAAATAAACCCAGTTTATCTAACCTTTCTCGATAAGTGAGACCTTCCATCCCACGCATCAATTGTGTTGCTCGTCTCTGCACCTGCTCTAAAACTGCAATATCTTTTTTGTAATGTGGTGCCCAGAACTGAATTCCATATTCCAGATGTGGCCTTACTAGAGAGTTAAACAGGGGCAATATTATGCTAGCATCTCGAGTTTTTATTTCCCTTTTAATGCATCCCAAAATTTTGTTAGCTTTAGCTGCAGCTGCTTGGCATTGAGTACGATTATTTAACTTGTTGTCAATGAGTACTCCTAAGTCCTTCTCCAAGTTTGATGTCCCCAACTGTATCCCATTTATTTTGTATGGTGCTAGACCATTAGTACGTCCAAAATGCATGACCTTACATTTGTCAACATTGAATTTCATCTGCCATGTATGTGCCCATATAACCATCCTATCCAGATCCTGTTGCAATATGACACTATCTTCCTGAGAGTTGATGATTCTGCACAATTTTGTATCATCTGCAAAAATAGCAACATTGCTCACTACTGCATCTACTAGGTAATTAATAAATAAATTGAAGAGCACTGGACCCAGAACAGACCCCTGTGGGACCCCACTGCTAACAGTCTCCCATTTTGAGTACGATCCATTGACCACAACTCTTTGTTTTCTGTCCATTAGCCAGTTCCCTCTCCATGAACACAGACTCTTCCCCAGTCCTTGCATCCTCAACTTTTGCACCAGACTTTTGTGGGGAACAGTGTCGAAGGCCTTTGCAAAGTCCAAGTATATCACATGATGATCCGGATATTGCTGCCACCGCTGAACGGAAGCTAAAGACCCTTCGGCAAGGTCGGGATCCGGTAGAGGTTTACGCGGCAGAGTTCAGGAAGTGGGCTGTATCAGCTAGATGGGGAACATATGCACTGTTAGACTGTTTTCTGTCAGGTTTATCTGATGCAGTTTCTGATTTGATGTTAGGACATCCTGAGCCCAAGTCCATAGACGAGGCAATTTCCTTAGCAGTACGGGTAGATCGCCGCTTATGCTATCAAAAACAGACCCATGGTAGAAATGCTGTAAGATATGTCTCCTACGCCTCCTCTCCACCCTCGTCACCTTCGCCTGAGCCGATGCAAATCGGACACTCTAGATTGACGCAGGTGGAAAAGAATCGCAGAAAATCAGAAAGACTCTGTTTATACTGTGCTGAGGAGGGACACATGGTTCAGAATTTTTCTAAGAAGTCGGGAAACGCTGCCGCCTAGGTGTAGTCAGAGGTAATACCCTAGGCGAGCAGTCTTTACCTCTAAACAATAATCGTCTGCTCCTTCCCTGCTCCATTACATGGGAAGGTCAAACTATTTCCACAGAAGCCTTTTGTAATGGATAGCGGGCAAGCCGCCGCGCGGTCTAGTAACAGGGTGGCTGTCTCCGAGTTCAGGCCGGCGGTTTCCGCACAGCAACATGTCTCTGGTTTGCCTGGGCCTTCTAGTGCACACAGATGGAGAGCTACGCGCGCGCGCGCGCCAGAAGACAGGACCTTTATGCCAGCAGGAGAGGTGTCAGCTGATCAGGACGATCAGCTGATCCCAGCGGAACTCCTGATTGGTTGAGTGGCTGGGGGCGGTGCTGCGGAGCGCTGTAGTATATATAGAACTTACTTGTCAGTTGCTGGTTGTCTGCCGTTGTGAGTACTAACATGTGAGCACTCAGACCTCAGTCAGATCCTACAGTGTGTTTGAACCAGTTGGAACTGGGAATTCACACTTAGCCAGATTCCGCTCTTGTACTTTACTGTGTTATACTTTAGATCAGTTCCAGGGTGTTGAGACCAAGGACCTCACACCCAAGCTTTGGATTACTGTGTCATTACTGTGTTATCCTTTAGACCAGTTCCGGGGTGTTGAAACCAAGGACCTCACACCCAAGTATAGGATTACTGTGTCATTGCTGTCTTATACTTTAGACCAGTTCCCGGGTGTTGACACCAAGGACCTCACACCCTAGCATAGGATACTGTGTTATGCTTTAGACTAGTTCCTGGGTGTCGAGACCAAGGACCTCACACCTCAGACTAGGATTGTACTTATTGGTTATGACCTCTGGCTCTGTTGACCTCTCTCTTGCCTTCTGATTTGGTACCTCTGGCCATCTGTCTTCTAGTTGCCAACCTTGCCTGTACCCGGTTACCAAATCAGCTTTCTGTCTCTGTACCTTATCTGCTCGTGTGTTGCCGACCTGGCCTGTCTGACCCTTCTGGCTGTCACTCATCCCTCGGGTGATCAGTCTAACTGTACTGCTCGTGACACTCATCCATCAGGTGTCAATTAGCTGCAAGAGCTTCCTGCTCCTCAGGAAGTCCTGTCTGCAGTCCAGCGAGGGGCCTCTATCCCATAGGAGTCCACTGGCTGCAGTACAGTCTGATTCCCAATCCATCAGGGAATCCTTGGCTGCAGTACAGTCTGTCTCTCCTACGCTCGGGAGGGCAGCTGAAGTACAGCCAGTGGCCACCTGCACCTCAGGGGTCCACTGGCTGCAGTAGAGTCTGTATCTCCCGCACCTCGGGAGATAACCTTTCTTACTCTTGCACCAAACACTCTACCACACTAGGTGTCCTGTGTCTCGCTATACTTGCATTATTGGTGATTCTGTAGATCACCACATAATCAGGTATAGCGTCTGTATTATTGGTGATACTGCAGATCACCAATAATCAGACAGACCTGTGTTGCTGGCACCAATCGTTACACCTTTGTGGACTCCGGCTCTGCAGCCAACTTCATAGATTATGATTTTGTAAAAAGATTGGGGATTCCCTTACTTCCGCTAGACCGGCTGATTCTGGTCACTGCAGTAGATGACTCTCCGTTACAAAGTAGACAACCTCTTTCTCAAACCCCCTTGTTAGTGTGTAATGTAGGGGTGTTACATAAAAAGAGTTTACAATTCCTTGTCCTGCAAATGGCAACCTCCACCATTATCCTTGGTATGCCCTGGTTGCAACTTCACTCCCCTCAGATTGACTGGGCTTCGGGTCAGCTAAAGAGCTGGTCAGCCCATTGTCATCATCATTGTTTGGAGAAAGTTACTGTTTGTGCTACCAAGATTCAGGTTAAAGGAGTGCCAGTACAGTATGCGGATTTCGCTGATGTTTTCTGTCCCAAATCCGCAGATAAACTCCCGCCTCACCGTAGCTTCGATTGTCCCATTGATTTAAGATCTGGTCGTATGCCTCCTAGGGGTCACGTTTATAATCTGTCAGGACCTGAGAAAGTGGCAATGCAGGAGTACATTAAGGAGAACTTGGCCAAAGGCTTCATCTGCCCTTCCTGGTCACCAGCTGGGGCAGGTTTCTTTTTCGTACAGAAAAAAGATGGTGGCCTCCGACCCTGCATTGACTACCGAGGGTTAAATAAAATTACAGTAAAAAATCGTTACCCACTGCCTTTGATTGACGATTTGTTCGCTCAGGTGACCAATGCCAGTATTTTCTCCAAATTGGACTTACGAGGTGCATACAACCTGGTACGGATTCGAGATGGTGACGAATGGAAGACGGCGTTCAACACGCCCGACGGGCACTACGAGTATCTGGTTATGCCCTTCGGGTTGTGTAATGCCCCTGCCGTCTTCCAGGAGTTGATCAATGAGGTTTTCAGGGAGGTGCTGGGGAAATTCGTGCTAGTGTATCTAGACGACATACTGATTTTCTCTCCTAATGTAACGGAACATCGTAAACACATCAAGTTTGTCTTAAAGAAATTAAGACAGAACTCACTGTACGCCAAATTAGAAAAGTGCCTCTTCGAGGTCACTTCAGTTCCTTTTTAGGGATATATTATCTCTACGTCTGGTCTCTCCATGGATCCAGAAAAAGTCTCTGCTGTTTTGGAGTGGCCACAACCTGTGGGATTGAAAGCACTGGAAAGATTTTTGGGTTTTGCCAATTACTACAGAAGATTCATCAAGGGGTTCTCCTCGGTAGTGTCACCCCTCACCAGTCTTACCAAGAAAGGGGCTGACACTTACCACTGGTCAGCAGAGGCACATTCTGCCTTTTCCACACTGAAAAACTTTTCTGTTCTGCTCCCATTTTAAGACATGTGGATATCACCTTCCCCTTCATAGTTGAGGTCGATGCGTCAGGGGTTGGGGCTGTACTGTCTCAACGCTCTGGTTTGCAAGGCAAACTTCACCCATGTGCCTTCTTTTCCCGTAGGTTCTCTCCTGCTGAGAGGAACTACGATATTGGCAACCGAGAGCTTTTGGCCATTAAATTAGCCTTTGAAGAATGGCGACATTGGCTAGAAGGGGCAGAGCATACTATCACAGTCTATATGGATCATAAGAACTTGTAGTACATAGAAGGGGCCAAAAGACTTAGTCCCCGACAGGCCCGTTGGTCCTTATTCTTTTCAAGATTCAGATTTGTCATAACGTATACACCGGGGAGTAAGAACGTCAAAGCGGACGCTCTATCTAGGTGTTTTGAGCCTGAGACAGTTCAACCTTTAACCCCTGAGACCATCCTACCCCAGAAAGTAGTCTTGGCAGCTACTGAGACCTGGGAGGACTGGATGGCTACTCTGGGGCCTTACCAACAGGATATTCCAGAAGGGAAGCCCGAGGGGGTTATGTTCATACCATTTCCTTTCCGCCTGCAACTCTTACAATTGTTCCATTCCCATAAGAATGCGGGGCATCCTGGGGCTGCCAGAACCCAGGATTTATTGGCCAGATGCGCTTGGTGGCCTACGCTGGCACTGTATTGTAAGGAGTTTGTAAGAGAGTGCTCAGTTTGTGCTAGAAGTAAGCCCTCTCGCCAGGCACCAGTGGGTACATTACAACCCCTACCAGTGCCAAATGAACCCTGGACTCATTTGTCAATGGACTTTGTAGGAGAACTCCCCAAGTCTGAGGGCAAGACGGTCATTTGGGTGGTAGTGGATAGGTTCAGTAAGATGGCTCATTTTGTCCCTCTGACAGGACTCCCCTCGCCCCAGGAGTTAGCTGATCTCTTCATTCAGCACGTTTTCCGGCTGCATGGCATTCCGGAGAATGTGGTGTCTGATCGTGGAGTCCAGTTTGTGTCAAAATTTTGGAAAGCCTTTTGCCATCAGTTAGGAATGGACCTTTCATTTTCATCAGGCTACCACCCACAGACCAATGGTCAGACCGAAAGAGTTAACCAGTCCCTTGAACAGTTTCTCAGATGTTATGTGGCAGATGTACAGTCTGATTGGGTAAAGTTTTTACCGTTCGCGGAATTTGCACATAACAATCTGAAGAGTTCCTCTTCAGGATTTTCCCCTTTTCAGGTAGTTTCGGGAAAATCTCCCAAGTTTGCTCCATTACCTGTGGCATCTACCCCATTTCCGGCCCTGGAGGATTGGCAAAGGGCATTGAAGGAGATTTGGGTGATGGTTAAGAGGAATTTGGGGAAAGCCTTCCAGACTCAGAAGAAACAGGCGGATAAGAGACAGTTTGTAGAGTGGAGGTTTTCCCCAGGGGACATGGTGTGGGTATCTACTCGGCATTTAGTGTTAAAACAACCGTCACCTAAGTTAGGACCCAGATTTGTAGGCCCATACCCAGTGTCCCGAAAGATTAATAATGTAACTTATGTGATTGATCTCCCAGCCAGCATGAGAGGTGTGAGAACATTCCATGTTTCTCTGTTGATTCCTTCCCCCCCCCCCCCTGTGATGGTTGACGACCAACCTGAGTATGAGATCGAGAAGATATTGGATTCTCGATTAGTGCAGAATTCTGTACAGTATCTGGTCCACTGGAAGGGGTATGGTCTAGAGGAAAGAACTTGGGTGCCGGATTGTCGCATGCATGCTGAGGAATTAAAGAAAGAGTTTCATGACTTACACCCTGAGAAGCCGGGTAGGAAGTGTCCGGGGTCCACTCCTCAGGGGGGGGGGTACTGTAAAGAATAGTGGAGATGCCGCCGCATGGGCAAGTGGCACGGTGGCCATCTCCGCGTTCCAGCCGGTGGCTTCTGCCGCGCAGCTACATGCTGCTGGTTCACCTGGTCCTTCTAGTGCACACAGATTAAGAGCTACGCGGGCGCACGCCAGGCGACAGGACCTTTATGCAAGTAAATGGGGAGTCAGCTGATCAAGCCGGTCAGCTGACTCCAGCTATGCTTCGGATTGGCTGAGTTACTGGGGCGGCGCTGTGGAGCGCTCTGGGTATTTATAGGACTTGCCTGTCAGTTGCAAGTTGTCTGCTGTTGCGAATGCTTACGTGTGAGCGCTCAGACCCTAGTCAGATCTTACAGCGTGTTAGAACCAGCCGGAGCTGGGAATTCCCACTTAGTCAGATTCCGTTGATAGCTTTAAGTACTATTGTATTGTGAGACTTGCGTACCATTCTTTAGTCTAGTTCACAGGTGTTGAAACCAAGGACTTCACACCTAGACTAGGATATTGCTATATTGCTACTGTTCATCTGATAGTCTAGTTCCCAGGTGTTGAAACCAAGGACTCCACACCTAGACTGGGATATAGCTATATTACCACTGTTTATCTGTTATGATCTTTCGCCTTCCTGACTACTCTCTTGCTTACTGATTCAGTACTTTTGCCTATCTGGTAACCGTTGCCAACTCTGCCTGTACCTTGATACCGAATCAGTCTTCCGCCTCTGTACTGTATCTGTCCGTACATTGCTGACCTTGCTTGTCTGACCTTTCTGTCCTCACTAGTGGGTCTGCCACTAGTGAGGCAATCCTTTAGGGCTGTCACCTAACCATTAGGTGATCAGCCTTGCTGTACTGTATATGACACTTGCTCCTTAGGTGTCTGTTAGCTGCAAGCAGAGTCTTTTGATCACCTGCTCCTCAGGAGATCATCTTGCAGCACAGTCAGTGGTCCCTGCTCCTCAGGGGTCCCCTGGCTGCAGTAAAGTCTGATTCCCTGCTCCTCAGGGAATCCTTAGCTGTAGTACAGTCATAATCACTCATTCCACCAGCAACCACCCTTGCAGCACAGTCAGTGGTCCCTGCTCCTCAGGTGTCCTCAGGGAATTCTTGGCTGCAGTACAGTCTGAATTCCCTTCTCCTCAGGGGATCCTAGGCTATTGCTTAGTTTTGATCACCTGCTCTTCAGGTGATCATATTCTCAAACACCGTCAGTGGTTCCTGCTTCTCAGGTGTCCACTGGCTGCAGTGCAGTCTGAATCCTCTGCCCCTCAGGGGATCCTTGGCTGCAGTACTGTCTGTATCTCCTGCTCCTTGGGAGATAACTCCTCCAATTACTGTTGCACCAAACACAATACCACATTGGGTGTCCTGTGTCTAGCTATACTAGTATTATTGGTGATTCTGCAGATCACCACATAATCAGGTATAGTATCTGTATTATTGGTGATACTGCAGATCACCAATAATCAGAAAAATCTGTGTTGCTGACACCAATCGTTACACTGTTGTTTTTTGATGACCCGGCAATTCAGGTTCCATTGACGTTTGACATTGAGATGGTAGGAGATGAATCAGGGTTCAGAGTGAATAGTCAAAAAAGTGAACTTCTATTCCTTTCCTAAAGAGCGGATGTTGGGTATGTGGCATCCCTGGGAGTCAAAATAGCTAACAACAACATCTCTTATCTTAAGCTTAAAATTAACAGGGATCCTTCACAACTATATTCAGAAAATGTTTCCCCTCTCTTCAATAAGGTCATAACACAGCTAGAAGGTTGAGCCATCATTCCACTAGTGCTGACCGTTAGTGTAGCTTTGGAAAGCTCCTTTATCCCATGCAAGTCCTCCCATTGCTAATAAAGAAAAGAATAAGGATGTGCAGAGATTAAATAAAGCATACATCAATTTTTGGGGGCTGGAAACAAGATGTGAATTAAGATAAATAGATTGCAGCTGCCTAAGGACCCGGGTCTTAATATTCCTGTCCGCAGATACAACCTGGCATGCTTAGTGAGACATGACCAATTGGGTGTCAGAATCCAGTTCCTTCTCTAATTACGCACTGAAAAGTGCAGTCATAGAGTCATGGAATCTTAGGGGCCTGCTACATGCCTCTTGGGCTACCATCCAAGTGCAACTTAAATTTAGCCACCTGATACGGGATACCCTGGTTGCATGGAAGGAGGTGAGAAAAAGTTTTAAACTTCCATGGAAAGTTTCAAAATATATGTCCCTATGGGGCCATCCAGGATTTGCTCCTGATATGATGCATGAGACTTATGCTAAATGGAAGGACCTAGGCTTTGTAAAACTGGGGAACTTTTTCATCTGGATGAACGTAGATGGCTGACTTTCAAAGAACTACAAAGTTAGATCATATGTGAAAGAGCATTTAGTCGGTGTTACTACCATTGCACAAATGACTCCCTCGACACTTTCTTGGAACCAGGAGGCAGGAAGTTGTCTTTGTCAGATTTACAAAAGACTCTAGCAGAAGTGAATATCTCCACAAAAATTGTGTAGAATTTTAAGAGTTGGGAAAAATGTCTTAATGAAGGGGAATAAGGTAAAAAATTAGTGGAGGATAATAATATTTTACGTAAAACTAGTGATGAGTAGAAATTACGCCTATGTGTAATAACTCATCATAATTCGCAATTACGCATTGTAATCGTAATGCGAAATTTCAGGGAAAAGCATAATTAATTTTGTATGTAATTGCAAGTACTCATAATTAAGCATGCTCGTATACATGCCATTGCTAACAAAATTGCTACATATTTTAAGGAGAATAGTGGGTACAAGTTAAAAAAATAATTATTCAAAAAGACATTGGGCTCGATTCACAAAAGGGTGCTAACTCATTTAGCATGCCTAAAAGCTTTGAGCGTGCTAACTAGGGTGCTAAGCAGTTAGCACGCTCAAAGCTTTTATTGATCGCGAGCAAAGTTTAGTGATGCGCGGTGCGCGCAAAATGTCACACTGGGTGCGATCAAAACTTCGCACCGTGTGCACCCACAACATTGCACCATGTGATGTTTCGGGCGCACCGGTGCAACGTTTTAGGTGAACCCGGTGCAACATTTTACACGCACTGCGCAGCACTAAACTTAGCGTGCGAAACTTTGCGCGTCCTAAAGGACTTTAGGCGTGCTAAGGGGCTTTTAGGCGGGCTAACTAAGTTAGCACCCTTTTGTGAATCAAGCCCCTTGTAGTTTTGGAGAAAATCAGTTTTAAATATACAAGGAAACATGTTTTTTAAAATGTCATTTTTCTTTGTATTTTTAAAATCAATTTTCTCAAAAACTACAAGGTCTTTTTGAACAATTAATTTTTTTTCCCAAACAATCTTTATTTCCATAATCAAAGGAGAAATAAAGGAATACAACATGACGAAGTCAAAGTAAAGCAATGAGATAAACTATTATCAAACATATAATCTAAAGATAGCACATTGTCATTGGTATAAAAAAAAGAGAAAGTCATCATAGTTACTTCGAAGCAAAATTTGCATCAAAATGGTTGCAATTTAAGTAATTTGGTCAGAAGTTTACTACTATAAGCAAATACAGAAAAAAGGCAGTCCTCATATAGAATCAAAATTGGAATGTGTAACATGGGAGCTAAAAGCTCCTCACAAAGGAACACACACAATTACTTGGGCCCCAGAAACTAACATACATAATTTCGTATCCAAGAAGCAAAAAAGTTTAAAGAGCAGGACCTCAGCGTGATTCAAAAAATGCAAAAATCTTTATTGTGGACCTATTCACAGTTACCAACAGACAATTAAAATCATTTAAAAAATGAGGATCCCAGGGTGCCTCAGTTACCCCTCCACACATTCGTCCGCAATACACATTCAAACCATACACACATGATTAATTGGAATGCTGCAGCAATTCTAGGATATATGGGTGTTGCAACTTGCACAAATATAAATGTCCCGTTCAAGATATAGCTGATATCTTCAAGATGAGCCTCAATCTCATTACAGAGGTAATATATTATCAAGCTGTAAGTGGCAAATTGCTAGATAGTTCAAAGAACCTGAGTGCACTCAAGAAATGAATGGCCAATACAAAAAGAGTGGGTCCTTACAACAGGAAGACAATTTGAAGACACTTCCAGCCGTTAAAGGGAACCTTAACCGTGGGCCCCCCCAAAAAATGCGCTTACCTGGGGCTTTCCCAAGCCTCCTGCAGCCGTCCTGTGCCCGCGCCGGTCCTTCGGTGCCCTCCGGTCTCCCTCCGTGGCTAAGTTTCATTTTCGGCCGCCATTACTTTCTCTTCTCCTTCATTTCTTAATGGGCATATTGAGTAGGGGGTATGTATAGAAAAACCTTTAGTATATATAGCTAGCATTATCACTAAGCGGTTTTAGAGAGAATGGACACATAAATAGCCCTCTTCTCCAGGAGATATCACATATACAAATCAGGCATTGCCAGTCACCCACACTTACAAATACACCCCTCCCTTTTTCCCTTTTAATCCTTAAGGGGGGACTCTGCTACCCCCGCTTGGCCACTTAATTTAGAAATATGGAGAAATCCATTTCAGAATTTAGACCTAGTGGGGACAATGTCCCCAACTTGTATATCCACATTGTCTCCACGCGGCACAGTTCTTTTTCCAGATTGGTTTTTCTTGCTCCTTTCTTTTTAGAAACCAGAACCTTTACAAGACTTCCTCTAAAGGAGCCCCCATGATGCTGCTGGTAATGCTCCCTCAGTGGACCCTTGCAGTTTTCATTTTTATTGCCCACATTAGAGATATGCTCCAATATCCGGGCCTTAAAGGCCCGTGTGGTCATTCCAATATACTGTAAACCACAGGGGCAGGTGACCATGTACACTACCCCCGTGGTCTCACAGTTCATAAACGCATTAATGTTGTATTCCTTTTCATGCCCAGAGTCCCAGAATGTCCCGGTTTTATGTACATAGGGGCAGACCTTACATCTCCCACAGCGATGCATGCCTTTTGGGGGAGGGGTGGCAGACAACCAGTTCCTCCTCTCCTCTTCCAAACGTTTACTAGTGAATTCAGAGCTGACCAAATGATCCTTCAAATTACGTGCCCGTTTAGCAGTCATTGTGGGATATGGTCCCACAATTTCTGCTATATCAGGTGAAGCTAATAGAATTGGCCAGAGTTTTGCCAGGCAATCTCTCAGGGAGTTCCAATGGGAGCCATATTGGGTCACTATTCCAACCTTTCTCACAGTGTCCGATCCATCCCCTTTACCATCTCCAAGGAGGGACTCACGATCCCGTTTTCTCGCTCTCTGGAGACATCTCCTCAGGGTCCTATGGGGATATCCCCGTTCCCTGAGGCGTCCATACAGTTCACGGGCATCAAAGTTAAAGTCCTCCTCAGTGGTACAGTTCCTCCTTAAACGAGAGACGAACCAAGGAGGGGACGCAGCCAGAACAAGGAGAACAAGGACAGATAGGAGTTAATGTAGTGAATCTCGTCGAATTCAGGCTTGAACCACGTCACATTTCTTTGTTATCAAAAGGACTATCATTTGCCCCAATTCAAAAGGGTGATGAATTTACAGTTTACACAGATGTTATATTGTTTTTGAGAAGAACCTTATTGAAATTAATGTACAAAGATAAACAAAAATTCACCACTGAGATCTCAGATATGAGAACTAATTATCAATGCCTGAATTTGGATGAGAGAGAAGCTCTTATGGCGTTAGAATTGCTATGGGATGAGGGTAATGTAGAAATATCCTGTGAGGACATAGAGGAGGCCGATGTAGCCCCAACTGATTGTCACATACCGATAACAGGTTTAAGGAAAAAATCCAACTTCATGCCACCAATCAGTTCAAATAAATACCTATCAGTGTTCTTGGAAACATTTGCAAAAGAGGTGGGAGCTCTTGAACTGAATCCCTCGGGTAAACACAACCTGTCCAAAGATGAACAGCGAGCATTAAAAGAACTAAAAGAGCTAAAGGGTGTCGTTATCAAGCCAAGTGACAAGGGGGGGAATGTGGTTCTGTGGAGGGAAGAGGACTATGTGAGGGAGGCACACCGTCATTTGAATGATGGGGCCACTTATCGTCGTCTCACCGGGGACCCCTTCCCCCCCTTGGTCAATAAAATTAATGATAAATTGGAAGAAACTTTTTCAGAGGGCCTCATATCAAGGACCAAATTGGAATACTTGAAGGTGGTGGAATATGTAAAACCCACATTCTATCTTATTCCAAAACTACACAAAAACAAAGAACGACCCCCGGGTCATCCAATTATGTCCGGAATGGGGGGCCCGACGGAAAGACTTGGACAGTTTGTGGACAAGAGGTTGAGGGGTCTAGTTCAAGCCCTACCGTCCTATGTGCAGGACACAAGAGATGTACTGAGAGTCATCTCGGGTGTCAGTGTCTCCCCAGAGGCCTTGCTTGTGGGAATCGACGTTGAATCACTATATACGTCGATTCCACACGAGGCAGGCCTAAGAGCGGTTTCTTTTTTCTTGGGAGAATCCCACCCAGATATACCCGATCATAATCGCTTTCTGACTGACGTGCTAGAATTGGTGCTCACTGAGAACTTTTTTCTTTTTGAGGGTAGACCGTATCATCAGGTGGCCGGGACGTCAATGGGGGCGGCGTGTGCGCCGGCGTATGCATGCCTCCATCTTGGATATTGGGAGAGGAGGGATGTCTATACCATGGAGCTGTTCCGGCGCCACGTTGCCCTCTGGATAAGATTTATTGACGATGTGCTGGTGGTGTGGAGGGGTGGGAGGGCAGAGCTGGAGGTTTTCATTGACACTCTAAATGCTAATGACAAGAATATAAAGCTTACCTATACGTGTGATGCTGGAGAGCTACCCTTCCTGGACCTAAGAACTGCGGTCAGAGAGGGACGCTTGGTTAGCACCACGTATAGAAAGCCAACAGCTGGCAACACCATCCTCCACGCCACCAGCCATCATCCCGACCACCTGGTGAGAAACATCCCCTATGGCCAGTTCCTCCGTTTAAGGAGGAACTGTACCACTGAGGAGGACTTTAACTTTGAAGCCCGTGAACTGTATGGACGCCTCAGGGAACGGGGATATCCCCATAGGACCCTGAGGAGATGTCTCCAGAGAGCGAGAAAACGGGATTGTGAGTCCCTCCTTGGAGATGGTAAAGGGGATGGATCGGACACTGTGAGAAAGGTTGGAATAGTGACCCAATATGGCTCCCATTGGAACTCCCTGAGAGATTGCCTGACAAAACTCTGGCCAATTCTATTAGCTTCACCTGATATAGCAGAAATTGTGGGACCATATACCACAATGACTGCTAAACGGGCACGTAATTTGAAGGACCATTTGGTCAGCTCTGAATTCACTAGTAAACGTTTGGAGGAGGAGAGGAGGAACTGGTTGTCTGCCACCCCTCCCCCAAAAGGCATGCATCGCTGTGGGAGATGTAAGGTCTGCCCCAGAGGTGGCCTTAGAGTACGCGGGGCCTGGGGCGAGTGTCATATGCGGGGCCTAGAGATATATGCTGTGGATACACGTTGTGGAAGCACACACTGTATAGGTTAGATAGGTAGGTGCCTCCAGTATAGGTTAGATAGGTAGGTGCCCCGCAGTATAGATTAGATAGGTAGGTGCCCTGCAGTATAGATTAGACAGGTGGGTGCCCTGCAGTACAGATTAGATAGGTAGGTAGGTACCCTGCAGTATAGATTAGATAGGTGCCTGCAGTATAGATTAGATAGGTGCCAGCCTGCAGTATAGGTTAGATAGGTGCCTGCAGTATAGATTAGATAGGTGCCAGCCTGCAGTATAGGTTAGATAGGTGCCTGCAGTATAGATTAGATAGGTGCCAGCCTGCAGTATATGTTAGATAGGTACCTGCAGTATAGGTTAGATAGGTGCCAGCCTGCAGTATAGATTAGATAGCATTATATATTAGATATGTGCCAGCCTGCAGTATATATTAGATAGGTGCCTGCAGTATAGATTAGGTAGGTGCCCCGCAGTATAGATTAAATAGGTGCCAGCCTGCAGTATAGGTTAGATAGGTGCCCCGCAGTATAGATTAGATAGGTGCCAGCCCGCAGTATAGGTTAGATAGGTGCCAGCCTGCAGTATAGATTAGATAGGTGCCAGTCTGCAGTATAGATTAGATAGGAAGGTGCCTGCAGTATAGATTAGATAGGTGCGAGCCTGCAGTAGGTTAGATAGGTGCATGCAGTATAGATTAGATAGGTCCCAGCCTGCAGTATAGATTAGATAGGTGCCAGCCTGCAGCATAGGTTAGATAGGTGCCTGCAGTATAGATTAGATAGGTGCCAGCCTGCAGTATAGGTTAGATAGGTGCCTGCAGTATAGGTTAGATAGGTAGGTGCCCCGCAGTATAGATTATATAGGTAGATGCCCTGCAGTATAGGTTAGATAGGTAAGTGCCCCGCAGTACAGGTTAGATAATGTGGCTGCAGTGCTGGGGAGAGCGGGCATAGTTGTTAAAACTCACGTGTCTTCACGGATGCTCACAGCTACCATCTAGTTCCTCTCCCAGCATCTGTGTATTGGTAACAGTGCCCTCCTGTGGTGACATGCGGTCACGTCATCCCAGGGGGCGCTGTTACCAATACACAGATGCTGGTAGAGGAAATAGATGGTGGCTGTGAGCATCCGTGAAGACACGTGAGTTTTAACAACTATGCCCGCTCTCCTCAGCACTGCAGAGGGTGCGGGGCCTCCTCAGGCGCGGGGCCTGGGGCGATTGCCCCACTTGCCACCCCCAAAGGCCGGCTCTGGTCTGCCCCTATGTACATAAAACCGGGACATTCTGGGACTCTAGGCATGAAAAGGAATACAACATTAATGCGTTTATGAACTGTGAGACCGCGGGGGTAGTGTACATGGTCACCTGCCCCTGTGGTTTACAGTATATTGGAATGACCACACGGGCCTTTAAGGCCCGGATATTGGAGCATATCTCTAATGTGGGCAATAAAAATGAAAACTGCAAGGGTCCACTGAGGGAGCATTACCAGCAGCATCATGGGGGCTCCTTTAGAGGAAGTCTTGTAAAGGTTCTGGTTTCTAAAAAGAAAGGAGCAAGAAAAACCAATCTGGAAAAAGAACTGTGCCGCGTGGAGACAATGTGGATATACAAGTTGGGGACATTGTCCCCACTAGGTCTAAATTCTGAAATGGATTTCTCCATATTTCTAAATGAAGTGGCCAAGCGGGGGTAGCAGAGTTCCCCCTTAAGGATTAAAAGGGAGGGGTGTATTTGTAAGTGTGGGTGACTGGCAATGCCTGATTTGTATATGTGATATTTGCTGGAGAAGAGGGCTATTTATGTGTCCATTCTCTCTAAAACCGCTTAGTGATAATGCTAGCTATATATACTAAAGGTTTTTCTATACATACCCCCTACTCAATATGCCCATTAAGAAATGAAGGAGAAGAGAAAGTAATGTTGCTATCGCTGTACCAAAAAAGTGGACATTAAGAACAACCCTCTGGCCTGATGTATGTTGGGTATCTAGCTAATGCTATAGAGTCAGCATCTGTGAAATACTGTGATCTGAAGATGGAGATTATAAGTACTGAACGCTGACTGGCAAAAAATCTCTACTTTTCCATAAACAAAGATGGCCGCCGGAGGACTGCCATGTGATTAGGCTGGACAGTATAAAGAAGCCGTCCGAATGTGTAACCACTCCCCCTGACGTCACTCTGAGGAAGCCAAGTTGATTGGTGAAACATGTAAGTGGGAGGAGTCCTGGGAGGCCGACCTCGTTCACCACCAGGAACACAGGAGCGCTCGATCCCCGCTGTGACGCCAAAATTCAAGCAAAAAGCGGGTAGATTGCGCTCACCGCTACTACCAGACCACGCCACTTGGGAGGTGCAGCATTGTGATATATGGGAACAGCTATCCAGGTGAAATCAGCGCACAACTACCGCGGACCGCAGAGTGTTGGGGACCTGAGGATTTCCGGAGGTGTAAGTAATACGGAATATCCTGCTTCACCGGGAGTACAAGTAAGCTGTGGAATAAGTTTGCTCCTGACACAGAGAATGTTTAAGATATGCCTGACATAGAGGAGAACTGCTATGCTTAACGGCTGGAAGTGTCTTCAAATTGTCTTCCTGTTGTAAGGACCCATTCTTTTTATATTGGCCATTCATTTTTTGAGTGCACTCAGGTTCTTTGAACTATCTAGCAATTTGCCACTTACAGCTTGATAATATATTACCTCTGTAATGAGTAGTGTTGGGCGAACATCTAGATGTTCGGGTTCGGTGTGAACAGGCCGAACATGGCCGCGATGTTCGGGTGTTCGACCCGAACTCCGAACATAATGGAAGTCAATGGGGACCCGAACTTTTGTGCTTTGTAAAGCCTCCTTACATGCTACATACCCCAAATTTACAGGGTATGTGCACCTTGGGAGTGGGTACAAGAGGAAAAAAATTTTTAGCAAAAAGAGGTTATAGTTTTTGAGAAAATCGATTTTAAAGTTTCAAAGGGAAAACTGTCTTTTAAATGCGGGAAATGTCTGTTTTCTTTGCACAGGTAACATGCTTTTTGTCGGCATGCAGTCATAAATGTAATACATATAAGAGGTTCCAGGAAAAAGGACCGGTAACGCTAACCCAGCAGCAGCACACGTGATGGAACAGGAGGAGGGTGGCGCAGGAGGAGAAGGCCACGCTTTGTGAGACACAACAACCCAGGCCTTGCATGAGGACAAGAAGCGTGCGGATAGCATGCTTTGTACCGCCATGCAGTCATAAATTTAATAAAGATAAGTGGTTCAATAAACAGGGACCACGCGGCAACGCTAACCCAGCAGCAGCAGACGTGATGGAACAGGAGGAGGCGCAGGAGGAGAAGGCCACGCTTTGTGAGACACAACAACCCAGGCCTTGCATGAGGACAAGAAGCGTGCGGATAGCATGCTTTGTACCGCCATGCAGTCATAAATGTAATAAAGATAAGAGGTTCCATAAACAGGGACCGGCAACGATAACCCAGCAGCAGCAGCAGCACACGTGATGGAACAGGAGCAGGCGCAGGAGGAGAAGGCCACGCTTTGTGAGACACAACAACCCAGGCCTTGCATGAGGTACCGCCATGCAGTCATAAATGTAATAAAGATAAGTGGTTCAATAAACAGGGACCACGCGGCAACGCTAACCCAGCAGCAGCAGACGTGATGGAACAGGAGGAGGCGCAGGAGGAGAAGGCCACGCTTTGTGAGACACAACAACCCAGGCCTTGCATGAGGTACCGCCATGCAGTCATAAATGTAATAAAGATAAGTGGTTCAATAAACAGGGACCACGCGGCAACGCTAACCCAGCAGCAGCAGACGTGATGGAACAGGAGGAGGCGCAGGAGGAGAAGGCCACGCTTTGTGAGACACAACAACCCAGGCCTTGCATGAGGACAAGAAGGGTGCGGATAGCATGCTTTGTACCGCCATGCAGTCATAAATGTAATAAAGATAAGTGGTTCAATAAACAGGGACCACGCGGCAACGCTAACCCAGCAGCAGCAGACGTGATGGAACAGGAGGAGGCGCAGGAGGAGAAGGCCATGCTTTGTGAGACACAACAACCCAGGCCTTGCATGAGGACAAGAAGCGTGCGGATAGCATGCTTTGTACCGCCATGCAGTCATAAATGTAATAAAGATAAGTGGTTCAATAAACAGGGACCACGCGGCAACGCTAACCCAGCAGCAGCAGACGTGATGGAACAGGAGGAGGCGCAGGAGGAGAAGGCCACGCTTTGTGAGACACAACAACCCAGGCCTTGCATGAGGACAAGAAGCGTGCGGATAGCATGCTTTGTACCGCCATGCAGTCATAAATGTAATAAAGATAAGTGGTTCAATAAACAGGGACCGGCAACGCTAACCCAGCAGCAGCAGCAGCACACGTGATGGAACAGGAGCAGGCGCAGGAGGAGAAGGCCATGCTTTTTGAGACACAACAACCCAGGCCTTGCATGAGGACAAGAAGCGTGCGGATATAGCAGCAATGCTTTTTGCCGCCATGCAGTCATAAATGTAATACAGATGAGAGGTTCAATAAACAGGGACCGGTAACGCTACACCATCCCAGATGTTCATTGGTCATGTTACTTGGTTGGGGTCCTGGAGTGTTGCGTAGTCGTTTCCAATCCAGGATTGATTCATTTTAATTTGAGTCAGACGGTCTGCATTTTCTGTGGAGAGGCGGATACGCCGATCTGTGACGATGCCTCCGGCAGCACTGAAACAGCGTTCCGACATAACGCTGGCTGCCGGGCAAGCCAGCACCTCTATTGCGTACATTGCCAGTTCGTGCCAGGTGTCTAGCTTCGATACCCAATAGTTGAAGGGTGCAGATGGATTGTTCGACACAGCTACGTCATCTGACATGTAGTCCTTGACCATCTTCTCCAGGCGATCGGTGTTGGAGGTGGATCTGCACGCTTCCTGTTCAGTGGGCTGCTGCTGCATGGGTGTCAGAAAATGTTCCCACTCCAAGGACACTGCCGATACCGTTCCCTTTTGGGCACTAGCTGCGGCTTGCGTTGTTTGCTGCCCTCCTGGTCGTCCTGGGTTTGCGGAAGTCAGTCTGTCGGCGTACAACTGGCTAGAGGAGGGGGAGGATGTCAATCTCCTCTCTAAAGTCTCCACAAGGGCCTGCTGGTATTCTTCCATTTTGACCTGTCTGACTCTTTCTTCAAGCAGTTTTGGAACATTGTGTTTGTACCGTGGATCCAGAAGGGTATAAACCCAGTAATTGGTGTTGTCCAGAATGCGCACAATGCGTGGGTCGCGTTCTATGCAGTCTAGCATGAATTGAGTCATGTGTGCAAGAGTCCTACCAGAATCCTCATCATCCTCTTGTGAGCGTTGTGATAGTTGTTGTGATGCATCATAGTCGTCACCTTCCTCCTGGTCTGCTTCTGCTGACCATTCGCGCTGAATTGTGGAAGTCCAACGTGCACCGCTCTGGCCCTCGTCAGTGGTGGCATGAAATTCCTGCTCCAACTCCAGCTGTTCCTCCTCCTCTTCTTCGTCATAGCTGCTGGGGCCAGCGTTCCCTGAGGCGGATGGCCTGATGTTGGTACCATCACGCTGATCGTTTTCTCCTTCAGATTCCCCCAGTTGCATCATGACAGCTGTTTCCTTGATTTTCAACATTGACCTCTTCAGTAAACACAGCAGTGGTATGGTAATGCTGACTGAAGAGTTTTCACTGCTCACAAGCAACGTGGATTGCTCAAAATTTTGGAGGACTTGGCAGAGGTCCAACATGTTGGCCCAATCGGATCCACAGAAGCTTGGCAGCTGGCCGGATGCGCCTCGGTACTGCGCCGTCATGTACTGGACCACTGCACTCTTCTGCTCACAAAAGCGTGCTAGCATGTGCAGCGTAGAATTCCAGCGCGTAGGGACATCACACAGCAAGCGATGGTGGGGGAGATTGAAGCGCTCCTGCATCTTGGCGAGTGCCCCCGAAGCAGTACTGGAATTTCTACAATGTTTGGCCACTCGACGCACCTTCAACAGAAGATCGGCCACGCCTGGGTATGTCCTCAGGAACCGCTGAACTACTAGGTTCATCACGTGCGCCAGGCAAGGGATGTGTGTCAGCTTAGCCAACCTTAAAGCGCGAATGAGATTACTCCCATTATCACACACAACCATGCCCGGTTTCAAGTCCAGCGGTGCCAGCCACAAATCCGTCTGTTCCTTTATTCCCTTCCAAATTTCCTCCCCTGTGTGCTGCTTATCCCCAAGGCAGATCAGCTTCAGCAACGCTTGCTGACGCATGCCAACAGCTGTGCTGCACTGCTTCCACGATCCTACTGCTGCTGGGTTAGCGTTTCCGGATGAGGTACAGCTTTGAGATGCGTTGGAGGAGAAGGAGTCAGAGAGGTAGGTGCTGCTGTTGTTATCCAGTGGGAGGGACGGCGGTGCAGCTGTTTGCGGCGTGGGCAACACCCGCGCCGTAGCAGGTGAGGAATCGCTGCCAGGCTCCACAAGGTTCACCCAGTGCGCGGTAAGGGAGATGTATCGACCCTGGCCGAACGCACTCGTCCAAGTGTCAGTGGTGAGGTGAACCTTGCAGGCAACGGCATTCTTCAAGCTTCGGGTTATTTTGCTGACCACGTGCTCATGCAACTCAGGCACTGCAGAGCGCGCAAAGTGGTAGCGGCTGGGAACCACGTAACGTGGGATGGCCACTGACATCATGCCCTTGAAGCTGTTTGTCTCCACCACTCGATATGGCAGCATTTCGCAGGCCAGAAGCTTGGCTATGCTGGCTGTTACTGCCACGGCCCGGGGGTCATTTGCTGGCAATTTCCTCTTGCGCTCAAACATCTCCGAAACAGACAACTGAACCGTAGCGCTGCACACGGAAGGGCTGTTGGTTGTTGTGTTTGATGAACACTGGGAGACCTCAAGAGCACTACTCCGGAAAGTGACAGTGTCAGCGTCGTCTGATGTTTGTGAATGTTGTGAACCACGCAATGGCTGGGCTACTGCTGCTGCTGAGGCGGGTCTGGTGGTGAGTCTGGTGAACCCAAGGGAGGCAGTGTTGCTGGTACCCTGTCCTGCCGCGTTTGCCCACAGAGTGGGATGTTTGGATAGCATGTGGCGGCTCATGCTGGTGGTGGAGAGGTTGTTAATACTTTTCCCCCTGCTCAGGCGAGTCTTGCACACCTTGCAAATCGCCATGGTAACATCCTCAGTGCAGTCTTCAAAGAAAGCCCAGACTTTGGAGCACCTGCCTCCTTGCTGGCGATTTCTGTTTCCTCCTCTTTTGCCTCTCACTCTAACTTCCACGCTTGTGGTGCCTGAAATTGCGCGCCGCCTACCTTGTGGCACAAGGCGAACTCGTGCAGCAGTGGGTTCTTCAACAGACTCATCTGTGCTGCTGCTACGACGGCGATGTTCTCGTTCACAAATAAAATCTGGGTCTCTGTCCACATTGTCCATACCCTCCTCTTCCATCTCCTCAAACTCGTCATATGTCATTGTGGGGGGCCGCCGCCGTGGAGTAGAGCTCCCCAGAACAACCTCTGCGCAGCTCACTCCAACGTCGTCTTCCAGATCTTGTCGGCCGACCTCCTGCAATTGCAACCCCTCCTGCCCAACTTGCTCTGGGATTTGGGTTTCCGAGTCCTCCTCGGACTCGCCTTGTATTTCAGTGCGCGGTGCATTTCCCACAGTTAATGGTTGTGAATCCGGGCACAACATTTCTGGCTGTTCCTCCATTGACCTTTCATAGGTGGAAGTTTGTTGGGCTGGGAATAGCTCCTGCGAATACCCCATTGTGTCCTGAGGTAATTCATAGGACTGGTTATCTGGCAGTTGTGTGCGTGGTGTCGCTGCCGGTTGTGTCAGCTTTGTGCCCACTGGCTCCTTGTAACTGGCTGAGGACTTGGACCTCGTGCGTGATGTGCTGGTGCTGCTTAACCCACTGCTGGACGCTTGAGAGGTCATCCAAGTAATTATCTGGTCCTGTTCTTTTGGATTTGTGAGGGTTGTTGTCCTGGACAACATGGGCGGTATTGAGTGGGTTTTCTTGGGTGCTCCCCTGTGGCCTGTACGTGAACCGTCAGGGGAAACACCTCTTCCCTTGCCCCTTCCTCTTTCACCGGATTTCTTCCTCATTTCACTTATCCTTACAGTACACGCTGACTGGCAGCAGTACAGTGGCAGTACAGAAATGCTATACAGTACCACTATTCCCAGCAGCGACACAGAGCACAATGCTATACAGTGGCGGGTGAGCGGTGTACTACTGTTCCCAGGCCCAGCAGACACAGAGTGTCAGAAAACACAATGCTATATATAGTCTGGCTGAGCGGTGTACACAGAGTGGCAGTACACACAATGCTTTATAGTCAGGCTGAGCCGTGTACACAGAGTGTCAGTAAACAATGGTATATAGTCTGGCTGAGCGGTGTACACAGAGTGTCAGTAAACAACGGTATATAGTCTGGCTGAGCGGTGTACACAGAGTGGCAGTAAACACAATGCTATATATAGCGTGGCTGAGCGAGGTGCACAGTGGCAGTACACACAATGCTATAGAGCCAGGCTAAGCCGTGTACACAGAGTGTCAGAAAACACAATGCTATATATAGCGTGGCTGAGCGAGGTGCACAGTGGCAGTACACACAATGCTATATAGCCAGGCTAAGCCGTGTACACAGAGTGTCAGAAAACACAATGCTATATATAGCGTGGCTGAGCGAGGTGCACAGTGGCAGTACACACAATGCTATATATAGCGTGGCTGAGCGAGGTGCACAGTGGCAGTACACACAATGCTATATATAGCGTGGCTGAGCGAGGTGCACAGTGGCAGTACACACAATGCTATATTAGTCAGGCTAAGCCGTGTACACAGAGTGTCAGAAAACACAATGCTATATATATAGCGTGGCTGAGCGAGGTGCACAGTGGCAGTACACACAATGCTATATATAGCGTGGCTGAGCGAGGTGCACAGTGGCAGTACACACAATGCTATATATAGCGTGGCTGAGCGAGGTGCACAGTGGCAGTACACACAATGCTATATTAGTCAGGCTAAGCCGTGTACACAGAGTGTCAGAAAACACAATGCTATATATAGCGTGGCTGAGTGAGGTGCACAGTGGCAGTACACACAATGCTATATATAGCGTGGCTGAGCGAGGTGCACAGTGGCAGTACACACAATGCTATATATAGCGTGGCTGAGCGAGGTGCACAGTGGCAGTACACACAATGCTATATATAGCGTGGCTGAGCGAGGTGCACAGTGGCAGTACACACAATGCTATATTAGTCAGGCTAGCCTAAGCCGTGTACACAGAGTGTCAGAAAACACAATGCTATATATATAGCGTGGCTGAGCGAGGTGCACAGTGGCAGTACACACAATGCTATATATAGCGTGGCTGAGCGAGGTGCACAGTGGCAGTACACACAATGCTATATATAGCGTGGCTGAGCGAGGTGCACAGTGGCAGTACACACAATGCTATATTAGTCAGGCTAAGCCGTGTACACAGAGTGTCAGAAAACACAATGCTATATATAGCGTGGCTGAGCGAGGTGCACAGTGGCAGTACACACAATGCTATATATAGCGTGGCTGAGCGAGGTGCACAGTGGCAGTACACACAATGCTATATATAGCGTGGCTGAGCGAGGTGCACAGTGGCAGTACACACAATGCTATATATAGCGTGGCTGAGCGAGGTGCACAGTGGCAGTACACACAATGCTATATTAGTCAGGCTAGCCTAAGCCGTGTACACAGAGTGTCAGAAAACACAATGCTATATATATAGCGTGGCTGAGCGAGGTACACAGTGGCAGTAAACAATGCTATATATAGTGTGGCTGAGCGAGCGGTGTACTACTGTTCCCAGCAGCGACACACAATGACTGGGGGGGGACCCTGGCTAGCGTGGCTGGAGAGCGAACTACCCTGCCTGCCTACCCAAAGCTAAACCCACAGACAAATGGCGGAGATATGACGTGGTTCGGGTATTTATTTACCCGAACCACGTGACCGTTCGGCCAATCAGAGCGCGTTCGGGCCCGAACCACGTGACCCGTTCGGCCAATCACAGCGCTAGCCGAACGTTCGGGGAACGTTCGGCCATGTGCTCTTAGTTCAGCCATGTGGCCGAACGGTTTGGCCAAGCACCGTCAGGTGTTCGGCCGAACTCGAACATCACCCGAACAGGGTGATGTTCTGCAGAACCCGAACAGTGGCGAACACTGTTCGCCCAACACTAGTAATGAGATTGAGGCTCATCTTGAAGATATCAGCTATATCTTGAAGGGGACATTTATATTTGTGCAAGTTGCAACACCCATATATCCTAGAATTGCTGTAGCATTCTAATTAATCATGTGTGTGTGGTTTGAATGTGTATTGCGGACGAATGTGTGGAGGGGTAACTGAGGCACCCTGGGATCCTCATTTTTTAAATGATTTTAATTGTCTGTTGATTACTGTGAATAGGTCCACAATAAAGATTTTTGCATTTTTTGAATCATGCTGAGGTCCTGCTCTTTAAACTTTTTTGCTTCTTGGATCAGAAGTTTACTACTATCATATCTAAGAATAAGGGTAAGGCCCACATCCGCAGACCAGCCACCAGACGTGTTTATAGAGTCAGGTCACTTCATATAAGTCAGACCGACAGTTCCCGCCTCACTGGAGTAAATCCGGGCACAACATTTCTGGCTGTTCCTCCATTGACCTTTCATAGGTGGAAGTTTGTTGGGCTGGGAATAGCTCCTGCGAATACCCCATTGTGTCCTGAGGTAATTCATAGGACTGGTTATCTGGCAGTTGTGTGCGTGGTGTCGCTGCCGGTTGTGTCAGCTTTGTGCCCACTGGCTCCTTGTAACTGGCTGAGGACTCGGACCTCGTGCGTGATGTGCTGGTGCTGCTTAACCCACTGCTGGACGCTTGAGAGGTCATCCAAGTAATTATCTGGTCCTGTTCTTTTGGATTTGTGAGGGTTGTTGTCCTGGACAACATGGGCGGTATTGAGTGGGTTTTCTTGGGTGCTCCCCTGTGGCCTGTACGTGAACCGTCAGGGGAAACACCTCTTCCCTTGCCCCTTCCTCTTTCACCGGATTTCTTCCTCATTTCACTTATCCTTACAGTACACGCTGACTGGCAGCAGTACAGTGGCAGTACAGAAATGCTATACAGTACCACTATTCCCAGCAGCGACACAGAGCACAATGCTATACAGTGGCGGGTGAGCGGTGTACTACTGTTCCCAGGCCCAGCAGACACAGAGTGTCAGAAAACACAATGCTATATATAGTCTGGCTGAGCGGTGTACACAGAGTGGCAGTACACACAATGCTTTATAGTCAGGCTGAGCCGTGTACACAGAGTGTCAGTAAACAATGGTATATAGTCTGGCTGAGCGGTGTACACAGAGTGTCAGTAAACAACGGTATATAGTCTGGCTGAGCGGTGTACACAGAGTGGCAGTAAACACAATGCTATATATAGCGTGGCTGAGCGAGGTGCACAGTGGCAGTACACACAATGCTATAGAGCCAGGCTAAGCCGTGTACACAGAGTGTCAGAAAACACAATGCTATATATAGCGTGGCTGAGCGAGGTGCACAGTGGCAGTACACACAATGCTATATAGCCAGGCTAAGCCGTGTACACAGAGTGTCAGAAAACACAATGCTATATATAGCGTGGCTGAGCGAGGTGCACAGTGGCAGTACACACAATGCTATATATAGCGTGGCTGAGCGAGGTGCACAGTGGCAGTACACACAATGCTATATATAGCGTGGCTGAGCGAGGTGCACAGTGGCAGTACACACAATGCTATATTAGTCAGGCTAAGCCGTGTACACAGAGTGTCAGAAAACACAATGCTATATATATAGCGTGGCTGAGCGAGGTGCACAGTGGCAGTACACACAATGCTATATATAGCGTGGCTGAGCGAGGTGCACAGTGGCAGTACACACAATGCTATATATAGCGTGGCTGAGCGAGGTGCACAGTGGCAGTACACACAATGCTATATTAGTCAGGCTAAGCCGTGTACACAGAGTGTCAGAAAACACAATGCTATATATAGCGTGGCTGAGTGAGGTGCACAGTGGCAGTACACACAATGCTATATATAGCGTGGCTGAGCGAGGTGCACAGTGGCAGTACACACAATGCTATATATAGCGTGGCTGAGCGAGGTGCACAGTGGCAGTACACACAATGCTATATATAGCGTGGCTGAGCGAGGTGCACAGTGGCAGTACACACAATGCTATATTAGTCAGGCTAGCCTAAGCCGTGTACACAGAGTGTCAGAAAACACAATGCTATATATATAGCGTGGCTGAGCGAGGTGCACAGTGGCAGTACACACAATGCTATATATAGCGTGGCTGAGCGAGGTGCACAGTGGCAGTACACACAATGCTATATATAGCGTGGCTGAGCGAGGTGCACAGTGGCAGTACACACAATGCTATATTAGTCAGGCTAAGCCGTGTACACAGAGTGTCAGAAAACACAATGCTATATATAGCGTGGCTGAGCGAGGTGCACAGTGGCAGTACACACAATGCTATATATAGCGTGGCTGAGCGAGGTGCACAGTGGCAGTACACACAATGCTATATATAGCGTGGCTGAGCGAGGTGCACAGTGGCAGTACACACAATGCTATATATAGCGTGGCTGAGCGAGGTGCACAGTGGCAGTACACACAATGCTATATTAGTCAGGCTAGCCTAAGCCGTGTACACAGAGTGTCAGAAAACACAATGCTATATATATAGCGTGGCTGAGCGAGGTACACAGTGGCAGTAAACAATGCTATATATAGTGTGGCTGAGCGAGCGGTGTACTACTGTTCCCAGCAGCGACACACAATGACTGGGGGGGACCCTGGCTAGCGTGGCTGGAGAGCGAACTACCCTGCCTGCCTACCCAAAGCTAAACCCACAGACAAATGGCGGAGATATGACGTGGTTCGGGTATTTATTTACCCGAACCACGTGACCGTTCGGCCAATCAGAGCGCGTTCGGGCCCGAACCACGTGACCCGTTCGGCCAATCACAGCGCTAGCCGAACGTTCGGGGAACGTTCGGCCATGTGCTCTTAGTTCAGCCATGTGGCCGAACGGTTTGGCCAAGCACCGTCAGGTGTTCGGCCGAACTCGAACATCACCCGAACAGGGTGATGTTCTGCAGAACCCGAACAGTGGCGAACACTGTTCGCCCAACACTAGTAATGAGATTGAGGCTCATCTTGAAGATATCAGCTATATCTTGAAGGGGACATTTATATTTGTGCAAGTTGCAACACCCATATATCCTAGAATTGCTGTAGCATTCTAATTAATCATGTGTGTGTGGTTTGAATGTGTATTGCGGACGAATGTGTGGAGGGGTAACTGAGGCACCCTGGGATCCTCATTTTTTAAATGATTTTAATTGTCTGTTGATTACTGTGAATAGGTCCACAATAAAGATTTTTGCATTTTTTGAATCATGCTGAGGTCCTGCTCTTTAAACTTTTTTGCTTCTTGGATCAGAAGTTTACTACTATCATATCTAAGAATAAGGGTAAGGCCCACATCCGCAGACCAGCCACCAGACGTGTTTATAGAGTCAGGTCACTTCATATAAGTCAGACCGACAGTTCCCGCCTCACTGGAGTAAATCAATGACTCAGTAATTGTAGATGTAACGGGGGCCTCCACAAATATGGAGGACATGGTTGGTAGTTTGACAGGGGTAATAATTGAGCAGTAGGTATCAGAGTCCTGCAAGACATATCATTGTGACCACATGATGACAAACTTTTCAGACATTTCTTCACTGGTATGTATCAGCTCCTCCATCTTAGCAATTTGTTCAATTTTTTGGAACCATAAGGAGGTGGGAATTGGTTCCACAGATTTCCATTTTAATGGAGTGCACGCTTTAGTCAGTAAATGTTTAACTAACGATATTTTATAAGATCGCACAGTGTCTCTAGTCAGGTGCAATAGTAAAACCTCTGGTTTCCATTCAAGGCTCTCACTTGCAATCTTCGTGATCAGGGACTGGACCTGTTTCCAAAATGTTATAATCTTAGAACAAATGTGGAGTAAATTTCCATGGGCATTTCCACATCTCCAACATGTATCTGAAACCACAGGAAAAAAGCCTATGGAGCCTAGAAGGAGTTCTGTACCAGTGAGAAAGTAATTTGTAGTTCATCTCTTGAACCAGTACACCGCGAGAGCTTTTGTGTGTTAAAATTAGAGATGGCCTGAACGGTTCACCGGCAAACGGTTCCAGGCAAACTTTCAGTGGTTCGCAATTGCCATGTAAGGCGAACTTTTCCGGAAGTTCGGTTCGCCCCCATAGTGCACCATTAGGGTCAACTTTGACCCTTTACATCACAGTCAGCAGGCACATTGTAGCCAATCAGGCTACACTCTCTGCTGGAGCTACTCCCCCCTTATATAAGGCAGGCTCCGCCGGCCATTACACTCACTCGTGTGCCTGCAATAGTGAGAGAAGGGACAGCTGCTGACAGATTCTCATAGGGAATTATTAGTTAGGCTGTTGTAGGCTTGTTAGCTTGCTCCTTGCTGATTTCTTATTGCTAAAATAGCACCCCACAACAGCTCTTTTGAGAGCTAATCTTGTTTTTGTGATCAATTTTTTTTCTTTGTGTCCCACTGACACTTGTGTTGCATAGACAGCCTTGCTAATTTATACTGTGTGTGTGCCACTGCCAGGCCCAGCACATTCAGTGACTACCTGTGTGTGTGACAGGTGCACATTGCAATACCAAGTACTGCATATACCTACCTGTTGTGTTGAGTGAACCCCCCTCTTCACTATATATACCTACCTGTTGTGTTCAGTGAACCCACCTCATCACTGCATATACCTACCTGTTGTGTTGAGTGCACCCACCTCATCACTGCATATACCTACATGTTGTGTTTAGTGCACCCACCTCATCACTGCATATACCTACCTGTTGTGTTTAGTGAACCCACCTCATCACTGCATATAACTACCTGTTGTGTTGAGTGAACCCCCCTCATCACTGCATATACCTACCTGTTGTGTTGAGTGCACCCACCTCATCACTGCATATACCTACCTGTTGTGTTCAGTGCACCCACCTCATCCCTGCATATACCTACCTGCTGTGTTGAGTGAACCCACCTCATCACTGCATATACCTACCTGTTTTGTTCAGTGAACCCACCTCATCACTGCATATACCTGTAACGATTGGTGTCAGCACACAGAGAGAATCTGATTATTGGTGATCTGCAGTATCACCAAGAATGCAGATATATACCTGATTATTGATGATCTACAGAATCACCGATAATACAGATATATTGCTAACCTCTGGACACCTATGGTATGTTAGTGTTTGGTGTAACAGTAGTACTTTGAGCAGTGCACCTGCTGAGCAGGTGATAGTAAGCAGTACAGGAATACTGCTCCGGAGAACACAGATTCTTCCAGCAGCCTGAGGCTTCCCAAGGGGTGGAGTCAGGCTGGAGGTTGGAAGGATCAGAAGATGAGTGGGTGGGTGTCACTATCTGCTCTGGAGACTATCTTTTAATGAGAGAGATAGCTCTCGAGGTCGGGCACGCCAGGTCGGCAACACATGGTCAGATAAAGTACATAGGCAGAAGGCTGATTCGGTATCCAAGGCTAGCAGGGTTTGGCAACAGAGTATCAGATATATGAGGTATCGAATCAGATGACAGGAGAGTAGTCAGAAAAGCAATAAGTCATAACAGATATCAAATAATGCCTAGTCTGGGTGTGAGGTCCTTGGTCTCTACACCCCGGAACTAGTCTGAAGTATAACAGAATGATTTGCACAAGTTCCCTAGTCTTAGGTGCGAGGTCCGTGGTCTCAGCACCCTGGAACTAGTCTGGAGTATAACGCAGATGACAATACAGTTCCCTAATCTGGGTGTGAGGTCCGTGGTCTCTACACCCTGGAACTAGCCTAAGCATAAACAGAATAATAATACAAAGTTTCTGGCTCAGTGTGAATTCCCAGGGCCTCCTGGTTCAAACACACTGTGGGATCTGACTAGGTCTGAGTGCTTCCACGTAGTGATAGCAACGGCAGACAACTTGAGACTGGCCAGCAGCAAGTATATATGGAGTAGTGCTCCCAGCACCACCCCTGAATGATCAACCAATAGAATCTTGCCCTGGCATCAGCTGATCAGCGAGATCAGCTGACCTTCTCCTGTCCAGCATAAGAGTTCTGCCTCTCAGCGCGCGTGCGTGTTCCTCAACCTGTGTGCACAAACAGAACCAGCCACACCAGACCCACGCCGCTCCGCACAAACCGCCGCGCTGGACACAAATCAGCCGCCTTACAGCTATCACCAGCGGCGGTCTTTTCGCGTTCTGCCCTGCCACCAGACGCACGTGTCCGCGTGCAAACCGCCGCATTGGACGCGGAAACAGCCGCCTCCTCAACACCAGACGCGGCGGCTTTTCCGCGTTCTCTCACAGTACCCCCCCCAGCGAGTGGACTCTGGACATCTCCTGCACGGCTTCTCAGGATGCAAGTTATGGAACTCCCTTTTTAAATCCTCTGCGTGCATGCGACATTCTGGCACTCAAGTTCTTTCCTCAATGCCATACCCCTTCCAGTGCACTAAATGCTGCACGGAATTCTGCACAAGTCGGGAGTCCAGAATCTTCTCAATTTCATACTCAGGTTGATCATCAATCAACACAGGGGGGAGTGGAATCCGGAACTAGTAAAAAAGGGCGCACAGGGATAGTGGACAAAAAGGGCGCCGCCATAGACTGCAATGCAAAATATCGGCTATTCGGCGCCCGACAGGAAAAAAGGGCGCACGAGAAATAGCGGTTACAGGGATCGTGTTAACAAAGGTTTTCATTTACAGGATAAAGTTTATAACAAATATCGTTTACAAGTTCGTTTAGACTTTGTATTATACTTATTTTTTCGTTTGTAAATTTCGCTTATATGGGTTTTAACTAGGTTTTTTCGTTTTAAAAATGCGCTTATAAAACTATAACAACTAAAATTTCGTTTACACTTCTTTTATCCTTTAAAAAATCGTTTTCATATGTATAATGCTTAAATAACGTTTCTACAGCTGATTGTATTAGAAATACATCGCTTATGGTATTAACTTTGTTTTTACACTTCTAATGCGTTGATTATAGTTACTAAAATATCGCTTTAAATATTACTGTTATTTTAAGATTTCTACGTGATTTTAAGGCTAGTTATTCTATTACAAATTACTGTTATTTTAAGATTTCTACGTGATTTTAAGGCTAGTTATTCTATTACAAATATATAAATTATTTTATTCATGTTATTTGGAGTGAAGTATTTTAAGGATTAAATATATTATTGTTTATATGTGTTTAGTGTGTTTTGTGCAGTGGGGATGGTTAGGTTTAGGCATTACTAGGGGGTCTAGGGGTTAGGGATAGGTACAGGGAGGGTTAGGACCAGGGTGGTGGTTAGTTTTAGGCACCACCAGGGGGGTCTTAGGTTTAGGCACCAGAAGGGGAGTCTTAGGTTTAGGCACCAACAGGGGGGTCTTAGGTTTAGGCACCACCAGGGGAGTCTTAGGTTTAGGCACCAACAGGGGGGTCTTAGGTTTAGGCACCAACAGGGGGGTCTTTAGTTTAGGCACCAACAGGGGGGTCTTAGGTTTAGGCACCAACAGGGGGGTCTTAGGTTTAGGCACCACCAGGGGAGTCTTAGGTTTAGGCACCACCAGGGGGGTCTTAGGTTTAGGCACCACCAGGGGAGTCTTAGGTTTAGGCACCACCAGGGGGGTCTAGGGGTTAGGGATAGGTACAGGGAGGGCTCTGTATGAGAGTAAGGTTAGGTATAGTTATAGTACAATATATGTAATATATACAATTTATTACATTATGTGTATTTACACAAAGGGGGGTCTAGGTGTGAGGGATAGGGATAAGGAGAGATATCTGTGACCCTAAAGTTAGGTATAATTGTAGTAAAATACCTGTAAAACCTACCATTCTAGTACTATGCTTAATACAAGTGTAAATATCGTTTTTTCTATAGACGCTATTTGACGTTTCATTTCAGAATTCATTTACTGTTATAGACGGTATTTTGCCATTTCATTTCCGTTTATTTAACGTATTTAGCACTAAATTATCGTTTATAACCTCTTAAACGAAAAATACGGTTTTGCATTCAAACTTCTAATTTCGGCTACACCCCGCGCCCTTTTTTCCAGGCGCCCTTTTTTGATACACGCGTGGAATCCACTTGTACTGCCGGCTTGAGCAAGGACACATGAAACAATCTCACACCTCGCATGCTGGTAGGGAGATCGATGGCATAGGTGACGTTATTGATTTTCCTGGTTACTGGAAATGGGCCCACAAACCTGGGACCTAACTTGGGAGAGAGTTGCTTCAGCGCCAAATGTTGTGTGGACACCCAAACCAAGTCTCCTGGAGAGAATTCCCACTCGATGGAACGGCCTGTTTCTGCTGACATTGAAAAGCCCTCCTCAAATTTCTTTCTACCATTCCCCAAACTTGTCTTAAAGACTTCTGCCAATCCTCCAGGGCTGGAAATGGGGTGGCAGCCACTGGTAATGAGGTGAACTTAGGTGATCTCCCCGTCACCACCTGGAATGGGGAAAAACCTGAGGAGGCACTTCTCAGATTGTTGTGTGCACATTCTGCAAAGGGCAAGAATTTGACCCAGTCGGTTTGAGCATCCGCCACATAACACCTTAAAAACTGTTCCAGAGACTGGTTGGTTCTTTCGGTCTGGCCATTGGTCTGTGGGTGGTAGCCTGACGAGAAAGATAGCTCCATGTCTAACTGATGGCAGAATGCCCTCCAAAATTTAGAAACAATAGGACTCCTCGATCTGAGACTATATTTTCCAGAATCCCATGCAGTCGGAAAATATGTTGGATAAAAAGATCGGCCAGCTCCTGGGCCGAGGGGAGTCCTTTCAGAGGAACAAAATGGGTCATCTTGCTGAAGCGATCGACTACCACCCAAATGACTGTCATGCCCTCAGACCTGGGGAGTTCACCCACAAAATCCATGGACAGATGGGTCCATGGCTCATTCGGAACTGGCAAAGGTTGCAAAGTTCCCACAGGTGCCTGACGGGAGGGTTTGCTCCTAGCACATACTGCACATTCTCTTACATACTCTTTGCAGTCAATAGCCAACAACGGCCACCAGGCACATCTCGCAATGAGATCCTGAGTTCTGGTGGCCCCGGGATGCCCCGCATTCTTGTGAGAATGGAACAACTGCAGTATCTGTAGACGAAAAGGCATGGGGACAAACATGACCCCTTCAGGCTTTCCCTCTGGCACATCCTGTTGGAACGGAGCCAATGTTTTTGTCCAGTCCCCCCAGGTCTCAGTGGCGGCCAGAACCACTTTTTGAGGGAGAATGGTCTCTGGGTCAGAGGGCTGTGCTGTTTCAGGCTCAAAACATCTGGACAAGGCATCAGCCTTGATGTTCATACTACCAGGGGTATACGTGATTACAAATCTGAATCTCGAGAAAAATAATGACCACCGAGCCTGTCGGGGGCTAAGTGTCTTAGCGCCTTCAATGTACTCCAAATTCTTGTGTTCAGTATAGACAGTAATGGTATGTTCTGCGCCTTCTAGCCAATGTCGCCATTCCTCAAAGGCCAATTTAATGGCTAGAAGTTCCCTATTGCCTAAATCGTATTTTTTCTCTGCGGGCGAAAATCTACGAGAAAAATAGGCACAAGGGTGTAACCTTCCCTGCAGCCCAGAACGCTGAGACAGCACAGCCCCCACCCCTACCTCCGAGGCATCTACCTCTACAATAAAGGGGAAAGTGGTGTCGACATGTCTCAAAATGGGTGCAGTACAGAACAGCTTCTTTAGGGTGGAGAAAGCAGCATGGGCCTCAGGGGACCAGTGATGAGTATCTGCCCCTTTCTTTGTGAGACTGGTGAGAGGTGAAATCATCGTAGAGTACCCCTTTATAAACCTCCTATAGTAATTGGCGAACCCCAGGAACCTCTGGAGTGCCTTCAGACCCACAGGTTGAGGCCACTCCAGTACAGCTGAGACTTTCCCAGGGTCCATAGAGAGACCTAAGGGTTGAAATAATGTACCAAAGAAAGGCGACAGATGTTACCTCGAAAATGCACTTCTCCAGCTTAGCGTAGAGCATATTCTGTCTCAATTTCCGTAACACAAACTCAACGTGTTTTCTGTGCTCAGAGGGGCTGGACGATAAGATTAGTATGTCGTCTAAGTATACTAAGACGAATCTGCCCAATACCTCTCTGAAGACTTCATTAATTAATTCTTGAAAGACGGCCGGGGCGTTAGACAACCCGAAGGGCATCACCAGGTACTCGTAGTGCCCATCGGGTGTGTTAAAGGCTGTCTTCCACTCATCACCGTCCCTGAGTCTCACAAGATTGTATGCACCCCTTAAATCCAGTTTCGAAAAAATCTTAGCATTGGTGACCCGAGTAAACAAATTGTCTATTAAACGCAAGGGATAGCGATTTTTTACTGTGATCTTATTTAGGCCCCGATAATCAATGCATGGACGGAGGCCTCCATCCTTTTTCACAAAAAAGAACCCTGCCCCTGTCAGGGACCGAGAAGGGCGAATAAAACCTTTAGCTAAGTTTTCTCGTATGTATTCCTGCATGGCCAATTTTTCTGGCCCAGACAAATTATAGAGGTGACCTCTAGGGGGCATACAACCAGACCTGAGTTCAATGGGGCAGTCAAAAGGACGGTGTGGAGGAAGTTCATCTGCTGCCTTGGGACAAAACACGTCCACAAAATCTGAATACTGATCTGGCAAACCCTCCATATGAATCTTGGTTTTACCAAAGGTTACTTTCGCTAAACAATGATGATAGCAATGGGTAGACCAGCTCGTTACCTGACCAGTAGCCCAATTGATCTGAGGCGAGTGAATCTGCAACCATGGCATGCCAAGAATGATTGTGGAGGTTGCCATTCGTAACACAAAAAATGATAAACTTTCTCTATGCAACACCCCTATTGTGACCCCCAAGTCTGGGGTCTGAGAGAGGGGGTGATTAATTTGCAGGGGAGAGTCATCCACTGCAGTGACCCGGATCTGTTGTTTCAATGGAGAGATCGGGATCCCCAATCTTTTAGCAAATTCATAATCCAGTTAGCTGCTGAGCCAGAATCTATAAAGGCCTTAGTAGTCTCTGTTTTATCCTGCCAGGATATAGTGCAAGGGAGAAGAAAACGCTTATTCTCTAGAGGTAAAGACTGCACGCCTAGGGTATTACCTCCGACTACACCTAGGCGGCAGCGTTTCCCGACTTCTTGGGACAATTCTGCACTTTATGACCCCCCTCTGCACAGTATAGACAGAGCTGCTCTTTTTCCCTACGTCTCCGTTCCACCTGGGACAATCTCGACCGACCAATCTGCATTGGTTCCGGTGGAGGGGACGCTGGTCGTGATGAAACTGGAGGAGAGGCTGTATAAGACATGTATCGCACATTGCTCCTACTCTGTTTTTGGTATCTTAAACGCCGATAAATTCTGATGGCCAATGATATGGCCTCATCAATAGATTTGGGTTCAGGATGACCCAACATCAGATCAGAAACTGCGTCTGACAACCCTGATAGGAAACAGTCTAAAAGAGCGAATGAGTCCCACCTTGCTGACACTGCCCACTTTCTTCTTGCCCTGCCGTAACAACTTGAGCTTCCACTCAGCGGTAGAGGCAATGTCCGGATCGTCGTAAATTATAGCCATAGCATTAAAAAATTCCTTTACCGAGTTCAAGGCCTTATCCCCTGTGGGAAGACTGTATGCCCAAGTCTGGGAATCCCCTGACAATAAAGTCTTAATAAAGGTTATTCTCTGTGCTATGGTTCCTGATGAATTAGGCCTTAACTCAAAGTATGAATACACCCTATTTCTAAAATTCCGGAAGTCAGATCTGTGACCAGAACATTTCTCAGGTACAGACATGCGTATGTCTGTGCTATGAGGAGATCGCACGGTATCCACAGCCGTCTGTAGGGCTCGTGCAGACCCAGACAAGGCATTGATCTGAGTCTGATGATTGCCCAGCACTGAGGTGAAAGTTTCCACCGAGGTGGTGAGTGCATCAAGACAGCTGCGGAGTGCGTCCATTTGGGTTTGGTCTGCCGTTCTGTAACGATTGGTGTCAGCACGCAGAGAGAATCTGATTATTGGTGATCTGCAGTATCACCAAGAATGCAGATATATACCTGATTATTGATGATCTGCAGAATCACCAATAATACAGATATATTGCTAACCTCTGGACACCTATAGTATGTGAGTGTTTGGTGTAACAGTAGTACTTTGAGCAGTGCACCTGCTGAGCAGGTGATAGTAAGCAGTACGGGAATACTGCTCCGGAGAGCACAGATTCTTCCAGCAGCCTGAGGCTTCCCAAGGGGTGGAGTCAGGCTGGAGGTTGGAAGGATCAGAAGATGAGTGACACCTGAAGGTGGGTGTCACTATCTGCTCTGGAGACTATCTCTTAATGAGAGAGATAGCTCTCGAGGTCAGGAAAGCCAGGTCGGCAACACACGGTCAGATAAAGTACATAGGCAGAAGGCTGATTCGGTATCCAAGGCTAGCAGGGTTTGGCAACAGAGTATCAGATATACGAGGTACCGAATCAGATGACAGGAGAGTAGTCAGAAAAGCAATAAGTCATAACAGATATCAAATAATGCCTAGTCTGGGTGTGAGGTACTTGGTCTCTACACCCCGGAACTAGTCTGAAGTATAACAGAATGATTTGCACAAGTTCCCTAGTCTTAGGTGCGAGGTCCGTGGTCTCAGCACCCTGGAACTAGTCTGGAGTATAACACAGATGACAATACAGTTCCCTAATCTGAGTGCGAGGTCCGTGGTCTCAGCACCCTGGAACTAGTCTGAAGTATAACGCAGATGACAATACAGTTCCCTAATCTGGATGTGAGGTCCGTGGATTCTACACCCTGGAACTAGTCTAAGCATAAACAGAATAATAATACAAAGTTTCTGGCTCAGTGTGAATTCCCAGGGCCTCCTAGTTCAAACACACTGTGGGATCTGACTAGGTCTGAGTGCTTCCACGTAGTGATCACAACGACAGACAAATTGAGACTGGCCAGCAGCAAGTATATATGGAGTAGTGCTCCCAGCACCACCCCTAATTGATCAACCAATAGAATCTTGCCCTGGCGTCAGCTGATCAGCGCGATCAGCTGACCTTCTCCTGTCCAGCATAAGAGTTCTGCCTCTCAGCGCGCACACGCGTGTTCCTCAACCTGTGTGCACTAACAGACCCAGCCACACCAGACCCACGCCGCTCCACACAAACCGCCGCGCTGGACGCGGAATCAGCCGCCTTACAGCTATCACCAGCGGCAGTCTTTTCGCGTTCTGCCCTGCCACCGGACGCACGCATCCGCGTGCAAACCGCCGCATTGGACGCGGAAACAGCCGCCTCCTCAACACCAGATACGGCGGCTTATCCGCGCTCTCTCACAATACCAACCTGTTGTGTTCAGTGCACCCACCTACCTACGTGAGTGCACGCAGTGTGATATACACCTACCTACGTGAGGGCACGTAGTGTGATATACACCTACCTACGTGAGTGCACGCAGTGTGATATACCACTCCGTGCATACCTGTTACCTGCACCTGTGTGACTGCACATTGTATTAGTCAAGTCAGTGCATACCTTTCACTTCACCCCCCCCCCCCCCCCCGATATGGACAAAACAGACAAACCCGGTAGAGGAAGAGGTAAAGGCAGACCCAGAGGAAGGCCACCCGGCAGGTCTGTGTGAAGTCGTGCTGATGTGATTTCCTGTGGCCCTGGCCCAAAGTACAGTGCTCAGAAGAACTCCCAAGATTGTCAGGACGTGGTTGACTATTTATCACAGAACACCTCATCTCCCGCAGCCATCAGCGCTACTACGAGTACCACATCCGCTGCATTTGACACTTCGCAGGAGTTATTTGGTGGTGAAATCACTGATTCACAGCCACTACTGCAACAACAAGATAAAGGCGCTAAGCAAGTAACACCACATTACAGTGGCTTGCAAAAGTATTCGGCCCCCTTGAAGTTTTCCACATTTTGTCACATTACTGCCACAAACATGCATCAATTTTATTGGAATTCCACATGAAAGACCAATACAAAGTGGTGTATGTAACGATCGGTGTAACACAGAGAGGGTCTGATTATTGGTGATCTGCAGTATCACCAAGAATACAGATATATACCCGATTATTGATGATCTGTAGTATCACCGATAATCAGATATATCACTAACCTCTGGACACTGGAGAGATATGAGTGTTTTTGTGCAACAGTAAATACTTTGAGAACAATACCTGGAGAACAGGTATCAGAGCAGTAGGCTATACTGCAAAAGAGAACAAGTGCCTTCCAGTAACCTGAGAATCTCCCGAAGGGAGGAGCCAGGCCAGGAGATGGAAGGACCAGAGTGTTAGTGACACCAATAGGAGAGTGTCACTAATGATCTGTGAACTATCTCTAAGGTAGGGAGATAGCTCTCGAGGTCGGGCAAGCCAGGTCGGCAACACAAGGACAGATAAGTACAAAGACAGGAGACAGATTCAGTAACCCTAAGACATGCAGAGTTTGGCAACAGAATATCAGATATAGCGAAGTACCAAATCAGTAATCAGAAGAGTGGTCAGGAAGGCATAAGGTCATAACAGATAATAAACAATGCCTAGTCTTGGTGTGAGCTCCGTGATCATCAACACCCTGGAACTAGTCTGAAGTATGACAGAATGATAATACAGTTCCCTAGTCTGGGTGTGAGGTCCGTGATCATCAACACCCTGGAACTAGTCTGAAGTATAACAGAATGGTAATACAAGTCCCTAATCTGGGTGTGAGGTCCTTGATCATCAACACCCTGGAACTAGTCTGAAGTATAACAGAATGGTAATACAATTCCCTAATCTGGGTGTGAAGTCTTTGATCATCAACACCCTGGAACTAGTCTGAAGTATAACAGAATGGTAATACAGAATTTAACAAAAGGTCTGAGTGCTTCCACGTAGTGATCGCAACGGCAGACAACCAGTGAATGACCAGCACCCAGTATATATATCACAGCACTCTCCAGCGCCTCCCCTAAGTGCTGGACCAATGGGAACTGGTTGAATCGTCAGCTGACCGGCTTGGTCAGCTGACTCCCTTCTGGCTGTCATAAAAGTTCTGCCTCTCAGCGCGCGCGCGCGTCCTTCTGAACCTGTGTGGACTATCAGTCCCAGCCACACCAGCCATGTGTTGTGTACCACCCGCCGCGCTGGACGCGGAACCAGCCGCACCGCTATCAGGGCATGCGGCGGTTTCTCCGTGTTCAGCCATAATGGTAGATGTAGGCCTACACGTGCAAACCGCCGCGTTGGACGCGGAATCAGCCACCTTGTTCTGAACACTCGCGGCAGCTTTTCCGCGTTATCTCACAGTACCCCCCCCCCCCCCCCCCCTGAGGAGTGGACTCCGGACAGCTCCTACCCGGCTTCTCAGGATGTAGGGCGTGGAATTCCCTCTTTAATTCATCCGCATGCATGCGGCAATCAGGTACCCATGTTCTTTCCTCAATGCCATAACCCTTCCAGTGAACCAAATACTGTACTGAATTCTGTACAATACATGAGTCTAAAATCTTTTCCACTTCATACTCAGGTTGGTCATCCACCATCACAGGGGGAGGAGGAGTGGAATCTACATGCACTGCTGGCTTAAGCAGGGACACATGGAACGATCTCACACCACGCATGCTGGCAGGAAGGTCAATGGCATAAGTAACATTGTTGATTTTCCTGGTTACTGGGAAAGGACCCACAAATCTGGGTCCTAGTTTGGGTGAAGGCTGTTTTAAAGCTAAATGACGAGTGGACACCCAGACCAGGTCTCCTGGCCGGAACTTCCACTCTATGGAACGTTTCTTGTCAGCTTGTCCTTTCTGACTCTGAAAAGCCTTCTCTAGATTCTTTTTCACAATTCCCCACATGTTTTTAAAAGACTTTTGCCAAGCCTCTAAAGCTGGAAACGGAGTAGAAGCTACTGGCAGTGGGGAGAACCTAGGCAACCTTCCTGTTAACACCTGGAATGGAGAGAATCCAGAAGAAGAGCTTTTCAAGTTATTGTGTGCAAATTCTGCAAACGGCAAGAACTTGACCCAATCAGTTTGTGCATCCGCAACGTAACACCTTAGAAACTGTTCCAGAGATTGATTAATTCTCTCGGTCTGACCATTGGTCTGTGGGTGGTAGCCCGACAAAAACGACAGTTTCATGCCCAACTGATGACAGAATGCCCTCCAAAATTTAGAAACAAATTGGACTCCCCGATCTGACACTATATTTTCCGGAATGCCATGTAGCCGGAAGATATGCAGGATGAATAGATCGGCCAACTCCTGGGCCGAGGGGAGTCCTTTCAAGGGCACGAAATGGGCCATTTTACTGAATCTGTTGACTACCACCCAAATGACCGACATGCCCTCAGACCTCGGGAGTTCACCCACAAAATCCATGGTCCACTTGGGGTGGGTAAAGGCTGCAATGTTCCCACAGGTGCCTGACGGGAGGGTTTACTTCTTGCACACATTGCACATTCTCTCACATACTCCTTGCAGTCAGTTGCCAATGAAGGCCACCAAGCACACCTAGCAACAAGGTCCTGTGTTCTGGTGGCACCAGGATGCCCAGAATTTTTGTGGGAGTGGAACATCTGCAATATCTGGAGACGAAATGGCAATGGTACAAACATGACCCCTTCAGGCTTTCCCTCAGGGACATCCTGCTGGAAGGGACTTAAAGTTTCAGTCCAGTTCCTCCGGGTCTCTGTGGCTGCCAACACCACTTTCTGTGGGAGAATAGTCTCTGGGTCTGAGGGCTGTGCTGTCTCTGGCTCAAAACATCTGGATAAAGCATCGGCTTTAATATTTTTGCTACCCGGGGTATACGTAATTATAAATCTGAATCTTGAGAAAAACAGTGACCACCGAGCCTGTCGGGGACTCAATCTCTTAGCCCCTTCTATGTATTCCAAATTCTTGTGATCAGTGTAGACTGTAATCGTGTGTTCTGCTCCTTCTAGCCAATGACGCCATTCCTCAAAGGCCAATTTAACGGCTAGGAGCTCCCTGTTTCCTATATCGTAGTTTTTCTCTGCGGGTGAAAATCTACGGGAAAAATAGGCACATGGGTGTAACCTCCCTTGCAACCCAGAACGCTGAGACAGCACAGCCCCTACCCCAACCTCTGAGGCATCTACCTCCACAATAAAGGGATAGGAGATGTCAATGTGTCTCAAAATGGGTGCAGTACAAAACAATTCCTTCAGAGTGGAGAAAGCAGCAAGAGCTTCGGGGGACCAGTGGTTAGTATCTGCCCCTTTCTTTGTGAGACTGGTGAGGGGTGCGATGACTGTGGAGTACCCCTTTATGAACCTTCTATAGTAATTAGCGAACCCTAAGAATCTCTGGAGAGCCTTCAGTCCCACTGGCTGAGGCCACTCCAGAACAGCAGAGACTTTGGCAGGGTCCATAGAAAGGCATGAGGTAGAAATTATGTACCCCAGAAAGGCGACAGATGTTACCTCAAAAATGCATTTCTCCAACTTGGCATAACATGTTTTGTCTTAGCTTGTGTAACACAAACCTGACATGGTCCCTATGCTCTGAGAGGTTGGCTGAGAAGATTAGTATATCAGCCAGATATACTAGGACAAATTTGCCCAAAACCTCTCTGAACACCTCATTGAGTTCCTAAAAGACGGCCGGGGTGTTACACAACCCGAAGGGCATCACCATGTACTCGTAATGCCCATCGGGTGTGTTAAAGGCCGTCTTCCACTCATCGCCCTTTCTGATTCGTACCAGGTTGTATGCACCCTGCAAATCCAATTTTGAGAAAATCTTAGCATTGGTGACCGGAGTAAATAAATCATCTATTAAAGGTAATGGATAGCGATTTTTTACGGTGATTTTATTCAGGCCCCGATAATCAATGCACGGCCGAAGGCCTCCGTCCTTTTTCTTTACAAAAAAGAAACCTGCCCCAGCAGGCGACCGGGAAGGGCGAATTAACCCTTTGGCTACGTTTTCACGGATGTATTCCTGCATGGCCAACTTTTCAGGCCCAGATAAATTGTAGAGATGACCTCTAGGGGGCATACAACCAGACCGGAGATCGAAAAGACAATCGAAAGGACGGTGTGGAGGAAGTTTATCGGCGGACTTAGGACAAAACACGTCTGCAAACTCGGCATACTGATCTGGTAATCCCTCCACGTGAATCTTGGTCTCACCCAAGGTTACCTTAGCTAAACAATGATGAAAGCAATGGGAAGACCAGCTTGTTAGCTGACCAGTGGCCCAATTAATCTGAGGTGAGTGAAGTTGTAACCAAAGCATGCCAAGAATGATCGTGGAGGTTGTCATTCGCAACCCAAAAAAATGCAAATCTTCTCTATGCAACACCCCGATAGTGACTCCCACTTCTGGAGTCTGTGACAGAGGACTGTTACCCTGCAGAGGGGAATCATCTACTGCAGTAACTTGAATCGGTGGTTTTACCGGGGTGACTGGAATACCCAATTTCTTTGCAAATTTGTAATCCATAAAATTAGCCGCTGAGCCCGAGTCAATGAAGGCTTCAGTGACCTCAGACCTATCTTCCCATGAAACAGTACAGGGAAGAAGCAAACGTTTATCATCTAGGGGTAAAAATTGCACGCCTAGGGTATTACCCCCAACTACACCTAGGCAGAAGCGTTTCCCGACTTCTCAGGGCAATTCTGTACTCTATGACCCCCCTCTGCACAATAAAAACAGAGCTGCTCTGCTATCCTGCGTTTCCGCTCCACCTGAGACCATTTTGACCGACCAATCTGCATTGGCTCAGGCGGAGGTGAAGCGGGAGAAGGTGGAGTTACTGGAGGAGCAGCGTGGGACACCATTCTCACGTGGTTTTTACCCCGGGTCTGTCTCTGATAGCGCAGCCGGCGATATATCCTGATGGCCGATGAAATGGCCTCATCGATGGACTTAGGTTCAGGCTGGCTTAACATAAGATCGGAGACCTCGTCTGACAACCCTGATAAAAAACAATCTAAAAGGGCAAATGTGTCCCACCTGGCCGATACTGACCATCTCCTAAATTCAGCAGCATAATCTTCAACCGGACTCTTGCCTTGACGTAACAGTTTGAGCTTCCGCTCAGAAGTCGAGGCAATGTCTGGGTCGTCGTAAATTATAGCCATAGCTTAAAAAAATTCCTCTACAGAGGTTAGGGCCTGGTGACCGAGGGGAAGACTGTACGCCCAGGTCTGAGAATCGCCTGATAACAAAGGCTTAATGAACGTAACCCTTTGAGTCATGGTTCCTGAAGAATTAGGCCTTAACTCAAAGTATGATAACACTCTGCTTCTAAAATTTTGGAAGTCAGAACTGTGACCAGAAAATTTTTCAGGTACAGGCATACGTATGTCTGTGCTAGGAGGAGATTGCACTTCATCCACAGCCTTCTGTAGGGTTTGTATGGACCCAGACAGGGTATTAATCTGGGTCTGATGGTTACCCAGCACTTGGTTGATATTTTCCACCGTAATGGTAAGTGTGCCCAGACGGCTGATGAGTGCGTTCATTTGTATTTGGTCTGCCGTTCTGTAACGATCGGTGTAACACAGAGAGGGTCTGATTATTGGTGATCTGCAGTATCACCAAGAATACAGATATATACCCGATTATTGATGATCTGCAGTATCACCGATAATCAGATATATCACTAACCTCTGGACACCGGAGAGATATGAGTGTTTTGGTGCAACAGTAAATACTTTGAGAGCAATACCTGGAGAACAGGTATCAGAGCAGTAGGCTATACTGCAAAAGAGAACAAGTGCCTTCCAGTAACCTGAGAATCTCCCGAAGGGAGGAGCCAGGCCAGGAGATGGAAGGACCAGAGCGTTAGTGACACCAATAGGAGAGTGTCACTAATGATCTGTAAACTATCTCTAAGGTAGGGAGATAGCTCTCGAGGTCGGGCAAGCCAGGACAGCAACACACGGACCGATAAGTACAAAGACAGGAGACAGATTCAGTAATCCTAAGACATGCAGAGCTTGGCAACAGAATATCAGATATAGCGAAGTACCAAATCAGTAATCAGAAGAGTGGTCAGGAAAGCAGAAGGTCATAACAGATAATAAACAATGCCTAGTCTTGGTGTGAGCTCCGTGATCATCAACACCCTGGAACTAGTCTGAAGTATGACAGAATGATAATACAGTTCCCTAGTCTGGGTGTGAGGTCCGTGATCATCAACACCCTGGAACTAGTCTGAAGTATAACAGAATGGTAATACAATTCCCTAATCTGGGTGTGAGGTCCTTGATCATCAACACCCTGGAACTTGTTTGAAGTATAACAGAATAGTAATAATGAATCTAACAAAAGGTCTGAGTGCTTCCACGTAGTGATCGCAACGGCAGACAACCAGTGAATGACCAGCACCCAGTATATATATCACAGTGCTCTCCAGCGCCTCCCCTAAGTGCTGGACCAATGGGAACTGGTTGAATCGTCAGCTGACCGGCTTGGTCAGCTGACTCCCTTCTGGCTGTCATAAAAGTTCTGGCTCTCAGCGCGCACGCGCGTCCTTCTGAACCTGTGTGGACTATCAGTCCCAGCCACACCAGCCATGTGTTGTGTACCACCCGCCGCGCTGGACGCGGAACCAGCCGCACCGCTATCAGGGCATACGGCGGTTTCTCCGCGTTCAGCCATAATGGTAGATGTAGGCCTACGCGTGCAAACCGGCGCTTTGGACGCAGAATCAGCCACCTTGTTCTGAACACACGCGGTGGCTTTTCCGCGTTTTCTCACAGTGTACATGTAAGAAGTGGAACGAAAATCATACATGATTCCAAACATTTTTTACAAATCAATAACTGCAAAGTGGGGTGTGCGTAATTATTCAGCCCCCTTTGGTCTGAGTGCAGTAAGTTGCCCATAGACATTGCCTGATGAGTGCTAATGGCTAAATAGAGTGCACCTGTGTGTAATCTAATGTCAGTACAAATACAGCTGCTCTGTGGCGACCTCAGAGGTTGTCTAAGAGAATCTTGGGAGCAACAACACCATGAAGTCCAAAGAACACACCAGACAGGTCAGGGATAAAGTTATTGAGAAATTTAAAGCAGGCTTAGGCTACAAAAAGATTTCCAAAGCCTTGAACATCCCACAGAGCACTGTTCAAACAATCATTCAGAAATGGAAGGAGTATGGCACAACTGTAAACCTACCAAGACAAGGCTGTCCACCTAAACTCACAGGCCGAATAAGGAGATCGCTGATCAGAAATGCAGTCAAGAGGCCCATGGTGACTATGGACGAACTGCAGAGATCTACAGCTCAGGTGGGGGAATCTGTCCATAGGACAACTATTAGTCATGCACTGCACAAAGTTGGCCTTTATGGAAGCCGATATGGAAGAGTGGCAAGAACAAAGCCATTGTTAACAGAAAAGCATAAGAAGTCCCGTTTGCAGTTTGCCACAAGCCATGTGGGGGACACAGCAAACATGTGGAAGAAGGTGCTCTGGTCAGATGAGACCAAAACTGAACTTTTTGGGCAAAATGTAAAACGCTATGTGTGGCGGAAAACTAACTCTACACATTACTCTGAACACACCATCCCCACTGTCAAAATGGTGGTGGCAGTACCATGCTCTGGGGGTGCTTCTATTCAGCAGGGACAGGGAAGCTGGTCAGTGTTGATGGGAAGATGGATGGAGCCAAATACAGGGCAATCTTGGAAGAAAACCTCTTGGAGTCTGCAAAAGACTTGAGACTGGGGGGAAGGTTCGCCTTCTAGCAGGACAACGACCCTAAACATAAAGCCAGGGCAACAATGGAATTGTTTAAAACAAAACATATCCATGTGTTAGAATGGCCCAGTCAAAGTCCAGATCTAAATCCAATAGAAAATCTGTGGCAAGATCTGAAAACTGCTGTTCACAAATGCTGTCCATCTAATCTGACTGAGCTGGAGCTGTTTTGCAAAGAAGAATGGGCAAGGATTTCAGTCTCTAGATGTGCAAAGCTGGTAGAGACATACCCTAAAAGACTGGCAGCTGTAATTGCAGCAAGAGGTGGTTCTACAAAGTATTGACTCAGGGGGGCTGAATAATTACGCACACCCCACTTTGCAGTTATTTATTTGTAAAAAATGTTTGGAATCATGTATGATTTTCGTTCCACTTCTCACGTGTACACCACTTTGTATTGGTCTTTCATGTGGAATTCCAATAAAATTGATTCATGTTTGTGGCAGTAATGTGAAAAAATGTGGAGAACTTCAAGGGGGCCGAATAATTTTGCAAGCCACTGTATATGTGTGAGTTAGGCGACACTATGGACGTAACGTGTGAGGAGGAGAATGATAAAATACCTGCTGTTGGTGCAGTTTTGGAAGTGTCTAAGGCAAGCGAAGCTGGGCAGGATGATTATGATGATGACGATTATACGGATCCCACGTATGTTCCCAATAGAGGAGATGAACAGGGGGACAGTTCAGAGGGGGAGTCAGAGAGGAGTAGGAGGAGATGAGTTCCTGAAAGAAGCAGGGGGAGCTTGTCAGAAACAGCTGGTGGCAGTGTCCGACGCTATGTATCGCCACCTATGTACAGCCAGCCAACATGCCCTTCAACGTCGGCTGCTGAGGCCACCATAGAGCCATCACCTCAGGGGGGCTCAGCGGTTTGGAAATTTTTTAGTGTGTCTGCCTCAGATCGGAGCAATGCCATCTGTTCTCTCAACCTCCAAAAATTGAGTCGTGGAAAGGTCAACACTCACGTAGGGACAAGTGCCTTACGAAGGCACATGGAGAAAAGGCACAAACTGCAATGGGAAGAGCACCTGAGCAAAAGCAGAACACAAAAGAAAAGCGACCCTCCTTCTCCTCTTCCTCCTTCAGGTGCAGCATCTTCAGCCGATTTCTCCCTTGCACCTTCACAGCCACCCTCCTCCACTCCGCCTCTGCCCTTGAGCGGTTCCTGCTCCTCTGCCCACAGCAGCCAGGTGTCCGTGAAGGAAATCTTTGAGTGGAAGAAGCCAATTTCTGCCAGTCACCCCTTGCCCGGCATCTGACAGCTGGCGTGGCGGAACTGTTAGCTCACCAGCTGTTACCACACAAGCTTGTGGACTCTGAGGCCTTCCGTAAATTTGTGGCCATTGGGACACCACAGTGGAAGATGCCAGGCCGCAATTATTTCTCTAAAATGGCGATACCCAAACTGCACCATGAAGTGGAGAGGCAAGTGGTGTCATTCCTGGCACACAGCGTTGGGTCAAGGATCCAGCTGACCATGGATGCCTGGTCTGCCAAGCACATTACTTACAAAGCCCATTGGGTCAACCTGGTGACCAATGGCAAGCAGGGAGTACGTGGCTGTGCAGCGGACCAACTTGTGACACCTCCACGGCTTGCAGGCAGGCCTCCTGCCACCTCCTCTCCACCTGCTACATCCTCTTCGCTGTCGTCATCCTCCTCCTCCTTGGCTGGTGCCACAATCTCCTCTCCAGCTACACAGCCCCAGCTCCCCAGGGCCTATGCTGCATGCCAGGTACGATGGGGTCACGCCCAGGGGCGTAGGGCCTGTGGTCGCAACGGTCGCCACGGCGACCGGGCCCGGCTCCTGAAGAGGGGCGGAGGGGCCCGGGGGGGCCCATGTCCGTTTGGACTCGGAGATCCGTGCGTGCGTGCTATTGGGAGGGGGAGCTGCAGCCCCGGGGAGGGCAGCCCGACCTCTCCCTCCCTACCTCTCCCCGGGCCCCCCCCCCCCTTCAGATGCAGAGTGAGCGGCGCACGGAAGCGCTGTAGGCAGAACTCACCTCCGTCCCTGGTTCCAATCGCCGCTGATCTCCTCCCGCTGTATAGATGCTGATACACACTGCTTCCTGTTTAGCCGGAAGCAGTGTGTATCAGCATCTATACAACGGGAGGAGATCAGCGGTGATTGGAACCAGGGACGGAGGTGAGTTCTGCCTACAGCGCTTCCGTGCGCCGCTCACTCTGCATCTTAAGGGGGGGGGGGGGGCGGGGAGAGGAAGGGAGGGAGAGGTCGGGCTGCCCTCCCCGCAGCTGCGGCTCCCCCCTTCATTATGGGGGGGGCACCTACCTACCCTATCCTGGGGGGCAGCTACCTACCTAACCTATCCTGGGGAGGGGGGCAGCTACCTACCTAACCTATCCTGGGGGGCAGCTACCTAATCTATCCTGGGGGGCAGCTACCTACCTAACCTATCCTGGGGGGGGGCAGCTACCTACCTAATTTATCCTGGGGGGGCAGCTACCTACCTAACCTATCCTGGGGGGCAGCTACCTACCTAACCTATCCTGGGGGGCAGCTACCTACCTAATCTATCCTGGGGGGGCAGCTACCTACCTAACCTATCCTGGGGGGCAGCTACCCACCTAACCTATCCTGGGGGGGCAGCTACCTACCTAACCTATCCTGGGGGGGGCAGCTACCTACCTAACATATCCTGGGGGGCAGCTACCTAATCTATCCTGGGGGGCAGCTACCTAATCTATCCTGGGGGGCAGCTACCTAATCTAACCTATCCTGGGGGAAAGCTACCTAATCTATCCTGGGGGGCAGCTACCTAACCTAACAGGGGCGTAGCAATAGGGGGTGCAGAGGTAGCGACCGCATCGGGGCCCTTGGGCTAGAGGGGCCCCGAGGGGCCCACCCTCAGTTGCAGTTTTAGCTTTCTATTGGTCCTGTGCTCATAATAATCACTTCTATAGATACTTTGAATAGTGGTAATCACTAACAAACTGTTCCCCATTCCCTTCTTGCACCTCTGACACTGTGGTTGCCATTGGCAGGTTTTGTCCCGCCGTATCAATTGTTACGTATAGAGTGCTTGGGGGGCCCCATTGTAAAACTTGCATCGGGGCCCGTAGCTCCTTAGCTACGCCACTGTAACCTAACCTATACTGGGGGGCACCTACCTCATCTAACCTATACTGGGGGGCAGCTACCTAATCTAACCTATATTGGGGGCACCTACCTATCTAACCTGGGGGCACTTACTTGTCTAACCTGTATTCGGGGCACCTAGCTAGCCTATACAGGTGGCAACTATACTGGCTACCTATATTGGAGGCACCTACCTAACTAACCTATACTGGGGGCACCTACCTATCTAACCTATGCTGGGGGCAACTATTCTGGCTACCTATATTAGAGGCACCCACCTAGCTAACCTGTACTGGGGGCACCTATCTATCTAACTTATCTAACTTATACCGGCGGCGCCTGCCTATCTAACCTATACCGGGGGCAACTATACTGGCTTACCTATGCCTGGCTACCTATACTGGGGGGACCTATAGCTGGCTATAGGGATTCGGATATGTGTGTGCGTCGGGTGTTGCCGGGGGAGGGGGGCTGTTGTTGCCGTGGGGGGGGGCCCGCATCCAGATTCCGCATCGGGGCCCAGAGGTTTGTAGCTACGCCACTGGAGAATTACACACCTCCAACAATGCCCCAAGAATCTCTGAGGTGCTCTCCATGGTCTCCATATACTTTGTAGCAAAAGTGCTATCCATATCAGTGGGTTCTTTAGGTATTAGGCATTTATAAACTAGGGATCACTTGTACTCCTATTACAAAATTGATTGAGTAGCACTGATATGTTATACAGTATATGTCATGTCATATTAAAGCAATGCTTGGTAAAATTTGCCTTCTTAAAACAGAAGGAAACTTGCAATACATTCCTAGTGGGGTGGGTCACCCCGAGCTGCTTGGTTACTCTGTCATATTAAAGGGAACTGAGATCTAATTTAAACAGACCTTCCTTTGTGGGTGGAGGGCATTAAATTAACTTACCTATGGGGGCTGATCTGTATCCAACCTGCAGCTGTCACTGCATCATGGCCACACAAGTCAAGTGCATTTCTGGCTGCTGGTGTATGCCAGGAGATGTAATGTGCCTGGCCGCTGGTGCATGCTGGGAGATGTAGTGTGCCTGGCCACTAGTGACTGTTGGGGATGTAGTTTTTACATCTCTTGGCCAGTAGTGTAGCATTGGCTGGAAAGTGTTCTGGTAAAGGGCTCTGTCTCTGACACAAGAGACCTGGGTTTGAATCTTGGCTCTTCCTGTTTAGTGAGCCAGCACCTATTCAGTAGGAGACCTTGGGCAAGACTCCCTAACACTGGTACTGCCTATAGAGCATGTCCTAGTGGCTGCAGCTCTGGCGCTTTGAGTCTGCCACGAAAAAAGTGTGATATAAATGTTGTTTATTTTATTTATTTATTAGGACATGTTAAGGCATTAGAGACTACATCTCGGGCCAGGCATGCTACATCTCCAGACATTACACCAGCAGCCAGAAATGCCCTGTATTTGCAGGCACTTTGAACTGCAGCTATGCAGCAGTGACAGCTGCAAGAGATGGAGGCTCATGGAGATGGAGGCTATGGAGATGTCCCCATAGGTATGTTAATGTAACTCTGCACCACTCCCACGAAGTAGACATAACCTATGAAACCTCCCTTCGGGGAGGTTCGTTTTAAATATTTTCCTGTTACGTTTTGAACCTAAATGTAGGGTTTTTTTTTTATTTCTCAAAAAATACATTTAGTAATGGCTATTTCCCTGCTGGGCAATTTTAAAATGATGATTGTTTTCTAATTTCAGGATGGAGATGACTATGGTCATTTGTCAGCTGAGGAGCGGGAATGCCTTATGTTTCTTGAAGAAACTATAGAATCCTTAGATAATGAAGATGACAGTGGATTATCCAATGATGAAGTAGAAACCATGGAAAACGTGAATTGTCTTCCAATGTCTGAGCCAGGGAAGATCACAGTAAATCTTAGTAAGAATTTTTAAAGATACTAACATAAATATGACCATTTTTGAGTGCCCTAATGATGAGCAGTTGAAATTTTCAAAGTAATATTAGCTGTGAATCTGTCTTATTTTCTTGAGGCAAACTCTTTGTGAATTTAAGGCCACAATTTGCCATGATGCAAATTTTGCATTGCAACCATATTGCAATCATGGCGATTGCAATTGCAATCAATTGCTAGATTTATTTCAAAGCCACCAGTTGTGCAAGCACCAATTTTCTCAGCCCCAGATGCCCTCCTGATGCTTCATTGTGTGCTAGGTCTAGTACCATCTGATGAAATTGCTGTGGCACAAGCAGCTGCTCAGTGACCTCTTCACGGACCTCTGTGACTTGATACAACAAAATGCTAAGTCTTTTCTCAGCAACAGGTTCCATTAATCACAGAAACCTGTTTTCTGACATTGATTAACCATCTTAGCGGTATGGACGAGCTCAGCTCGTCCATCACCGCCGATGGCTGCCGCTCAGGCCCTGCTGGGCCGATTTTGTTCAAATAAAGAGCAGCACACGCAGCCGGCACTTTGCCAGCCGCGTGTGCTGCCCGATCGCCGCCGCTCTGCGGCGATGCGCCGCGAGCAGCGGCGAAAGAGGGTCCCCCCAGCCGCCTGAGCCCAGCGTAGCCGGAACAAAAAGTTCCGGCCAGCGCTAAGGGCTGGATCGGAGGCGGCTGACGTCAGGACGTCGGCTGACGTCCATGACGTCACTCCGCTCGTCGCTATGGCGACGATCTAAACAAAACAAGGAAGGCCGCTCATTGCGGCCTTCCTTGTTTATTCTGGGCGCCGGAGGCGATCGGAAGAACGCCTCCGGAGCGCCCTCTAGTGGGCTTTCATGCAGCCAACTTTCAGTTGGCTGCATGAAATAGTTTTTTTTTAATTTAAAAAAAACCCTCCCGCAGCCGCCCTGGCGATCTTAATAGAACGCCAGGGTGGTTAAAGTGGGATCCTACATGAGTACAGTAATACATTTTCCTCTTGTAACATTCAGGTCCAGAACTACAGGGTTTACATTTACATTCTAGTTTTTCCCTTACATCATTGGAATTCTGGAGAATAATATTAGGAGCCTGGCCATTACTGCTCAAATGTTGCAGAAAGGATGGTGTGTAGAGGCATCGCAAACATCAAACTTTGGGTTCGCAAATGCTAAACTCCAACTTCCGCAAAAGTTCAAGTTCGCGTGAACTGGGCGAACTGCCATAGACTTCAATGGGCAGGCAAATTTTAAAACCTACAGGGACTCATTCTGGCCACAAAAGTGATGGAAAAGTTGTTTCAAGGGGTCGAACACCTGGACTGTGGCATGCCGGATGGGGATCCATGCCAAATGTCCCACCAAAAATGACATAGTTAACGCAGAGTCAGGCTTTAATCCCTATAGGGCAGTAATCAAAGTACATTCCTACATTTTAGGAATAAAGGGCTGCTTTAAAATGTCCAGAGTGTGTACACCTGTTGGTAGTGTTAGGGTTACTGTATGTCCGCTTCACATTGACAGACCAAGCACTGTGCTTACCGAGACTGAGCGCTAAGAGGTCTATAAGACCCTTAGGTGTGTGGTGCTGCATGTGCGCTCAACTGAACGGACCAGTGTGAGCTACATGCACAGGCCATGATGGGAAGTTATTAATAAGACTGTACGCTGGAACCAGTGTACCTAATTATTATATTTTTATTATTTTGGCTTTTTTTTAACTCCTCCGTGCTAACTAGTTACGCGACCATGCGACCATGCAGCCATGCGAGCTTGAGCGCTACCAGATCTGGAATGTGACACTGGTAAGTGACACTGACAAGAGATGCGATGACTTAGCTCTGCACATGTATGTACAGTGTGATATTCTGGGTTTTTTAACTCAATGGTAGAGTAGGTAAGCAGCATCAAGGGTCATAACACACCAGCCAGTGAGTCTTTTTAGGGTAAAAAATAAAACAATTCCGCTTTATTGTCAGTCAAACAATGTCCATAAACAGCAACAAAATAGACCACTCTGAGTATGCAGTAATCACACTGTCGGCACAGCACAAAATTATACAGCCTTCTTCAGCCACACTGGCTTTCCAGTGACACCCTGCCACGGGCCTAATGACAGTCCTGGTGTCACTCACCTTTTCCCAGGCTTCTCCTGGTTTTCCAGTACTGGAGTCCAACTCCCCTCCAGCACTTCCACATCAGCAGCTTCCCTGCTGCTACAGGCCTGGCAGCCCTCTTGGCTACACAGCCTTCCCGGAGCCTGCTTGCTCCACATACAGCCCAATGCATCCTGCCTGATGCAGGTACTTATGCAAATCCACACAGGTGAATCCATTAACACCCTCTCTGCCAAACTCAGGCCTGGACTTGGAGGAGTGGCGTGTAAGGCCCACCCTTCTCCCAATACACGCCAGCCCTGGATCCCAAACTAATCTACCAATGTTGCTAAATTGCAACAAAAGTCATTATCCAGGACCTTTTCCTTCACATCCAGGCCAGAACCAAGCAGACATCTGCTCTGACCATCACAACAGGTTTTGTAATTTGACATTAAAAAAGAAAAATATTTTGCAAACGCTGTAGCAGTGGCCAGACAATGTCATGTCCTACACATCTTTCTCAAAAATGTAAAAGTTTTAAAAAAAGGAAATTAATGTTTGTTGCATCCCTGGTGTCACTGACAAGAGAGGTGGTGACTTGGCTCTGTACATGTACAGTATGTGCAGGTTTACACATACAAATTTAATTTAAGAATTTTTTTTATTGTTATTTATAAATACAATTATTTGTTATTTAGAAAAAAGTCATTGTTATTTAGAAACTTTTTTATTAGTGCATGCACTGGGATGTGGAAAAGGCCCTGGGGAGCTGGAGGTGTGCCCTCTTAGTAGAGGAGGGAGCAGCCGCAGCACAGGAACCCTCAGCCGAGGATGATAGTGAAGAGGATGATGGAGGAGGAGTAGGAGGAGGAGAAGAAGATGTGGCAGCAGGCCTGCCTGCCATTCGTGGCGGTGTCAACAAATCTCTATTTAATAAGCTAGTCTCCTGGGCTAGTGTTGGGCGAACATCTAGATGTTCGGGTTCGGGCCGAACAGGCCGAACATGGCCGCGATGTTCGGGTGTTCGACCCGAACTCCGAACATAATGGAAGTCAATGGGGACCCGAACTTTTGTGCTTTGTAAAGCCTCCTTACATGCTACATACCCCAAATTTACAGGGTATGTGCACCTTGGGAGTGGGTACAAGAGGAAAAAAAAATTGCAAAAAGAGCTTATAGTTTTTGAGAAAATCGATTTTAAAGTTTCAAAGGGAAAACTGTCTTTTAAATGCGGGAAATGTCTGTTTTCTTTGCACAGGTAACATGCTTTTTGTCGGCATGCAGTCATAAATGTAATACATATAAGAGGTTCCAGGAAAAGGGACCGGTAATGCTAACCCAGCAGCAGCACACGTGATGGAACAGGAGGAGGGCGGCGCAGGAGGAGAAGGCCACGCTTTGAGACACAACAACCCAGGCCTTGCATGAGGACAAGAAGCGTGCGGATAGCATGCTTTGTACCACCATGCAGTCATAAATGTAATAAAGATAAGAGGTTCCATAAACAGGGACCGGCAACGCTAACCCAGCAGCAGCAGCAGCAGCACACGTGATGGAACAGGAGGAGGCGCAGGAGGAGAAGGCCACGCTTTGTGAGACACAACAACCCAGGCCTTGCATGAGGACAAAAAGCGTGCGGATAGCATGCTTTGTACCGCCATGTAGTCATAAATGTAATAAAGATAAGAGGTTCCATAAACAGAGACCGGCAACGCTAACCCAGCAGCAGCAGCAGCAGCACACGTGATGGAACAGGAGGAGGCGCAGGAGGAGAAGGCCACGCTTTGTGAGACACAACAACCCAGGCCTTGCATGAGGACAAAAAGCGTGCGGATAGCATGCTTTGTACCGCCATGCAGTCATAAATGTAATAAAGATAAGAGGTTCCATAAACAGGGACCGGCAACGCTAACCCAGCAGCAGCAGCAGCAGCACACGTGATGGAACAGGAGGAGGCGCAGGAGGAGAAGGCCACGCTTTGTGAGACACAACAACCCAGGCCTTGCATGAGGACAAAAAGCGTGCGGATAGCATGCTTTGTACCGCCATGCAGTCATAAATGTAATAAAGATAAGAGGTTCCATAAACAGGGACCGGCAACGCTAACCCAGCAGCAGCAGCACACGTGATGGAACAGGAGGAGGCGCAGGAGGAGAAGGCCACGCTTTGTGAGACACAACAACCCAGGCCTTGCATGAGGACAAAAAGCATGCGGATATAGCAGCAATGCTTTTTGCCGCCATGCAGTCATAAATGTAATACAGATGAGAGGTTCAAGAAACAGGGACCGGAAACGCTAAACCATCCCAGATGTTCATCGGTCATGTTACTTGGTTGGGGTCCTGGAGTGTTGCGTAGTCGTTTCCAATCCAGGATTGATTCATTTTAATTTGAGTCAGACGGTCTGCATTTTCTGTGGAGAGGCGGATACGCCGATCTGTGACGATGCCTCCGGCAGCACTGAAACAGCGTTCCGACATAACGCTGGCTGCCGGGCAAGCCAGCACCTCTATTGCGTACATTGCCAGTTCGTGCCAGGTGTCTAGCTTCATGCCCGGTTTCAGGTCCAGCGGTGCCAGCCACAAATCCGTCTGTTCCTTTATTCCCCTCCAAATTTCCTCCCCTGTGTGCTGCTTATCCCCAAGGCAGATCAGCTTCAGCAACGCTTGCTGACGCATGCCAACAGCTGTGCTGCACTGCTTCCACGATCCTACTGCTGCTGGTGCTGGGTTAGCATTTCCGGATGAGGTACAGCTTTGAGATGCGTTGGAGGAGAAGGAGTCAGAGAGGTAGGTGCTGCTGTTGTTATCCAGTGGGAGGGACGGCGGTGCAGCTGTTTGCGGCGTGGGCAACACCCGCGCCGTAGCAGGTGAGGAATCGCTGCCAGGCTCCACAAGGTTCACCCAGTGCGCGGTAAGGGAGATGTATCGACCCTGGCCGAACGCACTCGTCCAGGTGTCAGTGGTGAGGTGAACCTTGCAGGCAACGGCATTCTTCAAGCTACGGGTTATTTAGCTGACCACGTGCTCATGCAACTCAGGCACTGCAGAGCGCGCAAAGTGGTAGCGGCTGGGAACCACGTAACGTGGGATGGCCACTGACATCATGCCCTTGAAGCTGTTTGTCTCCACCACTCGATATGGCAGCATTTCGCAGGCCAGAAGCTTGGCTATGCTGGCTGGCTGTTACTGCCATGGCCCGGGGGTCATTTGCTGGCAATTTCCTCTTGCGCTCAAACATCTCAGAGACAGACAACTCAACTGTAGGGCTGCACACCGAAGGGCTGTTGGTTGTTGTGTTTGATGAACACTGGGAGACCTCAAGAGCACTAGTCCGGAAAGTGACAGTGTCAGCATCGTCTGATGTTTGTGAATGTTGTGAACCACGCAATGGCTGGGCTACTGCTGCTGCTGAGGCGGGTCTGGTGGTGAGTCTGGTGAACCCAAGGGAGGCAGTGTTGCTGGTGGTACCCTGTCCTGCCGCGTTTGCCCACAGAGTGGGATGTTTGGATAGAATGTGGCAGCTCATGCTGGTGGTGGAGAGGTTGTTAATACTTTTCCCCCTGCTCAGGCGGGTCTTGCACACCTTGCAAATCGCCATGGTAACATCCTCAGTGCAGTCTTCAAAGAAAGCCCAGACTTTAACTGGCTGAGGACTCGGACCTCGTGCGTGATGTGCTGGTGCTGCTTAACCCACTGCTGGACGCTTGAGAGGTCATCCAAGTAATTATCTGGTCCTGTTCTTTTGGATCTGTGAGGGTTGTTGTCCTGGACAACATGGGCGGTATTGAGTGGGTTTTCTTGGGTGCTCCCCTGTGGCCTGTACGTGAACCGTCAGGGGAAACACCTCTTCCCTTGCCCCTCCCTCTTTCACCGGATTTCTTCCTCATTTCACTTATCCTTAAAGTACACGCTGACTGGCAGCAGTACAGTGGCAGTACAGAAATGCTATACAGTGGTGGGTGAGCGGTGTACCACTATTGTCAGCAGCGACACAGAGCACAATGCTATACAGTGGCGGGTGAGCGGTGTACTACTGTTCCCAGCAGACACAGAGTGGAAGTAAACACAATGCTATATAGTGTGGCTGAGCCGTGTACACAGAGTGGCATTAAACACAATGCTATATAGTCTGCTATATAGTCACCCCGAACAGGGTGATGTTCTGCAGAACCCGAACAGTGGCAAACACTGTTCGCCCAACACTACTGGGAGGGAACGCAGATTTTAGTACCTAAACACACGATACAACATGTTTTCCGGGGTCGGACTCTGAGGCACATACAGATGGTCCCGATCATCATCCTCATCATACAACTCTTCTCCTGAGTCTGACCCACCCACCACCTCTGCCACCCCAACATCCCCAGACACAGACCCCTCATCGTCCTCAACATTAACTTGGGATGCTGGCCTGAGCCAGACCTCCTCCTCCACATCAGGCCCCATCATCTCCTCAATGGCAGCCCTCATTAATCGCTCTGGCGACGGACCGATGGACACAACGTTCTCCTCCGGGGAGGGCTGCTGCTGACCACTGGCTGCTGGGGTGGATGTTATAGCTTGCGTGGGGCGTTGGCTGTTGCTGTTGTTGGGAGTGCTGCTCACAGCGGAGGTCTCTGGGGAACTCATGTTGAGCTCATATAGTGGTTGACGGTGAGTGGAGTATTACTGATCCCAGCAATATACACACTGACTGGCAGAGTACGCAATGCTATATAGTGTGGCTGAGCGGTGTACACAGAGTGGCAGTAAACACAATGCTATATAGTCTGGCTGAGCGAGCGGTGTACTACTGTTCCCAGCAGAATCAGAGTGGCAGTAAACAATGGTATATAGTCTGGCTGAGCAGTGTACACAGAGTGTCAGTAAACAATGCTATATAGTCTGGCTGAGCCGTGTACACAGAGTGTCAGTAAACAATGCAATATAGTCTGGCTGAGCGGTGTACACAGAGTGTCAGTAATCAATGGTATATAGTTTGGCTGAGCGGTGTACACAGAGTGTCAGTAAACAATGGTATATAGTCTGGCTGAGCGGTGTACACAGAGTGTCAGTAAACAATGGTATATAGTCTGGCTGAGCGGTGTACACAGAGTGTCAGTAATCAATGGTATATAGTCTGGCTGAGCGGTGTACACAGAGTGTCAGTAAACAATGGTATATAGTCTGGCTGAGCGGTGTACACAGAGTGTCAGTAATCAATGGTATATAGTCTGGCTGAGTGGTGTACACAGAGTGTCAGTAAACAATGGTATATAGTCTGGCTGAGCGGTGTACACAGAGTGTCAGTAAACAATGGTATATAGTCTGGCTGAGCGGTGTACACAGAGTGGCAGTAAACACAATGCTATATAGTCTGGCTGAGCGAGCGGTGTACTACTGTTCCCAGCAGAATCAGAGTGGCAGTAAACAATGGTCTATAGTCTGGCTGAGCGGTGTACACAGAGTGTCAGTAAACAATGGTATATAGTCTGGCTGAGCGGTGTACACAGAGTGGCAGTAAACAATGGTATATAGTCTGGCTGAGCGGTGTACACAGAGTGTCAGTAATCAATGGTATATAGTCTGGCTGAGCGGTGTACACAGAGTGGCAGTAAACACAATGCTATATATAGCGTGGCTGAGCGAGGTGCACAGTGGCAGTACACACAATGCTATATAGTCAGGCTAAGCCGTGTACACAGAGTGTCAGAAAACACAATGCTATATATAGCGTGGCTGAGCGAGGTGCACAGTGGCAGTACACACAATGCTATATAGTCAGGCTAAGCCGTGTACACAGAGTGTCAGAAAACACAATGCTATATATAGCGTGGCTGAGCGAGGTACACAGTGGCAGTACACACAATGCTATATAGTCTGGCTGAGCCGTGTACACAGAGTGGCAGTAAACACAATGCTATATATAGCGTGGCTGAGCGAGGTGCACAGTGGCAGTACACACAATGCTATATAGTCAGGCTAAGCCGTGTACACAGAGTGTCAGAAAACACAATGCTATATATAGCGTGGCTGAGCGAGGTACACAGTGGCAGTAAACAATGCTATATATAGTGTGGCTGAGCGAGCGGTGTACTACTATTCCCAGCAGCGACACACAATGACTGGGGGGGACCCTGGCTAGCATGGCTGGAGAGCGAACTACCCTGCCTGCCTACCCAAAGCTAAACCCACAGACAAATGGCGGAGATATGACGTGGTTCGGGTATTTATTTACCCGAACCACGTGACCGTTCGGCCAATCAGAGCGCGTTCGGGCCCGAACCACGTGACCCGTTCGGCCAATCACAGCGCTAGCCGAACGTTCGGGGAACGTTCGGCCATGCGCTCTTAGTTCGGCCATGTGGCCGAACGGTTTGGCCGAGCACCGTCAGGTGTTCGGCCGAACTCGAACATCACCCGAACAGGGTGATGTTCTGCAGAACCCGAACAGTGGCGAACACTGTTCGCCCAACACTATCCTGGGCACTAAACAGAGCTTCACATCTCCTAGAGAGAGATTGCAGTGTAATTGTGTTACAAGTTCAGTGTCTGATTGTATGCTTGAATTGTACATTGCTACCATGTGAGATTGTGTGTGTGGAGTTCTCATACGTTGGCCTAAAGCGCGCAGCCAACACAACGTACGTAAACACCACCCGCAGTGTCTAGCAGTACCGTCGTGGATAACTACTGGTGGTGGCAGACTGGTGTTGAGGGGCAACAGTCTTGTGTTAGCCTGAATAAGACTGCTCCCCCTCTCGATCTCATCAAAATCCTCATCAGGAACTGTCTCTGTAGGCTTGCTATGGGGACGGTTCCTGACATATTGGTGGTAGTGGTGGGATCGCTCAGGACATTAGTATGCTGTTTAAACCCTTAGACTGTGTACTTAGGGCTGGAAGTTTGTTATAAGCAACTAACCTACAGAAGCCTACAGAAGTGCAGAATCTATGTACTTGCGCTGGGACACACTTGGCATTTTGCTTCCCCTCTCCCCTTTTTCTATCTTTTGTTTGGCAATACGATGGATCATAAAGCAACCAGCTATGCGAAACAAAGCCGAGATATCCTGCTTAAACTACGTGAGCACAGAGGCATCGAGACGGCGAGAGGCCAGACAAAGGAGCAGCTAGTCCGAGCCCTCCAGGAGTACGATAAGGGAGAGCAAGCCCATGCTCCAACACCAGCAGAAGCAGCTCACAACACGTCAGAGGATGAATCACTCCTGCAACAGGATGAAAGTGGAGACGATGTCTGGATGATCCACCTAACAGGGAGAGGGCATCTCTGGAAGCTGATCTACAGCTACTGGGCTCAGCTGATCCAGAACTGCGCCTAAAGCTGATCCTACTGCATCGACAGGCAGAGGAGGGAAGAGCTGAACGGCGACACCAGCTGGAGCTGTCTAAACTTCAGCAGCAGCAGCAGAATAGGTCTGCTGCATCCGCAGCATATGGGGTGAGGGAGTCCATAAAATCCCCTTGGATAAGTTCCTCACTATGAACAAGGACTCTGATATAGACACTTTTCTCCAAGGGTTTGAAAGGACTTGTCATCAATATGGGATACCCTGAGCAGGGGCATAACTATTGCCCCTGCAACACCTTCAGCCCAGGAAGAAGAGAGACTCAGAGTGTGACAGTGAGTGATCTCCCTGCCCTTCCCTCTACCCACGTGTAGCTGCCAATTTGAACTGTTTTGCTGGCTGGCCTCACTCCCCTCCTCACACAGCGGGAAGCTTCCAAGCCTGGACTCTGCTCACAGACTGGTGAGCTTATTTTAGGCATATCTACTTCTTGCTGCTATCCTGGTAAAGGGGGTAGGGGTACTTAACCATTTCAGCAACTCAGCTGCCTGTGTTGCTTCCAAAGGCTCTGGCATTCTCCTGTTCTGTGTGTGTTTTTTTACACACACATACAGTACTTTCCATAAGTGCATTATGCAGTAAAAGTAATGCCAGAGCCTTTGCAAGCAACACAGCTGAGTTGCTGAAAGGGTTAAAGAGGAACTCCAGCCTACACAAACATACTGTCATTAAGTTACATTAGTTATGTTAATTAAAATAGATAGGTAATATAATCTCTTACCCACACTGTTTTAAAAGAACAGGCAAATGTTTGATTTCATGATGGCAGCCATCTTTTTGGTTGAAAGGAGGTGACAGGGAGCATAAGACACAGTTCCAACTGCCCTGTGTCCTGAGCACCTCTCCCAGTTGCTAGGCAACGTGAATAACAACATAGGAAATCCCATCATGCTCTGCACAGCATCAGGGAAAAAAAGCCCGGGCTTTTTTTCTTTGATGGGTGGAGCTAAACTAAAAATGCAGCTAAAAATGATGCTTTGGTAAGAAAAACAAAGTTCTGATGCTGTGAAACTGTTAAAGAAACACCAAGCCTTTTTAAGTTCTGCTGACTAGATTTTTAGTCCGGAGGTTCACTTTAAGTACCCCCCTCCCTCTCTGTTTCTTAAAGCGGACCCAAACCAAATATTTTATTAACTCAAAATATTTAGTTGCACCACTCTGACACATACAAAGATAAATAAACACTCCTTCAAGCCTATGAGCATTTCAGTGCATGCTTTTCACCCTTCTCTTTTCATAACTAGGGTTATACAGGTGGCAGCCATTAGCAATTCCTCCATTGCCGGACACCACCTACTCCGGCATTTTGCCGGATTCTGTCCCGGCAATATGAAAGGAAGGAAGGGGTTCCTCCAATAAATGTAAAATATTTTATATTTGTCATGCCGCTAAAAAAAAGGCTGCTATTTATTATTATAATTTAGAAAATAGATTTTATTCCTGAAATCTTGTATTTTTAATTTGGGTCCACTTTAAGGTGCCCATACATCAGAAGATGTATGGCAGATCAACCTAGAGACAAATCTCTCTCTGATCAAACGAGATCAGAGAGAGATCTGCCGGTTGCCCATACACCACCGGTCAATTCCCAATCAATTTCAGCATGAAGTCTCTTGGGAATCAGCCTTGTGACACCACATCTGCCGCCTCGCCACAATACGCACTGCCCCCCTTAATTTAAAATGTCATTGTCCCCCCCTCTAGACTTTACCTATCCGTTGCTGGCTCCTTCCTTGCTCCATGTGGTTGCCGGCATATATGTTGGAGCGTGTGTGACATCGCACATGCACCCACGTTATGCCGGCAACCATACGGGGCATGTATGAGGTCAGAGCTTGGATTGGTGGAAGGGGGCCCCATCAAAAGTTTTGCAGGGGGGCCCAGTGATTTCTAGTTACGCCCCTGACCCTGAGAGCAGTGGGCAAGGTATCTCACACCAGGGCTGAGAGGCAAGGCCCTAGTTTGTGAGTCTTCCACAGGAAGACAAGTAAAAGCAGGTCTTTGGAGGCGCCCCAAAAGTATATTATAGCAGTATCAGATTAATAATAAAGGAGGTCTCTTACCTCCAAAGAAGACTCACATGGATGGAAAAAGGAGTCTTTATTAAAAAAAATGGTTATACTGTAGACAACGCGTTTCACAGGACTCAGCCTGCTTCCTCAGGTCAATAAAACAGATAACCTTGCTACCAGCGGTGCAGAGCGAGGGCGCATAGATCAACATTGATCTGCTCTGCATGGCTGGTAGCAAGGTTATCTGTTTTATTGACCTGAGGAAGCAGGCTGAGTCCTGTGAAACGCGTTGTCTACAGTGTAACCTTTTTTTTTTTTACTAAAGACTCCTTTTTCCATCCATGTGAGTCTTCTTTGGAGGTAAGAGACCTCCTTTATTATTCATCTGATACTGCTATAATATACTTTTGGGCACCTCCACCAACGTGCTTTTACTTGTGTATCCAACATCTCTCTGAGGTGCCATCCCTACCACTGGGCGACACAGTCTACCAGTGGACAGACCCATAGGAGGAGAGCGACCACCCAAATCCAGAGGGTCTGGGCTACCGAGTGGAAACTGTCTTTTTCTGCACGCACTTTCGGTGGTTGCAGGATTGCAACCCACCTTTGTGAGTATATATTATTCACATTCCTGCTCTCCCACTTTTTCTAATGATACTACACCATAAGGGCTCCCGGTCTCACCTTCTCTATAGGTCAAGGACAACCCTCACCTTTGCGAAGGGATTACCCAAGACCTACACAGATACCCTTCCACAGGAAGAAGAAGCGGACTTTGAGGCGATTAAGCAAGCCATCATTAAGCGATACCACCTCACGTCAGAGGTGTATCAAAAACATTTCAGGACATTGCAGTGAAGTCCTAATGACAGTTACCTGGATCTTGCCTGCATTCTGCACACTGCCTTCCAGCAGTGGTTGAAGGGACTGTCTGTTAAACCAATTGATACCCTGCAGGAACTGATGATAAAAGACCAGTTCATCCACAATTATCCTGTGGAGGTCCGGCAGTTTGTACTGGACCGAGAGCCAAAGACCGTGGATGAAGCCACTAAATATGCCGATTCCTACACTTCCCATCAAGCATCTGATTTGTGGAGGCCTACTGCACCCAGCTAGAAGCGAGAAAAGACCGCTAGGCCTTCTCCTCCAGTCACCCAGTGAAGCCAAGTACCGCAGCCTCCTTGAGTTAAAACAGCAACCGCTGACACCCGGAGATGTTTTACATGTAACAAAGTGGGTCATATCAGTGCTACGTGCCCAGAAAAGAAAAAGGAGGCCCCAAAACCCCAAACTGTTTTGTGTGTCACCAGGAATGCAGGTTATGCAGAGAATCTGCAGCATTTTATGGTTGGCGGTACACTTATCACCGGAGCCGAAGTGACTCTAGTGCACCCCCAGCTTGAGAATCCAGAATAATACATTCCTGGTTAGACTATGGCTGTCAAAGAAGTTGGGGGTGTCACCCCAGCCATACCCACTGCATGGGTTCACCTGGACTGGGGAGTCGGCAGCGGAATGAGAGAAGTTGGGGTAACTGATGCCACCCCACAAATGTTTTGTTGGGTACTGACCTGGGATGGTTAGTGGCCCGGTATGAGCCTAATCCAACCCCATAGGAACCTACATCTTCAGCAGAAGTCCCGAACTCATGCAAGGTACTGTTTGAGAACTCTGTGCAAAGAGGGGGTGCTGGGGAGTCTCCAAGGGCTGAGGACTGTGTACTATGAAACCAGCCCTAGTAAGTCTCCAGTGCCCAAGCCTGAAGTGGGACATGTTGTTACCATGAGTGCAGATAATGTTATTGTGATATGTAATGTGTTGCATAATGACATGTGTAATGTGGACACTCTATCAGTTGCAGTGGTTACCCGTAGTGCTCACCGGGCTGCAGCAGACAAATTTTCCACTGAAGGGGCTGATATCGCTGGGTCAGAAGCTTACATTTTAGAGCCTGGCTCTGAGGGCCAAGAGGCCTCTCAGTTTGCCACCTCCCTGGTACCTGTGGCCAACAGCACTGAGTTCTCCGAGGCTGTGTGACTTGATAGCAGCCTGGAGGAACTCACGGGTCTGGTGGACAGGGCACCAGCTGAGGGCGACAAAGTGAGGTTGACTGGGAGCAAGGCAGACTATACAGAGAGGTTATTCACTCTGAGCCATCTGAAGTGGAGGGGGCAGACTGGCAGTTGATTTTTCCCCAGAGGCACAGGGAGCAGCTGTTGAGAATACCACACAATGTCCCTCTTGCTGGTCACTTGGGGATCCACAAGACCAAAGCCCGTCTTGTTTACAACTTTTATTGGCCCCACATGGGGACAAATATTGCCAATTTTTTCCGGACTTGTGTCGCCTGTTAGCGAGTCGGGAAAGCAGGTGACACAGACAAAGCCCCACTGAGGCCCTTGCCCATCATAGAGGAACCCTTCCAGAGGGTTGCTGTTGACATTATTTGGCCTCTAGCAGTACCTAGCAGCAGAGGTAAATGTTTCATTATCACGGTGATAGATTATGCCACTTGGTACCCTGAAGCTGTAGCCCTGAGCTCCGTACGGGCGGACAAGGTTGCCGACGCATTGGCAGGGCCGGATTTCTGGCAAGCCAACCTAGGCATTGGCCTAGGGCGCCAGAATTTCAGCAGTGTTTGGGGCGGCTGAAGGGCAGGAACGTGCGTGCAGTGCAGACAGGAGAGTCGGGAGTAAAGAACATCAAAGTGCCCAGCCGCCAGCTGAAGCCTACACTGCACCTCCTGCAGCCAGACTAGATCTGTCCTCCACCGCCCTGCATTGTTTGCAAATAAGCAGCGGGCTGCCTGAGTCGGGTGGCACATGACTCACTTGTTTGGCGGTGGGGGATGAAAGATCCCTGGGGGGCACTGGGAATAGGGAGCGATCGTGGTGGAGCCTCTGCACTTTCCCCAGCTCCAGCCTATTTCTGCAGGACAGGGTGTGAGAGTCCAGCAAACTGTGCGAGCCGGGAGGTAATGATTTCTAGCCTACATTTCCGCAGAGGCCGGGGAGGCTTCTCTATTGTTTGCAGGGGCTTCTTTTTTCATATTTACCTCTCCGGGCACGCTCTACTTCCTTCCTCCTCCAACAGGTCTGCTCGTCTCTCCGCCCCTCCCCCTTGGCATTGTAGTAGTGTGGAGCTGTATAGAGCCGAGCAGATCTGCTGGAGGAGGAATGAAATAGTGCCTGCATGGAGAGGTAAACATGAAAGAGTCAGCACAGCAAGCATTGCACAGGGGTGAGGGAGAATAGAGGCTGGCCTGGGATGCAAATGGAGACCAGAGTGTGAGCAACTTTGCATTTATCACCACAAGCATTTTTACACTGTGGAATCATGCTGCAGCCTCTCCTCCTCCTGTTGTGCAGCACAGACTTTGCAGGCAGCGTCAGGAATGTCAGGCTGCTGCTCAGCTCTACAGATCCTATGCCTGCTTGTCCTGCATTGCTGCTGTCTTAAACTTCCTTCCTCACACTGGTCAAGGCAATGTTTGGGGGGAGAAGTGGAAACACTGGGGCTGCAGGCAGTGTGTGTGCGTGTGCATGTGCGTGTGTGTACGTACTGAGTGTGTGATTTTGGTGGGGGACTGTAAAGGCAGAATGGTTTTGGTCTATCATCTACAGCTGGCATATACTTGTACTAACAGCTGACATAATAGTTGTATTATTACATTGCCCACTCTCTCCTCTGCCTCTAGGCTAGCTTTCCCACCATTCCTCTCATCTTTATGCCCACTTGTCCTGTCTCATACTGCCTACCAACCCTTGCTATGTTGCTTTCTCTACCCATTCTCCGTTTCATGCTCTGTTGGCACTATCTGTAAATGTCTTCCAATGTATTTAATTAATAACTCTAACATCTTCTGCAGCACTTTACAGAGTATGTAGTCATGTCACTGACTGTCCTCAGAGGAGCTCACACTCTGATCCTACCATAGTCATATTCTAATGTTCTACCATATTATTGTTATGTATTTATATAGTACTGACATCTTCTGCAGCACTTTACAGAGCACATAGTCATGTCACTGACTGTCCTCAGAGGAGCTCACAATCTAATCCTACCATAGTCATATTCTAATGTCCTACCATATTATTATTATGTATTTATATAGCACTGACATCTCCTGCAGCACATTACAAAGTACATAGTCATGTCACTGACTGTCCTCAGAGGAGCTAACACTCTAATCCTACCATAGTCATAGTCTAATGTCCTACCATATTATTATGTATTTATATAGCACTGACATCTCTTGCAGCACATTACAGAGTACATAGTCATGTCACCGACTGTCCTCAGAGGAGCTCACACTCTAATCCTACCATAGTCATAGTCTAATGTCCTTCCATATTATTATTATGTATTTATATAGCACTGACATCTCCTGCAGCACATTACAGAGTACATAGTCATGTCACTGACTGTCCTCAGAGGGGCTCACACTCTAATCCTACCATAGTCATAGTCTAATGTCCTGCCATATTATTATTATTATTATTATTATGTTTTTATATAGCACTGGCCTCTTCTGCAGGGGGGAGGAGGGGGGGTGCCTGGTTATAGCTGGCCTAGGGTGTTGAAAAGTAGAAATCCGGCCCTGCGCATTGGTGAGCATTTTCTCGGGGGTCGGTTTTCCCCGCGAGATGCTCACTGATCATGGCCTGCAATTCATGTCACACCTAATGGAGTGCCTCTGTAAGAAAATGATGGGGGGAACACATCATGGCCAGCATTTACCACCCACAGACAAATGGGCTATGTGAGCGGTTCAATGGTACTTTGAAACAGATGCTAAAGGTGTTTGTTGATTTGTAAGGGAGAGACTGGGGGCACTACCTGCTCCACATACTGTTTGCTTATTGTGAGGTGCCCCCGGATTCAACCAGGTTCTCTCCTTTTAAGCTCTTGTACGGGAGAAGGGTACATGGACCCCTCGATCTCCTTTCGAGAGGTCTGGAGGGGCAGGATATCGGTCCCAGGGTCTCCATAGTAGAAATAGAATATGTTCTAAAGTTCGGGGAAAAGATGGACACTCTGGTGGGTTTGGTGCGAGAGAACCTTACTCAAGCCCAGAAGCAGTGGTATGACCATGGGGCTAGGGATAGAGTTTACGAGGTAGGTCAAAAGGTGTGGGTCCAAAACCTGATGTGACAGAATAAGCTGCAGGCCACCTGGGAAGGGCCCTATACCATACATAGGAAAATTTGTGATGTGTCATATGTGGTAGCCCTGGATAACCGAGGTAACCATCTGAAAACATACCATATAAATATGTTGAAGGGACATCATAATAGAACCGCTTGTGCTCTCCCTGTCTGTAGTTTACTACCGGAAGCAGAAGCCCTGGTTGATATCCTGGCCGCCACCCAGGTAACCGACTCTGTTACCGAGGTGCAGCTCAACCCGGAGTTGACAGCAGAGTAGCTGGGCTGTCTGATGTGCTGACCTCCTACCGTGGTATCTTTACAGCCCGCCCTGGGCTGACAAGCTTGGTTGTACACCATGTGGGTACAGATAGCCACAAGCCGGTTAGACAGTCAGCATATAGAGCCTCCCTTGAGGTTCAGGCCAACATCAGCAAGGTGATTGTGGAAATGCAGTAACTAAGAGTGATCCAATGGTTTCACAGTTCATGGGCATCACCTGTAGTGCTAGTGCTAGTACCCAACTGGGACCAGACCACCCAGTTCTGTGTAGATTATCGGAAACTAAATGTGATAGCTGCTTCAGATGCTTACCCAATACCGAGGGTGGACGAATCGTAGATTTGAGTCGAGGATACTGTCAGGTCCCTCTAACGGCTGAGGCACGGGAGAGATCTTCCTTTATCACTACCTCTGATCTGTTTGAGTTCAGTGTGATGCCTTTTCGGATGATAAACATGCCAGCCACCTTCTAAAGGGCTGTAAATGGTCTCCTGGAAGGATTGGAACACTGCACTGTCGCCTACCTAGATAACATTGCCGTGTTTAGTGCCAACTGAGAAGACCACTTAGCACAGCTGTCACAGGTCCTGGGACGAATCACTGCAGCTGGACTAACAGTCAAGCCAAACAAGTGTCAGATAGGTATGAAACAGGCACAGTACCTGGGACATGTGGTGGGGGGGAGAGGTTCGCCCAGATACTGGGAAAGCAGATGCCATTGTGTCCTGACCCCCCCCCCCCCCCAAACAAAGAAGCAGATCCAGGCCTTCTTAGGAATTTCTGGGTACTACAGAAAGTTTGTCCCCAACTACAGTGCCCTGGCCAAGCCGTTGACAGACCTCATAAATAGAAGCTGCCCAGGCAGATCCTCTGGACGCCAGAATGTGAACAGTGGTTACCCGTAGTGCTCACCGGGCAGCAGCAGACAAAATGTCCACTGAAGGGGCTGATATCGCTGGGTCAGAACCTTACAGTTCCTTTGTTCTCCAGCAATATAACTTCACCACTCAACATAGGAAGGAGAGCAATCATGGGAATGCTGATGGACTGTCCCGCCAAGCAGAGCCGTCAGGGTAGACACTGGCAGGATGATCTGTGGAGGTGTAAGGCTGTATACTGTAGGATATAACAGCCATTTAGTGTAACTAGTATATTGTGGGAGCCTACTTTTCCTGTTTGATTGTCATTTTGTGTAGTCCTGGGTAGTGTGGTTCATTTGAAGAGAGTGCAGACTCTCCATCTCCAATACAAAGGGGCAAGCGTTTGCATTGCCTCTAAAGTCTACACATAATGACATGTTAATATTGCACCAAGCCAGCAACTAACATTCAGTAGCACACTTGTCTGAAAGAACCTGGCCGTAGGCATTGTTAAGCTAAGGTCAATGCAAAAACCCTGTTGTCACATGTAAATACCTTGACTGTTTTTGGTGTCTCCGAGGCTACAGAGCAAGGATGCAGGAAGGAAACTGTAATATTCTCATGTGAAAGCAAGCTTGGATGTACCAGAGATCCTGGCACCAGTCTTTATAGAAAAGTAGCAAATACATTTTGGTTTAGAAGTGGGTAGCCAAAGGCTACATGTCCCCCTATAAAAAAAACAGCTCTCAGAGCCAGTAAAGGTGGCCATACACTTATAGTTTTGCAGCAGATTCGACCATCAGATAGATTTCTGTCAGATGCCTGTCAAGTTGAATCTGACAGGAATCTATCTGATGTGTGCCACACACTAGGAACAGATTTCCAATAGATTTCAGAATTAAATCTATTGGAAATCTATCTAAATGCATTATTGGACCATTAGATCCAATGCAACTCTATGGGCCATCAATCTGCTATCAGCAGTAGATCGACCTAGATCTTGCATCCTGTCAGATAGATCAAATCCATCGAAGCAAATTTTTTTAAGCAAATTGACTTGTTTGTACCTTTGTACTTTTTTACTTTGTTTTTGTAAATATCTTTGTATATATTTCTTTCTGCACTGTTCCACTTTTTTGGAATATTAAATCTCTATTTAATAAGCTAGTCTTCTGGGTACTAGGCAGAGCTTCACATCTACTAGAGAGAGACTGCAGTGTAATTGTGTTACAAGTTCAGTGTCTGATTGTATGCTCGGATTGTACATCGCTACCATGTGAGATTGCGTGTGTGCCGTTCTCATACGTTGGCCTAAAGTGAGCAGCCAACACAACGTGCGTAAACAATAGTTGAAGTGTCTAGCAGTAGCGTCGTGGAAGGCTGCTGGTGGTGGCAGAGTGGTGTTGAGGGGCGACAGCCTTGTTTTAGCGTGAATAAGGCTGCTCCCCCTCTCAATCTGGTCAAAGCCCCCATCAGGAACTGTCTCTGCAGGCTTGCCGTGGGGCCGGTTCCTGACAATGATTAACAGGAAAGAAACAATGTCCATCTGCAAAAAAGATAACTGTTAGAAAGTGCTCCCCAACATATAAAAAAGAAATCCATTGGTCCCAACATTATATGCAATTAAAAAACAGGGGGAAAGCCTGTAAAACACTTTTAGAAAAAGAATAAAAATTCTTTACTAAAACAAAACTGGGCAAACGAAGAAGAGGGTTAAGAAGCTCCTCTCTCAATCGGCAATAGCAACAGTACATATCCCGAAGCAAAGGTAGAACCAGTTAACCGACCAAACACTGCTGGAGTGTTTAAGAAATATCCTAATGGTAAAGTGCTCCTCACTGAGATCTGGTCTGTGTGGAGCCAGCAGTATGCCAGGGGAGAGCTGTCCAGTCAAGCACTGGAGGAAGGAGCCTCTGGATCTTAGTAGGAGAGGTGTGATGAGGGCTGCCACTCTGCGGAGAGCCTCCAAAGCCCAAAGCTTTTATCAGCCTAGGCATATCCTGAGGAGAAAATGCCAAGACCTGAAATCAATTATGTGAAATAAGGATCTTGAATGGATATCCCCACCTATATTTTATATTGCTAGCCAGCAGATTCGAGATTAACGGTTTCATCTCCCTGTGTTTTGCTAACGTCACAGTTGATTTCAGGCTTTAGCCAGCAAAGATTCCTTAGTGGAATAGTAATGACACCCTGTTCCTAGGGGGATCGTCATCCCTAGGTTTCGGCCTGAGAGCACAATGTACTCTATCTAGTCTGTATTCTTCATCTGGAAGGCCTGGTAAGAAATAGCGCAGCAGTGCCTCCATGAAGTCAGAGATGTCATTTACCATCTCAGGGATGGAGCGAATCCTAAGATCATTCCTCCTATTCCTGTTGTCAAAGTCCTCCTGGTTGTCTGGTGGTGTCACACCAATGATGCCCATACATGGTACAATTTTTTTCATCAAATCTTACCATTTCTATGTAATATAAGGGAACTGCCTAAATTATCCTTTCAGTTTATTCACTTAATTTACCCTTATACTACATAGAAATGGTAAGATTGGAAGAAAAAAATTGTACCATGTATGGGCACCATAAGGAATGAGCTTGATCCTTACAGGTGATACTTAATATAATTGTAGCCTCATCAGTCCTTAAAGTGAACCTTAACTGAATAAAATAAATACTAACTTACCTAGGGCTTCTACCAGCCCCCTGCAGCTGCCCTGTGCCCGCACCGGCACAAAGTGATCCTTCAGTCCCTCACAGCGACCCTCTGTCACTTGGGTAAGCAGCCCTGGTCTGGGTGCCTTCTAATCCGCTCTGGACATGTGTAGTACAAAAAGACTCTACTGCGCATGCGCAAAACTTTCGCGGTTACAGGAGTGTGATCAAGGACGCACGGCAGTGGCCATTGGCAGTCGGCCAGCTGGAAGAGGGTCGCTGCTGGGAACTGGATGGACACTTAGTGACAGCGCGGGCACAGGGTGGCTGCAGGGGGCTGGTAGAAGCCCCAGGTAAGTTAAAATCTTTTTTCCCCCTACAGTTAAGGTTCCCTTTAACACTCACTAATCTCTCCACTTTTTTAGCTGAAAAACTACAATACTCCCCCACCTCCCCTTACTGAACTGTGTCCCCTGGTGAGGCAATCCTATTATGCTTCCCTTTACTCTTTCAACTGGTCCCCCTCCCCATCTGACACCTACAGCCTGGCTTCCAGCAGTGTTTCCATAGCGGGACACCTCAGCACTGACCAGCTGTCACCTGACCTGATCAAAGCAGCAATGACATCTGCTAAGGTCAGGTGACAGCTGGACATAGCTGAGGTGTCACCCTATGGAAACACTGAGAAGCATCACAGGATTGCCTGAGCAGGGGACACTGTTCAGTAAGAGGGGAGAGGGGGGAGCATTGTCTAGGAAAAGGAGGGGGGAGAAACAATTAGGAGACTCAATCATCCTCTGCATAATAATCAGTCACTTACTTGTCCCTGCAGAGCTCATCTGTGTGGCTGTGCAATGTAAATGGAGCATGGTCCGCAGAGTCATCTTCAGCCCAATCTACACGATACGATTCTATTTACGATCCGATTAAATCCGACATGTCCGATTGGGATTCGATTTGATTCAATTAGATTTGCCATTGCAAAACAATGGCAAATCGAGTTGAATCGAATCCCGATCGGACATGTCGGATTTAATCGGATCATAAATAGAATCGTAATCGAATCGTAAATAGAATCTTATCGTGTAGATAGGGCTTTCAAAAGACTCTGGCACAGACCACACCAATAGACACTCGGGAAGGGGGAGCAGAGCTGTAGCCCACACGCTGTGCAGAGCAGCTAACCTCCTGAGGTCACTTGTCACAGCGTTTCCTGCCGCCCCTCCTCGCCTGTTACTGTACTGACTCTCCAGCCCTACACATGTGAAAAGGGAGTTATATTCAGCCTAGCTCCGCTCTCCTACCCCCCCCCCCCCCCCTTCCAAAGTATTTGTGGTAGCTTCCCTTTAATAGTTCCGGCAGCCAGAGTATGAAAATAAATAGGGCCGGGACAGTGAGTGCGCGCCGCCCACCCCAATGCCTACGCTGTAGCAGCCTGCACGAAACTGAGGTGCAAAGCTGCATCCTGACTCCCTGTGTGCATCAGCAGCTGGGAACACTCTGTGCGGCTGTGAGTTACGGGGGACACCACCTGGCATTGCGCTGCGGCGGGATGGGGTGGGTCGGGTTAGTAATCTCTCTCTTTGCTGCTTAAAAAAAAAAAATCCAGCCCTGTTTGCTTCTATCTTTATCAAGGTATGGCCTTTAGCTCATAATATGGCCCTGGGTTGTTCCCATTCTTCCTCATTTAGCATGAATTGCCTAACACTGGAAGGTGTGCAGGAATGATTAAATAAGATTAAGATAGACAAGGCACCTGGCCCAGATGGCATTCACCTCCGGGTACTAAAGGAGTTGAGTTCAGTAATCGATAAGCCACTTTATCTTATATCTGTGATTCTCTTTCAAGTGGGTCAGTTCCTTATGACTGGCGTACAGTTGATGTTTTCCCCTTCAAGAAGGGGAAAAAAATCAGAGCCAGAAAACTATAGACCAGTAAGCTTAACATCAGTTGTGTGAAAATAGTTTGAGGGTATCCTACAGGCTACTATAAAAATAATGTAGGACAGAATAATCTTATTTCAGTTCGACACCATGGTTTTACTAAAGACAGGTCCTGTCTCACCAACATGCTCAGCTTTTATGAAGTGGCAAATGAAAATTTAGATCTTGTGAAAGCTATAGATGTGGTGTACTTTGCAAAGGCTTTTGACACTGTTCCCCACAATAGCCTGGTACAAAAGCTGAGGATACAGGGACTAGGAGGAAATGTGTGTATGTGGATAGAGAACTGGTTATTCCTTTTCAAATAATACCAGTTGCCTGACTCTCCTGTTGATCCTGTGTCTCTAATACTTTTATCCACAGCCCTTCAAGAGACACTGAAGCAAAACAAAAATTATGATATAATGAATTGGTTGTGTAGTACGGATAATTACTATAACATTTGTACCAAAAAAAATATTCTCATATTCTTATTTTCAGTTTTATAGCTTTTTTTTATAACATTGCATCATTCTCTAATATTTGCAATTTACACAATACTTAGCATTCTAAATGTTTTTACAGAACAGGCAGTGAACTTTTGACCTATCCTGAAGTGTTCTCTGCAAAAGAAAAAAACAATACAGTTGAGATAAAAACCATCAGCAGTCAGAGCTCTCTACAACTTTGAAAGTGTAGAGCTCAATGGCTATTTGCATAGATAACAACTGGGGTTTCTTAACTCTTCCTGTACTGGAAACAAATATTAGACTTATGTCTCTGCTCCTAATGCTTTATTTCTTAGCTGTACTACACAACCAATTCATTATATCATAATTTTTTTTCACGTCAGTGTCTCTTTCAACAAACATGCAGATCAGGTGCTCTGCCTCTGACAGAAGTCAGATTGGATTAGCTGCATGCTTGTTTCAGGTGTGTGATTCAAATACTAATGCAGCCAAAGAGATCAGCAGGACTGCCAAGCAACTGGTATTGTTTAAAAGGAAGCATCCATATCCCTCTCAGTTAAGGTTCCTTTTAAGGGATAACAGGCAAAGAGTGGTGGTAAATGGAACATACTCAAAATGGGAAACTGTTAGCAGCGGGATACTACGGGGGTCAGTACTTGGTCCTATTCATTTCAATGTATTTATTAATGATCTAGTAAATGGAATACAGAGTAATGTAGCCATCTTTGCAGATGATACAAAATTATGCTGAATTAAGCTACACTAAGACTGATTAGTGACATATTACAACAGAACCTTGACAACATGGCCATATGGGCAGGCACATGGGAGATGAAATTTTGTTGATAAATGTAAAGTCATGCAACTTGGACATACCAATGGTAGATCATCATGTAAAATAAATGGCATACAGCTGGGAACATCAGACTTGGAGAAGGACTTAGGAATACTGGTTGAAAACAAGTTAGGTAATCGTATACAATGCCAAGCAGTGGTAGCTAAAGCAAATAAAATTCTGGGATGCATAAAAAGGGAAATAATATCTCAAGATTCTAGTATACTAATCCCTCTGTATAAATCACTTGTGAGGCGCATCTGGAGTATGAAATACCGTTTTGGGCACCTTACTATAGAAAGGACATTGACCTTCTGGAATGGGTACAAAGATGGGCAACTAAATTAATCAGAGGGATGGAAGATCTCAATTACTAAGAAAGGTTGGACAAACTGGGCTTATTTAGCTTGGAAAAAAGGCAACCGAGAGGTGACCTGATTAACATGTATAAGTACATCAAAAGGCAATACAAAAACTTGGCAGATGAGCATTTTGTCCCTAGGTTTGTATGACGGACAAGGGTACATGATTTGCATGAAAAAGTTTTTGCCATCTACTGTATTTAGAAAGGGGTCCTTCTCAGTGAGATTGGTTAAAATCTGGAATATCTTACCTCAGGAAGTACAGTAGTTATGGCAAACTCTATATCTGCATTTAAAGAGGGCTTGGATGCTTTCATTGCATTGAAGGCCACCCATGGATATAATTTTTAGCATTTTAATGAGTGTACTGGGCAGGATATATAAGGGGAGTGGTACCTGTACTTTACTTTGTTGTAGAGAAGAGTATAGCCCTGGAGGAAGAGTTTGTTTTCTTTTTGTCTGCTGTTGCTTTCTTGAGGGTAAGGTTCATGCCTCATCGGTCCTGGGTGCATCCCATGAATGTGAGTCCACATTGCAAGGGACAATTTTATTATATTGACTAAGATTTAATTGCTAAATCTGGAAAACCATTTGATTACAGTAGAATGAATATAGGCAGCTAACTGTAACTGTTTTTTGGGGGGTTATCTTAATATCATGTGTAAGTTAGATCTTGGTTCTTCAAAGCCATTGTATCTTGAAATGTAAAATGTAAAGGACCCCAATGTCCTTAGCAACAGCTATAGGCTACCAATTTGCGCCCACTATACCCTAAGTTATAAATATATTTAACTCACATTTTTCACCTCTTTCAACAACGCATCAAACATTAATTGCATTTGTAAACTGTGATGATCCGCTCCGCTGGCTGCACAGGCAGACAGCTGTTTGTCCATTCCTCTAGTCTGTGGGCTGCAGGTCTCTGGAACAGAGACCTGTCTTTCCATTGCAAGTTTCTGGTCTGTTCTCTTGCTGGGGAATTTGCATACATTCGTTATGCAAATCCCCTACCTGCCTTCTTTGATGACTGGCACTATAAGAGCTTTATGTTTCCCAGAAGGCTTTGCTGGTCATTTCCCTTCCATGGTCTGTTCCTGATGGACACTGCTGGAGTGTCAGCCATTGCTATCTAGTATAGTTAATTCCTGGGGGTTGCTTTAGGCTCCCCTTCTAGCCCAGTCAGGTTGTATTATGTGTATTGCCTGTTCTGTCTTGTCTTGCCTGTAGCCATTGTCCTGTCCCTATGGTGGTCGACAGGAAATGGTTCTGATCTCTGTTCTTGGAGTATAGCTGGTGCAGCGGTTGCTACCAGCTATCTCTTCTGTTCTGTCTCCTGGGATCGCGCTAGCTACTTTTTGCTAGCGCTGGGGATCCTTCTGTTCTGTCTCCTGGGATCGCGCTAGCCACTTTTCGCTAGCGCTGGGGATCCTTCTGTTCTGTCTTCTGGGATCGCGCTAGCTACTTTTCGCTAGCGCTGGGGATCCTTCTGTTCTGCTACTCTGTACCTGGATCGCGCTAGCCACTTTTCGCAGTGCTGTGGATCCTATCTCTCGCTTGTCCCTGCTTTCGTGTGTCTGTCTTGTCTGCTACGCTTGCTGGAGGCTCGGTGAGGTAACCGTTAAGCAAGCGCTCGTGTCCTCTGTTTCATGTTTGTCTGTCGATGGTTAGTTAGGCGTGCTTGTCTCTATTGTGCTTATCACGTGGAGACCGCGCATAACCGCGTGCACTGTTGCGAATGAGTGCGGTGTTCACGGTTAGCTAGCGTTTGTTATTTTCCGTATCTCCTTATTGTATTATTTGCTGTGCCTTTGCTACCCTCGTATTCTATTCTGATCTGCCTTGTGTCACGTCTGGCGATCGCACCTCTCGCGATCGCGTTCCTATTTCATATCTGCTGTTGTGTGTGCGCGGTCGCGGGGTGGCGACTGGATTGGCGCACACACATACAACCTGTCCCTTTGCTCAATCTCATTCGCAATCGCCTCTCTTGCGATTGCGTTCTGCGCTTCGTACAATTCCTGTCTGGCACTTGTGGAGGTACAGAGGATTGGTTCCTCTGCACTCCTCAGCGCCATCTGCCGACAGGAATTTCCCTCTACAGGTGCGTAGCACCTTTTGCTGGGTGCCTGCAAATATACGCTTGTGGAGGATTTCCGCCGTGTCAGCGCACGCGTTGTACGCTGATCACGGAGAAAGTTCCACAATCGTTACATTGGGCAAGTCTCCCTAACACTGCTACTGCCTACTGAGTGCGCTCTAGTGGCTGCCTCGCAAGCGCTTTGAGTCCGACAGGAGAAAGGCGCTATACAAAAAAAGGAATTATTAAAAAAGGAATTATAAACCTTATGATTGAACAAAGGCAAAGAGTCATTTTGTGGTTTAATTTTTTATATATATTTTAAAACTTTGGTTAAAACAAAAGTCAACAGTACACACAATAAAATGTGTAGCTTGCACGTCACACTTAAATGTTTCTAATGTTAAAAAAATGTCACAACAGTTTACATAATGTCCTGTAGACATTTTGGCCTAGACTTTTATAGACAACTACAGTCTTCCAGCTGTCTATATGTCCTACACAACGACTTTTAATTATATCAATGTAATTTTTATGCAAAAAGATGATCACTGTGTGCTAAAATATTTCAATTAGCAATAATCTGCTTAAAAAAATAAACTGTAAACTTTAAAAGTAGACCTTAATGACCAGTTTGTGTATGTAAGGAGGCCACATTACATCTCAGTCATAAACATGATGGAGACATGCTGTTTGTCTCACTGCCAGGTACATTTTCCTGTGGTCTGTTAAGTCCACTAGGTCTATGAAGACTGGTGTGTCAGGACAGGGGTCTTGGGGACTTGATGGTCTTTGAGACATAGGTGGTGGTATGGGTAGATAGTAGGGGTGTGCAGCCCTCTGAGAATAATTTGAAAAAGTACGAAAAGAATAGTTGTGATGCTCATATATAGGTTGCCCATAATAAGGTGGGTTTACTGAGTGTCGGTATGGAGCAGGAAGTTGACCCATATGAGTCTGTCCATAATAGGATTGGTCTTGGGGTTCTTTAGATTATGGGTTGACACATTTGTTTATAATCTCAATGATACTACGTTTGGCACACAATATTTTCTCACGTGGGATTTGTTCGAAAAAGGAAGCTAAAGAAGAAAATGGATAGTCGGTTCATTCATTTTGTCCCTCTCTTCATCACTTTTTTCCATATGGATGACTGCCTTCTCTATGGATGTTAGCATTTTATAATCAAATTCTGACCTTGACATTCCTCTACATACTCTTCTTATATTAAAGGCTTGTCTGTACCGATATTACACATTACGTGAATATGGGGGGCTGAAATGAGTGGATTGACTCTGTGGAGAGTGCAGAGAGATGTTCTACTCACCTGCTTGCACAGATGTAGCACTAGTATCCACTGGTGAAGGGTCAGTAATGTCCACATCTGCACTTGTTCTTTCTGTGCGTTCTTCAGCAGGTAGATTGTCTTCTGTGCTGTAAATAAAGGATAATAATAAACCTCACCTTATTCTGAACAAGTCTCATGGCTTTATCAGTCATAAGTGTTAATACTTACGGCTCAGTATGTGACTTGAGAAAGTACAGAAATGCTGAAAATCTGTATGGTCTACGGTGTTTGGCCCCTGAACCACTTTTTTGCTCAACGTTTTGCCTCTCCAAATCCCTTTTGAAGTTATCACAAACAGATTTCCATCTGGTTCTCAACTGTTCAACTGCAAAGACAAAAACATAAATGTTGTTTTTTTTACACTTGCACATTCATTGCAACAGTACATACAGTACGTATGCAGCACTACATTTCTAATATAGGTTGTGGAAGTCCACTATCCAGAACATAGTTTTGGATACCTGCAGAAATATCTGTCTGGAACTGAAACTGACCCAACTTCACATCCCTGGACCAGGCCCTTGGTCTAACACCTAGTCACCTGCCTATCCTTGCACCTTTATTGGTGCTGAGGCCTTTGCCCTTTTATAGAATGTCACAAGGCCTTTTTACCAAAGAGCCATGGTAGCACAAAAAATAAAAAAAATAAATAAGAAAAGGTCAGAAAGTGGTGGAATGCACCTTTGGCATCCTAGCTAACAAGTGGCCCTTTTACCACACTGCCATGCAAATGATACAAACAAATGCAGTGACTGCTGTGAGAACTACCTGCCTCCTATATAACTATGTGTTAATTATGGAAGGAAACATAGTTGAAGAGGATGTCATCCATCCCACATTTAAAAGCTACGGTGGTGTTACATTAAGAGGAACCCACAGTGCACTGATTATTACATAGCATATGGCTCAAGATTTCATTACTAGAAAGGGTGGCTTTTTTATTGTTATTGTATGAATTTACAATTGACAACAATTTGTAAGAAATAAATATATGCTTCTAAACACATTGTTTTTTTGGCCTATTATTCATAAAAAAAGTACTCCATACTATGCACTAGACACTAGCAATAGCAGAAATCGAGTGTCAGGGATTGCCAATGGTCATACACATATCAGAAATCGAGGTACCAGGGATCAGACAAAATCAGAGTCATTATCAGGCTGAGGTCAGAACCGAGTATCAGATGACTGCAGTACAGGGAGGATCAAACAGAGTTGTTAAGCAAGCCTAGGTCTATACCGAGTAGCAGATGACTGTAGTACAGAGGGATGAGACATCCATGGCTACAATTACTAGGTAATGCCCAATGATGTTGATCCAGGGATTTTATCTGATTGCCATCTGGAGTCGGGAAGGAATTTTTTCCCTTTTGAGGCTAATTGGACCATGCCTTGTAAGGGCTTTTCGCCTTCCTCTGGATCAACAGGGATATGTGAGGGAGAAGGCTGGTGTTGTACTTTGTTCTCTGGTTGAACTCGATGGACGTATGTCTTTTTTCAACCCAAATAACTATGTAACTATGTAATCAAAGTGAAGGGCACGCCGGGTCATACACAAAATAACAATCAGGATAATATACAAAATACATTATACATATATATAACTGGTCTAACTAGAGTACATATATATATAGGCAGTGTCTGCATATATATATAGCTCTGAAAACTAGCTGACTAGGCACAATAGCAAGACAAGGTCCAGCGCTCAGCAAACTGATAGCTATCACGGACACCGGACAACTGACAAGACAAGACTTAATTACTGAATTGAGACAGCAACTCCCGCCCCCTGAAACTTCCAGCAAATCAGTAGTGCTCCTGCGGGAGCCAGTGTCAGCTGACTCTACATCAGCTGACATCTCACACTTGTCTCCTCAGCCTATAAAGGCTGCTGTGAATCGTGCACGCCCACCTGGGGACACGGCCGGGATCATCGCGCCGATTCACGTCTGCAGAGGAGCCGGGGATGCCAATAGAGGAGGAACACGCGAGTGGCATCCGCCGCTGCCCGGATACGTCGGCGGAGCTGCCGGCATCAAGGTTGGCCAATTTTGTAACACATACATTTGTGGCTGGTTGCTAAAAATGACATTATAAAAAGCATTGATGGTAAAAACGCACAGCATCAGAAGCTACCCATGTCTGTGTGTGTATGACACCTACTTTAGAATATTACATATTACAAGCCAAACAGTATTGCCTTCTTCAGTGCACACCATAGCATTACATAGATAAAAAACAGAAAAAAACACTGATGCAAGCAAATATCAGATTAATCCCAACAGAACAGTCAACTTAATTTTTTTGGTTTTATTAGATAATTCGTCCCATAGGTCCTCACAAAAGTATGCAGCTATGTCAGCCCACACCATATTCATCTTGCAAGTGTCCTTATACTCAGGATGCTTCTTGTCATACAATTCCAGGTGGTCCTGGATCTTTGTGATTAGCTCCTCTGTGTTAAACCAGCTCCTGCTACTCATTATCGGTTTTATTGCAACATTAGCTCTCTGCAGGGGCGTAGCAATAGGGGTTGCAGCGGTAGCGACCGCATCGGGGCCCTTGGGCCAGAGGGGACCCGAAGGGCCCTCCCTCAACTGCAGTATTAGCTTTCTATTGGTCCTGTGCTCATAATAATCATTTCTATAGATATATTAAATAGTGGTAATCAATAACACACTGTTCCCCATCCTTTTCTTGCACCTCAGACACTGTGGTTGCCATTGGCAGGTTTTGGTGTGCCGTATCCATTGTTATGTATAGAGTGCTTGGGGGGCCCCATGTAAAACTTGCATCGGGGCCCACAGCTCCTTAGCTACGCCACTGGCTCTCTGTGCAAACAGAAAGTGCAGGCTGACCAGGAAAGACTTCCCATTTCAATATCCATGGAAGAAAAAGCAATTATGCAATCGCGGCATAAAGCGATTTTGTTAGCATTTTGCACTTTTCCTATACCCTCCATTGCCCTAAATTTCCCTAAAAATGATACAGGCAACACGTTGCTGAGCGGAAAGCAGACAAAACGCGCTGATATGAACTATCCCATAAGGATTCAATGCACAAGCGATTTTAGGGCGATTTTTTAAAATCGACGGCGCTAAAAAAAACCCGCAAAACGCTCTACATGTGAACAAGCTCTTAAGATCCTCCTCTTCTTGGATATATCATGACAACAATATCTGACATCCAGTCAAAGTGATGAACCAGAAGGTATATATTATCCTTTCCAAATATCAGAATCAGAATCATTTATTTCGCCAAGCATGACAGGATCACGCCTGGAATTGGGTTTGGCACATACAGAGCTCAACATCTACAAGGACATGAAAAATAGTGCACTAAACAAGAGACATACATGAGAACGCATTTAACAAGATACAACAGATAGCATTTAGCAAGATACAACAGAAAGTGGAGGCAGGCTATGAGGGCTCGGCCCATAAGTCCCAAGCATGTCTGCAAACCTAAGAAGGATGGGGTGGTGGTGAGACGTGGGTGGAGTTCAGGAGATTGACTGCTGAAGGGAAAAAAGCATTCCTATGCCTCGTGGTCCTGGTGCGGACGACCTGGAATCTTCGCCCTGAACGCAGGCGACTGAAGTAGCAGTGGCCCATGATTCTCTCTGCTGATCTAATGACCCTCTGGAGTTTTTGTCTGTCGCTGACGGAGGAACCAGCGTGCCAGACCAGGATGGAAGAGCAGAGTATAGATTCTGTGGTGGCAGAGTAGAATCTTGTGAGGACCTGATGGAACATGCCAAACTTTTTCAGCTGACGGAGGAAGAAGAGTCTTTTCTGGGCCTTTGCCACGGTGGAGCTGGTGTTAGCCTTCCATCTCAGGTCGTTTGAGATGGTGGTGCCCAGGAGGCGGACGCAGGGAACTATCGCCACTTCAGTTCCGTCAAGGTGGATTGGTGGTGGAGAGGGGGCATGCTTCCTGAAGTCGATAATCATCTCCACAGTTTTTGCTGCGTTAAGGACCAACCTGTTCTCTTTGCACCAGTGACAGATACTGTCTACCTGCTGATGAAAGGCACTCTCGTCGTTCTTGGTGATAAGGCCAACAACAATGGTGTCATCTGCGAATTTGATAACCTTGACAGAGTCCGCTGTGGATCTGCAGTTGTTGGTGTAGAGGGTGAACAGCATTGGAGACAGGACGCAGCCTTGTGGAGCCCCCATGTTCGTGGTTCGTGGTTGGGAGGAAATGTCGCCAAGCTTGACAGATTGTGACCTGTGGGATAGGAAGTCCGTGATCCAAAGGCGAAGGCTGGAATGGACACCAAGTGTAGCTAGACCCTCCTGAAGTCTGCGTGGACAGATGTTAAATGCCGAACTAAAGTCCAGGAGGAGGACTCTGGCATATGAGTCTGGCCTGTCCAGGTGGTTGCTGATGAGCTCCAGGCAGATATTGATGGCGTCATCGGTGGACCTTTTTTCCCTGTATGCAAATTGGAATGGGTCTAGGAGGGGCGTAGTGTAGGACTTCAGAAAGGACAGGACAACTCTTTTGAGGGTCTTCATGATAATGGATGTTAGTGCTACAGGCCTGAAGTTATTGAGGTCAGTGACGCCCTGCTTTTTGGGGACTGGAATGATGGTGGACCTCTTAAAGCAGACAGGAACCTTGCCCATCTGAAGTGACTTGTTGAATATGGTGGTGAGAATAGGGGCAAGTTGCCTAGAACAGGACTTCAGGCAGGCAGGGGACACTCCGTCCGGGCCAGAGGCTTTCCTGGAGTTCATAGTTGACAGGTGATGTGTGACGTCGGATTCTCTCACAGCCATGGGGGGAGAACTTAGACTCGAGGTGAGGTCAGCATGCGCCAGAGGTGAAGTGGGCGGTGGCAGGTCCCCCGCAGGCGAATCCTGGCACTCGAACCTGCAGTAGAATTTACTGAGTTCTTCAGCAAGTTTGATGCTAGGTGGAGTGTGTCGGGGGGGGGGGGGGGGCTTGTAATTGGTAGCAGCTTTAAAGGGATACTGTAAGGGGGTCGGGGGAAAATGAGTTGAAGTTACCCAGGGCTTCTAATGGTCCCCCGCAGGCATCCTGTGCCCGTGCAGCCACTCACCAAAGCTCCGGCCCCGCCTCCTGTTCACTTCTGGAATTTCAGACTTTAAAGTCTGAAAACCACTGCGCCTGCGTTGCCGTGTCCTCGCTTCCCCTGATGTCACCAGGAGCGCTTGGCGCAGACACAGACCATACTGGGCCTGCGCAGTACGCTCCTGGTGCCATCAGCGGAAGTGAGGACACAGCAACGCAGGCGCAGTGGTTTTCAGACTTTAAAGTCTGAAATTCCAGAAGTGACCCGGAGGCGGGGCCGGAGCATCGGGGAGTGGCTGCGCGGGCACAGGATGTCTGTTGGAAACCATTAGAAGCCCCGGGTAACTTCAACTCATTTTCCCCTGACCCCCTTACAGTATCCCTTTAAGGTCTTTCCATACGGCTCTTGAGTCTTTTGAACAGAGGTTTTGTTCCATCCTCTCAGAGATCTCACGTTTGGCAACCCTCAATTCACGATTAAGGTCGTTCCTCGCCCTCCTGTATTCCTCAAGGTTGCCTGATTTGTGTGCAGCTTCCTTGCACTTCCTAAGTTGCCGTAGTTTGTTGGAGAACCACGGCTTGTTGTTCAGAAAGACTTTATAGGTTTTGGTTGGTACACAGGAGTCCTCACAAAAGCTGATGTACGATGTAACGTTCTCCACCCACTCATCCAGGTTGGGTGCCTCCAGAGTCTGCCAGTCCGTACAGTCAAAACAGGCTTGAAGTTGGAGCTTGGCCTCACTAGACCAGACCTTGGAGGACCTGAGGGCCGGTTTTGCTGACTCCAGATGCCTCTTGTAGGTGGGGATGAGATGGATGAGGCAGTGGTCAGAAGAGCCCAACGCAGCCCCCGGAACAGCTTTGAATGCATCTTTCAGTACAGTATAGCAGTGGTCGAGTGTGGCCGAGTCTCTAGTGGGGTAGGCAACATGCTGCTGAAAGCGCGGTAGCTCGTGGCGGAGGCTCTATTGAAGTCGCCCACAACTATGAACAGAGAGTCCGGGAGGGACGTCTCCCACTGGGAAATGGAGTCGCTCAGGACAAGCAGGGCAGAATTGACATTGGCATTCGGTGGGATGTACACTCCCCACCAGGACGAAGGAGGAGAACTCCCTTGGTGAGTAAACTGGCCTGCAGTTAACAAGAAGGAGCTCAAGGTCCGGAGAGCATTTCCTGGCTAGTACTGAGATGTTGGGACACCATGCGGAGCTGATGTAGAAACAGATGCTGCCGCCTCTCTTTTTCTCAGACAAAGCAGTCTCGGTCAGCTCGGATGAGGCTGAAGCCAGGGAGTTGTAGGGCCTCATCAGGGATATCCTCGTGGAGCCAAGTCTCTGTGAAGCAGAATATTGGGGTGTTAGCGCTGTACTCACTCCTGTCACAGAGGAGGAACAGTTCGTCCAGCTTGTTGGGCAGGGAGCATATGTTTCCTAGGAGGATTGAGGGGGGAAATATAGTAGCATATCCACTTTTTGGTCCTCATTTGTTCTCTTTGTACTGGCTAAATCAAGAGGAAAAGGTACATATCACAATAACTACTCTATAATGTTGAGTAGCAATACAACACGTTACCCTAGCAACATATTATTTAGATAATATAGGTTGCACTAATTAGGCAAAGGGCAATATGCTGTCATGGTAAAATTTCTGTGCACTGCCTCTGCAAGGCAATCTTACCGTAGACTAATTAAACAGGGTCCTAGCAACATATTGAACAGCACATTCACATTTTTTTTCTTTTACAAAAGCTTATTTGTTCTTCAAAAAATTTCCATTACTACTGTAAAACTATAAAATTGCCATAAATTGATCAGTGCTTCATAAATCTTTTAAATGTAATGTACTTAATAATCTTAATAATCTTTTATTCTGACTTGCAGCCAGATAACAATTTCCAAAAATAAAGGAACACTTAGATTGCACACCTTGGCAGCATTTGCAACAGTACTTTATAGTACTAGTTACATAGTAGTTAACACCACTCTTACTACATGAGTAATTAGCTGCACAAAGCAGGGATAACATTCTGTTTAGTAGCTAAATCAGCAACATATTGAACAGCACATTCACATTTTTTTTCTTTTACAAAAGCTTATTTGTTCTTCAAAAAATTTCCATTACTACTGTAAAACTATAAAATTGCCATAAATTGATCAGTGCTTCATAAATCTTTTAAATGTAATGTACTTAATAATCTTAATAATCTTTTATTCTGACTTGCAGCCAGATAACAATTTCCAAAAATAAAGGAACACTTAGATTGCACACCTTGGCAGCATTTGCAACAGTACTTTATAGTACTAGTTACATAGTAGTTAACACCACTCTTACTACATGAGTAATTAGCTGCACAAAGCAGGGATAACATTCTGTTTAGTAGCTAAATCAGCTGAGAGATTTCCATTTTTTTTACTTTTTTTTTCCTCTTTACAAACGCTTATTTGTCCTTTAAAAAAATCCACTGTAATGATCTCATGCAATGCAGCAAGTGCAGAGCATAATAATCGCATGGAGTGTGGTTGTCGCTGATATGGAAATACTGAGAAGAACAGACCAGGATGATGTGTAAGGTTTATTTGTGAGAATACAATATATATACACAAGTGGACAATGCAATATTGGCAACTGAAAAACACAGGTGAACTGTACAAGAATGTGTATGCAAAAGGGTATTCAGGAACTAATAATCCCAGACCAAACGTATATACAAGTGCTCCCTGCATATACTGGAATATGCAGAACAACCAGTGTATATACAATATTTGTGTGCACACAATCCCTGAACCCACTTAGCAAGTATGTATAAGACCTCAATACAATTATATACAAATAAGCAAGAATGTACAAAACCTATTTACAAATATACACATGCAGCATATAACCAGGCAATATAAACAGACAAGCAGCAGGCAGCACGAAACTTCAGACAGGCAGGGGTCAATATTAGAGAACAGATTATTATTATTATTGATTTATAAAGTGCCAACATATTCCGTGGCGCTGTACAAAGTAAGAAACAAACATGGGGTACATAATACAGACAATGGTGTACACTAATATACAAGATACATAATTAGTGACAAAATACAAAAAATTATACAGCATACAGAATACAAAATACAGAAGTGGTAATGACAGTAATAAAAGTAACATGATGAATAAAATGTATAATGATTTCCAAGACACAAAAGGGGGAGAGAGCCCTGCCCTTGCGAGCTTACCATCTAAAAGGAATGGGGGGGGGGAAACAAGAGGAGGGGTAGTATACGATAAAATATATAAAGTCAGTGTGTTTTAGGATACCTAGTAGGAGTGCAATTTGGTCTTAGGACAAAGGGAAGTGGCTTAAGGTAGCGCATATGCTTATCGGAACAAATTCGTTTTTAGAGAGCGTTTAAAAGTAACAAAGGTTGGCGAGTGACGGATGTGTTGTGGGAGGGGATTCCAGAGAAGGGGTGAAGCGCGTGCAAAATCTTGTAAGCGTGAATGTGAGGAGGTGATTCTAGAGGAGGACAACAGAAGATCGTGTGCAGATCTGAGATTGCGATTGGGTTTGTATCTGGAAATTAGTGAGGATATGTACCGGGGACAGAGATTGTGGAGAGCTTTGTAGGTTAGGGTTAGGAGTTTGAACTGGATCCTCTGGTTAATTGGCAGCCAGTGAAGAGCTTGACAGAGAGGGACAGCAGAGGAAGATCGAGAAGAAAGATGAATGTACAAATGCAGTACAAATAATTGCAAGGCAAAGGATTGTCAAAGGATAAGCAAAGGTCATACACGGTAAAGCAGGCAAGATCTAGATACAAGATAAGTAACAAGGATTCACAGGGAACAGGATAGGCTAGCACAGCAGCAACGATGAACTAGCAAAGTCTGATTCCCAGATGCTGGCTTATATCCTGTACAAAGGAGTCAGGTGATGCAGATTTCCTCTCATTAACAATCTGCCAGTAAAACAGTTCCTGAGGATGTTTGCCCCCTGCTGGTGAACAGGAGGAAGCATAATGAAAAGCCAGAGTTTCTTGAAGGAAATGCGAGAACCTCTGCTGGTGACTAAAGGAAGTTCATGTAATAAGTTCATAGCAGTATAGCAGTATCTCCAGCAGACATGTATCGTGACATCCACTCTTACCATAACATTGTCATAAATAGATCAGTGATTTATAAGTCTTTCTTTAAATTAAATGTAATAAATAATCTTTCTATTCCGGCTTGCAACCAGATAAAAAAAAAATTGCAAAAATAAAGGAAAGCTTAGATTGCACATCTTAGCAGTAGGGATTGCCAGTAAATTCCAATCTCACTACTTGAGTAATTTGCTTAGCTGCACAGAGTAGGAATAACTCTAACTCATTTCAAAATTTCAAACAATGAAAACAAGCTGACATAAGGTTTCCATTTCCTTTTGTGAACAATCCAGTCAAACTAGATTGCCGAACAATATTTGCAATATTTTGCTTCCATTAAAATGAAGTGTGAATATGCATATGTATACATTTACAAAACTATTTAAAAAATTGTTTTGCTTTATTGCAGGTAGTGAGATGGCATTAAGAAAAACAGCTGCTATTTCTAAATCAGAGGAATGTATCAATGTGGATACTGAATTAAACACAGTTCCACAGAGATACCTCAGTTTCCCAAGAGTTGTTCAGTTTTCCAGAGAAGAAATAAAAATACAGCCAAATAATTCCGGAGTTTTAAATACAAAAGAGGACCACCTGAAACCATTGCATGAAAAGTCCATTAGAATTCCTACAAGCAACCTGAAACAGGAAGAGGAATCCAAGTTCCTGTTTCTGGCACCTCCAGAATGTTTTACAGACCCTGAAGTGATAAGGAAAAGACATTCTGTTACTGATACACTTTTGAAAACTACAGTAATTTTTGAGCATGATGACAAACCAGATGCAATGAGGCTGCATAGTTCAAAAGTACCACCACCCATAATGCCAAGAGAATCATCACTAAAAACGAATCTTCCAGGCTCAAGTGAAACCCTTAATCAGGTTGTAAAAAAAACAATAGAGTTACAGTTAAAACAGGCGCCACCCACAGCACCAAAGCCACGGATTTTGCCAGCTCATATAATAATTAAAACAGGTAAAAGTGATCTCACAAATCCAGACCCAATGATGAGGCCAAGAACCCTTTCAACACATGAAAAAATCTCAAATATTAATAACGAATCAGTGGTTACAAAGGTTACTCAGGCTATAGAACAGGAAAGAGCCAGACATGAGGCACTACAAAAACTAGGCTTGGAAGAATCCAGTTCACAGAAAAAAGGTTCCATCAAACTCACCTATAGAGATCTCCCTCTTGCAAGTGGAGGAACTGACCAAGGGAAAAAAGATGCTAAAAAGATGAATATAAATAAAAATTATCAACACAAATTAGATTCAACATCAACTTTAATTGCACAGTCTTCAGATTTAACTAAGCAGCTGGATGATCACATGAAAAATGAATTGAATAGCAATAACATGATTCATGCAGGCGCAGAATCAGGTTCATTAGAGAAAACTGATGAGCCTTTAAGTGCTGCTTTCCTAATGATTCAGAAAGAGAACAATACTATAAGTAGTAGTTCAATAACTGATACAAAAAGTGGCATGCTTGAAAAGAACACACCCAGCACAAAGACAAACACACCATTCATTCCAGAAAAATCTTTTTCTCTATCTTTAAATGACAATTTTTCTAAAAATGTAAAATCCGGGCCTGACAAAGCATCTGAAAATGTACCAAAAGTTGAACAAATTCAGAAAGGCGAACTACGAGACAACAAAGCAGGTTCCTTAGAGAGCGTTAACACTATTAGCAAGAGTCCAGGAAATTCCTTTACATTTATTACTCAACACAGTCCTAAAGCTGTTCAAAAAGAAGGAAAATATATGCCAGCTACTGATAAAAGCAAAAGACATAGTGCTTACTATGAAGACCCTAGTGAGTCATACTTACGCCTCCCTCAGAGCTCAGTGCCTGGTGTGAGACAAATAAATATCAAATCCAATACTTTGGAACGAACTGGCATGGGTCTCAGTAGCTCTCTTTCTAATATTGAGAAAGATACTCAAAAGGGGAGCAGTTCAATCTTCAGAAAGCCATTATTGACTGGAAATTTCTTGAGGAACAACAGGCCAAGACCAGCTTCCCTTGGAACAGGAAAAGAATTTGCTAGTCTTGAGTCTTCCTTATCAGATTTAGAGAATCCAAAGAAGAATTCCTTTTTTTCAAGGCTATCTCATCCATCTGCTCCTGTTACAAGTGTTAAAATTACTCCAAAGGGATCTACCGATGAACACAGGCGAGAGGCTTTGAAAAAACTTGGTATTCTTAAGGAATAAACAATGTATCATCCAAATCAAATCCTTTAAAACCATATATTTTTAAATGGAAGTCTGTAATAACAGTTTTATTAAAATAACTGCACCCCTTATTTTTATGAAAACAATTTGAATTTACATTTTATTCATTTCTAGTCACAATGTAATATTTTGTGTACACTATCTCAGTTTAGACACAGAATAATGTAATATTAAATATCCTTTGAAAATGGAATTATAGCTGTGGATGTCCTTCAATGCAAGTAAAGCATCCAAGCCTAATTTAAATGAAGATACAGACTTTACCTTAACTACTTCCTGTGGGAAAACAGTGCACATTTAATGAACTCCTTCCCAGGGGCGTAACAATAGACCCTGCAAGGGATGCCTCCACAGGGGAGCCCAGAAGCTACAGGGGGACCGTGGGGGGGGAAAGTTTGAGAGACTGACAGCTAAGGACATGGAGAAAAAAAACATATTCTGCTCTCGCACCATTGTTATATTAATTGCATGTATACAGCACACAAATAAGGAATCACACACACTTTGGAATTAGTACACTGTCCCTGCTCCCTAGGGTTCGTAAAAAACATCTGTCTCTCACTGCTGCAAAGTTCTGATGACTAGATGTTCAACCTTGCAAACAAAGGAGTCACATTTTGAAAAAAAGTTGTAGACTTTCCCTTTTCAGCAAAAGGATTCCTAGATTCTTATCACAGGGGCTAATGACTTTATGGCCTCTGAATACTTTTACAACGCAATGGAGTGGAGATTGATGTCATACTGTTGCTGCTTCATTGAGAACTTGTTGTCTCATACTGAGTCCAAGATCCCGTAATAACAGTATCAATCAGTGACATTCTGAATGTTTTGCCAAAGTTACATTGAATACTATATCTTATGTTCAGCATGTCATTGTTGTTCCTCCATATAGCATGTGCTCTCATGTGGAAAAATAATACGGCTGTGTGTTTGTATGTACTGGGAGCAGAGCTGCAAAGAGGGACTTGCCGGCTGCAAGGGGCTGGAGGAAACCCTGAATAAGTAGATCTGGGGGTAGCATAGATTGCCTGACGTTTCCTTTAAGTCTAAGTGTTTTTATCTGCATGGGGAAAACACATTGGTCCTCACTTTTCCTGTGCAGAAAGCGAGGGGGGTGGGGGGCCCCATCCAAAGTTTCACAGGGGGGCCCAGTGATGTCTAGTTACGCCCCTGCTCCTTCCCAAAAGTGATGGAAAAACTTTCTTTTTTATTTCCATATGAAAATCATGTTCCCTTATCCTTTGCACAAGCTTAGGAACAAATGCTTATCTGTGAAGCTTTCGTATTTCTCTCTGATATATTTATATGTCAGGTTACCTCGTAGGTGTCTTTTTATCAAGCTAAATAAACTCAGTTTGCTCAACCTTTCTTGGTAAGTAAGATCCACCATTCCTCTGATCAATTTAGTTGACTGTCTGTGTCCCTGTAATTAAGTGTGTTACGAACCTAGGATGCAGATAACACCTGTAGCACAGATACTTGTAGCACATATACAGAAGACAAATAAAAATTGTGTGTGTGGGGGTGAAAACCTTTTCACTGCTTCACATTAATTCTCATTGCTTCAGATTTCCAAGCTTAATAAACTCAGTTTGTTCAACTTTTTATGGAAAGTAAAGGCCTGTACATACGCCTGACTAAGTCAGCCGATAACGACCATCTCAGCCGATAGTCAGGCATGTGTACAGCGGCTGATGACACCAACCCCCTGCATAACAACAGAACGTGCTGTCAGCTACACAGCTGATAGGCGTCTGTATAGGCCTGCCAACAATGTCACCCTAGGGAATTGTGCATCGGTAATACTAATAGTAGAATATTTTATCAATATGTTACCATCCCCTATAGTAGAATATCAGTAATTATACCAATATTCTACTAACACACTCTGTACCAATAATCAATCCTTGCAAAGCTATGGCTAACACTAACACCCCCACCTTACTCCTAACACTAACCTACCCCTACCTACACCTAACACTAACCAACCCCCACTTACTCCTAACACTAAACTTAGTGTGCCCAATATTTTTTCCAGTGCCATATATTTTTTTCAGACACCACTGGACACCAAATTTTATTTTGTAGCTGCTTATCACAGCCTTTAACATGGGTCCCTATGACAGCACCCAAATTTGTTGCTTTGCTGCTTCTCCCTGAACTTTGTAGGAAGAAACTCAGCCGGCAGGAGCCTATGTCCCCACCGTATGGAATCACAAAAACCAAAAGAGTTAGTGTATTAATGCTTAAAGTGAACCTCCAGACAAAAAATCTAATTAGCAGCACTGAAAAGGCTTGGTGTTTCTTTAAAGGGACTCCGAGCTCAAAATAATAATGAAAATGGTACTCACCTGGGGCTTTCTGCAACCCACCGTATGTCGGGAGGTCCCCAGGGCCGGATTTATGGCATTATGGCATCCTAGGCCGGTTCCTAGGGCGGAAAAATGTTTGGGGCGGGTGGGGAGCCACCCGTGACAGACAGTTCGCATCCCCACAATGCCACAGGTGAGCAGATCTGTCCACCCGCAGCCGCCCGCTTTACACACCGCAGCATGTCCTTGTGTGCGTGTATGTGCGTGCAGGCAGCCAGCGGGCAGCTACAGAGAAGTCGGGAACAAGGTAGCCAATTAGCTGCTGCGAACACAGCGACCCGACGTAGGAAGGAACAGAGGCGTCTGCAACGTGCATGGAGGTCTTACCACGCTGCAGAGAAACCCTCAGGGCGCACAGACAGACAGAGCGAGACCTCCATGCACAAATTAGGAGGAGTACCACAGCAGGCAGCTATTTGTCCCATCTCCCCTCTGGCTGCTCCGAGTCCCGACAGCAAAGTACGGGGGAGGGAGAGAGTGAAAGAGTGATCAGCTGATCGGGACTGAGCTCACACTGGGAGAAGCATGGCTCTTAGAGCAGCCTTCCGAGGAGAGGCACCACAAAGCAGGAAGATCTGGTTCCTGACTGGGGATAACGTCAAGCTGTAACTGCAAGTATGTGAGTAGCTGCTGACTGTAACTGCATGTAACTTCTCCACACCCCCAAAGCAGCATTAGATGGTCTTTTTGTCCCCTATATAGAGGCACCACACAGCTCCTTCCAAGTGCCCCCACCCCCCTCTATAGGCACTACAACTCTCAGCATGTCCCCCCATTCCACAGAGGCACCACTGCTGCCAGCATGCCCCTTCATACAGGCACAGGCACTACTGCTCCCAGCATGCCCCTCCATACAGGCGCTACTGCTCCCAGCATGCCCCTCCATAGATGCACTACTGCTCCCAGCATGTCCCTCCATTCAGGCACTACTGCTCCCAGCATGCCCCTCCATAGAGGCACCACTGCTCCCAGCATGCCCCTCCATACAGGCACTACTCCCAGCATGCCCATCCATACTGCCAGCATGCCCCTCCACAGAGGCACTACAGTTCTCAACATGTCCCCCACTCCACAGAGGCAGTACTGCTCCCAGAATCCCCCTCCATAGAGGAACTACTGCTCCCAGCATGCTCCTCCCTCTCTATAGAGGCAACAAACCGAGCTCTCAGCAAGCCCCACCTTCCTCTATAGAGGCACTACAGTTCCAAGCATGCCCCTCCTACTCTATGTAGTATTGGGTTGTCACCTAGGGCCAGCTGGCGAACCCCCGGGCCCTGGTCTTCCCGCAAGATGATAAATGGCCCCCTGGAGCTTCTGCAGAGTAATCGCAGCAGAGCGCACTTACATGTCCATAACGCTCCTCTGTGCTTTATCCTCAGACACCTCATCTCCGTGACCCAGCAACACATGACTCTACAGGGGCCTTGGGGGGACCACTATTCACATTAGAGGAGGCCTGGGGGCCCAGCAGCCAGCTCTGGGGGTCAACCCAGTGCTATATGGAGACGCAGGGGCATGCTGGAAACTGCAGTGCCTCTGGAAGGGAAGGAGCATCCTGGGAGCTGTGGTGCCTCTGTGGAGGGGTAGGGGCATGCCTGGCAGCTGTGGTGTCTCTATAGAGGCGGAGGTACGCAGTAAGTGTTTATCAGTTTGCCGCTATGGAAATGCCAGCCCTGGTTATCCCCTCAGTTCTTACCTTACTCTTCTGACTTTTTCACCCTCTTTCCTGTTACCCTTAATTCTGCCTGCCAAACCCCCCCCCCCCCATCCTTTCTTTCCTCACTGATCTCTCCTCACCCTGGCCACCTCTTCAGTTACTGCTCCTCTCCACCCTTATATCCCTCCCCCCAGTCTTATAATTTCTATGTAAGGGCTGGTGCACACCAAGAGCGGTTCTGAGCGTTTTTAAAAACGCTTGAGGGGTGAGAAGTGCTTGCTAATGAAAGTGAATGGGATGGTGCACACCAGAGCGGTTCGTTTTTCCCCCAAACTCGGGTCCTGCTGCATTTTTTAGATTTCTGAGGCGTTTCTGCCTCAATGTAAAATATAGGAAAATGGAAAACTGCTCTGAAAAACACTAGATCAGAGCGGTTTTCCAGGCGTTTTTTTTTGTTACAGAAGCTGTTCAGTTACAGCTTTACTGTAACAAAATATGACATCTGCTACACAAACGCTCCAAAAAACGCTAGGCATGTTTAGAAAATCGCTCTAAACATGCCTAGAACCGCTCTGAAAATCTGCTTCAAAAACCGCTAGCGTTTGCGGATCTGCTAGCTGTTTTTGGTGTGCACTGGCCCTAATTTAAGAGACTGCCTATAGTAAATATTCAATATATGCACTCTCTTTAGTCTTCTACTACACTGATTTGGTAAGATTGGTTGAAAAAGAGTGGATCATTAGTGGCCACATTAACCTGCGCTCCCCAGTACGGACATGCGCACACAATGAAGCAACCTATTTGATCAGAGAGGGACACAGTGCTAGAATATGGATTTATGTTTTTTATTTATTTTTTTCGGGGGGGGGGGGGGGCAGCTGGCGACAGTGGGCCTAGGGCGATAAAAAGTACAAATCCGGCCCTGGAGGTCCCACGACGTCCATCTGGCTCTTCTCCCAGGCCTTCGCCAGATATGGCTCCCCGGCAGCTTTCTGGCGACACTGGCCCGAGTGTCGGGCTCGTTCTTCCGCATACGCAACCGCTGTCGTCACTCGCCGGCTGCCTCGCGTCATCACGGTGGCCAGTGTGACAGTACGGCGCATGCACGGTTTAATCGTGCATGCGCCGTACTGTCACGCTGGCCGCCGTGATGATGCGAGGCGGACGGCGCGTGACGACAGCGGTTGCATATGCGGGAGGACGATACCGACACTAGGGCCAGTGTCGCCGGAAAGCCGCCGGGGAGCCATATCTGGCGAAGGCCTGGGAGAAGAGCCAAATGGACGTCGTGGGACCTCCCGACCTACGGTGGGCTGCAGAAAGCCCCAGGTGAGTACCATTTTCATTATTATTTTGCAGTGCTGGTCGTAATGGAAAAAGCTACGCTTACGGATCATTACGCGTAATTTTACGCTATTACGCATTACAAAATTACGCTTACGGCATAGACATTCAATTTCGGTACATGTCTGTAATTACGCATAGCCCTTACGCAATTACGCGTAAGTATACCGTAATTCAGGTTATTACGTTATAGGCTTACGCGTAAAATCCTACTAGCAATTAATGCGTAAGGTCATGCTGCCAAGCGGAAAAGTTGACGCATGGATCAATGTTAGGTAGCCGCCGACTTTAAGGGTTAATAGCAAAGCCCCCTTAAGTGCTAAGAGCCTCAAATTTGGAGAATATATTAAGGCGATCAGAAGAAATAAGAGGAAAAATTTTTTTTCAAAAAGACCTTATAGTTTTTGAGAAAATCGATGTTAAAGTTTCAAAGGAAAAATATATACATTTAAAAACCCGCCGACTTTAAGGGTTGATAGCAAAGCCCCCTTAAGTGCTAAGAGCCTCAAATTTGGAGAATATATTAAGGAGATCAGAAGGAATAAGAGGAAAAAATTTTTTTCAAAAAGACCTTATAGTTTTTGAGAAAATCGATGTTAAAGTTTCAAAGGAAAAATATATACATTTAAAAACCCGCCGACTTTAACGGTTAATAGCAAAGCCTGCTTAAAATTTAGGAACACCAAATTCACAGGGTATATTAAGGGGATCAGTGGGAATAAGAGGAAAACAATTTTTTTCAAAAAGACCTTATAGTTTTTGAGAAAATCGATTTTTAAATTTCAAGGGCAAAAATGTCTTTTAAATGCGGAAAATGTCAGTTTTTTTTGCACAGGTAACAATAGTGTTTTATTTTCATAGATTCCCCCAAGTGGGAAGAGTTTTACTTACTTCGTTCTTCGTATTGCGTGGGAACTGGCTTTTAAAGGGACAGGTAAGTATTAATGGTTAATTAAGAATATTAAAGGACTTTTTTCGTGGTTATGTTTTTTGTTCAATTAAAATACTTTTTTTATGTGTTTGTGTGTTTATTTACTTTTAACTCTTAAAGGAAATGGGTAAGGGGTACAAGTACCTCTATACTCATTTCTCCTGGGAGGGGGGGTGGGCATCTGGGGGACCCCTTTTTAAAGGGGACTCCCAGATGCCACCATGAACCCCCCCCCCCCCCCCAGGAAATCGCGGCCTCCACCTCCACCGCCCATCGGAGGTGGAGAAGAGCCCCTTGTCCTTGGATTGGACAAGGGCTCGGAGGGGGAGGGGAAAGCTTGGCTGCCCCTCCCCTTCCGAGACCCTCCAATCCATGGACCATGCGGGCTGGTATAGTCAGGGTGCGGAGCCCCACGCGGCCGGTGCTCCGCATTCTGGCTATCCCAGTCTGCATGGGGGACAAGGGGTTAAAGAGGTCTGGGAGGGGGGACCCCACGTCGTTTTTTTTTATATTTCCCACACTCAGAACGAAGTAAGTAAAACTCTTCCCACTTGGGGGAATCTATGAAAATAAAACACTATTGTTACCTGTGCAAAAAAACGGACATTTTCCGCATTTAAAAGACATTTTTGCCCTTGAAACTTAAAAATCGATTTTCTCAAAAACTATAAGGTCTTTTTGAAAAAAAAAATTTCCTCTTATTCCCACTGATCCCCTTAATATACCCTGTGAATTTGGTGTTCCTAAATTTTAAGCAGGCTTTGCTATTAACCGTTAAAGTCGGCGGGTTTTTAAATGTATATATTTTTCCTTTGAAATTTTAACATCGATTTTCTCAAAAACTATAAGGTCTTTTTGAAAAAGTCTTTTTGAGGCTCTTAGCACTTAAGGGGGCTTTGCTATTAACCCTTAAAGTTGGCGGCTTTTTTATATTATACGGGAGCGTAATATTACGCGATTACGGCAGACTGTGTAATTTCAATGGGAGTTTACTGTTTTACGCGTAATTTGTTACGCGTAAAACGTAACCCACGGTCTACGCGTAATTAATTACGCGTAATACCGTAACCTTACACGTAACGCTTACGGTGCATTTGTAGTGAATTAGAATCAGAATCAGAATCAGAATCATTTTATTTCGCCAAGCATGACTGGGTCAAGCCCGGAACTGGGTTTTTGCACAATGGAGCGGTACATAGAATAAAGAAGGGAAGACGTTAAAATGACAGTAATACCTCGTACTCCAATATGGACATACACAATATGCAATCATACAAACACAATATACAACATACAATCAGCATTGGATATACGTATAGCTCAGTGTTACTCTATCAAAGACACGCTGCTAAAGACTGTCGCTCCTATGCAGGTGGTAAGGCACTGAAAGAGGGTGGTAGAATATTGAGAGAGTTCAGGAGGCTAACGGCCATCGGGAAGAAAGAGTTCTTGTGTCTGGTGGTCTTGGTGGGGATGGCTCGGAGTCTGCGCCCCAGTGGAAGTGGGGTGAAAAAACAGTGGCCTGGGTGAGAGTGGTCGCTTGCGATCCTCAGTGCCCTGGCTCTCAGCCTTGTGTTGTACAGGTGGTCAAGTGGAGGCAGAGGTCTACCGATGATCCTCTCCGCCGACCTAATGATCCTCTGTAGTTTGTGCCGGTCGCTGAAGGTGGCTCCCACATACCAGACCAAGATGGCGGAGCATAGGATCGATTCAATGGTGGCAGTGTAAAAGCATGTTAGAATCTCCTGCGCCATGCCGAACTTCCGAAGTTGGCGGAGAAAGAAGAGTCTTTGCTGGGCTTTCCGTTGGGTTGAAGTGATGTTGACCCTCCAGCTGAGGTCGCTGGAGATGGTGGTGCCCAGCAGGCGAGCGCAGGGTACTCTGGCCACCTCGGTGCCGTCAATGTAGATGGGGGGAGGGGAAGGAGCCGACTTCCTAAAGTCAATTATAAGTTCAATGGTTTTGGCTGTGTTGAGCACCAGGCTGTTCTCCTTGCACCAGTGGCATAGTCTTTCCACCTGTTGCTGGTAATCCTGGATGTTGTCCTTGGTGATGAGGCCAACAATGGTGGTGTCATCCGCAAATTTTATGACTTTGACAGAGTCTACCGTGGATTTACACTCATTTGTGTAGAGGGAAAAGAGCAGCGGGGACAGGACGCAGCCCTGGGGTGCCCCTGTGTTGGTTATCACTTCGCGTGAGTAGATGTTCCCCAGCCTGACAGCTTGGGATCTGTTAGAGAGAAAGTCAACGATCCATAGACGTAGGGTGGGGTGGACCCCAAGTGTGGCCAGAACATTCTGAAGAGTGCGTGGGCATATAGTGTTAAATGCTGAGCTGAAGTCTAATAGCAGTACTCTGGCATACACGTCCTTCCTGTCTAGATGGTTGTAGATGTATTCCAAACAGATGTTTAGGGCGTCGTCAGTGGACCTATTTGCCCTGTAGGCGAACTGGAGTGGGTCTAGTAGGGGCACGGTGGATAGCTTGAGGGTGGATAAGACCACTCTCTCTAGGGTCTTCATGATAACGGACGTCAGGGCTACCGGCCTGTAGTTATTGAGGTCAGAGATGCCTTGCTTCTTAGGAACAGGAATGATGGTGGACCTCTTGAAGCACGCAGGGACCTTGCCCTCTGTCAGTGACCTGCTGAAGATGGCGGAGAGGATGGGGGAAAGTTGCTCCGAACAGGATTTGAGGCAGGCTGGGGACACGCCGTCGGGTCCCGAGGCTTTCCTGGAATTTAGCGTGGACAGGAGGTGCCGGATGTCTGCCTCCCTCACTTCCAGAGAGAGTGAGTCCCCACTTGGGTCGCTGTGTGCGGGGGCTTGGGGGGGAGGAGGAGGTGGGTGCCCCCCAGGCTCAGCCTGCCTTTCAAACCTGTGGTAGAATTTGCTAAGTTCTTCAGCTAATTTCGGGCTGGGTGTAGCATGTTGCGGGGGAGGCTTGTAGTTGGTGGCAGCCTTAAGCCCTTGCCATACAGCTCGTGAGTTGTTCGAGCGCAGGTTCTGCTTCATCCTCTCAGCAAACTCCTTCTTCGCGGCTCTCAGCTCTCGCTTCAGAGCGTTCCTCGCCATCCTGAATTCCTCCTGGTTTCCCGCCTTGTGAGCCGCCTCCTTGCGTTTCCGCAGTAGCCGCAGCTTGTTGGAGAACCACGGTTTGTTATTCGGGTAGACCTTGAAGGATTTGGTTGGGATGCAGGAGGCCTCGCAGAAGCTGATGTATGAGGTGACGTTGTCCGCCCACTCGTCCAGGTCTGGAGCTGCCAGGGATTCCCAGTCTGTGCACTCAAAGCAGGCTTGAAGGTGGAGCTTGGCCTCACTGGACCATACCTTGGAGGACTTCACGACCGGTTTTGCCGAATCCAGGATTCTCCTGTATGTGGGGATGAGATGAACAAGGCAGTGGTCGGAGGAGCCAAGTGCTGCCCCAGGGATAGCCTTGTAGGCATTCTTCAGTGGCGTGTAGCAATGATCGAGGGTGTTCAGGCCTCTGGTTGGGCAGGTAACATGCTGATGGTAACGTGGCAGCTCTTGTCGAAGGTTTGCTCTATTGAAGTCCCCCATGACTATGAACAGTGAGTCTGGAAGGGATATTTCCCACTGCGAGATGGTGTCGCTGAGGGTAATCAGGGCAGATTTTGCGTCAGCATCAGGGGGAATATACACTCCGACAAGGACATAGGAGGAGAACTCCCTCGGTGAGTATGCTGGCCTGCAGTTCACGAGTAGAAGTTCTAGGTCTGGGGAGCACCTCCTGTCAAGCACTGGTGGGGTGGGGCACCATGAGGAGCTGACGTAGAGGTAGATGCCACCGCCTCTTTTCTTCCCAGAGAGGGAAGGGTCGCGGTCTCCCCGTATGAGACTGAAGCCTGGGAGGTGTAAGGCGTTCTCCGGGATGTTCTCATGTAGCCAGGTCTCCGTGAAGCAGAGTACAGGGGTGTTTCTCCCGAGCTCCCACCTTCCGCAGAGGAGACGTAGTTCATCCAGTTTGTTAGGGAGAGAGCGTACATTCGCCAGGAGTACCGAGGGGATGGCTGACCTCAAGCCCCTCTTCTTGAGTCTCACGCGGGCCCCAGCTCGACAGCCCCTACGCCGTCCGCCTGAACAGGGCCAAGGAGCGGAGTTCAGGACTTGCTGTATGTAGTTCTGGACCTGGTTTGGCAGATTGGCCTCAGGGAGTGGTGGGCCGCGATGTTCCCACCACAGAAGTTGCTCCCTGGAGTATGTGATGCGTGTGGTGGTGTGGGGGCTGGCGCGTGGCCGATGGCGGGAGTGGGGTGCCTACGGGAGGAGACTGGCATTGCAAACAGATTATCACGTGCGCTGTGCAGTACAGACTGTCGCCTGAGCAGTGCGATGCAATCCGTCGCGTGAGCGGTACAATACCGTCCGTCAAAACAGCAGTGCAATACAGCCTATCACCTGAGCAGTGCAATACAGTCCGACCTTATGAGCAGTGCAATACGGTTCACCACCTGAGCAGTGCAATACAGTCCATCACATGAGCAGTGCAATGCAGCAGTGCAATACAGTTCATCACAAGAGCAGTGCAATACAGTCCATCCATCACATGAGCAGTGCAATACAGTCCATCGCCTTAGCAGTGCGATACCGTCCATCACCTGAGCGGAGCAGTAGTGCAGACGATGCGTAATTACGCTAATGCGTAATTTCGGCCCAGCACTGTTATTTTGAGCTCGGAGTCCCTTTAACCCATTCGCGTTCCGTCGTTTTCACTTGAGAAATGTTCACCTCCTATTCATTAGCCTATAACTTTATCACTACTTATCACAATGAACTGATCTATATCTTGTTTTTTTCCGCCACCAATTAGGCTTTCTTTGGGGGGTACATTTTGCTAAGAGCCACTTTACTGTAAATGCATTTTAACAGGAAGAATAAGAAAAAAACGGAAAAAATCATTATTTCTCAGTTTTCAGCCATCATAGTTTTAAAATAATACATGCCTCCATAATTAAAACTCACGTATTGTATTTGCCCATATGTCCCGGTTATTACACCGTTAAAATTATGTCCCTATCACAATGTATGGCGACAATATTTTATTTGGAAATAAAGGTGCATTTTTTCCGTTTTGCATCTATCACTATTTACAAGTTTAAAATAAAAAAAATATAGAAATATATCATCTTTACATTGATATTTAAAAAGTTTAGACCCTTAGGTAAATATTTACATGTTTTTAATTTTTTTCTTATTGTAATGTTTTTTTTTTTATATTAAACATTTTATTTGGGTAGTTTTGGGAGGGTCGGATGTAAACTATAGGTTTATAATGTAAATGAGTGTTGATTTTTATTTTTTTTTACTTTTAGTTGTAGTTTTACTTTTTGGCCACAAGATGGCGGCCATGAGTTTGTTTACATGACGTCACTCTAAGCGTAACATACGCTTAGAGCGACGCATGGGGGAGGTAACAGCCAGAAAAGGCGCAGCTTCCTAGAGAAGCTGTCGCTTTTTCAGCAGGGGAGAGGAATCAGTGATCGGGCACCATAGCCCATAGCCCACTATAGCCCAATTCACTGATTGCCTGGCTAACAAACCATGGTTCCTGGACGTAGTTTCTACGTCCAGGAACCAAAATAGGTTAAAGAAACTCTAAAGCCAAATAAAATCAATGCTTTTAACTTTATTAATGTTAAGCACTATAGCTAGTGCTAAACCACCGCATCCCCTCAGCAAAATTAGGGGTTTATACCCCCCAAATCCCCTGTGCAAAATCCAAAACTTTCTTGGTCGTGGATTTTGCTGCCCATGGAGGCAGAGCTTTGAGCTGCAGCTCTGCCTCCATTCCCGTCAATCTGCCCATGGATCTCCGCCTCTCTCTGCCCCTCTCAGTGAAGGAAGATTGAGAGGGGCGGGGAGAGGCGGCGATCAGTGGGGATTGACACACGAAGAGGCATGGCTACAGCCCTAAGCTCTGCCTCAATCAGGAAGAGCTCCCTGCAGTTAGCACAGGGGATTTGGGGGTATAAACCCCTCGTTTTGCCGCAGGATGCAGCGTTTTAGCACTAGGTATAGTGCTTAACATTAATAAAAGTTAAAAGCATTGATTTTATCTGGCTTCAGAGTTTCTTTAACAGTTTCACAGCATCAGAACTTTGAACTTTTTTTTTCTTACCAAAGTCTCATTTTAAGCTGCACAGAAGCTAAGCTACACCCCATCAAAGAAAACTGCCCGGGCATTTTTTGCTCCTGATGCTGTGCAAAGCATGATGGGATTTCTGATGTTGTTGTTCTGGTTGCTTAGCAACTGGGAGGGGTGATCATGACACAGGACAATTGGAACTGTGGGCCAGATTTATCAAAGCATTACCGACAGTTTTTTCTTCTACAACTGTTCTAACCAGCAGAGGAACTGTTCTGCATGCTAATAAGAAACTTCTTAAATCCTACGTAATAGCGGCAGTTTAGCGTGGATTTCTAGAGATGCACTACAGTTAAGAAAAGTGCAAATACATCCATAAACTGCTGCAGATTAAGAAGTGCTTCATTGCAGTATAGTGCAGCAGTGCAATCTAGGCATGATTTGTGAAGGGCTCCCCTCCCCTCACTCAGAGCCTGCTGACAGAGCCTGTTGGTTACCTCAGCAACAGTAATTCCCCTCACACACTGCACTGCCTGAGAGACCTTCCTAACTCCTCCTTTTCCTAACAATTTAAGAAGGAATCTGCGCTATTTAGTGATTTCTTAGGATGTCTGAGACAATTCTGCATGGATTCCTAAAAACCTACTAATATGTTGTCTCAGACACTCTCGATAAATGTCCCCCTGTGTCTTATGCTCTCTGTCACATCTTTTCAACCAAAAAGATGGCTGCCCCCATGAAATCACAAACATTTACCTGTTCTTTTAAAACAGATAAGAGATTATATTACCTATCTATTTAAATTAACATACCTAATGTAACTTAATAACAGTATGTTTCTTTAGGCTGAAGTTGCTCTTTTAAGTGAGCTTAAAATGTCTTAAATTTGGGTCCTGATCAATAGTGCAAAGAACTTGCATATTTAGTTTACCTTTTTCTTGAGATATGGTCATTTCAACCCCAATATGAACAGTATATGTTAATGTGTGCTTATATTAATAGAAAACTAGCTATAGCATGACTGGGTCCTTGTTTGAAAAAATGCTTTTAAACTATTGCTTCTACAGTAGTAATTTAGCTTTTTATACACCTTATCACCCTGTACATATTATCACCATTTGATGAAACAGTAAAGCTGGCCATACACTTTAAAACCAAACCACTAGTTGGCACTGTGATCAACCCCCAATAGACATTATGATTGACATCAACATTTTCATCACCAAAATTACATTTGCCTTTGGTTTACATTATAAGGCTCCCTGCACACTGCAAATCCGTTTTCCGATTCCGATTCCGATTCCGTTTCTGATTCCGATTCCGATTCCGTTTCCGATTTTCCTTGAATACATTCAACAGAAAAACGGATCAAAAAACGCAGCATGCAGTTAAGATTAAAAATCTGAATCGGAATCGGATGTAAAAACAGCGGAATCGGAATCTGAAATGCATGCAGTGTGCAAGAGGCCTTAGAAGCACGGCAGGAAAAGTAGCCCTGGTTTCCTACTCAGGTTTTGCTTAGCACAGCCTATAAAATCAGGATCACAATGAAGGGGAATAGTCACATTGTACAATATGATGCAATGCATACAGTAAAGCAGAAAAAAAGTATGTTTCACTGCATACATTGTTGGGTACCACACAGCATGGCCTGTGTTATTCCAACTGATTCCTTCTCACTACACTACTAACACACTGATATGAACATACCATAACATACCATAACAATATAGTCATATCCTGTTTGCTGTGCAATTATATTATATAATGCAGTGCAATATGTCAGTGTGAAAGAAGCTTCAAGGTGGCCACACACGTTACAATGTTCTATTTTACCACAATCAAAATTAAAATGATTGATGAAAATCAGAAAATCAAAAAGGTTTTCTTTTCTTTTATTCAACCGAGAAATCTGTCTGAATTTCCTTTTTTAAAAATGTTTTTTTGAGATTAGACGTGTTGGAAAATTCAGAAATCAAGAATTGTATGGTGTGTGATAGATTGGCAAATTGTGTTCAAAATTAATACATTTAACCTTCTGCCACCCGCGTCACGCCAGTAGGCGTGGCCGCGGCGGCAGCCCCAGGACCGCCTAACGCCAATTGATGTAAAGTCCTGGGGCTCTGTTTTGCATGAGATCGCGCGCATGGTGCGCGCGCATCTCTTGCTCGGAGGGCGGAGCTCCGCCCCGCCTTCAGTCTCCGAGCGGCTATTGCCGCTCGGGAGACTGTTAGACGGCGATCACGTCGTCTATTTACTAGGTGCAGCGCTGCGATGAGCAGCAGCGCTGCACTGGGGACAGCCGCGTGACACGGCTGTCCCCATGGGGGACAAGAGAGCGATCGTCTCTCATAGGCAGAAGCCTATGACAGCCGATCGCCATATTTGGCTGGCTGTGGGGAGGGAGGGAGGGAGGGAGGGAAGACATTTAAAGAAACAGGGTTTTTTAGGAAAAAAACCAAACAATAATATTTATTTAACAAAAAAATAAACATGGGGGGAGCGATCAGACCCCACCAACAGAGAGCTCTGTTGGTGGGGAGAAAAGGGGGGGGGGAATCACTTCTGTGCTGAGTTGTGCGGCCCTGCAGCTTGGCCTTAAAGCTGCAGTGGCCAATTTTGCTAAAAATGGCCTGGTCACTAGGGGGGTTTAGCCCTGCAGTCCTCAAGTGGTTAATGTAACTATTCAGTACATAGCAAACTTTATATATTGTTTGTGTAAAAAACAAAAGGATAGACTTATGAAAGGGTGTGTGCATCATAATAACAATAATAACATCTACAACAACAAAAATATGGTAATAAGTATGGTATGTAATGTGAAAATAAGATATGTGAAAAAGTGATTATTTGGTTTATATTAAAATGTGACTGTAGTGTATTTGGTTTATTTATTCATTTTAATTAAACAGACATCAATGAGTGGTTGCAAGAAAAAAAAGTGTGTTAAAGTTTTAAGAAGCAATGTGTTGTTAAGTGGTGATTGTAATGCTAAGCAGAAAATGATGATGCCGTAAGATATTGATAGTTTTTCCAATCGAACCAACTTTTTCTTTTTTCTGAAGTTGTGTCAATCTCGAACACACGTGTGGTATCTTGAACAGCCAGAAATTGGATCATTTAGGTCAAACTGAAAAAAAAAATGTAACGTTGCCACCTTAAGAATGCTGATTCTGTTTACTTTGCATTATCCATTAATGAAATAATATTTGAATGACCCACTAACATCAGTAAAGTACTTGTTGCATTAATAACATGGTCTGATTTTAATATTGTTAACTTTAACAGGAAATATTACCAATTAATTAATGATTTTGCATGGCCTATTGTATGGAGTTGGCATATTTTTTCCCCATGCTTTAAAAAAATTGACTGATTACTGTATGTAAATTTATGGTACTAGATAAAATGTTTTTCTTACAATTAAAAAAAAACAACTATAGCTCGTGCATTTTAATATACAGTATATGAATAAAAAGATATGATGTAATTCTTTGGTTGAGTTGAAGGTGATATTCATTGCTTTGGTCCAGCCTCTTGAGCCCAGTTCACAGTGCTCATTTGTCTTTTGCAGAATAGTTCTGCATGTTAACTCACTGCCCATACAATTCTATGGGCCTGTTCATGGTACTGCTTTGTAACTGATCACGTTTTTCTAACCCACTGCATACATATTTCCTTACATAGTTGCATAGTTAGTTTGGTAGAAACAAGACACCCATCATCAAGTTCAACCAGAAAAAAATACAAATAATACAAAAAAATAAATAACATTTTAAACCTGCACATATCCTAGTTGGTCCAGGGGGAGGCAAAAAAAAAAAAACATACAAGGCCTGGGCCAATTAGCCTTAAAGGTTAAAAATTCCTTCCTAACACAAGTTCAACCAGAAAAAAAGTACAAATGATTAAAAAAAAAAAAAAAACACCCTGAACCCGCACATATCTCAGTTGATCTAGATGAAGGCAAAACACCTCACAAGACCTGGGCCTTAAAGGGAACCTTAACTGAACGGGGGGTAAAGAGTTTTACTTACCTGGGGCTATTACCAGCCCCCTGCAGCAGTCCTGTGCCCTCGGCGCCGCTCTGGAATCCTCTGGTCCCCTGCTGTCACTTAGTTTCGTTTTTGACGACTCACCAGTCGCCGGCCGCCATGCGTATTATTGGACGCATTCACCAATGCAATTAGCGCTATTGCGGACCGCAACGCGTACAAAAATACGCGTTGCCGCATTCCGCACGCGTAGATATGCGGCAACGCGTATTTTTGTACGTGTTGCGGTCCACAATAGCGCTAATTGCATTGATGAATGCGTCCAATAATACGCATGGCGGCCGGCGACTGGTGAGTCGTCAAAAACGAAACTAAGTGACAGCGGGGAACCAGAGGATTCCAGAGCGGCGCCGAGGGCACAGGACTGCTGCAGTTGGCTGGTAATAGCCCCAGGTAAGTAAAACTCTTTACCCCCCCCCCCCCCCGTTCAGTTAAGGTTCCCTTTAAATAGGGGAAATTCCTTCCCAGCTCCAGATGGCATTCCTGGTAAATTCCTGGATCAACTCTCCTGGTAATTACCTAGTAACTATAGCTGTGGATGCCCTTCCATGCAAGGAAAGCATCCAAGCCCTCTTTAAATGCAGATATAGAGTTTGCCATAACTACTTCATGTGTTGTAAGGGTTTTTCGCCTTCCTCTGGATCAACAGGGATATGTGAGGGTGCAGGCTGGTTTTGTACTTTATTTACTGGTTGAACTCGATAGACGTATGTCTTTTTTCAACCCAAAAAACTATGTAACTATGCATGTAACTTTCTGAGTAGTGATGTCGCAAACATCACATTTTTGGTTCGTGAATGCGAATTTGCAGCATACATTCGCGAACCTGCTAACTGCCATAGACTGCGATAGGCAGGCGAATCCTAAAACCTATAGGGACTGTTTCTGGCCACAAAAGTGATGGATAAGTTGTTTCAAGTGGCCTAACACCTGGCCGTTGGCATGCCGGAGGGGGATACATGTCCCACAAAAAATTACGTAGTTGATGTAGTGTTTTAATCTCTAAAGGGCAGAAATCACATTACATTCCTAAATTTGTGGAATAAAGTGCTTTAAAACGTCCAGCTTCAGTACATGTCGATCAGGTAGTGTAAGGGTTAGGCCCGGTTGACACTGACAGACAATATTCAGCATTTACAGCACCGCAAACAACCGCAGATAGCTTTAGTTTATCTATTTTTCAAAAAAAAAAAAAAAAATTGTTGAAGCTGCAGCAACAGAGAACAGAACACTTTTATCTGGTTTTGAAAAAAATGTTGTTACAGCCACTGTAGCACAGGCCAGAATGATGTTGTCATGACATATACATTGCATTCAAAAATGTAGGTTAAAAAAAAAAAAAAAAAAAAAAAAAGTTTGTTGCAGCCGCGATGACAAGAGTAGTGATGGGCCACATATCAAATTTCAGATATAGTGAAGGCGAATCTCTGCAAAAGTTTCCGAATCTGGCGAATCTTTGAATCTCCATAGACTTCAATGGGCAGGTGAATTCTAAAACCTACAGGGACTGTTTCTTGCCACATAAGTGATGGAAACATTTTTCAAGGAGTCTAACACCTGGTTGCTGGGGCATGCTGGAGGCAAAAGTCCCACCAAAAATTACGCCGTTGACAGAGATCGTGTTTTCATCTCTAAAGGGCAAAAATCACATTACATTCCTAAATTGGTGGACTAAAGTGCTTTATAGCGTAGGGCGTGTGTAAACCTCCATCACTTCACACTGCCATACGAAACGCCGCGTTTAACGCACCGCAGACTGTAAACAACTACAAAGACCTTTAGTGATTACATCAGGTGAGCATATCTTTGTTTTTACTAGTTGACACCTCCAGGACATAAATAATAATGGCAGTATTTGTATAGCGCCTTTCTCCTGTCGGACTCAAAGCGCTTGCGAGGCAGCCACTTGAGCGCACTCAGTAGGCAGTAGCAGTGTTAAGGAGACTTGCCCAAGAAACTCCTTACTGAATAGGTGCTGGCTTACTGAACAGGCAGAGCCGAGATTCGAACCCAGGTCTCCTGTGTCAGAGGCAGAGCCCTTAACCATTACACTTTCCAGCCACTAAATGTTAGTCCTCTCGGCAGCAGTCTTTGTGTAGTGGTGTGTAGTGGCCGCCGTGCTTGTGCGCACAAGCGATCGCGGTTTTCCAGTCTCTATGGTCAAGCTGAGGTAGTTCAATGTCAATTAAGTGACCAAAAAAACACTGATTCTGCACTGAAGCCTTATACAGGAGGCAATAGTGGATACTAGATGCCAGTAGTGATGTGAAGGATTATTGGGTTATGGTCAGTGCACTACTAGGACCAGCAGACCTGTCTCCAGCAGCTAACTTGTGCACAGAAGAGCAATACAATAGCAAGAAAAACAATGTGTCAGCCCTAAGAAGGTTTTATCTGTTCAGAACAGTGTGGTAGCAGCAAGAATCTGCACTGAGAACACAGAACACAGGCCTATCTAGCTCTTTCCCTGTCAGCAACACACTGTCACTCATCTGCCTAGTAGAGATGGCCCAAACGCTTCGTCTGCGGACAGTACCCAGCGGATACCAGCTATTCGTACCAGCGGCGGGTGGCGAGCACATGGCGTGTTCCACCTACCCCCTATACATTATCATTGGGCTAAATTTTGACCCCTTACCTCACAGTCAGCAGACTCATGGCAGCCAATCAGCTAGCACCCCCTCCTGGACCCCCCGCCCCTTTTAAAAATGCAGTTGCACCAGCCATGTTGCTGAAGACTGAATTATTATAATAATAATAATTCATTCTTCGGCTGGCATAGTGAAAGGAAGGTTAAAGTAGCGGTGGCCTGGATGTGAGCGGTCATTTGCGATCCTTTGTGCTCTGGAACGCAGTCTGGAGTTGTAGAGGAGGTCAAGTGAGGGGAGTGGTTTCCCAATGATTCTCTCCGCCGACGTGATGACCCTCTGAAGCTTGTATTCGTCTCGGTTTGAGGAACCAGCATACCACACCAGAATGGAGGTGCAGATGATGGATTCTATAGTGGCAGAGTAAAAGTTTGACATAAGCTCCTGTGCCATCCCAAACGTCCTCAGTTGACGAAGGAAGAAGTGTCTTTGTTGGGCCTTACTCTGTGTGGTGCTGCTCGTGTGAGTCTTCCAGCCCAGGTCACTGGAGATCTGAGTTCCAAGGAGGCGGACACTAGATACCTTTCCAACCTCAGTGCGATCAATGAAGATTGGTGTGGGGGCCTGCTTCCTGAAGTCCATAACCATCTCAACGGTTTTGGTTGTGTTGAGGACCAGCTTGTTTTCCTTGCACCATCGGCAAATGCTATCGACTTGTTGACGATAGTCATGCTCATCATTTTTGGTCACAAGACCAATGATGGTGGTGTCATCAGCGAATTTGACGACCTTGACTGAGTCTGCTCTGGATCTGCAGTTGTTGGTGTAGAGGGAAAACAGAATTGGGGACAGGACGCAGCCCTGTGGGGCACCTGTGTTGGTAGACCTTGCTTGGGAGGAGATCTTGCCCAGCTTGACGACTTGTGATCTGTCGGTCAAGAAGTCTGTGATCCAGTGGCGTAGGGTCGAGTGGACGTCAAGTGCCTCCAGGTTGTTCTGGAGGATGCGAGGGCAGTTTGTATTAAACGCCGAGCTGAAGTCGAGAAGGAGGATTCTGGTGTATGAGTCAGGTTTATCCAGGTGATCACTGATGAGCTCTAGGCAGATGTTGATGGCATCATCAGTGGACCTGTTTGCTCTGTACGCAAACTGGAACGGGTCTAGTCGGGGTAGCGTGGAGTTCTTGAGTTCGGATAGGACTGCCTTTTCTAAAGTCTTCATGATGACCGAGGTGAGGGCCACAGGCCTGTAGTTATTTAGGTCGGATATGCCTTGCTTTTTGACGACAGGGATGATTGTGGACCTCTTGAAGCATTTGGAGACTCTGCCCTCCTGTAGGGACTTGGCATAGATGGAGGAGAGGACAGGAGCCAGCTGCTGCGAGCAGGATTTAAGGCATGCTGGTGTCACACCATCCAGGCCCGGGGCTTTTCTAGGGTTGAATGAGGCCATAAGACGCCTAACCTCGGCCTCGCGTGTCCTCGGCGGAGGTGGGCTCGATCCTGACTCAGCATCTACACCTATTTCAATGTTATTTCCCTTTAAAAAGAAAAAAAAACGCATCCGAATTCCCAAACACGAACTTTTTACCGAATTTTGATACCGACACCCGAACCGAATCCGAACCGAATTTCATGGTCGAAGGCGAATTCGAATCCGAATGACATGCGGACCCGAATTTGAATGTACCCGAACCGAATTTTGGTACATCTGAGCATGCCTGATACCTAGCTGTTGTGTTCAGTGAACCCACCTCACTGCATATACCTACCTTTTGTGTTGAGTGAACCCACCTCACTGCATATACTGTACCTAGCTGTTGTGTTCAGTGAACCCACCTCATCACAGCATATACCTAGTTCTTGTGTTCAGTGAACCCACCTCATCACAGCATATACCTAGCTGTTGTGTTCAGTGAACCCACCTCACTGCATATACCTACCTTTTGTGTTGAGTGAACCCACCTCACTGCATATACCTAGCTCCTGTGTTCAGTGGACCCACCTCACTGCATATACCTAGCTGTTGTGTTCAGTGAACCCACCTCATCACAGCATATACCTAACTGTTGTGTTCAGTGAACCCACCTCATCACAGCATATACCTAGCATCCCCCCCAAGATGGACAAAACGGACAAACCAGGTAGAGGAAGAGGTAGAGGCAGACCCAGAAGAAGGCCACCAGGCACCGGCAGGTCTGTGCGAGGTCATGTTGATGTGATTTTGTGCGGCCCTGGCCCAAAGTACAGTGCTCAGAAGAAGGCATTGTCAGGACGTGGTTGACTATTTAACACAGAACACCTCATCTCCCGCAGCCACCAGCACTACTACAAGCACCACATCTGCTGCATTTGACACTTTGCAGGAGTTATTAGGTGGTGAAATCACTGATTCCCAGCCACTACTGCAACAACAAGATGAAGGCGCTAAGCAAGTTACACCACCTCATATGTGTGAGTTAGGTGACAGGCGTGAGGAGGAGGATTATGAAGTACCTGCTGTCGGCGCAGTTTTAGAGGTGTCTAAGGCAAGCGAAGCTGGGCAGGATGATTATGATAATGGCGATGATACGGTTCCCACGTATGTTCCCAATAGAGGAGATGAATAGAGGGACAGTTAAGAGGGGGAGTCAGAGAGGAGTAGGAGGAGATGAGTTGCTGAAAGAAGCAGGGGGAGCTCGATGTCAGAAATAGCTGGTGGCAGCGTCTGGCGCCATGTATCGCCACCTATGGACAGCCAACCAACATGCCCTTCAACGTCAGCTGCTGAGGCCACCATAGTGCCATCACCCCAGGGGGGGCTCAGCGGTTTGGACATTTTTTAGTGTATCTACCTCAGATCGGAGCAAAGCTTTCTGTTCTCTCTGCCTCCAAAAATTGAGCCGTGGAAAGGCCAACACTCACGTAGCGACAAGTGCCTTACAAAGGCACCTGGAGAAAAGGCACAAACTGCAATGGGAAGAGCACCTGAGGAAAAGCAGCACACAAAAGAAAAGCCACCCTCCTTCTCCTCTTCCTCCTTCAGGTGCCGCATCTTCAGCCGCTTTCTCCCTTGCACCTTCACAGCCACCCTCCTCCACTCCACCTCTGACCTTGAGCGGTTCTTGCTCCTCTGCCCACAGCAGCCAGGTGTCCGTGAAGGAAATGTTTGAGCGGAAGAAGCCAGTCACCCCCTTGCCCGGCATCTGACAGCTGGCGTGGCGGAATTGTTAGCTCGCCAGCTGTTACCATACAAGCTGGTGGACTCTGAGGCCTTCCATAAATTTGTGGCCATTGGGACACCACAGTGGAAGATGCCAGGCCGCAATTACTTCTCTAAAGAGGCGATACCCAAACTGCACCTGACCACGGATGCCTGGTCTGCCAAGCACGGTCAGGGCCGCTACATTACTTACACAGTCCATGGGTCAACCTGGTGACCGAAGGCAAGCAGGGAGTACGTAGCTGTGCAGCGGACACACTTGTGACACCTCCATGACTTGCAGGCAGGCCTCCTGGCACCTTCTCTCCGCCTGCTACATCCTCTTCGCTGTTGTCATTCTCCTCCTTGGCTGGTGCCGCAATCTCCTCTCCAGCTACACAGCCCCATCTCCCCAGGGCCTATGCTGCGTGCCTCAAACGACGGTGTCACGCCATCTTAGACATGTCTTGCCTCAAAGCGGAGAGTTACACTGGAGCAGCTCTCCTGGCTGCTCTTAACAAACAGGTGGATCAGTGGCTGGAGATCGGCAACGTGGTATGTGACAACGGCAGCAATCTCCTTTCCGCTTTGAATTTGGGAAAGCTGACACATGTACCCTGCATGGCACATGTGCTCAATCTAGTCATTCAAAGATTTGTGTCAAAGTACCCAGGCTTAGAGGACATCCTGAAGCAGGCCAGGAAGTTGTGTGGGCATTTCAGGCGGTCTTACACAGCCATGGAACGCTTTGCGGACATTCAGCGGAGAAACAACTTGCCGGTGAGACGCTTGATATGTGATAGCCTGACTCGCTGGAATTTGACCCTGGTCATGTTCTCTCGCCTGCTAGAACAGGAGAAAGTCATCACCCAGTACCTCTACAATTACAGTAGAAGTACACAATCTGGTACACAATCTGGGGAGATGGGGATGTTGTGGCCCAACAACTGGACACTGATGCGAAATGCATGCAGGCTCATGTGCCCGTTTGAGGAGGTGACCAACCTGGTGAGTCGCAGTGAAGGCACCATCAGCGACTTGATCCCCTGCGCTTACTTCCTGGAGCGTGCCGTGCGTAGAGTGGTGGATCAAGCTGTGGAGGAGCGTGAAGAGGAAAAGTTATGGCAGGAACAGTTGTGGGAGCAATTTACATCAGAACCAGATGTTTCCTCAACACCTGCGGCAGCACAGAGGGGGGAGGAGGACAAAGAGTCGTGTGTGGAAGAGGAGTCAGACTCGGATGATGAGGAATGTGTTTCTGTGGAGGAGGCAGCGGGAGAAGAACAACCGCAGCAGGCGTCGCAGGGGGCTTGTGCTGCTCAACGTCCTCATGGTATTGTTCGTGGCTGGGGGGAGAAGGAGGAGGACTTACCTGACGTCACTGAGGAAGAGCAAGAGGAGATGGAGAGTATGTCTGGATCCAACTTTGTGCAGATGGCGTCTTTCATGCTGTCCAGCCTGTTGAGGGACCCCCGTATAAAAAAACTCAAGGGGAATGTACTGGGTGGTCATGCTACTAGACCGTCGGTATAGGCACAAAGTGGCGTACATGTTACCAAGTCACCTGAAGACAGAAAGGATGCAGCACATGCAAAACAAGCTGGCAAGTATGCTTTACAATGCGTATAAGGTTGATGTCACAGCACAACACCATAAAGGTGCCACTGCCAGTAATCCTACTCCCATGTCCACCAGGCAAGGACAGGACGTTCCAGCGATCTCATGGTGATGTCGGACATGCGGACATTCTTTAGTCCAACGCCTTGCCTTAGCACTTCCGGATTCACCCTCCACCAATGCCTGGACCGGCAGGTAGCCGACTACCTGGCCTTAAGTGTGGATGTAGACACTATGAGCAGCGATGAACCCTTGGACTACTGGGTGCGCAGGCTTGACCTGTGGCCAGAGCTGTCACAATTTGCCATCCAACTTCTGTCTTGCCCTGCCTCAAGCGTCCTGTCAGAAAAGACCTTCAGCGCAGCTGGAGGCATTGCCACTGAGAAGAGAAGTCGCCTAAGTCACAAAAGTGTTCAGTACCTCACCTTTATGAAAATTAATGAGGCATGGATCCCGGAGGGCTACTGCCCGCCCAAAGACTAAGTCAGTCCCCACACACAGCATCTCTGCCTGCAGGCCGCTTGCCTTCTCCACCACCACCAACAGGGTCCAGGACTCCAGGCGGATTCCTGAATTTTTAAGGCCGCTGCTAGCAACGGCCGCTATACTAATTTTTCTGGTGCTTGTACATGCCTGCCTAATTTTTCTGGCTGCACTGTGGCTGCAACAACAAAACAAAAGGCATGTACATGTGCCCATTCCCCTTCGTGATCATTACCTTGCCGCGGTGAAGGGGCTTGCGTATCACAATGAAGCAATGACCGTACAGCTATATGAGTGTCTCGGGGGGGGGGGGGGGGGAGGGGTGGCACACCAATGATAAGGTTGTTGCTTCATTGTGGACAGACCAAATTTAATCAGCTGGACAGTCACTGTTGTTCTATCATTGAGCTACCTCAGCCCGGCAACCATATGGGCTGGAACACCGCCACGGCCTGCACTGTCGCCATGGTGCGCACCAGTCCAGCATGGCCGTCACTACGCAAACAGCTGTTAGCGGTGTGTTACACAGTGAGTTTGGTGCATCAGTGTGAAGCAGTACTCTAATTACACTCCCTGATTGATACACATGCAAGATGTTTTAAAGCACTTTAGTCCTGCAATTTAGCATTCAATGTGATTTCTGCCCTTAAAACGCTGCTTTGCGTCAAATCCAGATTTTTCCCGGGACTTTTGGCACCTATCCCACTCATCCATGCCCCCCTCCAGGTGTTAAACCCCTTGAAACATCTTTTCCATCACTTTTGTGGCCAGCATTAATGTTTCTAGTTTTCAAAGTTTGCATCCCCATTGAAGTCTATTGCGGTTCGCGGAAGTTCGTGCGAACCAAACCTTTTGCGGAAGTTCGTGAACCCTGTTTGCGAACCTAAAATCGGAGGTTTGGGCCACCTCTATTCATGATGTTCTTCTTGGATAGTTATCAACAATGGAAAAGTCTCTGAAGTGATTGGACCAGAATCAATAGTAGATCCGTCAGCTAGCTGGATGGTCAAAGGTACACGTTTGCAGCTGGTAGGAATTTGAAATTGCAGAGCAAGTTTGAGATTGCAGAAACAGGAGCAGGCTCCAGAGTTGATGATGACCTTTACTTTAATGATCTCTCCTCTGGGGCCCTGTAATGAGAGGGTAAGCGGAATGTGAGAAACGGCCAGTAGTTGGGCAGCGCTGTCTATGCAGCCGTTCGCCGCCTTTGCCTCCCGGTCCACGGTGATAATGTCAAGCTGACCTGGAGGACGGCCTGTACTGCGCCTGAGCGAGCGGCACTGTCAATCACCGCCACGTGGACCAGAGCATACTGCGCAGGCACAGAACTACTGCGCCTGCGCAGTACGCTCCAGTCCATGTGGCGGTGATTGACAGCTCCAGGTCAGCCTGACGTCATCACCGTGGACCGGGAGGCAGAGGCGGCGAAGGGCTGACTGCAGAGCTGTGGTGAGGGACATGCTGGGAGCTTGAGGCTGGACGAAGCCCTGGGTAAGTAGCACTTATTTTGCTATAACATGCCTGATAACTCCTTAAAGTGATTTCAAAGCAGACCTCTCATTGCAGGTAGGATTTTTTGTATAAGTCTTATTCTTAGTTCCCTTGAGTACATCGTAACGTACAGTCTTAATAAAGCTTTCAATACTAGGAAACGTGCCTGGCGGAATAAATCTGCTGTTAAGTTTAAAGGTTGTAGCCACTGGAAGCGTCTCAGAATTGGGCTTATTATAAAACATTTTTTACATTTGAGCGATCGTTCAAATTTGAAAAGATCCACTTCAAACTGAAAAGAGTCAAATTTGGATGTTGGGCAAAACGATAAACCTTTACATAGCACAGCCATTTCGTGTTTGTTCAGGGTATACTCACTTAAATTCACGTTTGGGGATGTTGGTGCAGGCTCCATGTATTCGGTCACTGTGGTTGGGGTTGCGGTTGGCGAGGAGTTTTTCCTTTTGGATCTGCTCCTCCTGAGTCTTCGCTGCCTCGACCGCCCTGAAGAACTGATGCACCCTAGACGTCGCTATCGGATGATGGATTCTCCGTGAGAAGTCAGAGTCTGGATTATGTCCTGATCTTGGTTTGGGGTTGGTTTGGTTTACCACCTCCTTTAGGTTTTGGCCACCTCCTTGGTGGACCCCTTCTTTGTTCTGCTCCAACAATCCAAGGGTATATCCGCCCTTCTTGGTGATCTTGGCAGATCTGTCTGTATTTCTCTCTTTTCCTTTTATTGGATTTGGCTTCTGTACGTTTCAATTTCAGTTTCAATGGTCGATACTTGGTTGGCTATTTTCTTATCTGTGTTAATTAATTCCTTGGTGCCAGTCTGAATTGGTACCAGTTGCTTTTCAACTTGCAAAAGCAGTACTCTTACTTCTTCTATGACCATCAGCATGTAAGTTAATGAGTGTTGCGTATCATTTAGTGTTGCACATCATTTAAAAAATCCTACCAGAATGAGGTATGCAAATAGGGTGAGGACCATGATTCTCTGCTCTGTATCCTATCAGAATAAAGTATGCAAATAGGGTGTGGACCATGATCCTCTGCTCTGTATCCTATCAGAGTGAAGTATGCAAATAAGGTGAGGACCATGATCCTCTGCTCTATATATAAAAGTGGAGTAAATACATTTTTATTAGTAATATGAGTTGAATAAATGTAGCAGTCTCATTTAAAAGTCCATTTAAAATCGTTAGATTAAAAAAAACAGTAGCAGGGATGGTTTAAAGTATTTTAAAAATCGCTATAGGTTTGGTAGATATTTTGAAATCGGGGTATCCAGGAGAACAAGGGAGAAGCTTGATTGTGATATATCATGGTGTCTGGTATACCAGTTGGCACTGACACACTGCCAATAGGTAATGATAATCATATGTATCAATAAAAATATATAGTTGTGATAAAATATTGAATTTTAAAATTTACCAAATAAATATAATATAAAATAACATAATATAAATGACACAGCTATATTAAATGGTGTGCAGACATAAATGAATGGATAAAATTATAAAAGCATAATGCAATTAATAGATATAATATTGTCCCACATTTTTGAAACTTGTGTATTGCATAAAATGCTGTCCACATATCTGCTACAATTAGTGATTCTTATTTTCAAGGGCAATGTTCAGGCCATTTGGTGTCAGCGTTTCCATCTGAAGAATCCAATAGGTTTCTCTATTGCATAGAGTTTTAAATCGACTATATTTATTTTAGTCCATGACCTGTTCGATTAAGATTGCTTGTATAAATTCAAATTCTGCTATGAACGAAATTAAAATGTTTCGAAACACTGTGCTTTTGGCAACCTTTCCTGACATTTTCCCTATGTTTATTTACAGTGGGTTGCAAAAGTATTCTGCCCCCTTGAAGTTTTCCACATTTTGTCACATTACTGCCACAAACATGCATCAATTTTATTGGAATTCCACGTGAAAGACCAATACAAAGTGGTGTACATGTGAGAAGTGGATCGAAAATCATACATTATTCCAAACATTTTTTACAAATAAATAACTGCAAAGTGGGGGGTAATTATTCGGCCCCCTGAGTCAATACTTTGTAGAACCCCCTTTTGCTGCAATTACAGCTGCCAGTCTTTTAGGGTATGTCTCTACCAGCTTTGCACATCTAGAGACTGAAATCCTTGCCCATTCTTATTTGCAAAACAGCTCCAGCTCAGTCAGATTAGATGGACAGAGTTTGTGAACAGCAGTTTTCAGATCTTGCCACAGATTCTCGATTAGATTTCGATCTGGACTTTGACTCGGCCTTTCTAACACATATATATGTTTTTTTTAAACCATTCCATTGTTGCCCTGGCTTTATGTTTAGGGTCATTGTCCTGCTGGAAGGTGAACCTCCACCCCAGTCTCAAGTCTTTTGCAGTCTCCAAGAGGTTTTCTTCCAAATTTGCCCTGTATTTGGCTCCATCCATCTTCCCATCAACTCTGACCAGCTTCCCTGTCCCTGCTGAAGAGATGCACCCCACGAGCATGATGCTGCTACCACCATATTTGACAGTGGGGATGGTGTGTTCAGAGTGATGTGCAGTGTTAGTTTTCCACCACACATAGCGTATTGCATTTTGGCCAAAAAGTTCAATTTTGGTCTCATCTGACCAGAGCACCTTCTTCCACATGGTTTCTGTGTCCCCCACATGGCTTGTGGCAAACTGCATATGGGACTTCTTATGCTTTCTGTTAAGAATGCCTTTTTTCTTGCCACTCTTCCATAAAGGCCAACTTTGTACAGTGCATGACTAATAGTTGTCCTATGGACAGTGTCTCCCACCTGAGCTTTAGATCTCTGCAGCTTGTCCAGAGTCACCATTGGCCTCTTGACTGCATTTCTGATCAGCGCTCTCCTTGTTCGGCCTGCGAGTTTAGGTGGACGGCCTTGTCTTGGTAGGTTTACAGTTGTGCCATACTCCTTCCATTTCTGAATGATCGCTTGAACAGTGCTCCGTAGGATGTTCAAGGCTTTGGAAATCTTTTTGTAGCCTAAGCCTGCTTTAAATTTCTCAACAACTTGATCCCTGACCTGTCTTGTGTGTTCTTTGGACTTCACGGTGTTGTTGCTCCCAATATTCTCTTAGACAACCTCTGAGGCCCTTACAGAGCAGCTGTATTTGTACTGACATTGGATTACACTCAGGTGCACTCTATTTAGTCATTAGCACTCATCAGGCAATGTCTATAGGCAACTGACTGCACTCAGATCAAAGGGGCCGAATAATTATGCACACACCACTTTGCAGTTATTTATTTGTAAAAAATGTTTGAAATCATGTATGATTTTCGTTTCACTTCTCATGTGTACACCACTTTGTGTTGGTCTTTTATGTGGAATTCCAATAAAATTGATTCATGTTTGTGGCAGTAATGTGACAAAATGTGGAAAACTTCAAGGGGGCCGAATACTTTTGCAACACACTGTAGTCTCTTATGGAAGGGTTGTTTAGTTTATCCAATCATGTATTGTAAATTGCAAGGACATTGTAGAAGGTACCGTATTTTCCGGACTATAAGACGCACTTTTTCTCCCTCACGAGTGGGGGGGAAAAGTCAATGCGTCTTATAGTCCAAAGGTGTCCACCACAAATACATACTGCAGCCAAATATCACTGCCGCCTGTTGCTCTGCATGTTAAGAAAAACACAGGACATGAGGACACAAGGAATAAAGATTTCCCACTGATTTATGTGCCAAGTGCAGCCGATGGTCTTGAGGGCGGGACCACAGCTCCTTCACTGGGCCAATCACTGCCCTTATTCAGTAGCAGTGACCTATCAGATGTCAGTGATCTGATACGTCACTGCTACTGAGTCAGTGCAGTGATTGTTCCAAAGAAGAAGCCGTCTTCTCGCCCTCAAGACCATCCATGTGTGTTCCGTGATCCTATGGTAAAAACCCTACAATTGTTTGTTCCATGTGTGCTGTTATTTCTCCCTACCGTGCTTTATTCAGTGTGTGCTGTATTCCTGTGTTATTTCTCCTACCAATGTGTATCCCATGCGTGCTGACTGGGGTCATCCTCAGTTAAAGCTTCAGAGCCAGGCAAACGGCAATTGAGTAATCTGATTCCTCCACAGCCAGGGGCGGCGCTACACTGGGGCTTGCCGGGGCTGAAGCCCCAGCTGACAAACTGTAAGCCTCCCCTAAAGCCCCCCCAGAGCTGAGTGGACTTAAAAAAAACAAAACCTTTCCCTCATGCTGCTGCTGCTTAAATGTTCTGTCCTCATCAGTGTCGTTGTTAGCTCAATTTATTTCTAGCACGTGCCGGTATCAGCCCCATTGTGCCCCGAACGGGCATTTCTACTGTACAAAATAGTCCCGATTGCTGCATATTTACACTAGCTGTCTGACTCAAAGGCGTAATGATACAGGATTTTGCAGCTGCAAGGCGGAGGGATACAGTTTCAGCTGACAGCGCGGGTGTTTGAAAAGCTTTTAGGAACTAGGAAGGAAAAATTGAAGAGAGGAGGAGGAGAAGCAGGAGGCTGGAGGAATGTCTGATGCTGTAGTCAGAAATCAGCGGTGTCTGTGAGTGTTTCTCCCCCACGACTTCACTCACACCACCAGTGGACAAAAGGGCAGATCATGAATGTCTGATAGCTGACACCAGGGAGAGGCGCAGGCACGGAGGGATTACTAGTGTCTAGTGTGAGTCTGACATCTAGGGAGAAGCAGCAGCAGGATAGACACTGTGAAAGCAAGCAGGGATTCTGGGCATACATTAGAATAGATGACAGATCACCAAGTACATTTCTCTTAGCATGCAGGGAACTTGGTTACTCTGCTGTGCAGGGAGGGGAGTCACACATCCTCACCATACACTGAAAATAATGCACTTTACCTGACTGCTTAATTGCTAACCTGTTGCCTATTATATGAATGATATGGTGCAAAATCATTTTGTGGGGCACAGGGTGCCTAATTGCTATATGGGAAACGTCTACTTATTAAGTGGTATGTGTCACTAATTGCTGTGTGCTCTGCTACCTTACTACTTCCTACTATCCTACTTCCTACTATCCATCTGCTACCTTACTACTGTGCAGAGAGATATGCTGCCTAACTGCAATGCAGGGGTAAAAATGGGGGATACATGCAGTCCTATTGCTATGTGATGGATGCCTAATTACTGTACTATGTGGGACATATGCAGCTGTATTACTATGTGGTAGATGTAGTGCCTAACTGCTAAATGGGGGATTTGCTGCCTAAAAATTGCTATGTGTGAGATATTTTTGGCTGTTATGTGGGAAGATTCTATAGGAGACTTCGGAGCTAATCTACTTTAGGGGACCCAGCAGGAAATCTAGCTAACGTGATTGGGTGGATGGCATGCTCTTGAACTTATAGGTTTCAGATAGGTTGTAATAAACTACACCCACGTTGTTCAGCCAATCACAATGCTCTGTGCAGTAAAGGGTGCTGTGATTGGAGAGCTGTACCCTATGAGGTTTCCTGCTGGGTCCCCTAAAGTAGACTAGCTCTGAGACTTCTAGCCTTATTTTTGTTGTTCTGGTGACATATAACCTGTCATTGCCATGCCCACAAACACCACAGTATGTCGCACGGTTTCCTTTTCTTGGTGCCCAGAAGTGCCCCGAATCTTTTGGGATGCTGGCAACGCCCCTGCCCCTCATTCTCCCCTGTGGAGGTGCTGCTGCCACCGCTAACTCACCTCAGATGAGGCGGCGAGCAGTAGATAGGAATCAGCCAGACCAGCGCATAGCAGCCACACGGTGGACTTTAAATGCTGGACGTGACCGATGATGTCACTTCCTGCATTTGAATTCACCGCGTGGCTGCAATGCGCTGTTCTGGCTGACTCCTATCTCCTGCTCGTCGCCGATCTGAGGTGTGTTAGCGTCAGCAGCACCTCCACAGGGGAGAATGAGGGGGGGGGTATATTTAGCAGCCGCGGGCGATTCATGATGGCTTCTTCCTCCTCCATGCCCCCAGACAGACCCAGGACCATGGGAGCCACATACTTCTCTTGCTGCCACTCAAGTACCAGCTGCTGTGTGGTCCTGGGCTGAAGGATGAGGTCAGTGCTAGAGGCAGGAATGAGATGTGCTGCTGGGGTTACAGAGGGACATGGGTGTGATATGCTGGGGGAGGGGGGTGGCTGGAGTGTGATGTTTTTGGGGGGACAGGTGTGTGATGTACTGGAGGGGACTGGGGTGTGATGTGCTGGAGGGGACTGGGGTGTGATGTGCTGGAGGGGACTGGGGTGTGAGGTGCGATGTGTTGAGGGGGACAGTATTGGCCTGTTCTGGAGTGGACAGGGGTGTGATTTTCTGGGAGTACAGGGGTTTTGTGCTGGAGGGGGCACGGGTGTCATGTGCTTGGGAGACAGGGGTGTCATGACACCCCTGTCTCCCCAGCTCACAATACCCCCTGTCCTCCCAGCATGACACCCCTGTCCCTCTGTTTCCTCAGCATACATTTACTGGTGAAAGGCTGTCTGTCATTATGTGCATTTACTGGTGAAAAGCTGTCTCTTATGTGCATTTACTGGTGAAATGCTGTCTCTTATTACATGCATTTACTGGGGAAACGCTGTCTGTCATAATGTGCATTTACTGGTGAAAGGCTGTCTGTCATTGCGTGCATTAACTGGTGAAAAGCTGTCTCTCATTACATGATTGTTGCTTTTACTGGTGAAACACTGTCTCTTACGTGCATCTTACGTGCATTTACTGGAGAAACGCTGTCTGTCATTACGTGCATTTGCTGGGGAAACGCTGTCTGTCATTATGTGCATTTACTTTATATTTTTTTTATGCAACTACATTAGCTGGTACAAATACATTACAGTTAGTCCCTCCCACACGATGTCATGACCACACCCACATGTTCGCCGCGGCGCGCTTAGCGCGCCGCAAATTCCCCCCATGAGCCCCGCCTGCCAGCCATTGTGCCCCTCTTGAGCCCCCCTAGAAATCTGAAGCTGGAGCCGCCACTGTCCACAGCTGGACATTGTCCCTCTGCTATTTGTTGTCCAGCGCTACGATCCTTGTCTGTCCCCGTGTCTCTCAGCCTTGTCTTACTTCCTGCATGTCATGTGAGCTCACCGTCATGTAGAAAGACTGGGGCTGAGAGACACGGGTCAGACCAGGATCGCAGCGCTGGACAACAAATAGCAGAGAAGGACGATGTCCAGCTGTGGAGGAATCAGATTACACACTTGCCGTTTGCCTGGATCTGAACTGAACCTTTAACTGAGGATGACCCCAATCAGCAGGCATGGAATAAACATCAGTAGGAGAAATAACGCAGGACCACAGCACACACTGAATAAAGTATGGTAGGGAGAAATAACAGCACAATACACAAAATTGCACAATAGGCAGAAAACAGTAATATTACTGATGTGCACAAGATAAATAGCACCTCATTCCAATGTGCTCTCACAAGTCTTTGCATTAAAAACCTCACATGAAAATATACCTTTTCATGTCCTGCACAGACACTACAACACAGATTGCACACACTTCCAAGCCAATTATATATGCACCTATTATAAGGTGCTGAACATCTACACTGTGTTCTGGTGGTTGGATGTGCTTGGTTTAGTGACAGCTGCAGCATTCCACTTACAGGTCCCTATTCATTACTTGGCAGACCGTGTCACCAATTTCACTACAATAATTGTAGATCCTTGGCATCCTCCTGATTGCAGCAGCTCCCACATTGTCCAGGCAGCATATATAGTATGTACACACAGCCATTGCTTTTACTGGGCAAAGCTTTATCAGAGGACCATAGATGCACCAGGTTTATAGTATATATTCTTTTTTCCCTGGTTTTTACCCTCTAAACCTAGGTGCGTCTTATGGTCCGGAGTGTCTTATAGTCCAAACATACGGTATATGACGTAAGTGCTTTTACAGTTCAGGTGTTAATGAATGTTCCATGTTTTGTTATTGCTTGAGGAAGTGAAGTTAGTAGTTCCATTGCAGATGTTTCTGCAACTGAGGCATCTGTATGTTTGGCAGCTGTAGATTCCCACAATCCTATTCGATTTGATTGTAGTAGTTGGTTGGCTGGATGCATTTTTAAGCCGGCTGGGTGCTATAATATTTCTAATAGTTTTCCCTCTTCTGAATATCACTTGGGGTTTTGATGGGAGGATATTTTTTAGGAGTGGATCATTTAGATGAATTCCCCAGTGCCTCTGTATGATATTGTTACATTCCCTGTGCTGAGCATAATAATCCATTACCAGATTCATATTCGTTTGTTTAGTATCATTTATGATTTTATCCTTATTTTTTGGTTCAAGACATTCTTTTTGTGTTAGGTTTGTTGATCTTTTTATAGCATCTTCTACTAGATTTGGAGGATATTTTTTACAGAGGAATCTGTTTTTAATGATTTTAGATTGCATTTCGAAATCTGATGTTTTTGTACAATTTCGCCTAATCCGTTTAAATTGACTATAAGGGACATTTTTAGCCATGGTCTGTGGTGTTCACTTGTGTATTCCAGGTTACCATTACAATGTGTTTTTTTTTAAAAAGGTTTTTGTGGAAAGTTCTAAAGTCTGTTCATCTATGTAGATTGTCAAGTCTATGGTGTAGGCGTGTATAGTGGCAGTAAAAGTCAATCCAAATTCATTGTTATTCAGATATTCTATGTATTTATTTAATGTTTCTCCTGTGCCGTTCCAAATGCAGATGTCATTGATATAACGTCTGTGTAGGACCAGGTTCGCACCATACGGGTTGTCAGTGGACCAGATCGTTTTCTCTTCCAACCACCCCATACACAGATTTGCAAAACTCGGTGCGAACCTGGTCCCCATTGTCGTCCCCCTCGTCTGTAAGTAGGTGTCTCCAAGAAAGGTAAAATAATTGGTTGTCAAGATAAATTCAATAGACTCTAGAATTAATTCCTTTTGATTTGTGGGCATGAGTTGATCGCCTTCTAGATAATGCTTGATGGCCTGTATGCCTTTTTTCTGAGAAATATTGCTGTATGATATGCACACATCTAAAATGGCCCATAGATAGTCACGTTTCCATTGGATAGATTCTATGGCATTGATGGTGTTGGTTGTGTCTTTAAGATAGGATGGTAATGTTCTAACACATTTTTGAAGGTGCATGTCTACAAGGTGTGAGAGATTACTGGAGATGGAATTTATGCCAGATACTATTGGACGGCCGGGGGGTTATTTATATCTTTATGAATTGTAGGTAAATGAGAGAAAAATGGGTTCTCAGGTGAATTAACAGTCAGAAAATTATATTCATCTTTTATCAATATTCTGTTCTTGTATGCTTCTGATATTATATAGTTGTATCTGGTTAGGAATATTTCTGTGGGGTCTTTGGTTATTTTTTTTATAATAAATGGTGTCATTCAAAATTCTGTGTGCCTCTTTGATGTACTCTATCTTGTCCTGAATGACCACCCCTCCCCCTTTATCAGCCTCTCTGATGACTATGGTGGTGTTGCTCTTTAAGTTTTTTCATAGCCTCCTTTTCCTTTTTAGTTAGATTGGTTCTTGTCAGGGGTTGCTCTTTGAGATGATTAAAGTGAACCGAGCACCTTTTTTATCACTTAGGACATTTCTATAGCACATGAAAAGTTTTTTACCTTGTATTTTACATTCAAAGTAGTTTAATTAGCCTGTTTCAGCAGGCCTGCCTGACGTTCCCATCCGCAGAGCTTTCAGGAACCTAATTGTTTTATTGAGCTAATTACCAAAAGGTAAACAATGCTTTTTTCATCAACAAAGGGGGTGAGTAATTAGGACTGTTTCTTCAAAGACATTGTGTGTGTCAATGTGTGAGAAGGGGAGGGGGGAACATGGCAGCTTCTATGCCAGGAGAGATTCCAGTGAAAGAGAATGTGCTCAGTTCCCTTTAATGTCTTTCATAACTAGTGCACTGAAAGTTTCCACAAACGATCCCTTGAAATTGATGGGGTTGAAGGTTGACTTCCTTTTTAAGTTAGTATTAATGGGTAGTGTGCAGATTTCTGTTTCCAAGTCTGTATTGTCATGGGAGTATGAAACGGCTAAGGGGATTGTTTCTCCCTGGCCTTTTTTCTTCATTTCCTGTGTTAGAAAGTACCTTTGTAAGGAAAGTTTGCGTATGAATGATTGGACATCTACAAGTAGGTCATATATGTTAATTTTTCCACTGGGGCAATAGGATAGGCCTTTACCCAAAATGTTTCTTTCTGCCATAGTTAATACATGTGAGGATAAATTGAATATTTTGGTTTGGCCTTCTTTTATTGTACTTGATTGTTTATTTTTTTGTTTTCTGGTTCTATTTTGTTTCCCTCCCCTCTGTCCTCTTCTCGTAGGTCTATTGCTGATAAAGTCCATTTTAGGGGTTTGGTTTTGAGATATTGTGTTATGGTGGACTTGACTAGAATGGGAAGTTTGCTTGGATTGGTTTGAAGCTGATGTTTTTTTCCTCTTTTTTATATTGCTTGCTGCACCCGTTATGGGGCTTTGCAGAAGGGTTAGATTGGATCCTAAAAAATATTTCTTTGCTGGGGAATTTAAATCCGACTTAGGTGTTGGAGTGGAGGCATGGATATAGGATTTTGATCAATTGTTGTTTCTGTTAGGGAACATAAAGCTGTTATGGCAGGACTGCATGGCATTATGTCTGGTAGATCATTATATGAACATTCTGATTCAGAGGATATATCTGAGGTAGTCATAATGGTGGTTTGTGTATGGTCTTTTTTGTCGTTTGTGAGTGTTGCACTTGATGAAAAGGCTTGCCCATCTTGGCTCTGTATTTTTTCTGTAAGGTGGGGATTACATTGTAGTGTTTCATCTATAGGATTGACACGAGGGGGATGATTGATTTCTGCGGTAATTGTAACTGTGTTTTTATTATTAATTGGTGAATAATGAGTTTTGGATCTTTCTCTGTAGTTGGGATATTCTGGATTTTTCTTTTTCTTTTGCCATACACTTCTTTGTGGTAAAGATTGGTTGTACAATAATCTCTGTGCATTGTTTGGCAGATTTTGGTTGTACGTGAGTGGTGGATACTGGGACGTAGGGAGTAGGGGTGGTCTGCGTATCTGGGGATTATTATTCTTTGGGTGGACATGTATCCTATCGGAATGAGTTTTATTTGTTGCTGCTATGGGGCATTTCCAGGTTCTAGTGTGTCCATTTCTGTAATCTTGATCACGTTCAAATGTGCGTTGTTTTGAGTAATATGTTTCTATTTCTAAATTTTTTAGTCTATTGCTTATCTTTTTATTCCATGTCTCATGTGTTATTTGCTGTAAATGGCTGTAGATCAGTAAGGGCTGGTTTCGACTAGTAAATGATGCGAATGCGGCTAGCTAGCCGCATCGCAGCACTTCCGCCGCTGGCCGCATCACTTTCGCATCTCCCGATGCGGAAGTGAATTGAAGAGATAGGACGTGGCTGCGGGCGGATGCTGCCGTGCGATAATCTGCAGCATGCTGCAGATTCTCGGATTGCACCGCACCACTCCACACAACATGCACGCAGTGGAAACTCTTCCATTGCCGTGCATGTGTTTCAGGATATCCGCGGTGTAGCCGCATCACACCGCTCCTACTGGAAACAGGCCCTTACGCACGTCTCTATTTCTGGTTGTAATTTTTGTATGATGTCAGTTCTTTTTGTTATTATTATTTCCATGGCCTCTAGAGATTTCTGGTCCCAGAAATCATCCTAGTCATCAGTGAATTTTATGTCTTCTAAAAAGGCTGATTTGATTGGGGCCCTTAGGCCCCGAGAAACAATCCGAGTACCCATATATTTCCTCATGAAATGTATGTCCAGTGAGTGTTTGATGTCCTTTTCAAGTAGCTCTTCCAGTTTCCGCAGCAGATTTATAATGGTTTTATCAAGATTGGTCTGTGTGTGAATGTGGCTGGAATCACGTATTGGTATACGATAATTGGTATCCAGTTGTTCTCTGGTTTTGTCTCTATTTCTATAGTATTCCATTCTTATAACTGTATTTGTCACGTCTATAAGGTGTGTTAGTTGTGTTGAATGATGTCCACAAGCTCTCCGCTCTGCACGTGCCTGAGATGGGGTTTTCAGTACCACTGCAGGTATGGGTTTGTAGTAAAGTAGATTGAACTTCCGGAGGTTCTGGAGGAGCGATCAGAGTAAAGCTGGCCATACACTGGCCCGATTTGCCGCCGGTTCGACAGCAGATTCGATCACTGGGATCGAATCTGCTGCCAATCGTTCGCGCTACATGCCGAATTTCGATCCATTTCGTCTGATCCCGTCGATCGCTCCGTGCGGAAAATTACCGTCAATCGCCCACGGGTAGGTAGCGCGTCACTAGCGGCGTTTGAGTGCCCGACGACCGACGCAATAGAGAGGCAATACATTACCTGCTCCGCCGGCGCGACTGCCCCCGCTGTCACCGCTGCTTCTTCTCAGATCTGGTCTCCGGCATGCTTCAGTTCCTCCTGCCCGGCAGGAAGTTTAAACAGTAGAGGGCTCTCTACTGTTTAAACTTTCTCCCGGGCAGGAAGAAGTAAAGCATGCCGGACCTGGAGACCAGAGCGGAGAAGACAGCGGAGACCTGGGGACTGGAGTCGCGCCGACGGAGCAGGTAATGTATGCGTGTATGCGGGCAGGGGGAGCGGCGGCAGCACCACCACCACCACAGCAGATTGTGAACGGTTTCAGGCTGAAATGGGTTCGCAATCTGTTTGCAGTAAAGGTAGCCATACGATCCCTCTCTCGATCAGAGAGGGATCTATCTGTTGGTCGAATCTGATGGCAAATCGACCAGTGTATGGCTACCTTTATGCTGTGTATAGTTGGTGCAGCTCTCAATTTCCATGCAGGACGGCTAGGATATATGGAGGCAAAGTGGAGGCAAAGTGGGAGAAAGTGCACTCAGTGTGTGAATTATGAAAAGTGGCCAGACGACCGTAGAATGATCTCACCTCAGTGTAGTGCTGGTTAGCCCATATGGGTGTCCCAGCTCGCAGGCTTTGTCCCTTTGAGCCAGGGACCAAGCTCGTGGCAACAGGGATTCCTTTCGTTTCTCTCCTCTCGCAGCTGTGGATAGCACCACTCGCCTTGCAGTCACCAGCGTTCTGCACTATGCAGGTGCTCAGTGACCATGGCGGGCGCCAATTGTATGAGTATATTCCCTTTTGTAGAGGGATCGGTGTGCAAGCTGTCTTCCACCTTCCAGCACAAACGTTACCTGCACTCTACGGGCGCTTGTTAGCTGGTAGTGTATAATGGAGTTGGCAGGGGTGAGGTGCAAGTCTGTGCAAACAACAATACACGGGGAAGCCGTGTAATGTAAAGATCTGTTTATTGTAACGCATTTCGAAAGGGAAAAAGCCGTCCCTTCTTCTTCAGACAAATGTTTGAACATACAGTGAGACATTTCTTAAATACATAGTCTATTGGCTTAACGATGGGGGTCACATGCTAGGTGATTTAACCAATAGGTTGTTGCATCATTTAAAATGTTTTCATAATTCACACACTGAGGTCACTTTCTCCCACTTTGTCTCCATATATCCTAGCCATCCTGCATGGAAATTGAGAGCTGCACCAACTATACACAGCACAACTCTGTTCGCTCCTCCGGAACCTCCGGAAATTCAATCAACTTTGCGTAGAAAAAGTTACACCACATTTCACAGAACTCTTTTTTGTTGCGGCTTATCGTAGGTTGAATCTCAAGACAAAAACCTTTGGGGATCTTCTTGGTTCTGTAGTACTCAGACAGAGTGTGACCGTGTAGTTCAATGTCCACTTTGCGCTTTTTAAGGCATTGTAGCTCACTAAGTACATCTGCGTGCCTGAGTCAGCTCCAAAGCCAATGCGTCGGTCTCCAATGAATAGTGTATTATGAATTTCCTCAGGTGGGTAGCTGAATGTTGGTTCTTCTCCATTATTATCATCCATTTAACCATTTAAAGTGTTAACAACAAAATCTCTTCCACATGAACTGTAGAGAGAGATGAAAGCATATGCTGCAGTTGTTGGTAGTTGTCCAAGCGTAGATTGGGCCATGGTTGAGAACATCAGTCAGAGCCTCCACGGGGGTGTTCGTCTCTGGTACTTTAACGTCAGTGAAGAGTAAGGTTAGGAATGGCATACCTTACCATAAGTATCAGGGTGCTGAAACAGGGATGCAAAGCAACATCCAATGTTAATCCAAACAGTCCAAAGGATTGGTTTGCACACCAGCTTCTCAATGAGCAAAAGTGTCATTTTGAGGCCATCAATGACTATACCGATGCTGCTCGTTGTTATGCAAAGTGCATGATAAGTAGCCGTTTCCACGGTGACGCGTTCTTTTGAATGCATCACCACTGTTACTTGCTTATGTCCAGCCGCCTTTAGCTGCATGCGTGGTATAGTCATTGGTGGCTATTGGACCTTTGTAGGTCTCTAGTCCATGCCCCTTGCTGCCCAGACCAGCTTCTGGATCTTACAGTGACGCTACTGCGTCACAGCTATGATCCAATTGGCTGGGCTGCTTGTCCGTGCGCTATACTTTCCGGAAGTACGCGTTTACATAGCAACGCCGCCGTACCTCAGCGAAATTGACACTTTCATGGCTGCGGTCAGCGGGAGCAGTCTTCCACAGTAGGAATCAACTCCCAATGAATTTAAACATATAGGTGAGTGACAGACCACCTATAATTATGGTTATTACATATTTCTAAGCAAAGTTGCTATGAGGCCCTGTAACGGTTGGGTGTAGCAACTCGGATGTCTGATTATATGGTGATTTGCAGAATCACCAATAATGCAGACGCTATACCTGATTATGTGGTGATCTGCAGAATCACCAATAATACTGGTATAGCTGTAAGGATGCTATGTGTGTGTGCTTGGTGCAACCGTAACTTTAATAGTTTGGCGAGACCTTACCAGAGGAGCTGGTAAGGTACTATCAGTACACTGACTGTATAATAGCGTACAAGCCCCAGCAAGCTGGAGATACTGATATTGAAAAGATAGAATCCCCCGAGGAGCGGGTGATTCAGACTGTACTGCAGCCTAGTGATCACCTGAGGAGCAGGTGATTAAGACGGTACTGCAGCCTAGAGGACACCTGAGTAGCAGGTGATACAAACAATACTGCAACTAGTGATCACCTGAGGAGCAGGTGATTAAGACTGTACTGCAGGCTAGTGAACACCTGAGGAGCAGGAGTTACCAACAGTACTGCAACTAGTGATCACCTGAGGAGCAGGTGATCAAGACTGTACTGCAGGCTAGTGAACACCTGAGGAGCAGGAGTTACCAACAGTACTGCAACTAATGATCACCTAAGGAGCAGGTGATTCTATACTAGAAATCCCTCACCAGAGGCTAGGCCCACTGGTGAGGACAGAGTGGTCAGACAGGCTAAGTTCGGCAACAGAGAGGTAAGTATCGGTACAGAAGCGTGAGGCTAAAGGATAACGGGTAAACAGGCAAAGGTTCAGCAACAAGTCAGATAGGCAGGAGTACAGAATCAGTAAGCGAGATCAGAGTCAGAGTTTAGCCAAAGTCATACACAGGAAATCAGTAACAATAATACAATCAAATGAGCTAACTATAGATAGATGTATATCGCAAGCAATTATTGCATATACATCTATCATCAATAGGAACCTCACTAGGTCTGAGCGCTAACACACAATGTATTCACGACAGCAGACAGTCTCTGAATGAAGCCCGGAGGCTTAAGAAGCAGAGGAGACCTCACTGGCACGCCCCCTGGAGTCAGCCAATCCTGGGCGCCGTGAGACTCCTCTGACGTCAGCCGACCAGCAGGTCAGCTGACGAGCCTCCTCCTAGAATAAAGGTCCCGTCTGTGCGTGCGCCCGCGCGAGACGGTGACCCCTTGAGACCACGAACGTTCCGTCCTCGGCGTCCTAGACGCCGGGAGGACAGGCAGAGGCAAGGAGGCAGCTGCGGCGGTGCTGTTTGCCGCAGCTGCCCCGTTGTTCATTACAGACCCATTCTTGGGCAGTACACATTATATACATATGTTATGTTGATGTATGTGGAACATGTAATTTTGGTTTTGATTGCCCTTTCTGGCCTATGTTTTAAAATTACAGTATGATTAGGGGGCCGTTTTCCTTGCTCCATGGGTGGATCGTATTGTTACACAGTGTATTTAATATGGTGTGCACCTTATATTGAGATCTTGGTTGGCACTTATCTGAGGAAGGGGCCCCATGTGGCCCCGAAACAATTGTCATGCATAGTGTTTGACACATCATGGAATAATAAACTACACTTTTGCTCACTGAGAAGCTGGTGTGCGAACCAACCCTTTGGACTATTTGGATTAGCATTGGATGTTGCTTTGCATCCCTGGTTCAGCACCTTGATACTTACGGCAAGGACAAAATCTCTTCCACATGTCGGTAGTTGTCCAAGCGTAGATTGTATAATGGTTAAGAACAAAAGCCAGAGCCTCCACGAGGATGCTCGTCTCCAGTGCTTTAACGTCAGTGAAGAGTAAGGTTAGGAGCTAACCTTACTTTTTACTGATGTTAAAGCACCGGAGACGAGCATCCTTGTGGAGGCTCTGGCTGAGGTTCTCAACCATTGCTCAACGATTGGACAACTACCGACATCTGCAGCATCTGCTTTCATCTCTCTCTACAGTACATGTGGAAGAGATTTTGTACTTAACTGACACTTTAAACTGTCAAATGGATGATTATAATGGAGAAGAACCTACATTCGGCTATACACCAGAGGAAGTACATAATATACTATTCCTTGGAGACCGACGCATTGGCTTTGGAGCTGACTCAGCCACAGATCTACTTAGTGAGCTAAAACATCTTAAAAAGCGCAAAATGGACCTTGTCACACTCTGTCTCAATACTACAGAACCAACAAGATCCCCAAAGGTTTTCGTCTTGGGATTCAACCCACGATTAGCCACAACAGATGAGAGTTCTGTGAAAGGTGGTGTGCCTTGTCTACGCAACACTCATTAAATTACATGCTGATGGTCATAGAAGAAGTAAGAGTACTGCTTTTGCAAGTTGAATAGGAATTGGTACCAATTCACAGTGGCATCAAGGAATTAATTAACACAAATAAGGAAAATAGCCGACCAAGTATCGACCACTGAAACAGAAATTGAAACATACAGAAGCCAAATCCAACAAAGGAAAAGAGAAAAATACAGACAGATCTGCCAAGATCACCAAGAAGCTCAGATATGCCCTTGGGTTGTTGGAGCAAGACAAAGAAGGGGTCCACCAAAAAGGTAGCCAAAAACTAAAGGAGGTGGTAAACCAAAACTCAAACTCAAACCAAGATCAGGACATAATCCAGACTCTGACGTTCTCACAGAGAATCCTTCGTCCTATAGCGATGTCTAGGGTGCCTCGGGTTTTCAGGGCAGTCGAGGCAGCGAAGACTGAAGAGGAGGAGCAGATCCAAAAGGAAAAACTCCTCACCAACCGTAACCCCAACCACAGTGACCGAATACACGCAGCCTGCACCAACATTCCTAATTGTGAATTTAAGTGAGTATACCCTGAACAAACATGAAATGGTTGTGCTATCTAAAGGTTTATCGTTTTGCCCAACATCCAAATTTGACACTTTTCGGTTTGAAGTGGATGTTTTCAAATTTAAAAGATTGCTCAAACGTAAAAAAAATTTTTTTTTCATAATAAGCCCAATTCTGAGACACTTCCAGTAGCTACAACCTTTAAACTAAAGAGCAGATTTATTCTGCCGGGAACGTTTCCTAGTATTGAAAGCTTTATTAAGACTGTACGTTTCGATGTACTCAAGGGAACTAAAAATAAGACTTATACAAAAAAATCTTACCCGCAATGAGAGGTCTGCTTTGAAATCACTTAAAGAAAACAAAGAAATCATAGTGAAGCCAGCCGACAAAGTGCTAATTTATCATGAATACAGTAGAGGCATCAAGGAGATGTTGAATGACCAGAGCAGCCACTGTGTAATACATGGAGATGCCACCCCTTCAATCCTTAGGAAAGTAAAGAAACTACTGACAATTGGGCAATCCAATAATTGGATTACTGGGAAAGAAATGGAGTTTTTTTCTACCAGAACATGCACAAAAACATGTTATTTACAGCCTCTTGAAGATACAAAAAGGATTAAACCCACTAAAACATTGACCAATTATCTCAGGCTCTAACTCGGTGATCCCAACGCATTGCTCAATTCATTGACTTCCATCTTCAACACATAGTGCAATCCTTGCCAGCATACCTTAACCTTTTCGGGACCACGTGCATTAGATTCTACGCCGCACTTGTGGCTGTTCTAGCCTGATGCGGCGTAGAATCTACGCCGGCCCGCAATTTCCGCTCCCGACGTGATCGTGCGCACCCGGAGGGGGAGATTAAGCTGTCATATGACAGCCGACATCTCCCCCGAGTGATCAGCAGCCATCGCGTATGGCTGCTGATCACATGATCACTACGATCGTAGTGATCAGTTTGACAGCTGCGGCGGCAGGGGGGAAAGAAGAGCATCCACTCACCTCCCTGCCATTCCAGCGACGATCGGCGCCCCCCTCCGCTCTGGCCGGCATCTCCGCTCCATCTGACGTCAGCGTCGGGTCCCGGCTTGATGACGTCATCAAGCCGCGACCCGGAACTGATCGTCAGACAGAGCGGAGATGCCGGCGTGAGAAGAGGGTCCCGTACGGCTCATCGCTGGAGCCTGGAAGGTAAGTGAAGGCTGCTGGCAGAAGGGGGGGCCCAGGCCTCCAAGGGGGGACACACTTCTAGGCAGCCGCAGACGGGATCCGGCCGCCTGACCCCCCCAAACGCGCGCACCCCCTTCCCGCGCAAAATGCCTGGTCCTTAAGGGGGGGTAGGTGGCCGGTCCCGAAAAGGTTAAGGATACACAACATTTTCTCACCAAACTCAATGGGATTACAATTAACATGGATGACATCACTCTCTGTACCATGGATATAGGATCCCTTTACACATCTATACTGAATAAATAAGGCTTGGATGCAGTAAGAATCTTTTTATTACAGCAGCTGAATGTTCTTTTACCATTTGAATTCATTTTGGCAGGCCTTGAACTCATACTCACATGCATCTGCTTTAGATTTGAGAATACATGGTTTAGACAGTGCAAGGGGATGGTGATGGGCAGTTTGTCCACCCCAGCCTATGCTAATCTGTTTGTTGGGTACCTCAAAGAAACATTGGTGTTTTTGTTGCCACTGTACCTTGCCCATGTGGTCATGTGGGTGGGGTACATTGATATTTTTTTTTAAAACGAGAGTTTTTATTCAAGTTTTTCATATAAAAAACATGACATGCAAAGATGGATGAGGAGGCATACCTTCCAGAGTCTAGTTGGATGTTCCAAGGCCATCCGGTAACCACCCGTATACAAATGTAGCAGAAGATTGAGCCGGGACCATCCGTATTTAAATATGCTCTTTTATTGAATAAGCTTCATAAGTAGGCTGTCACACATAGTGCAACGTTTTGAGATGTGTCTCTTTCTCAAGCATGTGACAGACTAAGATTACATGTGCATAACAAGGTATTTATACATCCCCATCACATAATCAACCAATCATAGGTAAGTGGAACACCAACAAATCACAGGTCCTCTATATCAATGTGGACCTGATGGGGAACTGAATTTGGTTTGAATGGACCAATGAAATCGTAAGCACTCACCTAAGGCTGCCCCCCCCCCCCCGCCACCACCAGCACTGAGAACCATCTCGGAAGGACCTGCAGCCATCTGTGGCCTGGCTACGCCCACGGGGGCGGGCCCAGTCACCGCATTGGAGCGAGGGAGCCACCGACATCACGTGACCCACCACAGATCCGTTGAGTCACTAGCAGGGGGCGTGCACTGAAAAGGTAGCATGCAACGCTAGATGGTAATGCGTGCATTGCGTACCTCAACACGTATACGTCACTCTGCTGGCATCGGCACTCCCCCGCTACCATGGCGACAGGACCCAGAACAGCCAATGCCATGGAAACGGGGATGCAGCCCCTGACAAACCAAAGCTGTATAAAGAAATAAGCAGGCAGCAAAAAGGAAAATAGGGCATTACATTGTTAGCCATAGAGTTAGCCATAGGGGTCACTTAGATAGTCAGATAAATAGATTGTTGCGTACAGAAAAAATGTCACAGCAGCAGCACCAGGTTATATTCTCTATTTAGGCCTCTAGGATGTAGACAGTCAAGTGTCCTAATCCAATAGGCCTCCCTGTATAAAAGTTTTTTGAGTCTACTGCCACCCCTTTTAATAGGGGGATCCCTTCAATGATCTGGCACCGCAGCTGGTTAACGCCATGTCCGCACGCAACAAAATGAGCTGGGACCGCCTGTTCATTTAATTTGTTGTGGATCGCTGATTTGTGAGATGATAATCTCACCTTAAATTTAGAGGTGGTCTGTCCTACATAGATGAGTCCACAGGGACGTTGTGTGACAGCCTACTTTTGAAGCTTATTCAATAAAAGAGCATATTTAAATATGGATGGTGCCAGCTCAATCTTCTGCTATATAAAAAACATAACAAGACATAACAGTAATAAAATAAAATAAAGAAAAGAAAAGCAGAAAAAAGCACCATCATCCATCCGGTTGGCGACCCTTGAAGGTTATAGAAGACAGAGGTTGATGTAGATACCATTGAGCATTACAAAATACTGACAGATAAATATTACATTTGTAACATATCTGAAGACTAATACATATTAACTATCTATATATCATTCAATGACTTCAGTTTTATTTAGTGGTAACCTTGAACTGATATGCTATTGTGTCATATATGTCAAGATTGGGAATCGTGGAGTCTGAAGCATCCACCTATTTACTCCAAATTTTGTCAAATTTTGTGAATTTATTTCTTACTTGCTATGTTAATTTAAATAATGGCAAAGCCAAGTTAATCAATCGCTTCCATTCTGTTATTGATGGAGGAGTGGGCCGTTTCCATCATAGTACAATAGTTTTCCTAGCATAGAACAATAATATTCTAATCAGGGTTAAATGATTTTTGGAGCATGCCAGTTCCTCCACCATTCCCAGCATACATAGCTTAAAATCTAAAACAACTGGTAAGGATAGTTTGTCTCTGATAAAGTGTATCACTGATTTCCAGAGCTTGTTTACCACTGGGCAGTACCAAACACAATGTATGAAATCTGCATTAAGGGCCTTACACTTAAAGCATTTCCCGTCATGTGTTGAGCTCATTTTGACTAATTGGGGTACATTGATGATGTGTTCATGATGTGGAAGGGAGATAGAAGTGAACTCTTAGATTTCATTGAATATTTGAATTCACTGTTTGATGGCATTATTTTCAACCCGGAGATTTTTGATAGTACCGTGCCTTTCTTGGATGTCATGGTGGTAAAAACTGAATGTAGGTTGAACACTACTTTGTATACGAAGCTGACTGATCTGAACACTTTTTGCTGTACAGTAGTGCTCACCCTAGCCATCTCATGAATGGACTGCCTGTTTCACAATTTCTCAGGGTGTAAAGAATTTGCTCAGATACACAAGACGCAGAAAATGAAGAAAATAAGATGAAGGTTAGATTTACAGAGAGAAGACACCCTGAACACATTTTGCAAGGAGCAATCACTAAGGCATATGCCATTTTCAATGGCACAGTGGTCAAACAGACTAAAAACAACATCCCATTTGTACAGGAATGTCCACCAATGTTAAACAATCTGTGGAAAAGAACATGTCCATTCTACAATCTGATAAAAGCCTGAATCCTGTTCTTAGGGAAAGACCTTAGTTCTCCTACAGATCTAGTAGGAGTTTAAGGGATATATTGGTACAGGCTCATCCATGTGAAAAGTACAACAAACAGCCATTTGTTTTTTTCTGAGAAAAAAGGTTGCTACAGATGTTTCAACTGTAATGTATGCAATTCTCTTATTACAGGTACTTTCTTTGTACATCCCAGTACTGGTAAGAAATTTGTATATGAACGAACATTACAATTGCAACACCGAGTATTGTGTCTATTTACTGAAATGCCCTTGCAGCTTTGGATATGTTGGAAAAACAAGCAGAGGCCTTTAAGGTCAGATTTCAGCATCACAGGAGTGACATTTGGGTTGCAATAGCAGCAATATTGGAAGGTAAATCTCTTGACTCTACTAAACCAGTTACAGTACATTTTGTACAAATAGGTCACACAGTCAGTGAACTTAGAGATTTGGTCATTGACCATGTTATAAAGCCTAGAAAAGGAGGTGTAATGATCAGTGATGTTTCTGATGATCAGAACGAGCTCTATCAGCACAATAGTCAGTATTTTATTCAAAGTGTGATCACACGTGATTGGGTGCACAGTAGTATACAGGAGTACTCCAAAGTAATAGCCCTTAGTGGCAGGGGCTATCACTAAAATAGAGAGTGGTCATGCAAGCAAAGTCGGTAACAGGTCGGTCAGGCAGCGGTACAGAATCGTCAAAATCGGAGTGAGTATACAGGCCGAGGTCGGCAACAGATCAGAATGGCAAAGGTACAGAATCAGGAGGCTAAATCAGAGTGAGAGTTCAGGCTAAAGTCGGCAACAGATCAGATTGGCAAAGGTACAGAATCAGAAGGCAGAGAATAGTCAGAGGTACAGGCAAAGATCATACACAATAATAATAATAATACAGTAATAATAATATTCCTAAGCTAAGTGTGAATCCCCGGGGTCCTGCCGGTTCAAGCACACACGGATCTGATTAAGGTCTGAGAGCTTTCACTGCAAAGTTTCAGCAACAACAGACAATGAGGTACTGACAGCACCAAGCTTAAATACAGCCAGCAATCCAAATGACCCACCGTAGGCGAGTCGACCAATCAGCACTGAGGAACGGTGAGCCGTGGTCAGCTGACCTGCAAATCAGCTGACTCGCCTCCTCAGCGCATAGAGTTCACGCCACCTGGTGCGTGTGCTAACCTGCGCTGGTGTAATGGAGAGAAGCCCGGCCTGCCGGAAGGAGCGAGAGGAGCTCGCGGGGACGCGGCAATGGCCATGGTGACATCAGACGCGGAAGCGGCGGCTGCGCCGCTTCACACAGCAGAGGTAACTAAACAATTTCTGACATTACACCCCCCCCCCCTGAGGCGTGGTCTCCGGACACGCCCCTGAAACACTTTCAGGATGAGATGAATGAAATTGTTGTTTTAATTCCTCAGCATGAAGATGACGAGCTGGGACCCATGACCTATCCTCAGGACCATACCCCTTCCAGTGAACCAGATACTGTTTTGAATTCCGCACCTTGCGAGAATCCAGGATCTCCTCAACTTCATATTCCGGCTCTCCATCAATCATCACAGGGGCAGGGGGGGGCGGGGGCGGGAAGGAGAGGAGTCCGCATAAACAGCAGGCTTCAGCAAAGAGACGTGAAAGGATTTCACACCCTCATAGTGGTTGGCAGAGCAACTCTATATGCCACTTCATTCATCTTTTCAGTAATGGGATATGGACCAATATACTTAGGTCCCAACTTAGCAGAGGGTTGTCTCAGAGCAATATGACGGGTGGAGACCCATACCATATCTCCTGGATCAAAATTCCACTCAGGAGAACGCTTCTTGTCAGCGTGTTTCTTTTGTACCTCAAAAGCCTTTTCTATATTGACTTTTACCAACGCCCAGATTCTTTTCAAAGAGTCCTGCCACCCCTCTAATGTAGGGAAAGAACATACATATATCCAGGCACATCGCCTCTAGTTAGGACATTAAATAAATTATTAGGGAAAGGGAGGTGCTGAAGGGGGTGTGGCTAGAAACAGCAAAAATCAATTAACCCTTCGCACACTCACATGCAAATGTTCAAACAAATGCATTCACAGATTTACTCATCCAGGCACAACTGTTATCCCTACAGCTAAATTAAAAGCCAGGGTTTTAGTTCACAGAAGAATGCATTCTTATGCTTAGTCACCTATACTGCGTAGAAGTACCCAGGTAAACATAGGTGTCCTAACTCTGGCCCTGTAACATGCATAGTGCAGACATGCAAACACATTCATTGCATTAAACCTATCAATGGATTAGGAGCACACATCCTAACTTCCTCTCCTGGGAAAGACAATGCATCTTACCAATCGCACAAGGGAGCTAATGTTATGTGTCCATGTTCAATCTGTCCATGTGCACCATGCGCATACACCAGCATAAGCTGTCTGCATGCTGACAAACATACAGGGGAAGGGGACCAATGGGCTGCTGGCATCCTTCCCATCCTAACAACAAACCAGTAGGCGGAAGTGACGCCGGCACTGGCCGGACCCGTAACCATGACTACACCGAGCGCTGCACGCATGCGTCGGGCAGAAATGGGCTGCTCCGTCATCTATACTCGGAGCCTTTGCCCTTTTGGAGGCACAGGACGGTGGTTTATGGGGCGATCGCGTTGGAGGCATGCACCTCCAGCCACAGTGCCCGCATTCACTTAAGGTATATATACCCCAGAGTCATTTAGCTACCCTGTTAGGGCATATTGAATTGTTGATTGGCAGATCGCCTTGGGACACGCCCCAGATAATGGGCGTTGTCCATTTCCTTTTCCACCAGCTATTTAAACAGAGGCCTGACATGGCTCGTATAGCTTTGATTTAAGCTTTGAGGGATAGTGATGGGGGGTTCTGTGTAGACATTTTAATCACTGTTATGTATATATTGTACAGCACCTTCTGAGGAAGCCCTGTAAATGGGCGAAATATGTTCATATTAAGGTTTTATATGTACAGCACTTGTCACCTTTGTTAACGCAGCTTTCCACCCATCCTGTCCCTGGATTGGGGTACAGTGGTGTGAGGCAGCACTCTGGGCTCTACCCTATCTGTTACCAATGGATTAGAGGTAGCCTGTTCATGGCCCTTCTCCTCACCCATTGACCTGGTACACTGTTGCATTGCCTGCGGGATAGCTACACCCCACGTCGACACATCGAGTGGGGGGGATCAGCAAAGACCCCCGCAGCCAGTTGCACACACTTTTTTCATTAGGCTACCCGTATCAGGGGAGTGTACCATTGATGTTCTTCCTAACACAGGAGGTATATCACTTGACCAATTGGTCTACCTATGAAAGTGCACCTCACTTTGTTCTTTACCTAAAGGGCTTGTCTTCTTTTAGACATTGTTTATATATAATAATTACAAGCAAGAAGTTTTAAACCAGGATGATACCATTTATTGGCTAACTAAAAATGAATAAAAAGTTTAGTTAGCCAATAAATGGTATCATCCTGGTTTAAAACTTCTTGCTTTTACTGATGGCTAACACGGTACAATACCCTACTGCTACTACTATAATAATTAGCAAATCCTAAAAACCTTTGGAGTGCCTTCAACCCAACGGGTTGCGGCCACGCCAACATGGCTGAAACTTTCTTGGGGTCCATAGACAGACCATTCGTGGATATGATGTACCCCAAGAATGATATTTCTGAAACCTCAAACAGGCACTTTTCTAGCTTGGCATACAGACATTGGCCTCAATTCACTAAACTTATCTCCTGTCTTTAATAACTCTTCTAGAGTTGTTACCATGGTGATAAGGCATGTAGTATTCAGGAAACATTTTACCTCAGGCAAGCCTAAAGTTAACTCTTCTGTCTTTAAATTAACTCTCCAATCCTTAAAATAACTCCAGAGTTAAAGACAGGCTGTTAATTAGCTGCATGTGAAAATAACTACAGAGGAGGTAAATTAACTACAGAGGAGGTAAATTAACTACAGAGGAGGTAAATTAACTACAGGAGAGGTAACTTAAGGAATGAAGAGGTAAGATAACTCTCTCACGTGTGGAGGTAAGTTTTCTCTTGCCTTATCATCTCTAGCGTGATCTTAGTGAATTGAGGCCATTCTGTCTAAGTTTAGTTAACACAAACTTAACATGCTCTCTGTGTTCTTTGAGGTTTTTAGAGAAAATCAAAATGTCATCCAAGTTCTGGATGGTGATTTTGTTCAAAGCTCTATAATCAATGCATGGACGGAGTCCACCATTTTTCTTTTGAACAAAAAAGAATCCTGCCCCTGCTGGTGATTTAGAGGGACAAATGAAACCTTTCTCAAGGTTTTCCTTGATATAATCTTTCATGGCCACCTGTTCTGGACCTGAGAGGTTGTACAAATGACCCCTGGGAGGCATGGTACCGGGCCTTAAGTCTATGGGACAATCTAATTCCCTGTGAGGGGGGAGTTTGTCAGCAGAACGAGGACAAAACACTGAAAAAGCGACATACTGCGGGGGAATACCCTCAACCTGAATTTCAGCAGAACACACGGCAATCTTCTCCAGACATTGTTTTTGACAGGCTGGGGACCAAGCCAGTAATTGCCCAGTGTTCCAATCTATCTGAGGAGACTCAGGAGAGTGTTTACTTAACCAGGGAAGACCCAAGACTATGGTAGAAGAGGACATGTTAAGAACATAGAATTGTATTTCCTCCTTATGCAGAACCCCCACATGACAAATGAGGAGAGGAGTCTGTGATAGAGGTTGCTTGTTCTGTAGGGGAGAGTCATCGATAGCAGTTACATAAGTCTGCCTTTCCATGGAAAGGATGGGAATATTCCACTTGGAGGCTAGATCTGAATCAATAAAGTTAGCTGCAGAGCCTGAGTTGATAAAGGCCTGAGTACTGTAGACCTGATTCTCCCACGTAATAGAACAAGGTAATAACATTTTGGCATTCTTTGGAGGTAAAACAGGTTCGCCTAGGGTAGTACCTCCTACTACACCTAGGCGGAGAAGTTTTCTGACTTCTTACTGCATTTTTTAATAAGATGACCTTTCTCCCCACAGTGCAAACAAAGGCCCTCTTTCCTTCTCCTGGATTTTTCAGACTCTGACAATTTGGAATGGCCGAACTGCATAGGCTCATCCGAACTAGTCGTGTCTGATGGAGTGGAAAAAACGACTTTAGAAGAAGCACATGATCTGCCCTGCTTGTGATATCGAATCCTGCGATCTATTTTAATAGCCAACGTGATAGCTTCATCTAGTGTCTTTGGGTCAGGATGACTGATTATGACATCTGACACTGATTCTGATAACCCCATGAGGAAACAATCTAATAAAGCGAAATGTTCCCACCTGGAAGAGACTGCCCACTTTCTAAACTCAGAAGCATAATCTTCCACAGTACCATGACCCTGGCGGAGTCTTTTCAGCTTTCTCTCTGCTGTGGCGGCAATGTCGGGGTCGTCATAAATGACTGCCATGGCCTTAAAAATGCCTGGACGGACAACAAGGCCTCGTGACCGTCAGGCAGATTATAAGCCCAGGTTTGAGAATCCTCGTGTAAAAGAGTTTTATTAAAGTTACCCTCTGTAATTCAGTGCCTGTCGATAGGGGTCTAATTTCAAAATAAGATATACACCTGTTTCTGAAATCTGATTCAAGACCTGAACATTTTTCTGGGAGCGCCATCTTAGGTTCAAATACACAAGAGGGAGGCAATGAAGATGCAGATCCCTGTGAGTTGCGTATAGCATCAGACAGGAGATTTAACTGAGCCTGCTGTGATTAGACAGTATTAGTTAACTGCTCGACAGCTACAGTTAAAGCCTGAACCTGCGTCCTTAAGATCTCCATAATGATATTGGTCTGTTGTTATGTAATGATCAGTGATGTTTCTGATGATCAGAACGAGCTCTATCAGCACAATAGTCAGTATTTTATTCAAAGTGTGATCATACGTGATTGGGTGCACAGTAGTGTACAGGAGTACTCCAAAGTAATAGCCCTTAGTGGCAGGGGCTATCACTAAAATAGAGAGTGGTCGTGCAAGCAAAGTCGGTAACAGGTCGGTCAGGCAGTGGTACAGAATCGTCAGGCAAAATCGGAGTGAGTATACAGGCCGAGGTCGGCAACAGATCAGAATGGCAAAGGTACAGTGTATCTGATATCTGATTCGATATTTGTATCTGATTCGATAATATCAAATGGATGGTCGATTGGCTATCAAGTCAACAGATGTATGGCCACTTTAATTCCCCAAAGCTCATTCCCCCCCCCCACACACACACACTTATGTCCTCCCCTTCGCCACCATCTCTACTAATCCCTCAAATATGCCCCTCTTCCACTTCGGATATCCCCTCCCCCATTACCAGACACATCCTTACTGACCTTCCTGCTGGCACCATGATCGCTGCCTCGTTAATGCTAATTTCCAAAGTTTCGGTATCCCTCCTTCCATCACTGTTTTCACTCCCCCCCAAAATCCATGCCTTGCTTACCTGCTTTTTATTGGTGGTCAGTGGCAGTGAATCACTGCCTGCCCACGACCCACTTCACTATAGTATGAAACCCTATAGGCCACATCCATACTCAGTACTGACAGGTGAAAAAGCCATTATGAGTCGATCATAGTGAAAGAATCTGTCCATAACAATTGATGCATGTATGGCCAGTTTTAGATTATGGTTTTTAATAACAAGATTGGAGAGAGGAGAGAGAAAGAAAAGCAGGTGGTTTTGGTGCACGGCGCTCAGCACCGGTTACCCAAACTAGGAGCCCCATAGCAGCAATAATATGCTGCGCAGGGCGTGTAAGGGAAATTCGGGGCTCCGGTGATAGCCGTACCCCAAATTACACCTCCCTCAGATTTGCAACAACTCGGAGGGGGAATAGTATTTAACACCGCCAGGGAGTTTAGTGGCAGCAGGAAGAGCCATCATTCAGCGCTCCTGGCGCCCAACTTACCCGCAGCATACAAATACTAGGGGCTCAGACACACTATAAGCACTTTTATGAGCACTTTTTAGCCATCAGAACTTTCTGAGAGCTTTTTAAAAAAGGCTTCCATTGACTTACATTAAAATCATGGTAAAATCATGATCGCGGTAAAATCGCTCAGAAAAGCGCTTATAGCGTGTCTGAGACCTTATGCAGAGAAGGGGAGAAACGGTGAGGAGAGAAAAGCTGAAAGAGAAGGAAGAAGATAGTTAAGTGACAAGACAATATGTTCTGTACAGCGCTGCGGAAGATGGTGGCGCTATATAAATACTAAATTATAATAATATCAATAATTTGTCTCACCAGGATTGCACTTTTATTTAGCTTTCCTGTACAAGAAGAAGACACAGCCAGCCAGCACTAGGGGAAGAGGGAAACAAAGGTGAATGAGGGAGGGCCGGTGCCAACCAAGAGTGCTTCTGAGCGATTTTCAAATCGACAGTGATTTGAAAAGCGCTTGGCTAATGTTACCCTATGACGGTGTTCTCACAGCAGCATTGTGATTTTTTTTAAAATCGCAAACACACTGCATGTAGCATTTTTCAGAGCGATTCATTCAAAAATCGCTGATTTCCCTCTTTCCAGTGAACCCCAGTAATCCCTGTTTTCTACCCCCCTGCACCGTCACTCTCTCTCCTGTGAACCCCAGTAATCCCCTGCTCACTTCCCCCTGCAGACCTCAGTAATTGCCTGTTCTCTCCCCCCTGCACCCTCATTCTCTCCATTACAGATACTCTTCTCCCTGCAGACCCCCAGAAAACCATGTTCTTCCCCCCCTCCCTGCAGACACTAGCAACCCCCCCCCCCCCCCCGCACCTTCATTCTCTCCCCTGCAGACTCTAGAAACTCTGTTTTCTGCCCTCTGAACCCTCATTCTCTCCCTTGCAGACTCCAGTAACCCTGTTCTCTTTCCTCTTCACCCTCACTCTTTCCCCTGCAGACCCCAGTAATTCCTTCCCCCTCCCCTTGCACCCTCATTCTCTCCCATGAGGACCCCAGAAACTTACCTGTTCACTAAAGCCCTGCACCCTTAATGACTCTCAGTCTCTCCCTTCCAGAACCAAGTGACCCCCTATTCAGGCAGGAAGGGGGGCCCAGACTTCTTTCTTCCTACCAGAGCCCTTGTTACAAAGGCCACTAAATACTGCTATCTTAGGAGGCGCACAGATACCACCAATTGCTGCTATCTCGGGCCCAAGAGCCGACTGGAACATGGGAGAAAAATTAGCCTAGGAGGGCTGTGTGTCGAGGGGCCCCCAGGTAAATTTTGCCCCAGGGGCCCCAGTGTGGCTAGAACCAGCCCTGCTTATAAGGACTTTGTTGTAACAATGAACACTGAATTGCCCTAACAACAAGGAGGACTATTGCTATGTGTTAGCAGCCCTAACATGGAAGGCCTACTGTGGCTACTTTCAGTCGTAACAAGGACTTTTGGGGTCACTAGCTGGTGAACTGCTAGGAGCAGAACACCGACAACACAGCTATACAGTACAATATAGCACAAAACCATCTGTTTATCTCTCCCTGAATCTGCAGCAGCAGCAGCACCTCTCCCTACACTGACTAAGGCAAACTGTGAAATGGCTGCCGGGATCAATGCTTTTATAGGGGGGAGGAGGCCCAGGGGATGGAAATGTCTGATTGGCTGTCTGGTCCCTATGTCTGTTTAGCTGTCCGGTTCCACCTGACTTTAGTGTGAAGGACAAAAAAATGACACCATGGGAAAGTATATTATGAATGGCCTGTATAGTTCCCATTTAACATGAGTTGCAAGCCACTGCCATTCACGGGTAACCGTTCGCCAGTGAACGTGTTTATCCATTACTAATGGTTACCTCTTCTCCTGGTCAGGAGATGTATTCACATCAATGGGAACTATATGCTTAAGCATGCATTGTGTGACCCTGGCATGCATTGCAGCGGGGACGCACTATATAATTTTCAACCTGCGATTCTGCGACACTGGATGAGAGAAGATAGAGGCCTCCATGTAGGTGGGGATGCAAAGCAGCAGCCCCCTGTAAGTAATTGGATGCTTGCTGAACCCCCAAAAGCCCACACTGTTTATGAACCTCCCTTGATGAGTTTTCAAAAATGACTGCCCAGTTCACTTCAAGATTGGATTTGAAACAGCAGCTGTCACAATCTGATGCAACACCTGCTTCTGCCTATTTCCTGACAAATATCCTGACACACATTTTGCATTATGTTTTGCTTTCCCAGAGACCAGACTAAATTAGACAAACTGTCCAACTAGCTCATTTTCATAGAAAACAACTCAATTTTTTTTATCATTTTTTGCTGTACTAGAAAATAAAAAGGGACCTAAGACAATTTCTGGTTAGTGTTAGGGCTAGTACTTTGTGTACCTATGTTTATCTCATCATGTCACATGATACAATTTAATGAAATGTGTTTCTTTACATTATATCAAAAAGTTGTGAAGTTTGCCTGATACATTTTTCTTTCGTGTTTTATATTTACTAGACAAATGTGTGAGCTCAAGGAAACACCTTCATTAAATATGTACTTGGCAATGGAATTTTACTGCCATACCCTTAGAGCTTGGAGCACTGGATCAACAGGTCTTTCTAGTTAATGAACGTCACACGAACGTGATTATTTTTAGATGTGCCATCAGTAAACAGGAACATATTGCAATCTGCCAGTCTCTGTTTTCTTTTGCAGATGTTTTGAATTTTATTATTATGTATATTATATAAAAAAATGGGAACTAGGGGGCGTGGCGAGCTAGCATGACAGATGGACGCTGCTTGAGCTAGCTCTGCACTGCCACACTGCATCGGCCAAGATTAAGCATACTTAGAGGCATTATACCCCACCTTACCTTACATCCCTGGCTAGACAAATAACACTGCACTCAAACCAATAGTGTGTGCTAGAGCAATGGTATAGTTGAAAAGAAATGGAAAAGCTCAAAAAGCAGCACCACACTATTTAAAGTATAGGCAATTCAAAAACATTTTATTTCAATCTATAATATCCGATATCAACAATAAAAACATTTAAAAACGAACAATCAAAATCTTCCACTGAAAATAAATGATTAGATCCATAATAACACTGTATGCGTAAGCATATGTATAAATCCCAATGGATAATGATCTGGGCTAATATGGGGTGCTCAAGATCTGAGCACACCAACAGCCAATGAACCCGGGTTCAATACCTCCTGATATGCGTGCAACATATAATATAAACAAACAATGCATAAAGTGAACTCAGTGCAATAAATATAATATAAATATCCAAAATCGCAAAACCTGTGCAAACAAATGGTTAATAATGTAAGGCTGTAAAGTGCAAAGTAGAGAGTATGACAGACAAGGTAAAGCATATAGCAGTGTATGACAGGGGGTATACTTAGCCGGTAGTAGAAAGCCCAGATAGTGGAAGATGCAGAGGGAACCCTCGGTGGACTACTCCACCGGTTTCGCGGCCGTCACGCCGCTTTATCACAGAGTGCGAGGGAGTCACCATGTCAAACCAGCGCGTTGGCGCTGTTTAAATGTCGGACTGGACGTGGTCACGTGAGAGCGCGGCTGTACGCGTCACACGTGACATCCATAGGGCAGGGAGGCTGGAACGGGAGCCCAGGAGGGTCAGAGCGGGCCACGCTGGAGCGCAAAAGAAGGAAGTAAGTATGTAAGGCAGAGATAAATGGGTGAAAGGAGCGCATAATGACGTGCATAGGGCAGGAAGGCTGGACGGAAGCCCAGGAGGGTCAGAGCGGGCCACACTGGAGCGCAACAGGAGGAAATAAGTGTGTAGGGCGGAGATAGATAGATCAAGGAAGTGCAGGGAAGAATAAGAAAACTGAGAAATAAAATGAAAAATACAACAATGTGTAAAAGTACAGAAAATAATGACATTAGATGGAACATAATATCAATGGCAATATTAAAGATGTACAATTATTAAGCAAGGGACCAATATGCAAACATATATATAATATAATGATACGTAGCAAATATCTTAGCAAGGCTACTGTGCGCTTTAAAGGGGACCATCCCAAAAAACAGGGGAAACCCACATTATACGATGCAAGACATGAAATGATGCATAAAAAACCACATATAATCAATAGATGGATAACTAAAGGAAAAGTGTCCACATATATTGGCATAAAGTCCCCATGGCAGTATCTTCATCCAGGAAAACATAGAACAGACGACGCAAAATCTGTAGCCAAAGAACCGACGTAGAAACAGTCCCTTAGAAAAGTCCAAGGTATAAATGTAATCCAAAGTCCATGAGTCCTTATATGTCCAGGCACACTTACAGGAGTCCAAAGGTAATACACATGATGTGTCATACACATACAACTCAGCTTTAAAGACAATCTGCAATATAAAGAAACATATGATGAGCATTTTATTGAATAAATCCGGAGTAATCAATCTCCTCATTCAGACCCCGGGGGGATAATGACTCCAGATTATATATCCATCTGGCCTCTTTTTGTAACAATCTAGCAACAATGTCACCCCGCCTATTGGTGGTTTTGATATGCTCAAGACCATATATCCTCAATCGACTATATGAACCTGCATGAAAATCAAGAAAATGGGCAGCAACTGATGTAAGTTTGTTACCCTCTCTGCGATCACGTTCAGCTAATCTTATTTTGGACATATGTTGTTGTATTCTCACCTTTAGGGCATTTTTGGTTTGTCCAACATATAATTTAGGGCAACTGCATTCCAGGGCATACACAACCCCCTGAGTGCGACAATTGATGTATTGGTTGAGCCTGTACCTTTTTGATTGAGAGGCATTGTTGATCTCATACTGGCCACTCATATAGGGACACACATTACAGGCTCCACAAGGGTGACTGCCATGTACACCAGCTCCAATAGTACGGCCTAGACCTGTGGAGAAATGACTCGAACAAAGTTTGTCTCTGAGTGTGGGACATCTCTTGGCTGTAATGGATGGATACACAGAAATGCAACCCCTCAAATCCGGGTCAGACTGTAATATGGGCCATGTATTCCCCAAAGCACCATGTATCTCCTTCCACCCATTATTGAATACAGTACTGAGTCTCACCAAATTATCTCTCCTACGAGGTCTCATATTGATGAGCTCCGTCCGGTTCTTGTTTTTAGCAGTGTAGAAACGTGCTTGACTACTTTCTTGGGATAACCACGATCCAGAAAACTTTGTTGTAGATCCACAGCCTGTTTATAAAAATCGGAGTCATTAGTACAAATCCGCCTTAATCTCAAAAACTGACTAGTGGGAATATTGTTCTTTAAGGCCTTGTTATGTGCACTTTTATAATGTAGTAAACTATTTACCGAGGTAGGTTTTCTATACAAATCACAAATAAGAGTACCGTCTTCCTGTATCTGAATCGATAAATCCAAAAATGCGACTCGCAAAGGCGAGACCTGCATGGTCAAAAAGATATTCATATTATTACGGTTCAAATCCATGATAAATTGATTACACAGCTCTGAGGGACCACTCCATAATATTAACAGATCATCTATATACCGATACCACCCCAGTATATAGGGGTGGTATATAGCATAATTGTCCCCAAAAACAATCTCTCTCTCCCAGAATCCAAGGAACAAGTTAGCAATTGCCGGTGCACACTTAGCACCCATGGCAACTCCGCAGGTCTGCTTATAATATTTACCATTTAACAGAAAATAGTTATGATCCAAAACAAACCTTAAAAGTTGTAGCACAAAATGTGCAGATCTGAGTGTGCATTGTCCTCCATCTCCAAAAAATATTTCACTGTAGTTAGAGCCCAATCATGTGTGATGCACTCCTTTCACCCATTTATCTCTGCCTTACATACTTACTTCCTTCTTTTGCGCTCCAGCGTGGCCCGCTCTGACCCTCCTGGGCTCCCGTTCCAGCCTCCCTGCCCTATGGACGTCACGTGTGACGCGTACAGCCGCGCTCTCACGTGACCACGTCCAGTCCGACATTTAAACAGCGCTAACGCGCTGGTTTGACATGGTGACTCCCTCGCACTCTGTGATAAAGCGGCGTGACGGCCGCGAAACCGGTGGAGTAGTCCACCGAGTGTTCCCTCTGCATCTTCCACTATCTGGGCTTTCTACTACCGGCTAAGTATACCCCCTGTCATACACTGCTATATGCTTTACCTTGTCTGTCATACTCACTACTTTGCACTTTACAGCCTTACATTATTAACCATTTGTTTGCACAGGTTTTGCGATTTTGGATATTTATATTATATTTATTGCACTGAGTTCACTTTATGCATTGTTTGTTTATATTATATGTTGCACGCATATCAGGAGGTATTGAACCCGGGTTCATTGGCTGTTGGTGTGCTCAGATCTTGAGCACCCCATATTAGCCCAGATCATTATCCATTGGGATTTATACATATGCTTACGCATACAGTGTTATTATGGATGTAATCATTTATTTTCAGTGGAAGATTTTGATTGTTCGTTTTTAAATGTTTTTATTGTTGATATCGGATATTATAGATTGAAATAAAATGTTTTTGAATTGCCTATACTTTAAATAGTGTGGTGCTGCTTTTTGAGCTTTTCCATTTCTTTTCAATTACATCCCCGGCTAGCTAAACACCTCAAGACTACAATGACCCACAAACATAAAGAAGAAATCGATGAGGAAGCACTACAGGGCCTCCCGCAGCGGACCCACGGCTCGAACAAGATGGCGGGCGCAACAGGCACAGGAGCGCGGAAATCTCGCAATTCGAAAGCAGCCACCCCAGAATCTGAGGATGAAAGCACATCACAAACATCCCAAGGGGAAATGCCTGATCGTGATGCCACACTACTCCACAAGATCAAGTCGCTGCTACAGCGCGAACTCCACAGAGAGCTCGACTCAGCTACCCACAAGTTAGCAACGCACTTCTCCCGCGAGCTTACTAAAATAGGCTCCCGTGTAGCAGAAATGGAGGAGAGGGTTGACAACGCTACTACAGTCCTCGAGGCGCACGAACAGGACATAGCTACCATGAAAGTGGATACAATCAACATGAAAGCTGACCTCTCGGAAGCCATACTCCGCCAAGAGGATGCTGAAAACAGGGCCCGCAGAGGCAACCTCCGGATCAGAGGCCTACCAGAGTCCATTGAAGATATTACTTCCATGGCCACTGCCCTCTTTCAAGAGCTGATACCCTCTATCCCCATCGACCGCCTAGAATTCGATCGAATTCACAGAGCGCTCGGTCCGAAACGCCCGGATGGTTTACCCCGCGATATCATCATTGCTTTTACTTTCTACAAAACGAAGGAGGCCATCTTGAAGGCCGCATCGGAAAAGAGGGACCTCGAATTCCAATCCCATCCGTACAAGATCTTCCCTGACGTGGCACAATCCACCCTTCTTAAGCGGAAGGCTATGAAGCCCTTCACCAATACTCTCATCTCTCAGGGTATTAAATATAAATGGGGACATCCATTTAAACTCATTTTCACCTACAACAGTCGCACTTATGGAGCTGCTACTACAGAGGACGCACAACGGCTATTTGAAAAGCTTAAACTCATTCTTCCAGTAGCGAAACTCACTCGTACCAAGCCATCAGGATCGCAAGAATCACGGCGGTCATCTCCTCCGCATTCGGAGTGGGAAAAAGTCCCAACGCGAAAGTCCCCCGCTCGTGATGTTTCACCGGCTCGCAGCGAAAGTCCCTGAGGTGAAGCTACTACATTCCCCACACAGGGCCGTAACCCAACAGCCTTAGAAGTACTACAGAAAGTTCTTCCAACAGCGTGCCTAACCGTAAGTACATTACCGTCTCTTAATGCACCTATGAATGACGCACTTTGTAAAGTGGCTCTCTCTCAGGCCACCCGCACCTAGCCTCATAGTCTGATGGGCTGAGGAACTCACCAAATAACTTAAACTTTGCTATACCCACCCTGGGCGGCATATTACAAACATCTACATGGAAGATTTCACATCGTGAAGATTGCTCTTCCCACTAGTTCGCATCACGTACTCCTCCCATACCAAACTGGTTTGATTCAGAGACGGAATGTACATGCTATGCATATCTTAATTGTGCTTCCTACACGAAGTCACCTTGCCGCATCCTTCCCTGAGAGACTACAGCGTTTGTTCTACTGTTTTGTGTATTGCCCATGGCACTAACTTGTGGAAGATTGCACACCTTGAAATACCCGACTCCACCGGTCTTCCATTATACTCCACGAATGGCCCTATAGTCTGACGGACGGCGGCCTTCTCCTCGATTCAAGTTACTCCCTATACCTGTCTAGGGCAACACTCCACAGCATTGTTCTAATTGTTATTGTTCACAGACACTCTTGCTATTTTAATAGGAATGTAAGGGGGGAGTTAGCTTATATACGCTCCCACTGCTCTTTTAAGTGTTCTACTGTCTGTAATTTCTCCATTCCCACATATGGGCTGTTGTTTTATGTTCTATTAATTATTTGCCCTCCGGCCTAACTGTTCATGAGTGGTATTAGTTGTGTTGATGACGCTACAGAGGCGGGGGAGCGATCGATCCTGGAGCCGCACCTTTGATTGCTTTGCAAAGCTTGTTTGGCCCTGTGCCAACTTGTGCTAGGCACCACTATTGATCGCTTCTATTAGAAATAGAAATGGCGCATATTCATTCTATGACAGGTCGTGACATACCCCTATCCTCCATGTTCTATCAAGAGTGGTTAGCCCACATACCCAGTAGATATAGGAGGAGCAGTACAACAACCTCAGCTCCCTAACCGACAACTAACACACCCTCTGGAGCATTGAGGCCTTCGTTAGGGCTGTTGTCTTGTTTGAGGGGGGTTTTACGCTCTTATAAACCCCATCGCTTGCTCTATGCGGTTACTTGGAGGAGGATGTGGTGCCCCACTCACAGTTAGGCACATGAGGCCGAACCAACCGCATGTTGCCGCGCGCTCGGCGCCATTTTATCCGCCCCTCATGGGAGACAACAGTTTAGTGTGCCCACTACTCTATGAATCTTTCCAGTTCATACCATAACCTCCATGGTCTAACGGACTGAGGTTTCTACTATATTCTACACAAACCGCCACACTCTCTTCGAGTGGCGAACCACACTCTGTCTCTTGTGCATAGCTCCCATCCACTCATTGCACCACGAGTGAAAGAGCCCATTGATGCGATCTACATAGCCGACACCATTACTCCATTGGTCAATATTACTAGGTCCCGTTGATTGTATAATATGCTGCAGTAACTCCTATTGATTCCCAGGGACACGGAGCTACGTGCGGCTTCAAACCTCCCATCACATCCCTATAGTTGGTCATATGAAGCAACAGTTTCACCAGAATGTATAGATGACACAACCTCATAAGTCAGAGCTAGGAGGTAAAGCTTCCCCAAGACTCCTTAAACAGAAGCCCATACACTTACCAGATATGATATATGGTATAAACGCATTATATGTTATCTATATGTTATCAAGATGTGTTAAACATTTCTCCAAACTAAGTGTTGTTGATAATGCTTGTCCCCTGGTCCTGTACTCAATGGAGAAGATCAGTCACCTGTACTCCCTACCCCCCAAGGCTACTAATGGGTAAACTCTATGTCATAATCCGGTTACAGTATTGTGCTGTCCTCCCAGCTCTATGCCTCACCCCTTTTGGAGTGTTTCAACACTCCACTGTTCACTACCCGGCCATGCAGTTGGCAGAGGCGACCCCCACTATGACTCCCATATCTGACCGCGAGTCATGTTGGGAGATTCTTCTCTGCCCATGTTCTCCCCCATACCTCGAGCCCACTCTCCCACCTCCTTCTTTCTCTCCAACATCTTTTCTTTCCTGTCCTAACCTTTGTTTCTCTAGATCCCATGGAACCTCTTGCAACATCAGTGAATATCCTTACTTAAAAAGCTAATATGACATCTAACCCACTTCGTTTTATTTCTCATAACGTCCAAGGTTTTGGCGTTCCACAAAAACGCTCTAAAGCCTTCCAGTACTACAAATCCTGCCGTGCTGATATACTCATGCTGCAGGAAACAAGGTTGGCCGCCTCCTCCTGTCCCAGTTTTCTCAGCAAACACTTCCCTGTCTTCTACACAGCATGCGCCCCTGATAAAACTAGAGGAGTCCCATTTCACTGCGATAAATCAATAATTGACCCTGAGGGGAGATATCTACTTCTCATAGGCCAGATGTTTGACCAAGACATAACAATAATGAACTATTACACCCCTAATTCTCGCCAGGAATACTTTTTCAGCCATCTTCTAGAAGTACTTTCTCACCATAAACGGGGCACCGTTATTGTCGCAGGTGACACCAACGTAGCTTTAAACCACAGTCTTGACAGATACAGACCGAATGCTCTGCCTCTCCCTCCTTCCCAATCCTCAGGGTCTAAAATCACACAACTTTTGACATCACATTCCCTCATTGACATTTGGAGAGACCTGCATCCCTTCACACGTGATAACACCTTCTTTTCAAACGCCCACAACAGTTTTAGTCGCATTGACCATTTCTTTATTCCCCAAGCTATTGTACCCAACGCTCTAGAAGCAAAAATCTTGACAGTTCCCTGGTCTGACCACTCCCCAATTTCATTAACATGCTCTTCCTTAGTCCCAAGAGGCTCCAACTACTCCTGGAGATTAAATGACTCCCTCCTGTCCTACCAAACCCACGTAGATCAGATTAGGCAAAACCTAGAACATTTTCTGGAGGAAAACCAGGGCTCTGTTTCCTCCCCATATACCCTCTGGGAAGCCCACAAGGCAACAATGAGAGGACACTTAATACATCTAGCTTCATCCATTAAAAAGAAGAGACTCCAAAAAATTAAGCTGGCACCGGCTAACCTAGAATTAATAGAAGCTCAGTGGAAAACTTCCCCCTCTCTTACCAACAGAGCCTTAAGGAACAAAGCGAGATCGGAATTTGATTTATTACTTAGTGAACAAGTAGAGAAGCAGCTGCGCTGGAAACGCGAGTTCTATTATTATAACGCCAATAAGCCGATGACACTGTTAGCCCGCAGACTTAAAAATAGGCCCCTAGCCACTCCTATACATAGGATCCGCACACATACTGGTGCGGTTACCGCTAACCCTAAAACAATTACAGAAACTTTTGCCTCCTTCCTCACTAAATTGTATACCCAGGACAGCTCCTTTCCTAGTGCCACAGCTGAAAAGTTCTTCTCTTCCATCCCGCTCCCCTCTATTCCACAAAGCAGCCTAGACACCCTGAATCAGGAGATTTCTGCTACAGATGTTCTCCAGGCAATCAAAACCTTAAAGGCACACAAAACCCCGGGTCCGGACGGATTCTCGGGCATATATTACCGTAAATTTGCAGACATATTAGCCCCCACCCTAGCATCCTGCTTCAACGCACTGCGGGCTGGCCATAAACCACCTTCCACCATGTTGCAGGCGACGGTCTCCATGATACCTAAAACTGATCAACCAATCCTACAACCCCAGCAGTTCCACCCCATCTCCCTGATCAACACTGACCTCAAAATTTTAGGGAAAATCCTTGCACAGAGGCTCAACCTATTCATTCCCCAGGCTATCCACAGAGACCAAGTAGGTTTCGTCCCCGGCAAACAGGCCAGCGATAATACTAGGCGGGTTATGCATCTCATACACCTTCTCCGCATCCGACGCATACCTGGGCTCCTTCTCTCATTAGACGTCTATAAAGCTTTCGACACGCTCTCATGGAACTACTTAGAATATACCTTAACTAAATGGGGTTTGGGTTCACCTTTCCTCAACTGGATCAAGATGTTATACTCTACCCCAACGGCCAACGTCAAGTACTCAGGTTTTGCTTCAGCCCCTTTCCACATACAAAGGGGTACGAGACAGGGTTGTCCCCTCTCTCCTATCCTATTCATTTTAGCCTTAGAGCCTTTGGCCATAGCTATCAGGCAACACGAGAGCATATCGGGGGTGGAGTGTGCGGGAATTCAACATAAAGTCCTGTTGTTTGCAGACGACATGCTCCTGACCGTCACTCGACCTTTAACCTCCATCCCTAATCTGCTTGCCTTGCTTGATGGCTTCTCCCACATTTCTGGTCTTACAATTAATAATCAAAAATCTCTCGCCATGAACATTTCCTTAGACCCTATCACTAAGGAAGAGACATCCTCAATACTGAACTTCCAGTGGTCCAATTCCATTCCTTATTTAGGTCTAACCTTAACCCCCCATCTAGATACCATATTCAGTAAAAACTATCCCCCCCTCCTGAAACAGATCTCAGCCATGTTGACATCATGGACCAATATCCCTCTATCCATAATTGGTAGAATAAACACAATCAAAATGTCCATACTTCCCAAAATCTTGTACCTCTTCCGCACGCTTCCTATCCCTATCCCACCGCACTTTATGCGCACCCTCCAAAATAAGATGCAATCCTTTATTTGGGCAGGTAAGAGACCTCGTATCAGTAAAACCTCTCTACTAGCACACAGATACGATGGAGGATTGGGCATGCCCAATCTCTCCCTTTACCACAGAGCCGCTGTAGCCTCTCATCTACTGACCCTCTATAAATCCCTAGATGCCCCTCTATGGACCTTTCTGGATATCCCAGATAGTCACCCTATCAAACTTCATACACTTCTCTGGATACCTAAACACCTCAGACCTAAGCACCTTAGCCCATTCCTTACTTCAGACCTGTCCGTTTGGGACTCCTTTAGGTACTCCGGTGGTCTCCAGTCTTCCCACCTACATTTGTGTCCCATCATCCACAATCCCCTCTTCCCACCTGGTCTTGACAACCCTAACTCCTTTAAATGGTGGTCAGAACATCAATTTACTATGGTCAAATACTTCATTAACAACAGAGGCCTTCTCTCCTGGCAAGAGATTAAAGACAAACATGATCCCCCATCCTCAGAATACTTTAAGTTCCGACAAATACATCACTGGATCTCTACCCTTACACGCGACAAAGATTTTCCGCTAGTCCCTACTACCTTTGAGGGTATGTGCCTGAGAAATCCATCTGGGCCTGGTTCAATTTCTGGAATTTATTCAAAAATCTCTCGCCCCAAGTCTGCTAGGTCACACTCCTATATTCAAAGTTGGGAAAAAGAGCTCGGGATACATAGAGACCGGGAAGATTGGGTTGATTGCTGGCAACGGGTGGCAAGTTGCTCGACAAACGTTTTCGCCAAGGAATCAGCATATAAAGTCCTAACCCGCTGGTATTTAGTTCCAGCTAGATTAAATAAATTATCCCCTGCTCTTGACCCCAAATGCTTTAGGGGCTGTGGAAGGGAGGGCACCATGTTACATACTTGGTGGCAGTGTCCCCGGCTTACCCGCTTGTGGAGTAGAACATTCGGCCTTCTGCAATCACTTTTCCATATCACTATACGTAGGGACCCATGGATAGCTCTGTTCCATGGTAAAATACATGGGCTCACAGAAAACCAAAACAAGCTCGCCTCTTTCCTCTTCCTCTCCACTAAAATGACGATTGCTAAGAATTGGAAGAAAACACCCACTAGCTTTTTAGAAGTTAAAGCACGCATGTCCAACTTTATGGTTAACGAAAAATTGACCAGTGTCCTTCGAAATACACACGATAAATTCCTCCACATCTGGCAGCCTTGGATTGATTTCGAGTTCCCGGGTCTAGATACTGACGTGTACACTACCTGCTGAATCTATATATGTTCCATGGGAACCCTTTCCCCCCTCTCTCTCCCCCTTTCTCTCCTCCCCCTCTTCTTTCCTCCTCCCTCTTTGTTTTCGGCTGTTTTTCTTGCCTCCTCTCTCTTTGGGTACAAGGTAGGGGGTCCTTCTTGGGAGAGGGTGGAAAGATTTCCCCCCTCTCCCCTCGAATATCCTTTTCCGTGACTACTGGTTCTCGACACTGGTCGTCGAGTAACTGACTATGTTGAAGCGCCCATGTTATTTGGTTATATGTTCTGATTTGTACATGTCCATTCCCCTGGTTCGGGTCCCCCCGGTACCTGATGCCGCGTGCTGCCGGGTTGACCCTCTACCAGAACCCAGTTTAATGCAGTGCCCTCTCGGGGGCCACATTGATTGTTGTATCAACCATGTATGACTGTTTGACATGTTCATTATTGCTGTTTAAAACTCAATAAAAATATTGAAACAAAAAAAAAATGGGAACTATTTCTTCTTCAAAATTGAAATTGCCCTGATGGTGGGCAAAGTTCCTTCCTGCCTCAAAAGGACTACCATCATACCAGTCCTCAAAAAATAGATGTCACCGACCTTAACAAGTACGGACCTGTTGCTCTAACCCCAACCGTCATGAAGAACTTGAAAAACTGGTCCTCACCCATCTGATAGGCTCCACTGACGCTCTCCTAGGTCCACTTCAATTTGCATGTGGTGCAAAAAAACTTCTCATGTAGCCACACAGGTTGTGTAGTCAGAAGGGAAGAGTCAACAAGTGCGTGACTTCTCCCACTATGCCTTAAATAGCCACCCATGAAACAGTTAATTTTGTACAGCAAGTGCTCTGGGCGCTCAAGCACCCCCTTCCTTTTTGTGCTGCTTTCATATGCGCCCCTTTTTGCCCAGACTGCTTCTTTACTGGGGCACTGCCACAGCTTATGGCTAGAGGATATGAATCCAAGCTAAAAAATTTGAAACAGAGCAGGCGAGCCTGCTGTCTCCAAGGCAGCCACGTCATGTGACTAGCCCAGCTGACGTAACTTCAAAAGAGACACGATTGCCAGAGATAAGGGGTATGGTGGTTGTGGACTCCCACTGTAACACAGGAGAAGCGATCTGTGTTTGTTTGTAGATGTGTGTGCCAGGTGTATATTGGTGCAGCTCTATACAGGGGCGTAGCAATAGGGGGTGCAGAGGTAGCGACCGCATCGGGGCCCTTGGGCCAGAGGGGCCCCGAAGGGCCCTCCCTCAACTACACTATTAGCTCTCTATTGGTACTGTGCTCATAAATCACTTCTATAGGTACTTTGAATAGTGGTTATCATTAACAAACTGTTCCCCATCCCCTTCTTGCACCTCTGACACTGTAGTTGCCATTGGCAGGTTTTGGTGTGCCGTATCAATGGTTATGTATAGAGTGCTTGGGGGGCCCCATTGTAAAACTTGCATCGGGGCCCACAGCTCCTTAGCTACGCCACTGGCTCTATAGTACCACCTACGGTGAATGCAAAGTTCTGAAAAGGGCAAGAAGAAAAGAAGAGAGCGCTCTCAGAGGTATTGATGTGGTCAAATGGCCAGGTGTCCACTGGATAGGTCTCACCTTGTGAGATGGCTAAGGAGGTTCCTTAGCCAGCTTACAAGAGCAGCCACCATGCAGGTGTTTGTCCCACTAGCCTGCGACCAAGCTTAATGATCTCCCTTATTCCTCCAACTGTGGCGTAGGCAGCTGATTGACCTCCTGGAGATGTACAGATCTGTGCTGCGCAGAGCTGGGACCAAGTCCTCCAGTGCCCAAGGCTGAGACACCAAAGTGCGCCCCTCCATTCCTCCCACCCCAGCCAGAACAGAACTGATTTATTTTCAATTAAGAGGCGCCCCAGAGCCCCCCACCCCCTTTCCCCTCCCACACCAATCTCTAGTTATCTAGCTTGCAGTCACAGCCCCTTTTCTTAGTTCTCTCTGCTTCAAACACAGTAAGGGAATGATAGCTGAGTGAGTTGCGCGACCCCTCCTACACTGCACCCTGAGGCTGGAGCCTCTCTCACTTCTGCCTCGGCCCGGCCCTGGTGCTGTGTGTGGTCTCTGCACACCAGGGTTACATTTGTACTTTTTAGTGTCCTAGGCCAGCTGTTAACAGGCATAGACAGCAGATTATTAGTAGGGTTAAGGACTTTCAAAGGAAAGGTTAAAGTTAAGTGCAAGCATCCAACATGAAGTAAGGTAGGGGAGGCACTTAGACAAGTGTAATAGACTGATTTTTGTGTAGAAAAATCTGTAAAGCAGTAATTTCCCAATTAGCTATTGGAAAATAATCCTATTCTTTGAAATATCTGTGGAGATAACAGGCTGAAATACAGGATCAGGATTTGGGCTATCTATTGCCTGAGTCTGTTTATGTTTAGCAACTTGTTGACCTGGGGAAAGTACCTAAGGGGAGGCTCATGGCTTGGCTGCCTCATTCTCATCAGACATGATGCAGGCAGAGGAAGCATGCTCATGGAGTCCTTATTTATAATTCCCTTTTTCAGGGTGCAACATTTTGGAGGTCCCACCGAGATGAATGTGATGAGGATTAGCTGCCCAGACAGACATCCCTAATCATCATTCAACTTCGCATAAGCTGATTGCCAGAGAGGACAGAGAGGTCGTGACAGTTCGACAGCTGTGGAAGGAGAGACTTGCATGTGATCTGAGGTTAAGGAATAGTGCCAGGAGAGCTGCGCTGTCTATCCTACAGGAAAAGGTTGAACATCAGACTAAATTTGTCCCGGGGCTAGGAATCGAGATGGAATCATCGGGTGTCAAGGACTTGAAAGTACAAGTGCCTTGTATGCATTATCCAAAGATGCTTTGCTGGAAATATGTGACTTTTTATCTATTGCTGGTCCATCTAAAAATGTAGCAGATAAAAGTTGGTCCTTTATAATCTTGCATATTATGAGGTATCTGGAGAGGGAAGAGTTATGTGAACTAGAAGATCAGGGGATATCTGAGTTACTCATGCTGGAGGATAAAGTGAAAGAGCTGCAACAATTTTATGGGGATAGTGTACAAAAGCAGGCAGCTTCAGATGAGACACGGGCAGATGTGGTACAGGGACAGGTAGTTCCTCTCTCAGAAGCAGAAAGGTTGAAAAAAGAGATAGAAGCACTACAATTGAAATTAATGTTATCACTGCAGGAGCAGACAAATCAGATCAGTGAAGCAAAAAAGTCAGTGAGGGGAGGAGATAACCTTTTGAATGAAGGCCATGTTTCCGCTCAGCAGATTTTTCAGCATCATGTTCCTTTGCAGTGGGGTAGAGAATTTAAAATATCAGGTCAGATAGGTCAGCCAGGCCAAAAGGACAAACTGACTTTTTCTAGCTTAGCCCACCAAATTGAGCAGGGAACCAGCAAGGGGTTTCCTGAAATAGAAATTGTTGATGCAGTAATTAGGGCAATAGCACCAGATTTGCAGCTGCGCAGCTACCTGGAGGGTAAGACCAACCTTACTTTGCCCACTTTGAGGAGAATTCTCAGATCTCATTACCAAGAGAAGGGTGCAACAGAATTATACAAACAACTGACCTCAGAGGTACAAAGTAGTAAAGAAGACCCACAGACTTTCTTGATCCGGGCCCTTGATTTAAGACAAAAAATCCTGTTTGCTTCCCAGGAGGCAGAATCTGGTCTAAGATATGATCCTGTACTGGTACAGAGTATGTTTCTTCATACTGTCTTAACAGGTTTGCAAAATGACAACATCAGAAGTGACCTTCAACCATTCCTGCAGCAAATAACAACAAGTGATGAACTGCTTCTGGAGAAACACAACATTGCCTGTGCAAATGAAGCAGAGAGACAGAACAAAAAGAAGCTACTCACCCCACAACGACCAGCCACAGTGCACTCAGTCCAATCAGAGACACCTACAGCTACAAAAGGTAAAAGCACCCACCTGTGCCAAACTAGTAACACTCAATCTGAGGTACTAAGTGAACTGAAAGAAATGCGTTCTGACCTAGCTGTATTAAAAAACCTGGGTGCGGAAGTTGCACAGATCAGGGAATCGATTCAACAACCTACCACTGTACAGACACAGTATCAGAGACCACCTGCAGTAAAGGAGTATATACCCACTCAACAGTTACAGTATTCTCCAGAAAGTTGTTTGTTTCCCCAACAACCGAGACAGATCTCCGCTACCCCCTATCAACAGAGGTTTAGACCTCAAGGCCACTATCCTTCAGCATATGCCCCTCTGAGAAAGTGTATGTGTCAGCTAAATGGAAATGAATATTGCAGCCATTGTTACCGATGTGGAAGTAGTGAGAACTTCCTTGCAGGATGCAAAGCGAGAGGTACAAGACTAAACAAAGATGATCCTTTAAATGTTAGATGGTTACTTCCACGGGACAGGGAGTAACCAATAGGAGAAGAATGTCCCAACCATATTGTTTCCACTGTGGTGTTCAGGGGAGAGATCAGAAGCTCAGCCGATGTACATCTTGTAAGAAAGCTACCTATTGTTCAAAAATCTGTCAAGCTGAACATTGGCCTCAACACAGGAAATTGTGCAGACAGCATCATGGGCCACCAGTGCATGCCAGCAGCCCAGGAAAGGAGGATAGTCATTCCCACCTTGTCACTCTGGTAGGGAAACAGTGTATAGCTGAGTGCTACATACAGGGGCATAGAACACGAGCATTATGGGATACGGGCTCCCAAGTATCCATTGTCGATGAAGAATGGAAAAAGAGATATTTGCCAGATGTGAAGTTAAGAGACATTTATGAGTTACTTGATGCTTCTGAGGATTTGAAGATCACAGCTGCTAATGGACAGAGCATCCCTTATTTAGGATTCATCGAAGTTACATTTGGATTAGCTATAGATAATGATGACCTCACTGAACTTGTTGTCCCCATCTTAGTGATGAAGGGTGGAAAGCTCTCCAAACCTATTATAGGCTTTAATGTTATTGAGCAAATAGTTAAATCTAACACCACAGCACAAGTATCAGCAACAAGAAGAGAGCAAGTGAATGAGACACTAAGAGCCACCTTCCCAAACCTTGAGAGAGAAAGTGTCACTGCCTTCATTGATATGGTGACAGCTGAGCAGCCATGCGACTATCTTTTGAGAACGACCAAAGAGAAAGTGATCGTGCCAAGACACACCTCTGTTCAGATAGATTGTAAAGTGCAGACAAAATCATTAACTAAGGACACTACAGTTCTCTTTGAGCCAGATATCAGTCCCCAGTGGCCTGAAGGACTTGAGTTTTGTGAGACGTTAGTAACGCAGAGAAGTGGTGTGTTGCCTTATATTGTCCTTACTGTACAAAACCCAACTAACCATGACATTGAGATATCAGGAAGAACTGTAATTGGTATTGTACAGCAAGTTCAAGCTGTGTATCCAGATACCATCTTGGAGAAACCCAACAAAAGCCTTCCAGTGTCAGTGAGCCAAGTAAATGCAGGAAACAAGCAAGTTGCTGATACTCCATGGGTTCCCCCAATCGACCTGAGCCACTTGAGTGATTCTGAAAAAGAGGTGGTACAGAGACTACTTCGGGAAGAATGTTCCTCTTTCTCCAAATCAGATGACGATATTGGAAGCATTGAGAAGCTAAAGTTAAGAATCTCCTTGAGTGATATGAATCCTGTGGCGCGCACATACATATCTACACCGAAGCCACTCTACAAAGAAATGAAAGACTATCTTCACAACCTTATTATGCAAGGATGGGTACAAAAATCCTGCTCATCTTATGCTTCACCAGTTGTCTGTGTAAGAAAAAAAGATGGTAGCCTACGCTTGTGCATAGATTTCAGAGAACTGAATAAGAAGACCTACCCTGATAGACAACCAATTCCTCGAGTACAAGACATCCTGGATAGCCTTGGTGGCCACTCATGGTTTTCATTACTGGATCAGGGAAAAGCCTACCATCAAGGGTTTATGGCAGAAGACAGCAGACACTTGACTGCATTTGTGACCCCATGGGGCGTGTACGAATGGATAAGAATTCCTTTCGGGTTAATGAATGCACCTGCAGCTTTCCAACGTTGTATGGAAGAATGTTTGGAAGATGTACGAGACAACATATGTATACCCTACTTGGACGATACATTGGTGTACAGTCAGTCATTTGAGGAACATGTGAATCATGTCAGAGAAGTACTTCAGAGGTTGAGGAAGTATGGAATAAAGCTGAAGCCTAAGAAGTGTGAACTGTTTAAACGTGAGGTGCGCTATTTAGGAAGAATTGTTTCATCTGAAGGTAGCAAGATGGATCCAGCTGACACTATTGCAGTAAGAGCTTTAAAGGAGAAGAGACCAAGCACTGTGGGAGAATTATGTGCCATCATGGGCTTGTTAAGCTATTACAGACAGTATATACCAAACTTTTCTCGTATTGCTGGACCACTTTATGATTTGTTGAAAGGGACCACAGAAGACCATATACCACAAAGCAGCATGAGTACACGAAAAGTTCCAACGAAGAGAAAAGGGGTGTCATCACATAAACTGATTAACTGGACGGAAAAACATCAATGTATCTTGGAAGAATTAATAGACTGTCTAGTTGAGCCACCAGTCCTTGGTTTTCCAGATTTTTCCCAGCCGTTTATCCTCCACACAGATGCCTCCAATCAAGGCCTCGGTGCAGTTCTATATCAACAACAAGAGGGAAGACTTCGTGTGATAGCCTATGGCTCCCGGACTTTAACTGCAGCTGAACGGAATTACCATCTTCACTCTGGAAAATTGGAATTCCTTGCTTTGAAGTGGGCCATTACAGAAAAATTTAGAGACTACCTGTATTATACACCAACGTTCACAGTGTACACTGATAACAATCCACTCACATATGTGCTATCGAGTGCCAAGCTTAACGCCACTGGATACAGATGGGTAGCAGAACTTGCAGATTTCCATTTCACCATTCGTTACCGACCTGGTAAAGAAAATGTGGATGCAGATTCGTTGTCAAGAATGCCATTAAATATTGAGAGGGTGATGGAACAATGTACTGAAGAATTATCATCTGATTGTGTGGCAGCAACAATCCAAGCTATTGAGGCTAAAGACTCTAACCTACCGGGGGTTTGCCTAGCAGTTACAGATACCCAAAGTACAGGAGTGATTGATGAAATAGGTAAACCATTTTCAGTTGATGAAATTCGACAAGCACATTGGCCCAATAATACAGTGCAAGGTGAAGAACCATAAGCCATCAGGTTATGAACTGAATACTCTTAGCAAGCAAAGCAAGTGTCTACTTCGCAACTGGGAAAGACTTTGTATTGATGAAAAAGGAATTCTCCAAAGAAGAACATTGAACAAGACACAACTTGTATTACCTGAAGAATACAAAGTTACTGTATTAAAGGAATTACATGATGAGATGGGTCATCAGGGTATTCACAGAACACTATCATTGATCCGGGATAGATTCTTTTGGCCTTACATGCAGAAGGAAGTTGAACATTATGTGGCAAGAACTTGTACCTGTTTGAAACAAAAGACGCCATGCAAAGAAACACGAGCACCTCTTACAAGTATTGTGACAACACAGCCATTTGAACTTGTGTCAATAGATTTTCTCCACTTAGACAAATGTAAAGGTGGGTACGAATATATCCTGATAATCATCGATCACTTTACTCGTTTTGCTCAAGCTTATGCCACCACCTCAAAGTCTGCTAAAACAGTTGCTGATCGAATCTTCAATGATTATGCTCTAAAGTATGGAATGCCAATGCGAATACATCATGATCAAGGCGGTGAATTCGAAAATCAGCTTTTTGCTCAGTTGAAAAAGAACTGTGGGGTACTAGGATCAAGAACAACACCGTATCACCCCCAAGGAAATGGACAAGTGGAACGGTTCAACAGAACATTGTTACAGATGCTTAGGACTCTTACTGAGAAACAGAAGACAAATTGGAAAGAATCGTTGACTAAGCTTGTCTATGCATATAATTGCACACGATGTGAAGTAACAGGCTTTTCCCCTTTTTACCTCCTTTTTGGAAGATCTCCAAGATTGCCTATTGACCTCTTGTTTGGACTTACCTCAGAGACAGGAAAACCTGATCATCGAGCATACATGGAAAAATGGAAACAAGAAATGCAGAATGCATATGAAATAGTGCAAGAGAATATGAAAAAGTCAACAGAGAGAAGTAAAAAACATTATGATGGAAGAATAAGAAGCTCAGTATTGTGTCCAGGTGACCATGTCCTCGTCAAAAACCTGACGCCTAGAGGAGGTACTGGAAAGCTCCGTAGTCATTGGGAAGAGAATATTCATGTTGTGATTCGTCAAGTAGGAAAAGATCTCCCAGTCTATGAAATCAAACCTGAGCAGGGTAGAGGAAGATCAAGGATCATGCATCGCAATCTCTTGTTACCATGTGATTATTTACCACTGGAAGTTCAACCAAAACCACCAGTTAAACAGAAGGAAAGAAAGAGCTAGATCACAAAGATACAAATCAAGAGGAAGAAGATGAGGAGGAAGAATATGTGTACTATTACCATCCAGTAATGCAGCCTCAAGAATTTAGTGATGATAGAATTAGTGAGACTACTAATGGACAAGTGGATAGTGAGCAAGAGACATCTGCACTTAATGAACTGAATGAGCTGGATGAAGAAGCACCTTTGACCAATACAAGTGAGCCTGAGATACTACAAGAGACTGTTGAGCAAGAAGATAATCCAAGGGAGGATGAACAATCAGTTGAGATGCAGGATGAGGTTCTAGTATCCCAATCTCCAAATTCAGTTGAAGATCACACACAAGTGCATAACTTACCCAGGAGGGAAAGGCGAGCTCCTAAAGTCTTTACTTATGACCATGACCAACTGGGAACACCAACATGCTATAATGTAGTGAATGCCAATGAAATGCTTTACCAGTATTATTTATCCCATGCCAGTTAGAGGGGTTGAACCAATGACAATGTGGACAAATCCATTTCAGATCTACCAACCAACATTTCTACAGGCATACTAGAAGTCAAACTGTCTTAGTTATGAAGCATAATTGGGGATTTCAGACCCTAAAGAATAGTTCTCAAATATGTATGAGGAACAGTTCTGTGCTGTTGATATAGCTAACCAAATTGATCAATGTATAGTGCAGATACGTTACCAGAATGCCCGGGGTTGAGAAATTTTCAGGTTAAAGTATGTGTAGATGTCGGGACGCCATCTAATTTTGCAGGGGAGAGTGTAATAGACTGATTTTTGTGTAGAAAAATCTGTAAAGCAGTAATTTCCCAATTAGCTATTGGAAATGTCATGATCGCTGCTGCAGCAGGTATTGCTGGAAATAGTAGTGCTGCAGCTCAGGCAGTTCTGATCTCTTTCCATACAAGCTGCATAGCTTTGTCTGTCTTTCCCTGCTGTCAGCTTGTGACTGATTATCATTCACCTGTGTGGGAATCTGCATGTCTGCTCCCATTGGATGACCTCAGTATAAAGATCTGCTTCCTGCAGGACTCCTCGGGTTTTCATAGCTTCAGTTTAAGCCTGTCTTGCTGTCGCTTCAGCCCCCGATCGTGTTTCTTGTTCTAAAGATACTTTGCTGGTTTTGCATCATATATTGGTTCATTGCCCATATAAATGCATACCAGCACGTTTATTATTTTCCTTGTATTCGTGTTACGTTGATACATCAGTGACGCTGATATATACGTACACGAACTGTTTATATCCTGTGTTCAGCTAGTCAGTTCTAGCACGTTGATCACCCGTGCTGAGCTAGTTATCCTGTTCCTGGTCCTGTTTGTGGATTGCATTCATCTCTGCGAGGAGATAACGAATCCTTCTGAATCCTGTCCTGTTACCGTTTGTGGATTGCGTTCATCTCTGCGAAGAGATAGCGAATCCTTCTGAGTCCTGTTCCCTGTATCGTTCCAGTCCTAAGTCAGTGTTCCTGCTTATGTCATATATCGGTTCATTGCCGATATATACATATGTTAGTCAGACGTTACAAATAGTTTCATTGATAGCTGTAATTATAATACGCTAGGAAATCATACTATTTGTATATTTATCTGTGTTACGTTCATTTATCTTGATCCTGCTATTTCCTGACTATCCTGTCCTGTCTTTGTGAGGCACGCCATCGCCGCTACGCTTTGGCTGCCTCATTCCAGTCTGTCTTGTTGTGGACGCTTGCTGTCACTAAGTAGCGGCTAGCTAGCAAGCGTTCATTCTGTCTACCTGTCCTGATCTCCTCAGTTCTGGTTTATGCGCTCAGCGCTACTTTGCGCTGAGACGTTATAGCGAAAGCATTGTTTGTGGCTGTCGGATCTGCACCGTCTCTGTGCGCCACAATCTCCTTTTGGAGTCGGTCCTCCCCTCCACTATACTAGGGATAGCCTGTTTCCTTGTGCTAGTGTGTGTACCTCCTCCACGTCAGCTCATGCGTTGCATGCTGACTGTGGAGAATACACCACCAAGCCTTACATTATGAAAACCCCATTACCAATCCCTATTGTGGGGGGGATTTCCAGAAATTATGACACTGTTTGTCAGGGGTCCGGCTCCTTTAAAAAATTTGAAAAGCTTGGTCCTGAAGTTACAGACAAATTTATATCAGAATTGGTTAAAGTTCTGGCCAGTCCCGACTTTCGGGCTTCTGCAATTTCTACCTGGTCTGATTGGATCGTTTGTGCTCTTTTTAAGGGCAAACTTTTTGATTGGGCAATCGATGTCTTAGATCACACTCAGTTTAGACAAAGTCCTTTGCAATTTATAGCTTTTGTAATTCACAATTGGTTGCGCATAGATCCATTGCCTTTTCCTCTTATTGAACTCCTGGCAGCAGGCCAATCAGCTGCTCCTTCAATTGCTTGCAAAAATGATGAGCAAGCAGAGAGTGTTCCTGATAATTTTCCTGCAGCTTTGAATAAATCACCAAAAACAGCAGGGTCTAAGGCAAAACGCAAACGTTCTAAGAAACGTGTCCGATCTGCAGAGTCGTTATCCTTAGCGACTGAGACCTATAATGAGATTCCTCCATTAACAGATAATGAAATGCAATTGTCTTTCAGGGGAGTTAAATGGACTTATGAAACTACTAATGAACTTTCCTCCCTGGCTAGGGAAAATAAAGATTTTTGTTTAAAAGAATTATCTGAGTATGATTATGAGGAGATATTACAGAGTATTGAACAAATCAACTTATTTGTGAACCAAGGGAAGTTTGCATACACTACAGTTCAACACTTGCTACAGGTATTGGAGATTCTTAAGAATAAGGAATCTGCCAATCACCTGCTAATTGACTCTATACATGGGCCTGCCACAATCATATCTGCCAACTGTGATCTGCCTGTTAAGTATGCTTGGAATCCTCCATTTGAGAAAGGAGAGATGGAAGCTCTGGTCAATGAATGGAAGAATGATTCAAGTTCATTTTGTCAATTTTACAGTGCAAAAAGTGAATTAGTATTGAATGCAGGAATTAAGTCTGCCTATAACCTAATAAAAACTGGTGTGTGTGGGTATGACTTTGTGGCTCCATTGATCGATGTGTGGAAAATGATTTTGGACGATTTTTATGCGATTCAATCAGTTGATACCAGGGAAGATACACTGTCTATTGGAGACTGTCCCACTTCTCCAGTTACTGAGTCCCTGCCATGTCTTGTGAATGTTCCTGTAACTCCACCCTGTACCATGGATAACTCAGTGTTACTTCCCAGTAAAACAGAAGCCACTGATACTTTCTTAACTTTGCCCTGTACAAATTTCTCAGCAGAGAATCCAGAGGACCTGCTGACTTCTGAGTCCAGCCTAGCCAGTACTCATGAGTCTTTGTTCAGTGAAACAGACACCAGAAAAATCTTGCCTGTCTCTGCAAACACTTCTGCAGAAATTACCTGTGTTAATAAAGTTCAACTCCTGTCTGATCCAGCAGATGCCAATAGATGCACTACATCAGTTTCCGAGTCCCAGCAATCCTGTCCAGAAACCTCAGAACCCCAGCATCTGAATTTTCCAATTTTATAATTGAATGGTGATTCAGATGCGCAAACATTGTGTTTTGATCTTCCTGTTTCTACACCTCACTCTAGTTTCGTGAATAACTCAGAGCGTCTGCTATGTGAATCCGAAATCGCAGAATTATTACCGTGTTCAGAAAATGTTCCAGTAAATTTTCCCTGTACCATGAATTGTGCAGTAGATCTCTCCAATGAAACTCAGGTCACAGAATCATTATGCTGTCCAGCAGGTGCTTCCATGGTTTTGCCCTGCAATATGGACTGTTCAGTGATCCTGTCCAGTGAAGCTGTGGTCGCAGAGTCTTATGCTTCACCCAGTACTTTGGATACTTCAAACCCTCTAGCAGAGGAGTCTGAGGCACTGCTTACCTCAGTTGGTGTTGCAGTAATATTCACTTGTCTAGCAGCTGTTTTGGAATTACAGTCTGCTCTAATAAAACTTGATGAATTTCTGCCCAGCAAAGCAGAAGCCATTGAAATATTGTCCTCGTCAGCAAGTGTGTTAGATACCTTGCCCTGTACACAGTCTGATTTAACCAATGTTGTTGAGTCCCTCTCCAGTGTTGTAACAGCCGAGGAACTCCAGCCCTGTCCTCTGAATGTTTCAGAAATCTTGCCCTGTAACATGGATAATTCTGATTCTCTGGTCAAAATAATAGAAATCGCAGAATTTCAGTCCGGTCTGATGAGTGTTCCTGAAACCCAGCCCTGTATCCTGAAAGATTCTGGTTCTCTGGCCGCTGTGGCAGAGGTTCCAGAGTCCCCTTCCTGTCCAGGGAATTCCTCAGTTTTGCCTAGTCCAGTGGGGGCTGCTGCAATACTGACTTGTTCTGCAGCCCCTCATGAGCTCCAATCCAGTGTATTAGATGAGTCTCTGTCCAGTCCAGAGGTAGTTGTGGAGTCCCTATCTGGTTCAGTGCATACATCAGAAGATTTGTCCTGTCTTGTTAATGCCCCTGAATCTGATTTGTTACTGACTTTGCTGGAATCAGCGACATCTAAGTCTGATCCTGCATTCTTGTGTGAAAGTCCAGTAGTTGCGAAGTCTAGTCATGATGATTTTTTTTTGGCCGGTCCTGGTTTTGGTCCTGTCTTGGCTGACCCTGAGGTTCACAGTTCCTTGACGTGCCCAGAGGTTTCTCTTGTGCCAGTGTGCCCAGATGTTCTTTGTGTGCCAGAATGCCCAAGTGTGTCTAAGGTGTTAGCGTGCTCTGATGCTTCCTTAGTGGGAACATGTTCTGATGTTGCCAGTCTGCCTGCATGCCCAGAGATGGTTCTGGTCCCTGAAAGCCCTGATCTTGATGTTTGTCCTTGTGGCCCTGACTCGGGAATTGCCCTAGGTTCCATAGGGGTTCTTGATGGTTCTCCATGTGAGCCTAAGGGGCGTTCTGACCTATGGGGATCTCTTTGGAGCTTCAAGGTGTTCTGGGAAATCTCTGAGGAAACTTGTCCTGGTGCCTTGGACTGGTTCAACAGTGGGTTTTGTATTGGTAAAGACAGTCCCGGTGGGCATTGCAAAGGCTTTGACGTTTTTGAACGGTTCCTGGAAGGCGGTGGGTATCGCTCAGGAAGTTTCGGAGGGCTTTCTTCTGGAAATCATGGTTCTGATGGGTGTCACACTGGGGCTTGTAGTGCTGATGGGCATGGTTCTGTGGGTTCTGGTTCTGATGGGTCCAGTCTTGTGGGGACTGATTCTGGAATTTGGTCTTGCCGGGCTGTCCCTGAACTTCCTTGCAGGATGCAAAGCGAGAGGTACAAGACTAAACAAAGATGATCCTTTAAATGTTAGATGGTTACTTCCACGGGACAGGGAGTAACCAATAGGAGAAGAATGTCCCAACCATATTGTTTCCACTGTGGTGTTCAGGGGAGAGATCAGAAGCTCAGCCGATGTACATCTTGTAAGAAAGCTACCTATTGTTCAAAAATCTGTCAAGCTGAACATTGGCCTCAACACAGGAAATTGTGCAGACAGCATCATGGGCCACCAGTGCATGCCAGCAGCCCAGGAAAGGAGGATAGTCATTCCCACCTTGTCACTCTGGTAGGGAAACAGTGTATAGCTGAGTGCTACATACAGGGGCATAGAACACGAGCATTATGGGATACGGGCTCCCAAGTATCCATTGTCGATGAAGAATGGAAAAAGAGATATTTGCCAGATGTGAAGTTAAGAGACATTTATGAGTTACTTGATGCTTCTGAGGATTTGAAGATCACAGCTGCTAATGGACAGAGCATCCCTTATTTAGGATTCATCGAAGTTACATTTGGATTAGCTATAGATAATGATGACCTCACTGAACTTGTTGTCCCCATCTTAGTGATGAAGGGTGGAAAGCTCTCCAAACCTATTATAGGCTTTAATGTTATTGAGCAAATAGTTAAATCTAACACCACAGCACAAGTATCAGCAACAAGAAGAGAGCAAGTGAATGAGACACTAAGAGCCACCTTCCCAAACCTTGAGAGAGAAAGTGTCACTGCCTTCATTGATATGGTGACAGCTGAGCAGCCATGCGACTATCTTTTGAGAACGACCAAAGAGAAAGTGATCGTGCCAAGACACACCTCTGTTCAGATAGATTGTAAAGTGCAGACAAAATCATTAACTAAGGACACTACAGTTCTCTTTGAGCCAGATATCAGTCCCCAGTGGCCTGAAGGACTTGAGTTTTGTGAGACGTTAGTAACGCAGAGAAGTGGTGTGTTGCCTTATATTGTCCTTACTGTACAAAACCCAACTAACCATGACATTGAGATATCAGGAAGAACTGTAATTGGTATTGTACAGCAAGTTCAAGCTGTGTATCCAGATACCATCTTGGAGAAACCCAACAAAAGCCTTCCAGTGTCAGTGAGCCAAGTAAATGCAGGAAACAAGCAAGTTGCTGATACTCCATGGGTTCCCCCAATCGACCTGAGCCACTTGAGTGATTCTGAAAAAGAGGTGGTACAGAGACTACTTCGGGAAGAATGTTCCTCTTTCTCCAAATCAGATGACGATATTGGAAGCATTGAGAAGCTAAAGTTAAGAATCTCCTTGAGTGATATGAATCCTGTGGCGCGCACATACATATCTACACCGAAGCCACTCTACAAAGAAATGAAAGACTATCTTCACAACCTTATTATGCAAGGATGGGTACAAAAATCCTGCTCATCTTATGCTTCACCAGTTGTCTGTGTAAGAAAAAAAGATGGTAGCCTACGCTTGTGCATAGATTTCAGAGAACTGAATAAGAAGACTCACCCTGATAAACAACCAATTCCTCGAGTACAAGACATCCTGGATAGCCTTGGTGGCCACTCATGGTTTTCATTACTGGATCAGGGAAAAGCCTACCATCAAGGGTTTATGGCAGAAGACAGCAGACACTTGACTGCATTTGTGACCCCATGGGGCGTGTACGAATGGATAAGAATTCCTTTCGGGTTAATGAATGCACCTGCAGCTTTCCAACGTTGTATGGAAGAATGTTTGGAAGATGTACGAGACAACATATGTATACCCTACTTGGACGATACATTGGTGTACAGTCAGTCATTTGAGGAACATGTGAATCATGTCAGAGAAGTACTTCAGAGGTTGAGGAAGTATGGAATAAAGCTGAAGCCTAAGAAGTGTGAACTGTTTAAACGTGAGGTGCGCTATTTAGGAAGAATTGTTTCATCTGAAGGTAGCAAGATGGATCCAGCTGACACTATTGCAGTAAGAGCTTTAAAGGAGAAGAGACCAAGCACTGTGGGAGAATTATGTGCCATCATGGGCTTGTTAAGCTATTACAGACAGTATATACCAAACTTTTCTCGTATTGCTGGACCACTTTATGATTTGTTGAAAGGGACCACAGAAGACCATATACCACAAAGCAGCATGAGTACACGAAAAGTTCCAACGAAGAGAAAAGGGGTGTCATCACATAAACTGATTAACTGGACGGAAAAACATCAATGTATCTTGGAAGAATTAATAGACTGTCTAGTTGAGCCACCAGTCCTTGGTTTTCCAGATTTTTCCCAGCCGTTTATCCTCCACACAGATGCCTCCAATCAAGGCCTCGGTGCAGTTCTATATCAACAACAAGAGGGAAGACTTCGTGTGATAGCCTATGGCTCCCGGACTTTAACTGTAGCTGAACGGAATTACCATCTTCACTCTGGAAAATTGGAATTCCTTGCTTTGAAGTGGGCCATTACAGAAAAATTTAGAGACTACCTGTATTATACACCAACGTTCACAGTGTACACTGATAACAATCCACTCACATATGTGCTATCGAGTGCCAAGCTTAACGCCACTGGATACAGATGGGTAGCAGAACTTGCAGATTTCCATTTCACCATTCGTTACCGACCTGGTAAAGAAAATGTGGATGCAGATTCGTTGTCAAGAATGCCATTAAATATTGAGAGGGTGATGGAACAATGTACTGAAGAATTATCATCTGATTGTGTGGCAGCAACAATCCAAGCTATTGAGGCTAAAGACTCTAACCTACCGGGGGTTTGCCTAGCAGTTACAGATACCCAAAGTACAGGAGTGATTGATGAAATAGGTAAACCATTTTCAGTTGATGAAATTCGACAAGCACAGCAAGATGACAAGCACATTGGCCCAATAATACAGTGCAAGGTGAAGAACCATAAGCCATCAGGTTATGAACTGAATACTCTTAGCAAGCAAAGCAAGTGTCTACTTCGCAACTGGGAAAGACTTTGTATTGATGAAAAAGGAATTCTCCAAAGAAGAACATTGAACAAGACACAACTTGTATTACCTGAAGAATACAAAGTTACTGTATTAAAGGAATTACATGATGAGATGGGTCATCAGGGTATTCACAGAACACTATCATTGATCCGGGATAGATTCTTTTGGCCTTACATGCAGAAGGAAGTTGAACATTATGTGGCAAGAACTTGTACCTGTTTGAAACAAAAGACGCCATGCAAAGAAACACGAGCACCTCTTACAAGTATTGTGACAACACAGCCATTTGAACTTGTGTCAATAGATTTTCTCCACTTAGACAAATGTAAAGGTGGGTACGAATATATCCTGATAATCATCGATCACTTTACTCGTTTTGCTCAAGCTTATGCCACCACCTCAAAGTCTGCTAAAACAGTTGCTGATCGAATCTTCAATGATTATGCTCTAAAGTATGGAATGCCAATGCGAATACATCATGATCAAGGCGGTGAATTCGAAAATCAGCTTTTTGCTCAGTTGAAAAAGAACTGTGGGGTACTAGGATCAAGAACAACACCGTATCACCCCCAAGGAAATGGACAAGTGGAACGGTTCAACAGAACATTGTTACAGATGCTTAGGACTCTTACTGAGAAACAGAAGACAAATTGGAAAGAATCGTTGACTAAGCTTGTCTATGCATATAATTGCACACGATGTGAAGTAACAGGCTTTTCCCCTTTTTACCTCCTTTTTGGAAGATCTCCAAGATTGCCTATTGACCTCTTGTTTGGACTTACCTCAGAGACAGGAAAACCTGATCATCGAGCATACATGGAAAAATGGAAACAAGAAATGCAGAATGCATATGAAATAGTGCAAGAGAATATGAAAAAGTCAACAGAGAGAAGTAAAAAACATTATGATGGAAGAATAAGAAGCTCAGTATTGTGTCCAGGTGACCATGTCCTCGTCAAAAACCTGACGCCTAGAGGAGGTACTGGAAAGCTCCGTAGTCATTGGGAAGAGAATATTCATGTTGTGATTCGTCAAGTAGGAAAAGATCTCCCAGTCTATGAAATCAAACCTGAGCAGGGTAGAGGAAGATCAAGGATCATGCATCGCAATCTCTTGTTACCATGTGATTATTTACCACTGGAAGTTCAACCAAAACCACCAGTTAAACAGAAGGAAAGAAAGAGCTAGATCACAAAGATACAAATCAAGAGGAAGAAGATGAGGAGGAAGAATATGTGTACTATTACCATCCAGTAATGCAGCCTCAAGAATTTAGTGATGATAGAATTAGTGAGACTACTAATGGACAAGTGGATAGTGAGCAAGAGACATCTGCACTTAATGAACTGAATGAGCTGGATGAAGAAGCACCTTTGACCAATACAAGTGAGCCTGAGATACTACAAGAGACTGTTGAGCAAGAAGATAATCCAAGGGAGGATGAACAATCAGTTGAGATGCAGGATGAGGTTCTAGTATCCCAATCTCCAAATTCAGTTGAAGATCACACACAAGTGCATAACTTACCCAGGAGGGAAAGGCGAGCTCCTAAAGTCTTTACTTATGACCATGACCAACTGGGAACACCAACATGCTATAATGTAGTGAATGCCAATGAAATGCTTTACCAGTATTATTTATCCCATGCCAGTTAGAGGGGTTGAACCAATGACAATGTGGACAAATCCATTTCAGATCTACCAACCAACATTTCTACAGGCATACTAGAAGTCAAACTGTCTTAGTTATGAAGCATAATTGGGGATTTCAGACCCTAAAGAATAGTTCTCAAATATGTATGAGGAACAGTTCTGTGCTGTTGATATAGCTAACCAAATTGATCAATGTATAGTGCAGATACGTTACCAGAATGCCCGGGGTTGAGAAATTTTCAGGTTAAAGTATGTGTAGATGTCGGGACGCCATCTAATTTTGCAGGGGAGAGTGTAATAGACTGATTTTTGTGTAGAAAAATCTGTAAAGCAGTAATTTCCCAATTAGCTATTGGAAATGTCATGATCGCTGCTGCAGCAGGTATTGCTGGAAATAGTAGTGCTGCAGCTCAGGCAGTTCTGATCTCTTTCCATACAAGCTGCATAGCTTTGTCTGTCTTTCCCTGCTGTCAGCTTGTGACTGATTATCATTCACCTGTGTGGGAATCTGCATGTCTGCTCCCATTGGATGACCTCAGTATAAAGATCTGCTTCCTGCAGGACTCCTCGGGTTTTCATAGCTTCAGTTTAAGCCTGTCTTGCTGTCGCTTCAGCCCCCGATCGTGTTTCTTGTTCTAAAGATACTTTGCTGGTTTTGCATCATATATTGGTTCATTGCCCATATAAATGCATACCAGCACGTTTATTATTTTCCTTGTATTCGTGTTACGTTGATACATCAGTGACGCTGATATATACGTACACGAACTGTTTATATCCTGTGTTCAGCTAGTCAGTTCTAGCACGTTGATCACCCGTGCTGAGCTAGTTATCCTGTTCCTGGTCCTGTTTGTGGATTGCGTTCATCTCTGCGAGGAGATAACGAATCCTTCTGAATCCTGTCCTGTTACCGTTTGTGGATTGCGTTCATCTCTGCGAAGAGATAGCGAATCCTTCTGAGTCCTGTTCCCTGTATCGTTCCAGTCCTAAGTCAGTGTTCCTGCTTATGTCATATATCGGTTCATTGCCGATATATACATATGTTAGTCAGACGTTACAAATAGTTTCATTGATAGCTGTAATTATAATACGCTAGGAAATCATACTATTTGTATATTTATCTGTGTTACGTTCATTTATCTTGATCCTGCTATTTCCTGACTATCCTGTCCTGTCTTTGTGAGGCACGCCATCGCCGCTACGCTTTGGCTGCCTCATTCCAGTCTGTCTTGTTGTGGACGCTTGCTGTCACTAAGTAGCGGCTAGCTAGCAAGCGTTCATTCTGTCTACCTGTCCTGATCTCCTCAGTTCTGGTTTATGCGCTCAGCGCTACTTTGCGCTGAGACGTTATAGTGAAAGCATTGTTTGTGGCTGTCGGATCTGCACCGGCTCTGTGCGCCACAATCTCCTTTTGGAGTCAGTCCTCCCCTCCACTATACTAGGGATAGCCTGTTTCCTTGTGCTAGTGTGTGTACCTCCTCCACGTCAGCTCATGCGTTGCATGCTGACTGTGGAGAATACACCACCAAGCCTTACATTATGAAAACCCCATTACCAATCCCTATTGTGGGGGGGATTTCCAGAAATTATGACACTGTTTGTCAGGGGTCCGGCTCCTTTAAAAAATTTGAAAAGCTTGGTCCTGAAGTTACAGACAAATTTATATCAGAATTGGTTAAAGTTCTGGCCAGTCCCAACTTTCGGGCTTCTGCAATTTCTACCTGGTCTGATTGGATCGTTTGTGCTCTTTTTAAGGGCAAACTTTTTGATTGGGCAATCGATGTCTTAGATCACACTCAGTTTAGACAAAGTCCTTTGCAATTTATAGCTTTTGTAATTCACAATTGGTTGCGCATAGATCCATTGCCTTTTCCTCTTAATGAACTCCTGGCAGCAGGCCAATCAGCTGCTCCTTCAATTGCTTGCAAAAATGATGAGCAAGCAGAGAGTGTTCCTGATAATTTTCCTGCAGCTTTGAATAAATCACCAAAAACAGCAGGGTCTAAGGCAAAACGCAAACGTTCTAAGAAACGTGTCCGATCTGCAGAGTCGTTATCCTTAGCGACTGAGACCTATAATGAGATTCCTCCATTAACAGATAATGAAATGCAATTGTCTTTCAGGGGAGTTAAATGGACTTATGAAACTACTAATGAACTTTCCTCCCTGGCTAGGGAAAATAAAGATTTTTGTTTAAAAGAATTATCTGAGTATGATTATGAGGAGATATTACAGAGTATTGAACAAATCAACTTATTTGTGAACCAAGGGAAGTTTGCATACACTACAGTTCAACACTTGCTACAGGTATTGGAGATTCTTAAGAATAAGGAATCTGCCAATCACCTGCTAATTGACCCTATACATGGGCCTGCCACAATCATATCTGCCAACTGTGATCTGCCTGTTAAGTATGCTTGGAATCCTCCATTTGAGAAAGGAGAGATGGAAGCTCTGGTCAATGAATGGAAGAATGATTCAAGTTCATTTTGTCAATTTTACAGTGCAAAAAGTGAATTAGTATTGAATGCATGAATTAAGTCTGCCTATAACCTAATAAAAACTGGTGTGTGTGGGTATGACTTTGTGGCTCCATTGATCGATGTGTGGAAAATGATTTTGGACGATTTTTATGCGATTCAATCAGTTGATACCAGGGAAGATACACTGTCTATTGGAGACTGTCCCACTTCTCCAGTTACTGAGTCCCTGCCATGTCTTGTGAATGTTCCTGTAACTCCACCCTGTACCATGGATAACTCAGTGTTACTTCCCAGTAAAACAGAAGCCACTGATACTTTCTTAACTTTGCCCTGTACAAATTTCTCAGCAGAGAATCCAGAGGACCTGCTGACTTCTGAGTCCAGCCTAGCCAGTACTCATGAGTCTTTGTTCAGTGAAACAGACACCAGAAAAATCTTGCCTGTCTCTGCAAACACTTCTGCAGAAATTACCTGTGTTAATAAAGTTCAACTCCTGTCTGATCCAGCAGATGCCAATAGATGCACTACATCAGTTTCCGAGTCCCAGCAATCCTGTCCAGAAACCTCAGAACCCCAGCATCTGAATTTTCCAATTTTATAATTGAATGGTGATTCAGATGCGCAAACATTGTGTTTTGATCTTCCTGTTTCTACACCTCACTCTAGTTTCGTGAATAACTCAGAGCGTCTGCTATGTGAATCCGAAATCGCAGAATTATTACCGTGTTCAGAAAATGTTCCAGTAAATTTTCCCTGTACCATGAATTGTGCAGTAGATCTCTCCAATGAAACTCAGGTCACAGAATCATTATGCTGTCCAGCAGGTGCTTCCATGGTTTTGCCCTGCAATATGGACTGTTCAGTGATCCTGTCCAGTGAAGCTGTGGTCGCAGAGTCTTATGCTTCACCCAGTACTTTGGATACTTCAAACCCTCTAGCAGAGGAGTCTGAGGCACTGCTTACCTCAGTTGGTGTTGCAGTAATATTCACTTGTCTAGCAGCTGTTTTGGAATTACAGTCTGCTCTAATAAAACTTGATGAATTTCTGCCCAGCAAAGCAGAAGCCATTGAAATATTGTCCTCGTCAGCAAGTGTGTTAGATACCTTGCCCTGTACACAGTCTGATTTAACCAATGTTGTTGAGTCCCTCTCCAGTGTTGTAACAGCCGAGGAACTCCAGCCCTGTCCTCTGAATGTTTCAGAAATCTTGCCCTGTAACATGGATAATTCTGATTCTCTGGTCAAAATAATAGAAATCGCAGAATTTCAGTCCGGTCTGATGAGTGTTCCTGAAACCCAGCCCTGTATCCTGAAAGATTCTGGTTCTCTGGCCGCTGTGGCAGAGGTTCCAGAGTCCCCTTCCTGTCCAGGGAATTCCTCAGTTTTGCCTAGTCCAGTGGGGGCTGCTGCAATACTGACTTGTTCTGCAGCCCCTCATGAGCTCCAATCCAGTGTATTAGATGAGTCTCTGTCCAGTCCAGAGGTAGTTGTGGAGTCCCTATCTGGTTCAGTGCATACATCAGAAGATTTGTCCTGTCTTGTTAATGCCCCTGAATCTGATTTGTTACTGACTTTGCTGGAATCAGCGACATCTAAGTCTGATCCTGCATTCTTGTGTGAAAGTCCAGTAGTTGCGAAGTCTAGTCATGATGATTTTTTTTTGGCCGGTCCTGGTTTTGGTCCTGTCTTGGCTGACCCTGAGGTTCACAGTTCCTTGACGTGCCCAGAGGTTTCTCTTGTGCCAGTGTGCCCAGATGTTCTTTGTGTGCCAGAATGCCCAAGTGTGTCTAAGGTGTTAGCGTGCTCTGATGCTTCCTTAGTGGGAACATGTTCTGATGTTGCCAGTCTGCCTGCATGCCCAGAGATGGTTCTGGTCCCTGAAAGCCCTGATCTTGATGTTTGTCCTTGTGGCCCTGACTCGGGAATTGCCCTAGGTTCCATAGGGGTTCTTGATGGTTCTCCATGTGAGCCTAAGGGGCGTTCTGACCTATGGGGATCTCTTTGGAGCTTCAAGGTGTTCTGGGAAATCTCTGAGGAAACTTGTCCTGGTGCCTTGGACTGGTTCAACAGTGGGTTTTGTATTGGTAAAGACAGTCCCGGTGGGCATTGCAAAGGCTTTGACGTTTTTGAACGGTTCCTGGAAGGCGGTGGGTATCGCTCAGGAAGTTTCAGGGGGCTTTCTTCTGGAAATCATGGTTCTGATGGGTGTCACACTGGGGCTTGTAGTGCTGATGGGCATGGTTCTGTGGGTTCTGGTTCTGATGGGTCCAGTCTTGTGGGGACTGATTCTGGAATTTGGTCTTGCCGGGCTGTCCCGGTCATCATGAATTATCAGTCAGACTGTTTTGTTGGGAATTTCAGTTTTGAAAAGCGTCTGGAATCCGCTTTTAAGGGCGGGGGTACTGTCATGATCGCTGCTGCAGCAGGTATTGCTGGAAATAGTAGTGCTGCAGCTCAGGCAGTTCTGATCTCTTTCCATGCAAGCTGCATAGCTTTGTCTGTCTTTCCCTGCTGTCAGCTTGTGACTGATTATCATTCACCTGTGTGGGAATCTGCATGTCTGCTCCCATTGGATGACCTCAGTATAAAGATCTGCTTCCTGCAGGACTCCTCGGGTTTTCATAGCTTCAGTTTAAGCCTGTCTTGCTGTCGCTTCAGCCCCCGATCGTGTTTCTTGTTCTAAAGATACTTTGCTGGTTTTGCATCATATATTGGTTCATTGCCCATATATATGCATACCAGCACGTTTATTATTTTCCTTGTATCCGTGTTACGTTGATACATCAGTGACGCTGATATATACGTACACGAACTGTTTATATCCTGTGTTCAGCTAGTCAGTTCTAGCACGTTGATCACCCGTGCTGAGCTAGTTATCCTGTTCCTGGTCCTGTTTGTGGATTGCGTTCATCTCTGCGAGGAGATAACGAATCCTTCTGAATCCTGTCCTGTTACCGTTTGTGGATTGCGTTCATCTCTGCGAAGAGATAGCGAATCCTTCTGAGTCCTGTTCCCTGTATCGTTCCAGTCCTAAGTCAGTGTTCCTGCTTATGTCATATATCGGTTCATTGCCGATATATACATATGTTAGTCAGACGTTACAAATAGTTTCATTGATAGCTGTAATTATAATACGCTAGGAAATCATACTATTTGTATATTTATCTGTGTTACGTTCATCTATCTTGATCCTGCTATTTCCTGACTATCCTGTCCTGTCTTTGTGAGGCACGCCATCGCCGCTACGCTTTGGCTGCCTCATTCCAGTCTGTCTTGTTGTGGACGCTTGCTGTCACTAAGTAGCGGCTAGCTAGCAAGCGTTCATTCTGTCTACCTGTCCTGATCTCCTCAGTTCTGGTTTATGCGCTCAGCGCTACTTTGCGCTGAGACGTTATAGCGAAAGCATTGTTTGTGGCTGTCGGATCTGCACCGGCTCTGTGCGCCACAATCTCCTTTTGGAGTCAGTCCTCCCCTCCACTATACTAGGGATAGCCTGTTTCCTTGTGCTAGTGTGTGTACCTCCTCCACGTCAGCTCATGCGTTGCATGCTGACTGTGGAGAATACACCACCAAGCCTTACAGGAAAATAATCCTATTCTTTGAAATATCTGTGGAGATAACAGGCTGAAATACAGGATCAGGATTTGGGCTAATTATTGCCTGAGCCTGTTTATGTTTAGCAACTTGTTGACCTGGGGAAAGTACCTAAGGGGAGGCTCATGGCTTGGCTGCCTAATTCTCATCAGACATGATGCAGGCAGAGGAAGCATGCTCATGGAGTCCTTATTTATAATTCCCTTTTTCAGGGTGTAACACAAGCAGTGGCATAGCTACAAACCTCAGGGGCCTGATACGGAATTTGGACCCAGGCCCCCCATCCTACATTAAATAGCCAGGATTAGGTGCCTCCAGTATAGGTAGCCAGGAGTAGGTACCTCGGTGTAGATAGTTAGGAATAGGTACCTCAGTATAGATAGTCAGGTATAGATGTCTTAGTGTAGATAGTCAGGAATAGGTACCTCAGCATAGATAGCCAGGATTAGATGCCTTAGTATAGATAGTCAGGAATAGGTACTTCAGTATAGATAGCCAGAATTTAGATTCCTCAGTATAGATAACCTGAGTATAGATAGTAAGGAATAGGTACTTCAGTTTAGATCGCTAGGATTAAATGCCTCAGTATAGATAGTCAGGATTAGGCACCTCAGTATAGATAGCGAGGATTATATGCCTGAGTATAGATAGTCAGGATTAGATGCCTGAGTATAGGTAGTCAGGAATAGGTACCTCAGTATAGATAGCCAGGATTAGATGCCTCAGGATAGGTCACCAGGATTAGATGCCTTAATATAGGTAGCCACGTGGAGGGGGAAGTGGGAACACAGCCGCACGGACCAGCAGCGGCTGAATAGTCATCAGATTCTCACTTCGTCCACGATCCATGCTCTGCATCTACAAACTTCTTTCTGTTCTTGTGTTCCATCTCACAGTAAGAGCGCCTCCTAAGAGGCGCTCGTACTGTGAGCTGGAAAGTAGGACTGGAAGAAGTTTATACATGCAGCGCGTGGATCGTGGGCGAAGTAAGTATCTGATGACTCCCTCAATGGCAGTATGTAGAGGGAACGGGCGGGCCCCTGAGGGCCCCTATGCCTCTGTGCACAAGTTAGGAATTAGTAGAAGGCATCAGATTAGGGTTACTTTTTAGCGGTGCATACACATATCTTATTTTGATTGGTCAATTACTAACAAATTTTACCACTTCCATGGAGTATGAGAGCCAATGGGCTTTGAATACTATGAACAGATTCTTTAGGTAAGCTCTCTGTGCCCGTTCTCACTAGGGCGATTAGTGGGTGATTCCCGCTAATCGCCAAAGTGCTAGCGCTTTTCAAATCGCTAGCGTAATTATAACTATATGGCAGTGATCTCACGGCCGCGATTGCCACCGATCGTGGTCGATAGGCGATTAATGTCAATTGTGAAACGTGTTGCCTGCAGCATTTTGCCACGATTCTCGAGCGACCACAGTACAGTGCTTAAATAAGCGCTGATAGCAATCGTCGGAAATCGCGAGAGTGTCCAGTGATTTTACCACGCTAATCGCGGTAAAATCACCAGTGGAAAATGGTAGCGCTAAGAGCTACCATTTTGCTATTTTTTAGTATGACTGGGCTCTTATAGTAGTTGGCAAAATTGGCCATTGATTGGCCAATCAAAATTGCAGCATGTGTATACCAGGCTTTAGAGAGAAGGATGGTTTTGTTTAAGATCTCCTCTGAGGATGGTCAGTGATATGGCTATGTACTCTGTAAAGCACTGCAGAAGATTTCAGCATTGTATAAATAAATAATAATAATACAGTAGGACATTACACTATGGCAGGGAATCAATTGTGAGCTCCTCTGAGGACAGTCAGAGACATGCCTATGTGCTCTATAATGTGCTGCAGAAGATGTCAGTACTATATGGTAGGACATTACACTATGACTATGGCAGGATTACAGGATCTTCTCAAAAAATTAGCATATTGTGATAAAGTTCATTATTTTCTATAATGTACTGATAAACATTAGACTTTCATATGTTTTAGATTCAAATACACACAACTGAAGTAGTTCATGCCTTTTATTGTTTTAATATTGATGATTTTGGCATACAGCTCATGAAAACCCAAATTTCCTATCTCAAAAAATTAGCATATTTCACCCGACCAATAAAGGAAAAGTGTTTTTAAAACAAAAAAAGTAAATCTTCAAATAATTATGTACAGTTATGCAATCAATACTTGGTCGTGAATCCTTTTGCAGAAATGACTGCTTCAATGCGGCGTGGCATGGAGGCAATCAGCCTGTGGCACTGCTCAGGTGTTATGGAGTACCAGGATGCTTCGATAGCGGCCTTAAGCTCATCCAGAGTGTTGGGTCTTGCATCTCTCAACTTTCTCTTCACAATATCCCACAGATTCTCTATGGGGTTCAGGTCAGGAGAGTTGGCAGGCCAATTGAGCACAGTAATACCATGGTCAGTAAACCATTAACCAGGGGTTTTGGTACTGTGAGCAGGTGCCAGGTCGTGCTGAAAAATAAAAATCTTCATCTCCATAAAGCTTTTCAGCAGATGGAAGCATGAAGTGCTCCAAAATCTCCTGATAGCTAGCTGCATTGACCCTGCCCTTGATAAAACACAGTGGACAAACACCAGCAGGTGACATGGCACCCCAGACCATCACTGACTGTGGGTACTTGACACTGGACTTCAGGCATTTTGGCATTTCCCTCTCCCCAGTCTTCCTCCAGACTCTGGCACCTTGATTTCTGAATGACATGTAAAAGTTGCTTTCATCCGAATAAAGTACTTTGGACCACTGAGCAACAGTCCAGCACTGCTTCTCTGTAGCCCAGGTCAGGCGCTTCTGCTGCTGTTTCTGGTTCAAAAGTGGGTTCATGCTTCCATCTGCTGAAAAGCTTTATGGAGATGAAGATTTTAGCTTTCAGCACGACCTGGCACCTGCTCACAGTGCCAAAACACTAGTAAATGGTTTACTGACCATGGTATTACTGTGCTCAATTGGCCTGCCAACTCTCCTGACCTGAACCCCATAGAGAATCTATGGGATATTGTGAAGAGAAAGTTGAGAGACGCAAGACCCAACACTCTGGATGAGCTTAAGGCCGCTATCGAAGCATCCTGGGCCTCCATAACACCTGAGCAGTGCCACAGGCTGATTGCCTCCATGCCACGCCGCATTGAAGCAGTCATTTCTGCAAAAGGATTCCCGACCAAGTATTGAGTGCATAACTGAACATAATTATTTGAAGGTTTACTTTTTTTGTTTTAAAAACACTTTTCTTTTATTGGTCGGGTGAAATATGCTAATTTTTTGAAATAGGAAATTTGGGTTTTCATGAGCTGTATGCCAAAATCATCAATATTAAAACAATAAAAGGCATGAACTACTTCAGTTGTGTGTATTTGAATCTAAAATATATGAAAGTCTAATGTTTATCAGTACATTATAGAAAATAATGAACTTCATCACAATATGCTAATTTTTTGAGAAGATCCTGTATATTGTGAGCTCTCTGATGACAGTCAGTGACATTACTATGTACTCTGTAAACTGCTTCAGAAAATGTCAGTGCTATATAAATACATAATAATAAGGGAGGACATTAATTTATGACTGTGGTAGGATTAGATTGTAAGCTCCTCTAACGACTGTCAGTGACATGACTATGTACGCTGTAAAGTGTTGCAGAACATGTAATTGCTGCATAAATACATAGTATGTTAAGATCAGTGGTGTGCCTGGGGAATGGTGCTGATTATTTTCCCATTTTCCCATTCCCATTATTGATGGGAGAGTTGGCAGGTTGGGGCGCCGAGCATGTTGCTGCAATTTTTGGGGGATTTTTTGGGAAAAGGAGTCATCAGGATGTATATGGAGCTAACTGTTGTACTCTCTGTACTCTATACAGTGCTGCAGACGATGTCAGTGCTATATAAATACTTAATGAATAATATGGTAGGACATTAGACTACGACTATAGTATGATTGGATTGGTCTGAGGACAGTCAGTGACATGATTATGTACTTTGTAAAGTGCTGCAGAAGATGAAGGTGCTATATAAATACATAATAATAACAATATAGTCGGACATTCGACTATGACTATGGCCCGATTAGATTTGGAGCTCGTCTAAGGACAATCAGAAAAGGGGGACATACAGTGGGTATTGGAGGTTTTCCACATTTTGTCACATTACTGCCACAAACATGAATCAATTTTATTGGAATTCCACGTGAAAGACCAATACAAAGTGGTGTACATGTGAGAAGTGGATCGAAAATCATACATGATTCCAAACATTTTTTACAAATAAATAACTGCAAAGTGGGGTGTGCGTAATTATTCGGCCCCTGAGTCAATACTTTGTAGAATGACCTTGTGCTGCAATTACAGCTGCCAGTCTTTTAGGGTATGTCTCTACCAGCTTTGCACATCTAAGGACTGAAATCCTTGCCCATTCTTCTTTGCAAAACAGCTCCAGCTCAGTCAGATTAGATGGACAGCGTTTGTGAACAGCAGTTTTCAGATCTTGCCACAGATTCTCGATTGGATTTAGATCTGGACTTTGACTGAGCCATTCTAACACATGGATATGTTTTGTTTTAAAAGCTCAGCCCCAGTCTCAAGTCTTTTGCAGTCTCCAAGAGGTTTTCTTCCAAGTTTGCCCTGTATTTGGCTCCCTCCATCTTCCCATCAACTCTGACCAGCTTCCCTGTCCCTGCTGAAGAGATGCACCCCCCGAACATGATGCTGCCACCACCATATTTGACAGTGGGGATGGTGTGTTCAGAGTGATGTGCAGTGTTAGTTTTCTGCCACACATAGCGTTTTGTATTTTGGACAAAAAGTTCAATTTTGGTCTCATCTGACCAGAGCACCTTCTTTCACATGGTTGCTGTGTCTCCCACATGGCTTGTGGCAAACTGCAAATGGGACTTCTTATGCTTTCTGTTAACAATGCCTTTCTTCTTGCCACTCTTCCATAAAGGCCAACTTTGTACAGTGCATGACTAATAGTTGTCCTATGGACAGAGTCTCCCACCTGAGCTGTAGATCTCTGCAGCTCATCCAGAGTCACCATGGGCCTCTTGACTGCATTTCTGATCAGCGCTCTCCTTGTTCGGCCTGTGAGTTTAGGTGGATGGCCTTGTCTTGGTAGGTGTACAGTTGTGCCATACTCCTTCCATTTCTGAATGATCGCTTGAACAGTGCTCCGTGGGATGTTCAAGGCTTTGGAAATCTTTTTGTAATCTTTTTGACAACCTCTGAGGCCCTCACAGAGCAGCTGTATTTGTACTGACATTAGATTACACACAGGTGCACTCTATTTAGTTATTAGCACTCATCAGGTACTGTCTATAGGCAACTGACTGCACTCAGATCAAAGGGGGGCGAATAATTATGCACACACCACTTTGCAGTTATTTATTTATAAAAAATGTTTGGAAGCTTGTATGATTTTCGTTCCACTTCTCATGTGTACACCACTTTGTGTTGGTCTTTCATGTGGAATTCCAATAAATTTGATTCATGTTTGTGGCAGTAATATGACAAATGTGGAAAACTTCAAGGGGGCCGAATACTTTTGCAACCCACTGTACGAAAAAGGGGGATTCATAGGAGGAGGGGGGAATAAAGAGGTAGAGGCACAAGACAGGGAGCCTGGTGGGAGAGGAGAAATGTCAGGAAGGACTCTCATCAGGACTGTAGACGTCACATCACCAGTGCTGTTTGGCAGGGACATGCTGTTAAAAGAAGCCACTGAAATCTGAAAAGAGGAAAGGCACATGTGGAAGACAACAGGATGTGACAGTTTTCTTATTTTTTCAGATTGTTAGGAAAAAGTACTCACAATCCATTTTGCCCCAGTGTCAGAAATGGACGCTCTGTTCTTAGGCACCGACAGGTCCTGTCCACTAACAGAGAGGACCTGTTGGTGCCTAAGAACAGAGTAAACAGAATATGCTGCTGTATGTTTATTTGCCTTAACTGAGCATACGCCGAGTATGCCTAATAATTTTGCTATTGTATGTATGGTATGGGTGTCCTGCACGTTTGTTTCAACATATGTTTATTTTAATACCCGGCTTCATGGGTTACCATGACAATGAGCGTCACAGCACCTCCTCTCCACCCCTCTCCAGTAGGTTGTTCATGCGGCTATGGTTGGGATGAATTATAGGCAGAGTTTTCCCATTGTTTGACAGAGCGCTGCCAGCCTCCAGGACAACGGCGCAGGTTTTTTTCCCCGTCCGTTGCTACAGTATGTCGGGGGCTCTCTGTATGGCTGCGACCTCTGCCTGATGGAGATAAGGACCGTTCCCCGTCTATTCTTACTTACAGGACAACTGTAGTGAGAGGTATATGGAGGCTGCCATGTTTATTTCCTTTTAAGCAATACCAGTTACCTGGCTATCTTTTTGATCCTTTGTCTTTAATACTTTAAGCCAAAGACCCTGAACAAGCATGCTGACAAGATTAACTGCATGCTTGTTTCTGGTGTGATTTGGACACTACTGCAGCTAAATGGACCAGCAGGGCTGCCAGGCAACTTGTATTGTTTAACCATTTTAGCCCGCTGGGATTTTTCACCTTATGCATCAGAGCAATTTTCACCTCCCATTCATTCGCTAATAACTTTATCACTACTTATCACAATTTATTGATTTATATCTTGTTTTTTTCCACCACTAATTAGGCTTTCTTTGGGTGGTACATTTTGCTAAGAATTTTTTTTTTATATATAATTGAATTTTAACAGGAATATTAAGAAAAAAATGGAAAAAATTCATTATTTCTCAGTTTTCGGCCATTATAGCTTTAAAATAATACATGCTACCATAATTAAAACCTATGTATTTTATTTGCCCGTTTGTCTTGATTATTACACCATTTAAATTTTGTCCCTATCACAATGTATGGCACCAATATTTTATTTGGAAATAAAGGTGCATTTTTTCAGTTTTGCGTCCATCACTATTTACAAGCTTATAATTTAAAAAATGTTCATAGTATACCTCCTACACATGCATATTTAAAAAGTTCAAACTCTTAGGTAACTATTTGTTTTTTTTAATTATAATTATATTTTTAATTGAACATTTTATTTGAGTAATTTTTTGGTGTTGGAAATAAACAGTTAATTTTAAATGTTATAATGTGTGTACATTGCCTTGAAAAATGTATGTAGATGTAGTTTTACTATTTGGCCACAAGATGGCCACATTGAGGGTTCTTTTTTATGTCCTCCTCCCTTCCCGGAAGCATAAGGAGGGCGGAAAACTTTTTTTTTTTTTTAAGAAAGATCGTGGCCTCTGATAAGAGACCGTTGGTTTTTCTGCTGGGGACTTAGATCAGTGAACGGGAGCCATGTTCCCGTTCACTGATCTCAGGGCTACCAGAGAACGGCATGGGGGCACTGAAGTACGGCACTGCACCAGAGCAGCCACCTGGACGTGAGGATCACGTCCGGGCGGCTTAAATGGTTAAAGGACCACTATCAAGAAAAATTGTAAAATTTAAAATACGTGTAAACATATTGTAAAGCTCGCAGAGGCAGCTGCGTCGAACAGCACCGCCACCGCAGCTGCCTCCGTGCCCCTGCCCGTCCCTCCGGCGTCTGGGACGCCGAGGACAGAATTGTCTTTTGCCCATGGGGTCACTGTGTCGCGCGGGCGCGCGCACAGACGGGACCTTTATGCTGGGGGGAGGCTCGTTGGCTGACCTGCTGACGTCAGAGGAGCCTCGCGGCGCCCCGGATTGGCTGTGTGCAGGGGGCGTGCCGGTGAGGTCTCCTCTGCTTCTTAGGCCTCCGGGCTTCAGTGTTTCCTCGTCTGCTGTCGTGAATACATTGTGCTAGCGCTCAGACCTAGTGAGGTTCCTGTGGATGATAGATGTATATGCAGTGTTTGCGATATACATCTATCTATAGTTAGCTTATTGTTATATTGTTATTGATTCCTGTGTTTGACTCTGGCTATACTCTGACTCTGCTCTAAGCTTGCTGATTCTGTACCGCTGCCTATCTGCCTATAGTTGCTGAGCCTCTGCTCGATTGCTGACTACTCTTCTGCCTTACGATTTCTGTACTCGTACTTGTCTCTCTGTTGCCGAACCTTGCCTGTCTGGCCGTTCTGCTCACCAGTGGGCCCTCCTCACTGGTGAGGTGTGCTATATACCCACCAGCTCCTCTGGTGCTGTATCGCTACTCTTCCTTAAAGCCAATGGGTACCGTTCAAAAAAAGGAAAAGTCAGATATTCACCTAAGGAGAGGGAAGGCTCGGTCCTAATGAGCCTTCCCTCTCGTCTCCCGGTGCCCTCGGTGCTGCGCTGGCTCCCCCGTTCGCGTCCGCCGCCGCAGGGACTTCGGAGGTCTTCGGGAGCACTCGGGCTTCCGAAGACGGGCCGCTCCATACTACGTACGCGCGAGCGCGTCATAGAGGGCGCTGGCGCATGCGTAGTATGGAGCGGCCGCGTCATCGGGAGCCCGAGTGCTCCCGAAGGCTTCCGAAAGCTCCCGAAGGCATGCGGAAGTGGCAGTATTTGAACGAACTGGTTGAATACTGCCACGGGGGATCCTGCGCGGGACCGGGCACCGGGAGAGGAGAGGGAAGGCTCATTAGGACTGAGCCTTCCCTCTCCTTAGGTGATTATCTGACTTTTCCTTTTTTTGAACGGTAAACATTCACTTTAAAGTGACTGATAGTACCTTGCTAGCTCCACTGGTAAGGTCTAGCTAAACTATACAGTCATGAGCTCTGCTAATTAGATTGTCACTTAAACTGATAGTACCTTGCCAGCTCCTCTGGTGAGGTTTTGCCAAACTATACAGTTGCCGTGACTGATAGTACCTTACCAGCCCCTCTGGTAGAGTCTGACCTAATTATACGGTTTCTGTAACTGATAGTACCTTGCCAGCTCTTCTGGGAAGGTCTAGCCAAACTATACAGTTACCGTACCTGTTAGTACCTAGCCATCCCCTCTGGAAGGTCTGGCCGTACTTATCAGTGCTCTTGCAGCTAGTGCCCACCAGCACCTCTGGGGAGGCCTAGCCTTATTGGGTTCTGAGGCTCATCAGTTCCACTTGTCACTTGTATTACCTTTCCAGCTCCTCTGGAAAGGTCTAGCATAGCTACTCTCGTTACCTGTTTAACTAGTTCCTTGCCAGCTCCTCTGGTAAGGATTAGGCAGTCTATTTCTGTATTTCTCCTAGTTAGACCTTCCAGGCCCTCTGGAAAAGGTCTGTGTTATTATCAGTCTGTTTGTTACTGGTCTCTTGCCAGCCCTCCTGGCAGAGACCTGCAATACTATTTTATGTACTCTCATTGTTAGTACCTTTACAGTCCCTCTGGAAAAGTTTGGACAAAACTATACAGTCAGTGTACTGATAGTACCTTACCAGCTCCTCTGGTAAGGTCTCGCAAAACTATTAAAGTTACGGTTGCACCAAGCACTACACACTCAGCTCCTTGTGTTGCTATACTGGTATTATTGGTGATTCTGCAGATCACACATAATCAGGTATAGCGTCTGCATTGTTGGTGATTCTGCAGATCACCAAATAATCAGACATCTGAGTTGCGACACCCAACCGTTACACATATACAAATAAGAAGTATTTTTCTTTCAGAGTAAAAAGAGCCATACATTAAGTTTCTCCTATGTTGCTATCACTTACAGTAGGTAGTAGAAATCTGACAGAACCGACAAGTTTTGGACTAGTCAGTCTCTTCATGGGGGATTCTCAGCAAAGCTCATATTCTTTATAAAGACATTCCCTGAAAAGGATTTATACAATGATGCTATGCTAGCCAGCTTCCCTGCTTGCTGCACACTTTTTTTTTGGCAGCTGGACGGAGCAACTGTCGTTCACTAAGTGCTTTTGAAAATGAACAAAACCCTGAGAATCCCCCATGAGGAGATGGGCTAGCCGAAACCCTGTCGGTAATGTCTGATTTCTACTACCTACTGTAAGTGACAGCAACATAGGAGAAAGGTAATGTATGGCTCATTTATTTTGGAAGAAACATACTTCTTATTTGTATGCATTTATATATTTTTTAAATTTTACAACTTTCGCGATAGTGGTCCTTTAAAAGGAAATAAATATGGCAGCCTCCATAAGGGTTTCACTACAGTTGTCCTTTAACGCTAACCAATAAGCGGCCACCCTTGTACTTGTTTTCATTCCGCCCCGTCTCCATAATCATCTGCATCTATCCTGACCTGCAGTCTATGAATGACGGTTTGCGCAGCAATATGGTCTAAAAGACAGGTAAGATTTCTACAATAGGGGTCATTTAAAGTGTTCAGCTATAACGATTCACAGCCTTCATGTTTAACTTGCTAACTGATAGTAGCTGACTACTACACCTCCTTCACTCACTCTGCTATAGAAGGAAGGCCCAGTGCACACCAAAAACCTCTAGCAGATCCGCAAACCTTTTTTTTGAAGCAGATTTCAGAGCGATTCTAGGCATGTTTAGGGAGGTTTTCTAAACATGCCTAGCATTTTTGGGAGTGTTTTTGTGTAGCAGATTTCAAATATTGTTACAGTAAAGCTGTTACTGAACAGCTACTGTAACAAAAACGCCTGGAAAACCGCTCTGATCTAGCGTTTTTCAGAGCAGTTTTCCACTTTCCTATACTTTAACATTGAGGCAGAAACGCCTCAGAAATCTAAAGAATGCTGCAGCCTCCGAGTTTGCGTTTGTGGAAAAAATGAACCACTCTGGTGTGCACAATTCCATTGAAATTCATTAGCCAAGCGGTTTTCCCCCTGCAAGCGTTTTAAAAAACGCTCCAGAACCGCTCTGGTGTGCACCAGCCCTAAGAGAGCAGTCAGTGGGCTCGTATGGCTGCTGCTAAAGCCAACTGGCTATCAGATTGTGTTAATATGTGAATGTACATTGTTATGTAGATTTTTTTGCTCCTTACCACTGGGCACCTTCAGCACATATCACTTTGTTTCCCTGACAAAGACCCCTATTTTTGAGGGGTTAAATATGTAGGGTATTTGATGGGGGGGTTGTATTTTCTATTTAATAGGCAGTGAGAGGGGTTACTCTATCCCTTACATATTTTAATTGGAATTAGTACTGTGTCACCCTCCACTGTGTTCACTTCACAGGTGTGTGTTAGCAGCACCATGCTGGTCTCTTTTTTCATTTTTAGATATTTATTGAAAGTTACATTTTTTTTTCCTCCATATTTAGTGAAATCTTTTAAATAACTATTCAGATCAGTCTTCTCTTCAGGGACACCTCTGATGCGCAGGTTATTTCTTCTATCCCTGTTCTCATGATCCTCAGGTCTTTGACTGTGACAAGGTCTGTTTAGGGTTGCCACCTTTTGACTGAGAAAATACCGGCTTTGGGGTGTGGCCTAAAAGTGAGAGGGGTTTGTTACATTTGAAAAAATAGCACAAGTAAAACTCAAATTTATAAAAAATAAACACAAATGTTAAATAGTTTAAAGAACACCGGTAAGGTTAAAAATGGCCCTGGTTTTTACTTACCTCTGGAAGGGGAAGCCTCTAAATCCTAATGACGCTTCCTTCATCCTCCTCAGCCAGCCTGATACTGTGCTGGGACCCCCGTTGTTGCCCGCGCGCAGTAGCAGCTTTCCACTTGGGCTCTGGTGAAAATAGCCGAGCCCGATCAGGTCTGCTCTACTGCACAGGCGCCTGCAAAGTAGGTCCGATCCAATCAGGCTCAGCTATTTCTACCGGAATCCAAGTGGGAAGCCACTAGTGCACGTGCCAACAAGGAGATCTTGGGGGGTCCCAGTGCTGGATTCCCTCTAGTGCGGAGGACAGGGGAAGCCTCTAAAATCTTGAGGCTTATTCCCTCCCGAGGAAAGTTCCCCCTAGGGCAGAGGCGGATTAAGGCTAAATGGGGCCCTAAGCAAAGTAACTGATTTGGGCCCCCCCATCATGTCGTAATAGAATCAGAAGATGCAGCTGCACAGCAACATGCCGCACACACCGGGGCAGCCGAGCTACTGGTTTCTATGGGCAACAGCCCACTTTCCTCTGTGGGTGCACAATGCAGGGAATAGCAGCGGCAAAATGCAAAGTGAGAGTTGAATGGCTGGGACATTTGCACTCAGGGGCTGTGAAGAGGGCGCCAGATATCACAGCAGCAGCACTTTCCCCCTGCATCTCCAGCCTGGCAATAGCAGAAAGCTCTGGACACCGCCAAACCGGAAGCCGTTCCCCAGACAGAATTACATAACCACCCCCAACACTGAACAACCGATTTCCTCCCAAACTAGACAGCCACCATGCAGCCTCCATCCCAGTGAATACGATAGACCAGCAGAGAAGGCAGCAGCAGCGGGGGAGAATGACAGCACCAGATGACTCACATTCACCTATTGCATAGCTCCCAACTGTCCCTCTTTTGGAGGGCCTGCCCCTCTTTAGGAGCCCTGTCCCTCTGTCCCTCTTTCCTCCTCATTTGTCCCTCTTTCAGGACTTTGTCACTCTTTCTATGTAATTATATATATTGCTCTACTAAAAAATGTATTTAATTGACTCTAAACTTTATTCCCATCCTTTAATTGATTCCTTACTAATTTTAAAATGTTAATATGAAGGAAAATGAACCAGGATAGAAAGGACCAGTGTGGTTTGAATTATAAAACATCATATTTTTCTTATGAAATGTTTATGGTGTGCGTGACTAGGGGTGTGATAAGGGGTGGGGCAGGGGCATGGCTTAAGTGTCCCTCTTTACCATCTCAAAACGTTGGGAGGTATGCCTATTTGCGATCCAAGCAATAGAGGTACCGTCATCCGGAGCCCATCTATCTCCTCTAGAGTGCTGCCGCTCTGTTACTACTACTACTACTACTATGACTACTTCCTACTTCCTGTCTGATCTGAGAATCAGGAAGTTCAAAACGAGCGGCTGCACTGTAGAAGAGACAGATGGGTTTCAGATGACGGGATTTCTATCGCTTGGATCATGGATAGGTGAGTGAGCGTTTGCCATCTGCTGCTATTATACTTGCAGCATCTGTGGTTCTCTGTGGGAAGAGAGGGAGGAGTGGGAAGTGGCAGAGCGCACAGTAGCAGGAGGGGGACCTAGGAGCAGAGCCTGGCTCTGAAGACAATCAGCAGCGCACGGCATCATTTGACAAGACAAGACAAGACAAATAACATTTATATCGCGCTTTTCTCCTGGCGGACTCAAAGCTCCAGAGCTGCAGCCACTAGGACGCAACCTATAGGCAGTAGCAGTGTTAGAGAGACTTGCCTAAGGTCTCCTACTGAATAGGTGCTTGGCTTACTGAACAGGCAGAGCGGAGATTCGAACCCTGGTCTCCTGTGTCAGAGGCAGAGCCCTTAAAAGGACTCCGAGCAGTGCCTGTGGCTATGCCTTTAAGCATACCCACAACTAATTAATTACATCCTCACACCTACCAGCATGATGTTTGTAATTATATCCCCCTGGGTTCCTTATATTTCATTGCATTGTGCTGAATCGAGCTGCCGACTTTGGAGAAAAGTCGTCCTGTGTAATACAATGTAACTATGGAAAGATGCATATCATTTTAAAGATCTCTTTCTCCTATTTCCAATGATATATATAAACCGCCGCCCTATGCCTTTTAGTTTTCGCTATTTTCGCGATCGAATTTGCAGTGGCCGCGATTTCGATCGTGAAAATAGCGAAAACTAAAAAGCGTAGGGTGGTGGTTTATATATCATTGGAAAGAGGAGAAAGAGAGCTTTAAAATGATATGCATCTTCCATAGTTACTGCACTGCTCAGAGTCCCTTTAACCATTATACCATCCAGCCACCGCTGACAGGATGGCGAGGGCTGGTTTATGTGCTGATGGGGCCCCTTTGACTCTGAATGGGGGGGCCCCCAAGCAACTGCTTTTGTTGCCTGGTCGGTAATCCGGCCCTGCCTTAGGGGCACTTTAAAGGTGTTCATTAATGATACATTTCCACGACTGATAGATCCTTTCCAATCAATGTGGTAATCGATCTGATGCAATTGGCCCTGCCCCATTAATGACTGAATAACCGGTAGCCAAGTTGATGAGATTATCAGAATCAAACTGTTTTTCGGACCGATCCTATCGAATTGGCTAATGGGAATTTGTCCATTAATGGGTATGACCAATCATTTCTGCCTGATTACTGCGAGAAACGATCAGCCGCAGAATTGTATCATTAATGTGCACCTTAAGAGTCTGGAAGGGAGGACAGGGGATGATGGAGGGTTGGGGGGGGGGGGGGGGCAAGAGAGAGGGAGCAAGAGAGAGAGGGGAAGAGAGAAAGAGAGAGGAGGGAGGAGAGAGTGAGAGAGAGGGGGAAGGGAGGGAGAGGGAAGAGAGAGAGAGGGGGAAGAGAGAGAGAGAGGGGGGAAGAGAGAGAGGGGGAAGAGAGAGAGAGAGAGAGAGAGAGAGAGAGAGAGAGACACCTGTGTACTCTGCTACCTTGTCTTTACAGAGTAGCTGTAAGGCTTGGTGGTGTATTCTCCACAGTCAGCATGCAACGCATGAGCTGGCGTGGAGGAGGTACACACACTAGCACAAGGAAACAGGCTATCCCTAGTATAGTGGAGGGGAGGACTGACTCCAATAGGAGATTGTGGCGCACAGAGCCGGTGCAGATCTGACAGCCACAAACAATGCTTTCGTTATAACGTCTCAGCGCAAAGTAGCGCTGAGCGCATAAACCAGAACTGAGGAGATCAGGACAGGTAGACAGAATGAACGCTTGCTAGCTAGCGGCTACTTAGCGACAGCAAGCGTCCAAAACAAGACAGACTGGAATGAGGCAGCCAATGCGATTGCAGCGATGGCGTGCCTCACAAAGACAGGACAGGATAGTCAGGAAATAGCAGGATCAAGATAGATGAACGTAACACAGACAAATATACAATAAGTATGTTTTCCTAGTGTATTACAATTACAGCTATCAATGAAACTATTTGTAACGTCTGACTAACATATGTATATATCGGCAATGAACCGATATATGACATAAGCAGGAACGCTGACTAGGACTGGAGTAATACAGGGAACAGGACTCAGAAGGATTCGCTATCTCTTCGCAGAGATGAACGCAATCCACAAACGGTAACAGAACAGGATTCAGAAGGATTCGTTATCTCTTCGCAGAGATGAACGCAATCCACAAACAGTAACAGAACAGGATTCGTTATCTCTTCGCAGAGATGAACGCAATCCACAAACGGTAACAGGACAGGATTCAGAAGGATTCGTTTTCTCCTCTCAGAGATGAACGCAATCCACGAACAGGACCAGGAGCAGGATACTAGCTCAGCACGGGTGCTCACGATACGCGCAAACTACCAAAACGTGCTGGAAAGCTGACTAACTGCACACAGGATATAAACAGTTCGTGTACGTATACATCAGCGACACTGATGTATCAACGTAACACGAATACAAGGAAAATAATAAACGTGCTGGTATGCATATATATGGGCAATGAACCAATATATGATGCAAAACCAGCAAAGTATCTTTAGAACAAGAAACACGATCGGGGGCTGAAGCGACAGCAAGACAGGCTTAAACTGAAGCTATGAAAACCCGAGTAGTCCTGCAGGAAGCAGATCAGTATAAAGATCTGCTTCCTGCAGGACTACTCGGGTTTTCATAGCTTCAGTGTAAGCCAGTCTTGCTGTCGCTTTAGCCCCCGATCGTGTTTCTTGTTATAAAGATACTTTGCTGGTTTTGCATCATATATTGGTTCATTGCCCATATATATGCATACCAGCACGTTTATTATTTTCCTTGTATTTGTGTTACGTTGATACATCAGTGTCGCTGATGTATACGTACACGAACTGTTTATATCCTGTGTGCAGTTAGTCAGCTTTCCAGCACGTTTTGGTAGGTTGCGCGTACCGTGACCACCCGTGCTGAGGTAGTTACCCTGCTCCTGGTTCTGTTTGTGGATTGCGTTCATCTCTGCGAAGAGATAACGAATCCTTCTGAATCCTGTTCTGTTTCTGTTTGTGGATTGCGTTCATCTCTGCGAAGAGATAACGAATCCTTCTGAATCCTGTTCTGTTACTGTTTGTGGATTGCGTTCATCTCTGCGAAGAGATAACGAATCCTTCTGAATCCTGTTCTGTTACCGTTTGTGGATTGCGTTCATCTCTGCGAAGTGATAGCGAATCCTTCTGAGTCCTGTTCCCTGTGTTACTCGATTCCTAGTCAGCGTTCCTGCTTATGTCATATATCGGTTCATTGCCGATATATACATATGTTAGTCAGACGTTACAAATAGTTTCATTGATAGCTGTAATTGTAATACGCTAGGAAAACATACTTATTGTATATTTATCTGTGTTACGTTCATCTATCTTAATCCTGCTATTTTCTGACTATCCTGTCCTGTCTTTGTGAGGCATGCCATCGCCGCATCGCATTGGCTGCCTCATTCCAGTCTGTCTGGTTTTGGACGCTTGCTGTCGCTAAGTAGCCGCTAGCTAGCAAGCGTTCATTCTGTCTACCTGTCCTGATCTCCTCAGTTCTGGTTTATGCGCTCAGCGCTACTTTGCGCTGAGACGTTATAACGAAAGCATTGTTTGTGGCTGTCAGATCTGCACCGGCTCTGTGCGCCACAATCTCCTATTGGAGTCAGTCCTCCCCTCCACTATACTAGGGATAGCCTGTTTCCTTGTGCTGGTGTGTGTACCTCCTCCACGCCAGCTCATGCGTTGCATGCTGACTGTGGAGAATGCACCACCAAGCCTTACAGATACCCACTGCCTTCCAGGGACCGTCCAAAAATGCCAAAGCCTTTGCAATGTCCACCGGAACTGTCTTTACCAACACAAAACCCACTGTTGAACCAGTCCAAGGTACCAGGACAAGCTTCCTCAGAGATCTCCCAGAACACTTTAAAGCTCCAAAGAGATCCCAAAAGGTCAGAACCCCCTTTAGGCTCACATGGAGAACTATCCAGAATCCCCATGGAACCTATGGCAATTCCCGAGTCAGGGTTACAAGGACAAACATCAAGATCAGGGCTTTCAGGGACCAGAACCATCTCTGGGCATGCAGGCAGACTGGCAACATCAGAACATGTCTCCCCTAAGGAAGCATCTGAGTACGCTAACACCTTAGACACACTTGGGCATTCTGGCACACAAAGCACATCTGGGCACACTGGTACAAGAGAAACTTCTGGGCATGTCAAGGAACTGTGAACCTCAGGGTCAGCCAAGATAGGACCGAAACCAGGACTGGCCAAAAAAAAATCATCATGACTAGACTTCGCAACTACTGGACTTTTACATGAGAATGCAGGATCAGACTTAGATGTCGCTGATTCCAGCAAAGTCAGTAACAAATCAGATTCAGGGGCACTAACAAGACAGGACAAATCTTCTGATGTATGCACTGAACCAGATAGGGACTCCACAACTACCTCTGGACTGGACAGAGACTCATCTAATACACTGGATTGGAGCTCATGAGGCGCTGCAGAACAAGTCAGTATTGCAGCAGCCCCCACTGGACTAGGCAAAACTGAGGAATTCCCTGGACAGGAAGGGGACTCTGGAACCTCTGCCACAGCGGCCAGAGAACCAGAATCTTTCAGGATACAGGGCTGGGTTTCAGGAACACTCATCAGACCGGACTGAAATTCTGAGATTTCTATTATTTTGACCAGAGAATCAGAATTATCCATGTTACAGGGCAAGACTTTTAAAACATTCAGAGGACAGGGCTGGAGTTCCTCGGCTGTTACAACACTGGAGAGGGACTCGACAACATTGGTTAAATCAGACTGTGTACAGGGCAAGGTATCTAACACACTTGCTGACGAGGACAATATTTCAATGGCTTCTGCTTTGCTGGGCAGAAATTCATCAAGTTTTATTAGAGCAGACTGTAATTCCAAAACAGCTGCTAGACAAGTGAATATTACTGCAACACCAACTGAGGTAAGCAGTGCCTCAGACTCCTCTGCTAGAGGGTTTGAAGTATACAAAGTACTGGGTGAAGCATAAGACTCTGCGACCACAGCTTCACTGGACAGGATCACTGAACAGTCCATATTGCAGGGCAAAACCATGGAAGCACCTGCTGGACAGCATAATGATTCTGTGACCTGAGTTTCATTGGAGAGATCTACTGCACAATTCATGGTACAGGGCAAATTTACTGGAACATTTTCTGAACAAGGTAATAATTCTGCGATTTCAGGTTCACATAGCAGATGCTCTGAGCTATTCACGAAACTAGAGCGAGGTGTAGAAACAGGAAGATCAAGACACAATGTTTGCTCATCTGAATCACCATTCATTTGTAAAATTGGAAAATTCAGATGCTGGGGTTCTGAGGTTTCTAGACAGGATTGCTGGGACTCGGAAACTGATGTAGTGCATCTATTGGCATCTGCTGGATCAGACAGGAGTTGAACTTTATTAACACAGGTAATTTCTGCAGAAGTGTTTGCAGAGGCAGGCAAGATTTTTCTGGTGTCTGTTTCACTGAACAAAGACTCATGAGTACTGGCTAGGCTGGACTCAGAAGTCAGCAGGACCTCTGGATTCTCTGCTGAGAAATTTGTGCAGGGCAAAGTTAAGAAAGTATCAGTGGCTTCTGTTTTTCTGGTAAGTAACACTGAGTTATCCATGGTACAGGGTGGAATTGCAGGAACTTCAATTTCACACAAAAAGAGCTCCGAATCACCTGCTGAATCAGCCAAAGGTGCTGAAGCAGGCGGGTCAGAACGCCAAATTTGCGAATTCGGAGTCACATAAAAATCATCCAAAATCAGTTCTCACACATCAATCAATCGAGCCACAAAGTCATACCCACACACACCAGTTTTTATTAGGTTATAGGCAGACTTAATGCATGCATTCAATACTAATTCACTTTTTGCACTGTAAAATTGACAAAATGAACTTGAATCATTCTTCCATTCATTGACCAGAGCTTCCATCTCTCCTTTCTCAAATGGAGGATTCCAAGCATACTTAACAGGCAGATCATGGTTTGCAGATATGATTGTAGCAGGGACATATATTGGGTTAATTAGCAGGTGATTGGCAGATTCCTTATTCCTAAGAATCTCCAATACCTGTAGCAAGTGCTGAACTGTAGTGTATGCAAACTTTCCTTGCTTCACAAATAAGTTGATTTGTTCAATACTCTGTAATATCTCCTCATAATCATACTCAGATAATTCTTTTAAACAAAAATCTTTATTTTCCCTAGCCAGGGAGGAAAGTTCATTAGTAGTTTCATAAGTCCATTTAACTCCCCTGAAAGACAATTGCATTTCATTATCTGTTAATGACAGAATCTCAATTATAGGTCTCAGTCGCTAAGGATAACGACTCTGCAGATCGGACACGTTTCTTAGAACGTTTGCGTTTTGCCTTAGACCCTGCTGTTTTTGGTGATTTATTCAAGGCTGCAGGAAAATTATCAGTAACACTTTCTGCTTGCTGAACATTTTTGCAAGCAATTGAAGGAGAAGCTGATTGGCCTGCTGCCAGGAGTTCATTAAGAGGAAAAGGCAATGGATCTATGCGCAACCAGTTATGGATCACAAACACTAGAAATTCCAGCGGTCTCTCTTTCAAATCGGAATGATTGTGTTATGATCATGTCTGCAGCGTTTACTGCTGGCTGCAGTGGTATTGTAACCCAAGCAGTTCTGATGTCATTACATGCATTTTCTTGCATAGTTTGGTTTGCACTTAAACTAGTTGCTGATTCCATCTGCAGTCACTCTGAAATTAATGACAGTTTAACATGCTCTTGTGTAAACAAACATTGTCTGCTGCAGTGGAGGGGCAGTCCCTTTCCTGCAGGCTGCATATCATTGTCTGCCTTTTCCTGCTATCAGCCTGTGATTAATTACCATTCACTTGTGTGGGAATCTGCAGGTCTGCTCCCATTGGATGACCTCAGTATAAAGAACTGCTTCCTGCAATGTCTCATGGGCTACCATAGTCTCAGATCCTGTCTGTTACTCTGCCCGTGCCCCACCTCGTTCCTAGTCCGTGTGGACTGGGCTGACTCCTGCGAAGGGGTCAGCGAGTCCTCCTAGTTCTGCTCTTGTTTCTAGAAGTTGTTACTTTGCTTGTCTTGTGTCATATATTGGTTCATCGCCAATATATACGCATACTTGCACGTTTATTATTTTCCTTGTATTTGTGTTACGTTGATACATCAGTGTCGCTGATATATACGTACACGAACTGTTTATATCCTGTATTCCGTTAGTCAGCGTTCCAGCACGCTGAGCTAGTTATCCTGTTCCTGGTCCTGTTTGTGGATTGCGTTCATCTCTGCGAAGAGATAGCGAATCCTTCTGAGTCCTGTTCCCTGTATTACTCTAGTCTTAGTCAGAGTTCCTGCTTATGTCATATATCGGTTCATTGCCGATATATACATATGTTAGTCAGACGTTACAAATAGTTTCATTGATAGCTGTAATTGTAATACGCTAGGAAATCATACTTATTGTATATTTATCTGTGTTACGTTCATCTATCTTGATCCTGCTATTTTCTGACTATCCTGTCCTGTCTTTGTGAGGCACGCCATTGCTGCAAACGCATTGGCTACCTCATTCCAGTCTGTTTTATTGTGGACGCTTGCTGTCACTGAGTAGTGGCTAGTTAGGCAAGCGTTCATTCTGTTTACCTGTCCTGATCTCCTCAGTTCTGGTTTGTGCGCTCAGTGCTACTTTGCGCTGAGACGTTATAGCGAAAGCATTGTTTGTGGCTGTCAGATCTGCACCGGCTCTGTGCGCCACAATCTCCTGTTGGAGTCAGTCCTCCCCTCCACTAAACTGGGGATATCCTGATTCCTTGTGCTGGTGTGTGTACCTCCTTCACGTCAGCTTATGCATCACGAGCTGACCGTGGAGAAAACACCTCCAAGCGTGACATTATGGTAGCCCCATTACCAATCCCTATTGTGGGGGGAATTTCCAGAAATTATGACACTGTTTGTCAGGGGTCCTGCTCCTTTAAAAATTTGAAAAGCTTGGTCCTGAAGTTACAGACAAATTTATATCAGAATTGGTTAAAGTTCTGGCCAATCCCGACTTTTGGGCTTCTGCAATTTCTACCTGGTCTGATTGGATCGTTTGTGCTCTTTTTAAGGGCAAACTTTTTGATTGGGCAATCGATGTCTTAGATCACACTCAGTTTAGACAAAGTCCTTTGCAATTTATAGCTTTTGTAATTCACAATTGGTTGCGCATAGATCCATTGCCTTTTCCTCTTATTGAACTCCTGGCAGCAGGCCAATCAACTGCTCCTTCAATTGCTTGCAAGAATGAGCAGCAAGCAGAAAGTGTTACTGATAATTTTCCTGCAGCTTTGAATAAATCACCAAAAACAGCAAGGTCAAAGGCAAAACGCAAACGTTCTAAGAAACGTGTCCAATCTGCAGAATCGTTATCTTTAGCGACTGCGCATCAGACCTGCAATGAGATTCTGCCATTAACAGATAATGAAATGCAATTGTCTTTCAGGGGAGTTAAATGGACTTATGAAACTACTAATGAACTTTCATCACTGGCTAGGGAAAATAAAGATTTTTGTTTAAAAGAATTATCTGAGTATGATTATGAGGATATATTACAGAGTATTGAACAAATCAATCTATTCGTGCAGCAAGAAAAATTTGCATACACTACAGTCCAACACTTGCTACAGGTATTGGAAATCCTTAGGAATAAGAAATCTGCCAATCACCTGTTAAATAATCCAATGTATGTTTCTGCCAAAACCACATTTGCAAACTGTGATCTGCCTGTTAAGTATGCTTGGAATCCTCCATTTGAGAAAGGAGAGATGGAAGCTCTGGTCGATGAATGGAAGAATGATTCAAGTTCATTTTGTCAATTTTACAGTGCAAAAAGTGAATTAGTATTGAATGCATGCATTAAGTCTGCCTATAACCTAATAAAAACTGGTGTGTGTGGGTATGACCTTGTGGCTCCATTGATCGATGTGTGGAAAATGATTTTGGACGATTTTTATGCGATTCAATCAGTTGATACCAGGGAAGACACACTGTCAATTGGAGACTGTCCCACTTCTCCAGTTACTGAGTCCCTGCCATGTCTTGTGAATGTTCCTGTAACTCCACCCTGTACCATGGATAACTCAGTGTTACTTCCCAGTAAAACAAAAGCCACTGATACTTTCTTAACTTTGCCCTGCACAAATTTCTCAGCAGAGAATCCAGAGGTCCTGCTGACTTCTGAGTCCAGCCTAGCCAGTACTCATGAGTCTTTGTTCAGTGAAACAGACACCAGAAAAATCTTGCCTGTCTCTGCAAACACTTCTGCAGAAATGACCTGTGTTAATAAAGTTCAACTCCTGTCTGATCCAGCAGATGCCAATAGATGCACTACATCAGTTTCCGAGTCCCAGCAATCCTGTCCAGAAACCTCAGAACCCCAGCATCTGAATTTTCCAATTTCACAATTGAATGGTGATTCAGATGCGCAAACATTGTGTTTTGATCTTCCTGTTTCTACACCTCACTCTAGTTTCATGAATAACTCAGAGCGTATGCTATGTGAATCCGAAATCGCAGAATTATTACCGTGTTCAGAAAATGTTCCAGTGAACTTGCCCTGTACCATGAATTGTGCAGTAGATCTCTCCAATGAAACTCAGGTCACAGAATCATTATGCTGTCCAGCAGGTGCTTCCATGGTTTTGCCCTGCAATATGGACTGTTCAGTGATCCTGTCCAGTGAAGCTGTGGTCACAGAGTCTTATGCTTCACCCAGTACTTTGGATACATCAAACCCTCTAGCAGAGGAGTCTGAGGCACTGCTTACCTCAGTTGGTGTTGCAGTAATATTCACTTGTCTAGCAGCTGTTTTAGAATTACAGTCTGCTCTAATAAAACTTGATGAATTTCTGCCCAGCGAAGCAGAAGCCATTGAAATATTGTCCTCGTCAGCAAGTGTGTTAGATACCTTGCCCTGTACACAGTCTGATTTAACCAATGTTGTTGAGTCCCTCTCCAGTGTTGTAACAGCCGAGGAACTCCAGCCCTGTCCTCTGAATGTTTTAAAAGTCTTGCCCTGTAACATGGATAATTCTGACTCGCTGGAAAAAATAATAGAAATCTCAGAATTTCAGTCCGGGTTAATGAGTGTTTCTGAAACCCAGCCCTGTATCCTGGAAAATTCTGGTTCTCTGGCCGGTGTGGCAGAAGTTCCAGTGTCCCCTTTCTGTCCAGTGAGTTACTCAGTTTTGCCTAGTTCAGTGGGGATTGCTGCACTACTGACTTGTTTTGCAGCCCTTCATGAGCTCCAATCCAGTGTATTTGATGAGTCTCTGTCTAGTCCAGAAGAAGTTATGGGAACCCTGTCTAGTTCGGTGCATACATCAGAAGATTTGTCCTGTCTTGTAAATGCCCCTGAACATGATTTGTTAATAACCTTGCTGGAATCAGAGACATCTAAGTCTGATCCTGCATTTTTTAGTGAGAATCCAGTAACTGTGAAGTCTAGTCATGATGATTTTTTTTTGCCCAGTCCTGGTTTCGGTCCTACCTTGACTGACTTTGAGGTTTGCAGTTCCTTGACATGCCCAGAAGTCTCTCTTGTGCCGGTGTGCCCAGATGTGCTTCGTATGCCAGAGTGCCCAAGTGTGTCTGTGTTGGCGTGCTCACACGCTTCCCTAGTGGAGACATGTTCTGATGTTGCCGGTTGGCCTGCATGCCCGGAGATGGTTCTGGTCCCTAAAAACCCTGATCTTGATGTTTGTCCTTGTGACCCTGACTCTAGAGTTGCCCTGGGTTCCATAGGGGTTCTTGATGGTTCTCCATGTGAGCCTAAGGGGCGTTCTGACCTGTGGGGATCTCTTTGGAGCTTCCAAGTGTTCTGGGAGATCTCTGAGGAAACTTGTCCTGGTACCTTGGACTGGTTCAACGGTGGGTTTTGTGTTGGTAGGGACAGTTCCGGTGGGCATTGCAAAGGCTTTGGCGTTTTTGGACAGTCCCGGGAAAGCGGTGGGTATCGCTCAGAGAGTTTCTGGGGGCTTTTTTCTGGAAGTCGTGGTTCTGATGGGTATCACACTGAGGCTTGTAGTGCTGACGGGCATGGTTCTGTAGGTTCTGGTTCTGATGGGTCCAGTCTTGTGGGGCCTGATTCTGGAATTTGGTCTTGCCGGGCTGTCCCGGTCATCATGAATTATCAGTCAGATTGTTTTGTCGGGAATTTCAGTTTTGAAAAGCGTCTGGTATCCGCTTTTAAGGGGGGGGGTTATGTTATGATCATGTCTGCAGCGTTTACTGCTGGCTGCAGTGGTATTGTAACCCAAGCAGTTCTGATGTCATTACATGCATTTTCTTGCATAGTTTGGTTTGCACTTAAACTAGTTGCTGATTCCATCTGCAGTCACTCTGAAATTAATGACAGTAATGACATGCTCTTGTGTAAACAAACATTGTCTGCTGCAGTGGAGGGGCAGTCCCTTTCCTGCAGGCTGCATATCATTGTCTGCCTTTTCCTGCTATCAGCCTGTGATTAATTACCATTCACTTGTGTGGGAATCTGCAGGTCTGCTCCCATTGGATGACCTCAGTATAAAGAACTGCTTCCTGCAATGTCTCATGGGCTACCATAGTCTCAGATCCTGTCTGTTACTCTGCCCGTGCCCCACCTCGTTTCTAGTCCGTGTGGACTGCGCTGACTCCTGCGAAGGGGTCAGCGAGTCCTCCTAGTTCTGCTCTTGTTTCTAGAAGTTGTTACTTTGCTTGTCTTGTGTCATATATTGGTTCATCGCCAATATATACGCATACTTGCACGTTTATTATTTTCCTTGTATTCGTGTTACGTTGATACATCAGTGTCGCTGATATATACGTACACGAACTGTTTATATCCTGTATTCCGTTAGTCAGCGTTCCAGCACGCTGAGCTAGTTATCCTGTTCCTGGTCCTGTTTGTGGATTGCGTTCATCTCTGCGAAGAGATAGCGAATCCTTCTGAGTCCTGTTCCCTGTATTACTCTAGTCTTAGTCAGAGTTCCTGCTTATGTCATATATCGGTTCATTGCCGATATATACATATGTTAGTCAGACGTTACAAATAGTTTCATTGATAGCTGTAATTGTAATACGCTAGGAAATCATACTTGTTGTATATTTATCTGTGTTACGTTCATCTATCTTGATCCTGCTATTTTCTGACTATCCTGTCCTGTCTTTGTGAGGCACGCCATTGCTGCAAACGCATTGGCTACCTCATTCCAGTCTGTTTTATTGTGGACGCTTGCTGTCACTGAGTAGTGGCTAGTTAGGCAAGCGTTCATTCTGTTTACCTGTCCTGATCTCCTCAGTTCTGGTTTGTGCGCTCAGCGCTACTTTGCGCTGAGACGTTATAGCGAAAGCATTGTTTGTGGCTGTCAGATCTGCACCGGCTCTGTGCGCCACAATCTCCTGTTGGAGTCAGTCCTCCCCTCCACTAAACTGGGGATATCCTGATTCCTTGTGCTGGTGTGTGTACCTCCTTCACGTCAGCTTATGCATCACGAGCTGGCCGTGGAGAATACACCTCCAAGCGTGACAGATTGAGAACATCAAATGTCCACTGGAATAATTCCCCTTTAAACAAAATATAACTTAGTTGGAGTGCCCAGGTTGAAACAGGAGTCACTTGGAGATCGGGATTGGCCAGGAACCTGGCACATTCAGAGAAAAACTCATTTTCTGTTTCAGAGTTAAGTTCTTCAAATTTCTTAAAGGAACAGGAACCATAATTAACAGTGTCATACTTTCTGGGAATCCCCCCCACAATGGGGATTGGTAAGGGGGTTTTCATAATGTAAGGCTTGGTGGTGTATTCTCCACAGTCAGCATGCAACGCATGAGCTGGCGTGGAGGAGGTACACACACTAGCACAAGGAAACAGGCTATCCCTAGTATAGTGGAGGGGAGGACTGACTCCAATAGGAGATTGTGGCGCACAGAGTCGGTGCAGATCTGACAGCCACAAACAATGCTTTCGTTATAACGTCTCAGCGCAAAGTAGCGCTGAGCGCATAAACCAGAACTGAGGAGATCAGGACAGGTAGACAGAATGAACGCTTGCCAGCTAGCGGCTACTTAGCGACAGCAAGCGTCCAAAACAAGACAGACTGGAATGAGGCAGCCAATGCGATTGCAGCGATGGCGTGCCTCACAAAGACAGGACAGGATAGTCAGGAAATAGCAGGATCAAGATAGATGAACGTAACACAGACAAATATACAATAAGTATGTTTTCCTAGCGTATTACAATTACAGCTATCAATGAAACTATTTGTAACGTCTGACTAACATATGTATATATCGGCAATGAACCGATATATGACATAAGCAGGAACGCTGACTAGGACTGGAGTAATACAGGGAACAGGACTCAGAAGGATTCGCTATCTCTTCGCAGAGATGAACGCAATCCACAAACGGTAACAGAACAGGATTCAGAAGGATTCGTTATCTCTTCGCAGAGATGAACGCAATCCACAAACAGTAACAGAACAGGATTTGTTATCTCTTCGCAGAGATGAACGCAATCCACAAACGGTAACAGGACAGGATTCAGAAGGATTCGTTATCTCCTCGCAGAGATGAACGCAATCCACGAACAGGACCAGGAGCAGGATACTAGCTCAGCACGGGTGCTCACGATACGCGCAAACTACCAAAACGTGCTGGAAAGCTGACTAACTGCACACAGGATATAAACAGTTCGTGTACGTATACATCAGCGACACTGATGTATCAACGTAACACGAATACAAGGAAAATAATAAACGTGCTGGTATGCATATATATGGGCAATGAACCAATATATGATGCAAAACCAGCAAAGTATCTTTAGAACAAGAAACACGATCGGGGGCTGAAGCGACAGCAAGACAGGCTTAAACTGAAGCTATGAAAACCCGAGGAGTCCTGCAGGAAGCAGATCTTTATACTGAGGTCATCCAATGGGAGCAGACATGCAGATTCCCACACAGGTGAATGATAATCAGTCACAAGCTGACCGCAGGGAAAGGCAGACATAGCTATGCAGCTTGCATGGAAAGAGATCAGAACTGCCTGAGCTGCAGCACTACTACTTGCAGCAACACCTGCTGCAGCAGCGATCATTACAGTAGCACTTCAGCTGTGACAAGTCATCTGGGGGACCTCTCTCCTGTCTTGACACTGCTAGCTGCTGCCTGGGGGGCTGGGCTGGCTCATTTCTGTTTTCACTGCACACACCACGATGGCAGTGTCAGAGTCCTCTCCTACACATTGCATCTCACACAGACAGCAGCACAATAATTATGTGCTGGCTCTGTTGAAGACGTGTCTCTGCCTTCTCAGCTGAACTCTTCCGTTCCTCTGTGTGTTTCTCTCCCTCCACACAGTGTAATGTGAGCCTGTGCCTGAGCTGAGCAGCTGACTCCTGTAATCAGGCCAGGAGGACAATTCAGAGGATGCACGCTGCTCAGGGAAGACCAGTGAGCTCACAGACTCTCTCTCGGCTGGGCTCCTTGGCTCCCCCCTTCTTCCCGAGAATCATCACTGGTGATTGGCGGGCAGTGCATGGCCAGCCAATCCAAGAAGAGAGGAGGGAGATCTGTCTCCAGGTTGCACAGCAGGGAGCCTGGGGCTAATTTTACCGGCAGATAACGTGGCGGTGAAACTTTTATTCTGGCGCCAGCTTTTAAGTGGTTTTTCTGGCCGGGCCGGCCAGATGCCGGCTGGGTGGCAACCCTAGGTCTGTTCTGCTCTCTTGTAATTCTGAATCAACTTGCCTGTAAATACTTCATAACCAGGGTTCCTCACCAGGACCCCGAATGCGAAGTTTACCCGAAAATTGGGGTGATTTTTCAGGTTTCCCGAAGGCAAAGCCGAACCTGAATGTTAACCACTTGAGGACCCACCCTTTACCCCCCCCCTTAAGGACCAGCGCTGTTTTAGCTGATCTGTGCTGGGTGGGCTCTACAGCCCCCAGCACAGATCAGGGTGCAGGCAGAGCGACCAGATCACCCCCCTTTTTTCCCCACTAGGGGGATGATGTGCTGAGGGGGTCTGATCGCTCCTGCCTGCCTGGGTGTTGCGGGGGGGCACCTCAAAGCCCCCCTCCGCGGCTAAATTCCCCCCCTCCCTCTCCTCTCTCCCTTCCCCGGAGATCCGAGGCTGCACAGGAACGGATCTGTCCTGTGCAGCCTCTTACAGGCTCCTGCCTGTCATGTGACAGCGATCCCCGGCCGCTGATTGGCCGGGGATCGCTGATCTGGTACAACGCTTCTACTGTTAGCAGCGTTGTACGGATGTAAACAAAGCAGATTATTTCCGCTTGTGTTTACATTTAGCCTGCGAGCCGCGATCGGCGGCCCGCAGGCTATTCACGGAGCCCCCCGCCGTGAATTGACAAGAAGCAGCCGCTCGCGCGAGCGGCTGCTTCCTGATTAATTAGCTTGCAGCCGGCGACGCAGAACTGCGTCGCTGGTCCTGCAGCTGCCACTTTGCCGACGCGCGGTATGAGTGCGCGGTCGGCAAGTGGTTAAAAATCGTGCCGAAGCCGAATTTGAAGGTTGCCGAATGTGCGCACTCGAATTCTCCCGGATGACGCTTGGGTTCGGGGTTCGGCTTCCGGATTCGGCGATGACGTCATTGGGCCAATCAGAAGTCCTCCAGCCGAGGACCTGGCAAACCTAGCAACCAATCAGAGGAGGGGAGCCTGGCCCTCCCCTCCACTGTATGAGGCGGCGGCGGGCCATCTTGCGGAGCCACGTACTTGTGTGACTGCTGGTACTGAGAGTATCTCCAGTGCTGTGCTGCATCTGATCAAGTGCATTTTCACTGCTAAACCTAGCGTTTTGCTTCCTAAACACCTCCTAAACACACTGATTGTACTCATTTATAAATCGATAGTAATTTGATTGTTTTTCAGCTAGTGTTTGACTGTATACTGTGCTAGGCTAGTGTTAGTCTGTGTGCAGGCTAGGCCTGCTAGCCTAGGGCAGCCTTAGCCTACTACTAGCTTAGGTAGGTGTCACAAATAGTGGTGAAGCTGCTGCGGTGGACTGCGCTACCAGCGCAGCTGCCTCTGCCTCCCTGCCTGACTATGTCCCCGCACCTCGGGCGTCTCATGCACCGAGGAAAGGTATTTCTGCTGCACACAAGGTCGCATTAGCACATCGACAGGACCTTTATGTGGGGAGGAGGCGTGTCAGCTGACCGGCCGGTTGGCTGACGTGAGAGGGCAGCGCTCGCCGGTTTTGATTGGCTAAGTGGCGAGGGCGTGCCTCGGGGTCTCCTCTGCTTCTTAAGCACAGAGGATTCACTCGCAAATTGTCTGCTGTTGCGAATACCTCGTGTTAGCGCTCAGACCTTTGATGGCTATAATTATAATACATTGAAAACTGTATATTTATCTGTGTATGACTTTGGCTCGTTTCTGACTACTCTTTCGCTTTACGCTCCTGTACTTTTGCCCATCTGATCTTGTTGCCGACTCTGCCTGTTCATCATTCTGTCTCTGCCTTCCGATTTTGTACCTTATCTGCCTGTCTGTTGCCAACCCAATTTGTCTGACCTCTCTACTCTCATCAGTGAGCCCTTGTCACTGGTGAGGAGCCCGCAGTACTGTTAGAGCCCACCAGCTCCTCTGGTGAGGTGCCTCCAAAGTCTATCAGTACATACTGTTGCACCAATCACCTACCTGTGTACTAGCTATCCTATCAGTTGCCTTGCTATACCTGCATTATTGGTGATTCTGCAGATCACCACATAATCAGGAATAGTATCTGTATTATTGGTGATACTGCAGATCACCTAATAATCAGAAGTCTGTTTCTGGCTGACACCTATCGTTACATAACAGCAGACCAAAATGTCTATGGAAGTACTGTGTAGTCAGGTCGAAGCTTTGACCATGGTGGTGAACGATTTAACCGCCACGGTCAATGCACAACAGACACAGATCACCCAATTGTCTGAGGTAGTGCGGGGACTACAAACTTCGACCATGCCAGTACAATCCCCTATAGTTCTGGAGCCAAGGATGCCCCTCCCAGAAAAATTTTCGGGGCATAGGTCTGATTTACGGAATTTTAAAAAACGATGTCTATCTTACTTTGAGATGAGGCCTGTATCTTCAGGTTCTGAGATCCAGAAAGTGACATTTGTTAAGACTTTATTGTCAGTAGATTCTCAGACCAGGGCCTACAGTCTTCCAAGTGGTCACGAGGCTTTGTCCTCAGTTCAGGAATTTTTTAAAACTATAGCAATTATTTATGATGATCCAGATATCGCAGTTACTGCAGAGAGGAAGCTTCAAACTCTCCCTGCAGCAGAGTTCAGAAAGTGGGCCGTGTCAGCTAGGTTGGGACAGTTTGCCTTATTGGATTGTTTTTTGACAGGTCTGTCCGATTCAATGGCAGATGTTATGCTTAGGCACCCTGAGCCTAAAACGGTCGACGAAGCAATCTCTCTGGCTGTTAAGATTGATCGTCGCATCCGTTACCAAAAGCAAAACCGGGTTAGGCTCCCTGTTAAAACTGTTCCCATCTCCACTCCTCTTCCTCCTCCTCAAGATGAACCGATACAGATCGGACACTCAAAATTATCGGAGTTGGAGAAAAGCAGGAGAAGAAAAGAGGGGCTATGTTTATACTGTGCTGACATGTGGTACAGAACTGCTCTAAGAAGTTGAAAAACTCTGCCGCCTAGGTGTAGCTAGAGGTACTACCCTAGGCGAGCCAGAATTACCTCTACTTGATAAAAGGTTGTTACTTCCTTGTTCTATAACCTGGGAAGATCAAGTTTTGTCTACCTAGGCATTTATAGATTCAGGTTCAGCCGCCAATTTTATTGATTTAGACTTTGTTAAGAAATGGGGGATTCCCCTTGTCCCGTTGAACAAACAAATATTTGTCACGGCAGTCGATGACTCCCCATTACAGGGCAAACAGCCTCTTTCTCAGACTCCGGTACTTTTGTGTCATGAGAGGGTTCTTCATAGGGAAGAGCTACAGTTCTTTGTACCCAAGATGACCACCTCCACTGTAATTCTTGGTATGCCATGGTTACAAAAACACTCTCCTCAGATAGACTGGAGCTCCGGCCAGTTGTTAAGCTGGTCTCCTTTCTGTCATCATCATTGTTTGGAGAGAGTTGCCGTATGTGCCACCAAGGTTCAAATTGAGGGTTTGCCTCCACAGTATGCCGAATTTTCGGATGTGTTTTGTCCCAAATCGGCAGATAAATTTCCCCCTCACAGAAGCTTTGACTGTCCGATTGAGTTGAGACCAGGTACTATGCCCCCTAGAGGTCATCTATATAATCTGTCAGGACCAGAAAAACTTGCCATGCAGGACTATATTAAAGAGAATCTGGCTAGGGGGTTCATCCACCCTTCTAAGTCTCCAGCCAGAGCAGGATTCTTTTTTGTGCAGAAGAAGGATGGTGGGCTTCGGCCATGTATTGATTACAGGGAGTTGAATAAGATCACTATTAAAAATCGCTACCCACTCCCTTTAATTGACGATTTATTCGCTCAGATTACTGATGCTAGCATCTTTTCTAAATTGGACCTGAGGGGGGCATACAACCTGGTACGCATCAGAGAGGGTGATGAATGGAAGACGGCATTTAACACACCCGATGAGCACTACGAGTACCTTGTTATGCCCTTCGGGTTGTGTAATGCCCCTGCCGTCTTCCAGGAACTGGTCAATGAGGTGTTCAGAGAAGTCCTGGGGTGCTTTGTTCTAGCTTATCTAGATGATATACTAACTTACTCACAGAATGTGGCAGAACACCGGAAGCATGTAAAATTTGTCCTGGAAAAAGTCAGGCAGAATTGTTTATATGTGAGCAAAAGGAGGGGGGAGGGAAAAAGGAATCGTTGGCACTGCAGCTAGAGACAGCTGACGCTGGAAGGATATAGGCAGGGTAAACACACACTCTCTTCTCCTGCTCTGGTGCAGGCTGCGTCTCGGATTTACAAGCCCTACTCCATAGAGCCAAATTAATCCATGCCATGCACTGATGAGGATCAAACAATCCGAAACAGTCTGTATGCATGTTGGATTATTATGGCTCTGTACATATTAACAAGCTAACACATCATTGCATTCCAGCGGTTCTGGAGGTGTGTTTAGCTTCTAAGGGTACAATGGTTAATTTGCATATATTCAGCAGTGGTGCCTGGGAGACATCTCGAGCTCACTCCAACCTGAATTATCGCAAATTCTTTCTGTTTTAGGAAAGCAAACTTTTGTTTTTCTTAGCATCTTAGTAAGGGGGCTTTTAGGACCATTGTAGTCCCTTACACACCCCAATGAGTTCTGGGTCACCATGAGCTTGCTGGTTAGTCTGTGCCTCTCGGATTTACAAGCCCTACTCCATAGAGCCAAATTAATCCATGCCATGCACTGATGAGGATCAAACAATCCGAAACAGTCTGTACGCATGTTGGATTATTATGGCTCTGTACATATTAACAAGCTAACACATCATTGCATTCCAGCAGTTCTGGAGGTGTGTTTAGCTTCTAAGGGTACAATGGTTAATTTGCATATATTCAGCAGTGGTGCCTGGGAGACATCTCGAGCTCACTCCAACCTGAATTATCGCAAATTCTTTCTGTTTTAGGAAAGCAAACTTTTGTTTTTCTTAACATCTTAGTAAGGGGGCTTTTAGGACCATTGTAGTCCCTTACACACCCCAATGAGTTCTGGGTCACCATGAGCTTGCTGGTTAGTCTGTGCCTCTCGGATTTACAAGCCCTACTCCATAGAGCCAAATTAATCCATGCCATGCACTGATGAGGATCAAACAATCCGAAACAGTCTGTATGCATGTTGGATTATCATGGCTCTGTACATATTAACAAGCTAACACATCATTGCATTCTAGCGGTTCTGGAGGTGTGTTTAGCTTCTAAGGGTACAATGGTTAATTTGCATATATTCAGCAGTGGTGCCTGGGAGACATCTCGAGCTCACTCCAACCTGAATTATCGCAAATTCTTTCTGTTTTAGGAAAGCAAACTTTTGTTTTTCTTAACATCTTAGTAAGGGGGCTTTTAGGACCATTGTAGTCCCTTACACACCCCAATGAGTTCTGGGTCACCATGAGCTTGCTGGTTAGTCTGTGCCTCTCGGATTTACAAGCCCTACTCCATAGAGCCAAATTAATCCATGCCATGCACTGATGAGGATCAAACAATCCGAAACAGTCTGTATGCATGTTGGATTATTATGGCTCTGTACATATTAACAAGCTAACACATCATTGCATTCCAGCGGTTCTGGAGGTGTGTTTAGCTTCTAAGGGTACAATGGTTAATTTGCATATATTCAGCAGTGGTGCCTGGGAGACATCTCGAGCTCACTCCAACCTGAATTATCGCAAATTCTTTCTGTTTTAGGAAAGCAAACTTTTGTTTTTCTGATAAAAATAAGGAGCAGATATTCAGGAATGAAGAGAAGGAAGGCCAATCGGCACTGCAGGTGCTTTATTCAAATAGCAGGCACAGATACAATACAAAAATGTAGAGATAAAAATTGTTCACTTACCATAGAATGGAGAGTGGTGTGGTGGTACGGTGGGTGCCTGGGGAAGGTGCCTGACGGCTGCTTCACGCTGTAGATGCGCTTCAACGGAGGCCTCCGTTGAAGCGCATCTACAGCGCAAAATGGCCGTCAGGCACCTTCCCCTGGCACCCACCGCACCACCACACCACTCTCCATTCTATGGTATGTGATCAATTTTTATCTCTACATTTTTGTATTGTATCTGTGCCTGCTATTGTAATAAAGCACATGCAGTGCAATCGGCCTTCCGTCTCTTCATTCCAGAATTGTTTATATGCAAAACTCGAAAAATGCCTATTCGAGGTGTCTGAAGTACCTTTTTTGGGGTATATTGTCTCCACTTCTGGTCTCTCCATGGACCCCAAAAACGTCTCTGCCGTGTTGGAGTGGCCTCAGCCCTCAGGCCTGAAGGCACTCCAAAGATTTCTGGGCTTCGCTAATTATTATAGGAAATTTATCAAAGGGTTCTCTTCTGTGGTGTCACCTTTCACTGACCTCACCAAAAAAGGGGCAGACACTTATAACTGGTCAGAAGAGGCTCAGTCTGCCTTCTCATCATTGAAAAGTTTATTTTGCTCCGCCCCTATTTTGCGACATGTAGATGTCAGCTGCCCTTTTATAGTGGAGGTGGATGCATCTGAGATAGGGGTTGGGGCTGTGCTGTCTCAACATTCCGGTTTCCAAGGCAGATTACATCCCTGTGCCTTTTTCTCTCATAAGTTCTCTCCTGCCGAGAGAAATTACGATATCGGAAACAGAGAACTACTAGCCATCAAACTTGCATTTGAGGAATGGCGTCATTGGCTCAAAGGAGAACATGTTATTACGGTCTATACGGACCACAAAAATTTGGAGTACATTGAGGGGGCCAAGAGGCTCAGTCCCAGACAGGCTCGTTGGTCATTATTTTTCTCAAAGTTCAGATTCATAATCACCTACAAATCAGGAAACAAAAACATCAAGGCAGATGCCTTATCCAGATGTTTCGAACAGTACAGCCTCCAACCCCCGAAAACATCCTGCCCAAGTACGTTGTGTTAGCAGCCACAGAAACATGGGAAGATTGGTTACCCACTTTGAGTCCCTACCAACAAGATGTCCCAGAGGGGAAACCCGATGGGGTTTTATTTGTGCCAATACACTTCCGGTTTGCAGGTTTTACAGTTATTTCATGCACATAAAAATAGAGGTCATCCCGGGGTAGCAAGAACACAGGATCTGCTCTCCAGGTGTGTTTGGTGGCCATCTCTGGTCTTAGACTGTAGGGAATTTGTGAGAGATTGCTCAGTCTGTGCTAGAAACAAACCTTCTAGACAAGCTCCTGCGGGTACACTCCAGTCGTTGTCAGTACCTGAAGAACCATGGACCCACATATCTATGGACTTTGTGGGCAAACTCCCCAGGTCAGAGGGTAAAACGGTCATCTGGGTGGTAGTTGACAGGTTCAGTAAAATGGCTCACTTTATTCTTCTAGACCAGGGGTCTCAAACTCGCGGCCGGCGGGCCATTTGCGGCCCTCGATACAATATTTTGTGGCCCTCGCCGGCAAAAGCTTCCTTATAGTTCGCTTCAGTGCTCCCAAGTAATCCGCCGCATCCCCGCCGCTAAACGAGTGCTGCAGAGCCCCCAAATCGCCTGGGGGGCAATCCGCCGGCATTTCCTGGAAGGGGCAGAGCTTTCAGCTTCAGCTCTGTCCCTCCTGACGTCAATCGCTGCACAGATCGCCGACTCTCCCCGCCCCTCTCTGTGAAGGAAGAGTGAGAGGGGCGGGCAGAGGCGGCGAAGCGCCGCGATTGTGAAATTCCATATGCGGCCCAGCCTCATCCTGACTTTGCCTCCCCCAGGTAAATTGAGTTTGAGACCCCTGCTCTAGATGGACTCCCCTCTGCTCAAGAGCTGGCAGATCTCTTCATTCAGCACATCTTCCATTTGCATGGCATACCGGAGAATGTGGTGTCAGATAGGGGGGTCCAGTTCGTCTCTAAGTTTTGGCGAGCCTTCTGTCATCACTTAGGAATGAATCTGTCATTCTCGTCCTGCTACCACCCACAGACCAATGGCCAAACTGAAAGAGTTAATCAGGCACTGGAACAGTTCTTCCAGTGCTATGTGGCTGATGCTCAGTTGGAATGGGCAAAATTTTTGCCCTTCACAGAATTCGCACACAATAATTTGAAAAGCACCTCATCGGGCTTTTCTCCCTTACAGGTGGTCACGGGGAGATCTCCTAAATTTTCCCCGTTACCAGTGGTGTCTTCTCCATTCCCTGCTTTAGAGGATTGACAGGGATCATTGAAGGAGATATGGACGTTGGTCAAAAGTAATTTAGAGAAGGCTTTTCAGACCCAAAAGAAACAGGCTGATAAGAAGCGTTCGGTGGAGTGGGACTTTGTGCCAGGGGATTTGGTGTGGGTTTCAACCCGTCATCTGGCTCTGAAACAACCCTCAGCGAAGCTGGGCCCCAAGTTTATAGGCCCATACCCTGTATCCAAGAAAGTTAATGATGTGACTTATGTGATCGCTTTGCCATCTAACATGAGAGGTGTGAAATCTTTCCATGTGTCTTTGTTGAAACCGGCTGTGCATGTGGATTCCTCTCCCTCCCCCCCCTGTGCTGATTGATGGAGAGCCTGAGTATGAGATTGAGCAGATTTTGGACTCTTGATGGGTGCGCAACTCTGTACAGTACCTGGTTCATTGGAGAGGGTATGGGCCTGAGGAGAGATCCTGGGTGCCAGGTCACCGCATGCATGCCAAGGAATTGAGACAAAAGTTTCATGAACTGCATCCTGAAAAGCTGTGTAAATCGTGTCCGGATACCACGCCTCAAGGGGGGGGGGGGTACAATACATTGCCTGCTGCCATACTGCCATACATGATTCCTCCTCCTGCTGCTGTTGCTGTATTTATTTATTTATGAATTTATTTATGTATGTATTGTATTTATACGGGACTCCTCCTCCTCCTGCTGTATTTATTTATTTATGAATTTATGCATTTTTTAAATGTATTTATTGTATTTATACGTGACTCCTCCTCCTCCTGCTGTTGCTGTATTTATTTATTTATGAATTTATGTATGTATTTATTGTATTTATATGTGACTCATCCTCCTGCTGCTGTATTTATTTATGAATTTATTTATGTATTTATTGTATTTATACGTGACTCCTCCTCCTCCTGTATTTATTTATGAATTTATTTATGTATTTATTGTATTTTATAAAGCGCCAATACTACGCCACGCTGATTTTCATCCTCCTGCTGTCTGTGCTCCCACCGCCAGGGTCCACAACACAATACATTGCCTGGTGCCATACGTGACTCCTCCTCCTGCTGCTGCTGTATTTATTTATGAATTTATGTATTTATTGTATTTATAAAGCGCCAATATTATGCCGTGCTGATTTTCATCCTCCTGCTGTCTGTGGTCCCACCGCCAGGGTCCACAACACAATACATTGCCTGGTGCCATACGTGACTCCTCCTCCTGCTGCTGCTGTATTTATTTATGAATTTATGTATTTATTGTATTTATAAAGCGCCAATATTATGCCGTGCTGATTTTCATCCTCCTGCTGTCTGTGGTCCCACCGCCAGGGTGCACAACACACAATACATTGCCTGCTGCCAGTGCCACACGTCACTCCTTCTCCTGCTGCTGCTGCTGCATTTATCCTCCTGCTGTCTGTGATCCCACCGCCAGGGTCCACACAATACATTGCCTGCTGACCACACCCTTGGGAAGTCATTAGGAGTGTGACTGTGGAGGAGAGAGGACCTTTCCTGCTGAGCTCTTGCTGAGCTCCAGCAAGTTCCTTTTCCTGGGAGCTTTGATACATTCTCACCTGGACCTGCGGACCTTGTCAAGGCGGACTTTGCATGTGAGTAAGGGAATAGGACTTCGGTTTGTATCTAAGCTTCCCAGGACTAAGGCTCTAGGGGGGCCTGGGTTGTTTGAAGCAGGACTTCCCTGTCCTCCAGGATGGAGGCTCATAGTGCTAGTGGCAATGGTTCCTTTGTGAGTGAGACTGTGAATAAGACTGTGGAGTGGCATCAGAAAGCAAAAAAAACACAGGAAAAGTATGAGGCATTGTGTTTTGAATTTAAAAAGAGAATGAACAAATATGGTCGCTCATGGAAGACAAGTTTTTTGCAAACCAATCCCGGATTTGATAAAGTTGCAAGAGCAGATAAAAGAACATGAAAAGCTGTTGGGAGAATTAAAACAAAGTGGAGGAATGTTTTCAGAAGGTTTGCAAAATAAGGAGAGGTTTATGCAAATGGCTAATGGTGTTTCTAATGATGTTCCAAGGATGGAAGCAAATGCAAATATGAAGAATGTTGTGGAGTCAGATAAAGTGGAATCCCCAAGGTCTTTTTCGCAACAGGAAAACGGGAAGGGGAACATTAAAAACTTGGATATGCGTACTGTTTCACAGAGCCAGCCAGGTATACTGGCTGTATCTGCAGGGATGAATCCAGTCTGGTGCAGTAATTATCCAATTCAGACTGGAATTGGGATGCAACAATTTGCAGGACAGATGCAAGTTTTGCATGGAAATCAATATGGGATTTATGCAATATGCATTCGGGTTTGCAGTATCCAGGATATGCTAATAATGTGAACAGTTCTTTTTTGCAGCCTAATGTGATGTTTCCACAATCCCCTTCCTCCTTTCCTAATGTTATGCAAAACCCAAACCCTAATGTTAATTTGCCTATTGTTTCAAATCCCCACCCTGTCTGTTTTTCCCCTGTTAGTAATCCCCTTGTGAGTCCTTTTTCAGATAGCAAGAATAGCCAAAGTACTATGGTAGGAATGTCAAACTTACAGATGTTGAGTGGGGCCAGCAATCATATCATGCAAAGTCAGGGGGGCGCTGGAGTTTCTCCTTTTTTTGCATGTAGCGAGACAGACTGGATCGCTAATGAATGTAACGGGGCCTCTTAGTGGATACCGCCTCCAGTGGCACCCTGCCTCCCAGAATCATGCAGCCACCAGTATCAATCAATGCAATATATTTATTCCCCACAGACCAACGTGATCTAATGGGGTGACGTAAGCAATAGAAAATATAGCACTAATCAAACACTTGTTAACTCAGCAAGATCATAACAATAAAAGTAATATGCTTCACACATTCAAAGTGCATCAAAAGTGTATGTCCAAAGTAGCCACATCCTGCGCCCCTCCAGTGTCACTCTAACCAAGTGTACACTAGACTGGTGCAGAATGCACCGCAGCAAAGGGACAAGCTTAACCACTTGCCGACCGCGCACTCATACCGCGCGTCGGCAAAGTGGCAGCTGCAGGACCAGCGACGCAGTTCTGCATCGCCGGCTGCAGGCTAATTAATCAGGAAGCAGCCGCTCGCGCGAGCGGCTGCTTCCTGTCAATTCACGGCGGGGGTCTCAGTGAATAGCCTGCGGGCCGCCGATCGCGGCTCGCAGGCTAAATGTAAACACAAGCGGAAATAATCCGCTTTGTTTACATTCGTACAACGCTGCTAACAGTAGCAGCGTTGTACCAGATCAGCGATCCCCGGCCAATCAGCGGCCGGGGATCGCTGTCACATGACAGGCAGGAGCCTGTTAGAGGCTGCACAGGACAGATCCGTTCCTGTGCAGCCTCGGATCTCCGGGGAAGGGAGGGAGGAGAGGGAGAGGGGAATTTAGCCACGGAGGGGGGCTTTGAGGTGCCCCCCCCCCCCGCAACACCCAGGCAGGCAGGAGCGATCAGACCCCCCCAGCACATCATCCCCCTAGTGGGGAAAAAAGGGGGGCGATCTGGTCGCTCTGCCTGCACCCTGATCTGTGCTGGGGGCTGCACAGCCCACCCAGCACAGATCAGCTAAAACAGCGCTGGTCCTTAAGGGGGGGGTCCTCAAGTGGTTAATAAACTGCAATCAACACACGGTAGTAACCTCTTGCGCCCCTCCAGTGTCACTTTAAAGAAGTGCACACTACACTGGCAAAAGATGCACAACCATAGCAAAGATACAAACTTAAGAAAATGCAATCAGTAGTACAACCTTATTTAACTCCCGACTGGCCAGTGGGCTATAATGCAGTTCTGTACTCGGGGTACCCCTTTAACCACTTGCCGACCGCACGCTTATACCGTGCGTCGGCAAAGTGGCAGCTGCAGGACCAGCGACGCAGTACTGCATCGCCAGCTGCAGGCTGATTAATCAGGAAGCAGCCGCTCGCGCGAGCGGCTGCTTCCTGTCAAATCACGGCGGGGGGCTGCGTGAATAGCCTGCGGGCCGCCGATGGCGGCTCGCAGGCTAAATGTAAACACAAGCGGAAATAATCCGCTTTGTTTACATTGTACGGCGCTGCTGCGCAGCAGCGCCGTAAGGCAGATCGGCGATCCCCGGCCAATCAGCGGCCGGGGATCGCCGCCATGTGACAGGGGACGTCCTGTCACTGGCTGCACAGGACGGATAGCGTCCTGTGCAGCTCGGATCTCCGGGGAAGGGAGGTAGGAGAGGGAGGGGGAGAATGTCGCCGCGGAGGGGGGCTTTGAGGTGCCCCCCCCGCAACATGCCTGCACGCAGACGCGATCAGACTCCCCCTGCACATCATCCCCATAGGGGGGAAAAAAGGGGGGCGATCTGATCGCTCTGCGTGCACCCTGATCTGTGCTGGGGGCTGCAGAGCCCACCCAGCACAGATCACATAATACAGCGCTGGTCCTTAAGGGGGGGTAAAGGGTGGGTCCTCAAGTGGTTAAGGAACATTATGTGCACAGTTGGGCGCCTTGTGAAAAAGCTGCAGCAGCAAGTAGACTCCTGATGCACTCAGCAATAACTGCATAGATGCCAGTGATGTGAGAGGGGACAGGTTAACCAGGCTATAGTTCAGAATGGCAGGCTATGGCAAACAGTCCTGACATACACTGTCCACAGTTTGTTGTAAGAGGAGTGGTATGACTCCCAAACCTCTCAGCCAGGTTAATGCCGCCAGTGGCGGCTCCAGCTTCAGATTTTTGGAGGGGCTCAAAGGGGGCACGAGGGCTGGCAGGCTGGGCTTGGGGGGGGGGGGGGGGATTTGCGGCGCGCGAACAATTGGGCGTGGTCATGATGTCATGATGGGGGCGGGGCTAACTGTAATGTAGTTGTACCAGCTAACGTAGTTACATGGAAAAAAAAATGAAGTAAACGCACATAATGACAGGTAGCCTTTCACCAGTAAATGCACATAAGAATCAGCTTTTCAGCAGTTAATGCACGTAATGACAGACAGCGTTTCCTAATTAAATGCACATAAGAGACAGCTTTTCACCAGTTAATGCACATAATGACAGACTGCGTTTCTGCAGTAAATGCACATAAGAGCCTGCTTTTCACCAGTTAATGCATGTAATGACAGACAGTTTCCCCATTAAATGCACATAAGAGACAGCTTTTCACCAGTTAATTCACATAATGATAGACTGCGTTTCCGCAGTAAATGCACATAAGGGACAGCTTTTCACCAGTTAATGCACATAATGACAGACTGCGTTTCCGCAGTAAATGCACATAAGGGACAACTTTTCACCAGTTCATGCACATAATGACAGACAGCATTTCCCCAGTAAATGCACATAAGAGACAGCTTTTCACCAGTTAATGCACATGACAGACAGCCTTTCACCAGTTAATGCCCATAAGAGACAGCTTTTCACCAGTAAATGCACATAAGAGACAGCTTTTCACCAGCTAACGCACGTAATGACAGACAGCTTTTCACCAGTAAATGCACGTAATGACAGACAGCTTTTCACCAGTAAATGCACGTAATGACAGACAGCTTTTCACCAGTAAATGCATGTAATAACAGACAGCGTTTCCCCATTAAATGCACATAAGAGACAGCTTTTCACCAGTAAATGCACGTAATGACAGACAGCGTTTCTGCAGTAAATGCACATAAAGAGACAGCTTTTCGCCAGTTAATGTACGTAATGACAGACAGAGTTTCCCCATTAAATGCACATAAGAGACAGCTTTTCACCAGTAAATGCACGTAATGACAGACAGCGTTTCTGCAGTAAATGCACATAAGAGACAGCTTTTAACCAGTTAATGCACATAATGACAGACAGAGTTTCCCAAGTAAATGCATGTAATGAGAGACAGCGTTTCACCAGTTAATGCACATAATGACAGACAGCCAGTGTCCCCAGTATATGTAGCCAGGCGTATAGCTGTCCCCAGCATATGTAGTCAGGCTAGTGATGGTGGGCTGGGGGCCCCAGGGCACCTCAGGCCTGGCCGGTGGTGGGCTGGAGGCCTGAGACCTGGCTGGTGGTGGTGGGCTGGGGGCCCCAGGGCAGCTAAGGCCTGGCTGGTGGTGGTAGGCTGGGGGCCCCAGGGCAGCTAAGGCCTGGCTGGTGGTGGTAGGCTGGGGGCCCCAGGGCAGCTAAGGCCTGGCTGATGGTAGTAGGCTGGGGGGCACCAGGGCAGCTAAGGCCTGGCTGGTGGTGGTAGGCTGGGGGGCCCCAGGGCAGCTAAGGCCTGGCTGGTGGTGGGAGGCTGGGGGCCCCAGGGCAGCTAAGGCCTGGCTGGTGGTGGGAGGCTGGGGGCCCCAGGGCAGCTAAGGCCTGGCTGGTGGTAGTAGGCTGGGGGGCACCAGGGCAGCTAAGGGCTGGCTGGTGGTGGGTGGCTGGGGGCCCCAGGGCAGCTAAGGCCTGGCTGGTGGTGGGAGGCTGGGGGCCCCAGGGCAGCTAAGGCCTGGCTGGTGGTGGGTGGCTGGGGGCCCCAGGGCAGCTAAGGCCTGGCTGGTGGTGGTCAGATGGGGGGCCCCAGGGCAGCTCAAACCTGGCTGGTGGTGGTGGGATGGAGGGCCCCAGGGCAGCTCAGACCTGGCTGGTGGTGGTGGGATGGAGGGCCCAGGGCAGCTCAGGCCTGGTGGGAAGGTCTCAGGCCTGGCTGGTGGGATGGGGGGCCCCAGCCCCCAGGGCATCTCAGGCCTGGCTGGTGGTGGTGGGATGGGGGGCCCCAGGGCAGCTCAGGCCTGGCTGGTGATGGTGGGAGGGGGGGCCCAAGGGCAGCTCAGGCCTGGCTGGTGGACTGGTAGGTGGGCTGGGGCCCCAGAGTCAGGCTTGGGGGTTGTTGGTGGTGGTGCTGCTGGTGCTAGGCTCAGGAGGCCTGGGGGGGCTGCGGCAGAAAGACAATTTGGCAGTTGACTGGGAGAGGACAGCCACCGCCCACCGCACCCACCTTGTCGCGGAGTTCCGACTTCAAGTCCTGCTCCTGCTTCCTGGCTAGCCTGGCTGTCAGGTCCAGTCGTCCGGCCAGGGTGGGTGGGTCCATGGGATCACTGCTGGGGTGGGTGCCAGCCCAAGCCCTTGCCCAGTCACCCTCTTCCCGAAGTCCCAGACTCCCAGGCAGCCCTCGGCTCCACTCACTGCAGTGCAGCCAGAGAGTGACGACGAGCCAGGTCGGGTCGGACACAGCCGGCGGCGGCGGGGGGGCTTTGAGGGGGGCTAATGAGTTGCCAGCTGGGGCTTAAGCCTGGGTAAGCCCCAGCGTGGCGCCGCCACTGAATGCCCCTCTATCACTGCAAATATAATTCCTACCACGAGGTGCAGGGCCAGTCCCTGATAATGGTCACTCAGCAGGTGTAGAACTCACAGGCAGCAGTTTTGAGGAGACTGAGATTCACAAACCTTGCAATCCAGCTAAAATGGTTCCTTCTGAAGTCCACACGGCTTGTACAATCCAGACTCCACCAACCTCACAGGTTCACACAGTTCTGGTCCAGCAGCTGTATCCTTTCTCCAAGATTCAGCTCAGGGTGCAGCAATCAGTGTCACAGGATCCCTTCTTCACACTCAGAAAACAAATAGAAGCCAGTCTGATGGATTTAGGCCTGAAGATCCAGTCCCAGTCACTCCAGACCTCTCTACCAGGCTCTAGGCACACCAGCCACACCTCAGCTCCCAGCAGCCTCTGCTCACTCCAGCCTCTCTTCCAGAATTCTCTGCAGTCTTAAAGGAACTATGCCCTCTAAAGGTAGCAGTATATAACATAACAATAACAGCACATTATATGGTGTTACATTCTCCCCCCACTTGAAAAGCTTGGGTCCTCCCAAGTACAGAAAGTTACACAACTTTTCTTTAATTCACAGACATAGACATACCTAAATGGTCTGGATATACTGACCATAACTAAATGGATCCCACCAACTAGCACTAGGTACTTTGGCTCCACAGGGAGACAGGGTGCCACCTGAAAGACCTGAGTTCATGGTTTCGGGAACATGGGCGTTGATCTCTCGGTGTGAAGCACATACTCTCTCTTCACTGCAGTTCCCCAAAGAGTCATAAGTTAATCTTTTAGGAGCTCTAATTTGTCGAGGCTCCCTTCTCTTCAACTGACTTTCTTGGACATTTTCTTCCTGAACTTCTTGTTCTATTATTGTATGACTTTCTGGTTCTTTATCCTTCAAAATATCTACTGGTAGCAATTCTTCCTCAACTTTGTCTGAAAGAAGAGTACCATCTGTATCACTTTCAGTCACCAGGTCCTCTAGATTGCCTGAAGCATTTTGTTCCAGACTGCTCGATGGGACAAACTCGGGCGCTTCTACTCTGAGTTGGCTCTCCTCAGCATCTTTCTCCACTACATCTGGACTGGTCTGTGGCACACTCACATCTTCAGGCCTCAAATCTAGGCCATTCTCAAGAGGACCCCAAACAAATCTTCCTACTGGGGGTGCATCCCATCCCCACTCTTCATCATCTTCTTCAGTGTTGTGGTCACACTCAGGTGATGCTGCCATGCTCCCCTTCTGTGTGGCTAACCGCTGTGACCTCCTCAACTGACGACCTTGATCATGCTCAGCTGCCACAGGATCAGGCATTCTCACTGCTTGCCCCAGTGGTAACAGGTTATTGCGGTGCCATGACTTCACAGGCCCACTTTGTCCTTCTGGCCGAATCCGATATACTGAAATACCTGGCAGTTGATAACACGCCTCATACACCTGCGAACTCCAGCGATCAGCAAGCTTGTGTTTCCCAGGGATCCCCAGATTTCTTAACAACACACGATCACCTGGCTTTAAATCATGAATCCGGATTCTTTGGTCATACCTGGCCTTATTCTGCTGTCCCCGCCTTTCTGCAGCCTCTTGAGCTTTTTCATAAGCAGTCTTCAGGCTCTTTTGAAAACGCTCCACATACCCCTTGTAAGAGACTGTTGTTGTATCATCACAAGAAGTCCCAAAAACCGTGTCAATTGGCAACCGGGCCTCCCGCCCAAACATCAGAAAGTATGGAGAAAATCCAGTGGCATCATTCTCAGTACTATTGTAGGTATGGACAACAGCAGCAATGTGTTTGCTCCATTGAGCCTTCTTCTCACTGGGTAAGGTCCCCAACATATTTAACAATGTTCTGTTGAATCTCTCTGGTTGTGGATCTCCCTGAGGATGATAAGGTGTAGTTCTGGTCTTCTTTACACCCAACAAACTCAGCAACTCACGTATCAACTTGCTTTCAAAATCTCGACCCTGATCTGAGTGAATGCGTTGCGGGAGGCCATAATGTACGAAGTATCTCTCCACCAGTACCTTTGCTACTGTCATAGCCTTCTGGTCCCTAGTAGGGAAGGCCTGGGCATACCTGGTATAATGGTCGGTGACCACCAAGACATTGGCAAACCCACCCTCATCAGGCTCGATACATAAGAAGTCAATGCACACTAAGTCCATTTATCCTTGGCTTTGTAGATGTCCCAATGGTGCAGCTCGCACTGGTTGTGTCTTCCGTTGTACGCACCTGGAGCAAAACTGGCAGTAATTCTCCACATCCTGTCTCATAACCGGCCAGTAAAAGCGATCCTGCAACAACTTCAGGGTGCGATCAACACCCAAATGCCCATGATCATCATGAAGGGAGGAACAGACCATGTCCCTGTATTTTTCAGGTAGCAGTAACTGCCATTTCTCTGTGTTCTCAGCAGCTGGTGCTAACCGGTACACCAAACCATTCTTCATTTTCAGATGACTCCACTCTCTAAGCAATAATCCAACCAGTGGATGGTTGATATCTTTTAGGTGGTTTTGGTTATTCTCATGTAGAGCCTTTTTGACACCCCGGCACAGTGTATCTTCAGCTTGATCGTGATGCAAATCTGACAAACTCAGTGCAGGTAATGAAGTGCTTTTCAATGTCACCATATTGCAGTACCTCTGAGGAATTGCTTCATGTGATAGTCCTAGCTTTTCAGCAGCACAGATCGTCCAAATCTCGCATTGTAGACCTTGGCACATGGCTCTCACACCTGGGGCTGGAACCTCTAACCACTCATCTTCAGGCTGCAACACATCATGAGGTCTTCTAGAAAGCCCATCTGCATCCTGATTGGCCATGCCTGGACGGTACTTGAGACTGAATCTGTAATTAGCAAGGGCCGCCAACCATCGATGTCCTGTAGCATCTAATTTAGCTGTGGTCAACACATAGGTGAGAGGGTTGTTATCAGTCTGTACTTCAAACTCGGCTCCATATAGATACTCATGAAGCTTGTCTACCACAGTCCCCTTCAGTGCCAGGAACTCAAGCTTGTGTGCTGGGTAATTCCGCTCTGTTGGTGACAGACTCCTGCTCACAAAGGCTATCGGCTTCAGTATACTCTCCTGCTCCTGGTACAAAACACCCCCTAGTCCATCTCTGCTGGCATCAATGTGTAAGACATACGGCTTCTGAGGGTCTGCATATGCTAAAACAGGTGTGCTGGTTAGACAACTTTTAAGCTTCTCAAAGGCAGAGTCACACTCCTCTGTCCATTGCTCAATGACAGACTCTTTTCCTGCACGTTGCAGAACCTTATTCTTCTAATCTTGTTTAGACCCTGGAGCCTGCACCTTTTCTTTCACTTGGAGCAAATCATTGAGGGGTCTTGCGATCTGTGCAAAGCCTTTGACAAACCTCCGATAGTAAGAACAGAAACCCAAGTATGAACGGAGCTCAGAAACTGTTTTAGATTTTGGCCAAGTTGTTAGTGCTTCAACCTTTGAAGGATCCGTTGCCACACCATCAGCCGACACTACATGTCCCAGGTACGTTACAGATGGAAGGCAGAATTGGCACTTTTCCAGCGACAACTTTAACCCTTCCTTCTTCAACCGGTCCAGCACCTTGATTAGCCGAGTCTCATGCTCTTCCAGGTCTCTTCCAAACACAATGACATCATCCAAATACACAAGCACCTCCAGCAGGTTCATATCTCCCACTGTATTTTCCATTAACCTCTGAAAGGTGGCTGGAGCACCCATGAGTCCCGGGGGCATCCTATTGAATTCGAAGAATCCTAAAGTACAAATGAAGGCAGTTCGCTCCTTGTCTTCAGGATGCATTGGAATCTGAGGATATCCACTTTTAAGATCCAGCACACTAAACCACTTAGCTCCAGCCAAGCATTGCAATACATCTTACACTCCTGGTGTGGTATACTGATCTGGAATAGTACGTCGATTCAAAGTTCTATAGTCTACACACATTCGAATAGTACCATTCTTCTTCCATACCACTACAATTGGTGAAGCATAGGGACTTCGAGACTCTCTAATGATTCCAGTTCTTTTGAGTTCTTCCAGCTGTTTCCGTAAATCTTCAATGTCTCCAAGGGCTCGCCGCCTTGACCTTTCCCGGAATGGCCGGTCATCTTGAAGGCGAATACGGTGCTGTGTACTTTTTGGAATGGTCACTTGAACTAACTGACCCCCTGGAGTTGTGAGGGTCATAGGCATCTTGTCATGGGGGACATGGGTCTTCCACTCCAGCAGGGCAAATTGAGTTGGTCTACTTGGGTCTGTTGTACTATCTAACAGGAACCCCCGACCAGATATTGGTAGTCTTTCAGCTACTTCCCTGATCTGTGCATCAGTCCAGTCAGGCCCTGGCAACTCTAGGACTAAACAGTGTCCCACGGCAGCTTGGTGGTTCTCACACCATCTTCCTGCAGCTCTTGAATCCATACTGTGTCTGATTTCAAGGGAAAAGGGGCGTAGACATCACTGGGCGGAGCCAAAGAGAGCCCCATGTTGGGTGCCAAATGTAGCGAGACAGACTGGATTGCTAATGAATGTAACGGGGCCTCTTAGTGGATACCGCCTCCAGTGGCACCCTGCCTCCCAGAATCATGCAGACACCAGTATCAATCAATGCAATATATTTATTCCCCACAGACCAACATGATCTAATGGGGTGACGTAAGCAATAGAAAATATAGCACTAATCAAACACTTGTTAACTCGGCAAGATCATAACAATAAAAGTAATATGCTTCACACATTCAAAGTGCATCAAAAGTGTATGTCCAAAGTAGCCACATCCTGCGCCCCTCCAGTGTCACTCTAACCAAGTGTACACTAGACTGGCGCAGAACGCACCGCAGCAAAGGGACAAGCTTAATAAACTGCAATCAACACACGGTAGTAACCTCTTGCGCCCCTCCAGTGTCACTTTAAAGAAGTGCACACTACACTGGCAAAAGATGCACAACCATAGCAAAGAAACAAACTTAAGAAAATGCAATCAGTAGTACAACCTTATTTAACTCCCGACTGGCCAGTGGGCTATAATGCAGTTCTGCACTCGGGGTACCCCTTTAAGGAACATTATGTGCACAGTTGGGCGCCTTGTGAAGAAGCTGCAGCAGCAAGTAGACTCCTGATGCACTCAGCAATAACTGCATAGATGTCAGTGATGTGAGAGGGGACAGGTTAACCAGGCTATAGTTCAGAATGGCAGGCTATGGCAAACAGTCCTGACATACACTGTCCACAGTTTGTTGTAAGAGAAGTGGTATGACTCCCAAACCTCTCAGCCAGGTTAATGCCCCTCTATCACTGCAAATATAGTTACTACCATGAGGTGCAGGGCCAGTCCCTGATAATGGTCACTCAGGAGGTGTAGAACTCACAGGCAGCAGTTTTGAGGAGACTGAGATTCACAAACTTTGCAATCCAGCTAAAATGGTTCCTTCTGAAGTCCACACGGCTTGTACAATCCAGACTCCACCAACCTCACAGGTTCACACAGTTCTGGTCCAGCAGCTGTATCCTTTCTCCAAGATTCAGCTCAGGGTGCAGCAATCTGTGTCACAGGATCCCTTCTTCACACTCAGAAAACAAATAGAAGCCAGTCTGATGGATTTAGGCCTGAAGATCCAGTCCCAGTCACTCCAGACCTCTCTACCAGGCTCTAGGCACACCAGCCACACCTCAGCTCCCAGCAGCCTCTGCTCACTCCAGCCTCTCTTCCAGAATTCTCTGCAGTCTTAAAGGAACTATGCCCTCTAAAGGTAGCAGTATATAACATAACAATAACAGCACATTATATGGTGTTACATGCATATGGGCAAAATTTGCCCTCAAACAAGATGGCGATGGGCCCTGTTTCTGGCGTGGGGGCGGGGCTTAAGGCTATGAGCGGCACCGGCTGTTTTGGGGGAAAAGAAGCACCCCAGTTTGCTGATAATGTAGGGAGAGCCTCTGCAATGAAGGATCTAGGGTTGCAAGGCTCACTCTCTGAACGGGATGCGCACGGGAATTCGGTAAAGAGCGTTCCACAAACTGGAAGTGACGCTGGAGCCGGTGCTGACGTCGCTTCTGGTAGTCTAGAAGCAGGTATGAATGCCTGCAATACAAAGAAAATTGAGGCGGCGGTTTGCAGAGGGGGTGAAGCTGTCGGCATGCCACATCAGTCCAGTGTAAGTAGCAAGTTGTCTGGGCTTCCCTGTGGCACGAATAAGGCAACTGGTGGAAAAAGTCTGTATGGACTCTGGAGTAGGGGCAGCATCATCTGATGCTGCCCAGGGTCCTGTGAAGGCACAAGCTGGCAGGATTGACAAGGTAATTAATGTGGTTTCCAGGATGGGAGTGCAGGCTGGGAAAAGGAGGGTAGAGGGTGGTATGGTTGGGGAAGGAAAAAGGAGGTTGATGGGGAAAAATGAAGAAATGCAGAAAGAGGGAGTGGAGAAGCAAAATAAGAAGGTTGTTGATGTAGTATCTGTGCCTCGGCAGCAGAGGGTGTCTGGTACGGAAATTGTTAAAGAGAAGGGGAAGAATGTATCATATGCAAAAATGTTGGGAAGAAAATGTGAGCAATAGTGCACACAAACACTCTGTTTAGGATTAAGTGGGTCAAACTGCAAGTAGCAGAAGAAATTTGGTAAGGGTGTGTTATTGTAAAGAAGATGGTGTGAAATACACACGTAAGACCTTTATCCAACTGTTGATGAAAATGGGTTTCAAGGTGGTTGATTTTTATGCTATCTTGGCTCCTGAGAATCCCCCCTCATTTTTCGATGTCAGCTTTTTGTCCCCGACCGGTTTGGACACTTTCTGGGAGAAGCATGAGAAAACTTGGAAAGTGAATGATGTATGGTATGGTTTGTCTCCCCAGACTGTGTCTGGACGGTCGTTGGACAAAAAGGTGACAATCGTGGTCCCGAATGAGTCCATCCCTGTGCATGATCTTATGGTATGGTTAAAAAATTATGGGAAACCTTTAAATGAGCCTAAAAAGGTGATGGACGAGTTCGGGATCGGGGGGGGGGGGGGAGGTTGGGAGCTGATGGTGAGGCTAGACAAAGTAGGGAATGTGGTCAAACACATCCCTACTTCTGTTTTCATTGGAAGAGACAGAGTGACGGTCTATTATCAGGGGCAGCCTCGTGCATGTTATAAGTGTGGTTTACATAGCCATTATAGTATTTCTTGTAAAGAGCAGAAGTGTTCACGGTGCCATGCTTTGGGACACTTAGCAAAAGATTGCAAAGATATTAGATGTAGTATCTGTCTAAAAATGGGTCATCCATATTTGCAGTGTCCTGAAGCATGGGCCAATGTGGATGAGGAAGTAATAAAGAAAATGGAGAAAATTTTGAAACAGAATGATAAGGAGGAGGCCTCTGATGATGGACCGTCACAGTTGAAATCCACCGTCTTGGAACCTCAGCCTGTTATCCCCCCCTTTTTGTCAGTTTTGAAGTCAGCACCTCCACCTCCTCCTCCCCCATATTTGGTCCCAGTGATTACCAAACTCCCTCAGGGTACGGTACCTCTTTTTAAGATTGATGATCCTGGTAAAGGGAAAAATATGTTTTCAGCCTGTAGAGAGGGAATTTCTTCTCAAGAGGTGAGAACCTCACCTACAGGTGTTAAAGGGAAGGATGATGAGGAAAGAGTCTCTGGTGGGAAGAAAGAGGTGGAAAATAATGATGGTAAAGATATGGATAATGATAAGCAGATCCCAGAAGGGAGAAGGAAAAAAACGGAAGGAACTATGGCAGTTAAAGTTAAAGGGAAAAATAAACAAAATGGGGAGGTGGTAGGGGAAAAAGTGGATGATCCTAAAAATTTGAATAAGGTGAAGTCAGCAAAGGAAAGAAGGAAGGAAAGGAGGAGGGAATTATCAGGGAAAAAAGCAGCGGAGAAAGTGGAAGAAATTAAAAAGAAAAAGTCTATCACCTTACAGAATAAGTATGAAGTATTGTCAGACCAGTCTGACATGTCGGAAGACATTTTTGTAGATAGCGAGAGTGATTTATTTGAGGATGATGATGTCTCAGTCAAAGAACAGATTGTAGACATGGAAGTTTCCTGCTCTAAGGAGGCAGAAAGTGCAGTTTACGGAAGGCTAAGCAATCTCTTTCATTTATCTTGATGGAGGTTCCCCCCCCCCTTTGAAACTAGCAACCATTAATGTTGCTAGTATGAGATCTGTGAGTGCTCGAAGGAAAGCCATATTTTTTCTCGGTCAGTTTGATGCCGACATTTTATTTTTGCAAGAGACCAGGCTTCAAACACTGTCTGCCATCCATGAAGCCAAGAGGGATTGGCACTTTGGTCCCTCTTATTTGTCTCTTGCGGCTTAGCCTTATACTGGGGTGGCGGTCCTTTTTAAAGAGAGTCTGAAGCGAGAATAAATCTCGCTTCAGACCTCATAGCTAGCAGGGGCATGCGTGCCTCTGCTAAAACGCCGCTATAGCGCGGCTTAACGGGGGTCCCTGTCCCCCCAAACCCCCTCCGTGCAGCGGGGGAGCAATTCCTGGTTGGGGCAGGGCTAACCGCCGCAGCCCTGCCCCATGCGCGTCTGTCAGACGCGTATCTCCGCCTCTCCCCCGCCCCTCTCAGTCTTCCTTCACTGAGAGGGGCGGGGGAGAGGCGGCGATGCGCGTCTGATAGACGCGCTGGGAGGCAGGGCTGCAGCCGTTAGCCCTGCCTCCAGGCAGAGACAGCCAGCGACCATTTTACGACCAAGTATTGCGGGGGGTGGGTTGGGAGTGAAGGGACCCCCGTTAAGCCGCGGGATAGCGGCGTTTTAGCAGGGGCACACGTGCCCCTGCTATATATGAGAGCTGAAGCGAGATTTAGTCTCGCTTCAGTGTCTCTTTAAGACCGGCATGGTAACTTTCCGGCAGCTAAGTGAAATTGAGATGGGGCAATGTTTGGTCATGGATGTCTCTGTGAGGGGGCAGGATTTGAGGCTGATCAACATCTATGGACCTCAGTCTGAGAGGGAGAGGAAGCGCCTCTTCACAGAGATCAAGCCATTCCTGTTTACAGCCCAGGAGGTGGTCTTTGGTGGTGATTTCAATACCGTAGTTAGGCTTAAGGACAGGAGAGGTGCCAAGACCCGCCTAGGCTATGATAGTAATTTTTTGAATAGTATGGTTAGGGATGCTGGACTGGTGGATGTGCATATAAAGCACATCCCAGATGACACGAGTTTCACTTATTTCTGTGGAGAGCGTAGGAGTAGGATAGATAGGTTTTTTGTTAAGGAGAGCTCTGCCACTTCATCTCCAGGGGTGCAGGTGGTAGAGTTCTCTGATCACTGTATTCTGTCTATGGTGTTGAATGTTTCAGATGTTCCTCCTAAGGGAAGGGGTATTTGGAGATTAAATTCATTGCTATTGAAAGAAGAAATTGTAAGACAATCTTTCAGGGATTTTTTGCAGGCACAGGTTACTTTGCTGGACTGTTGTGACAGTAGGTCTGAGTGGTGGGAGATGGTTAAAAAACAGGCAGTAGGTCTTTACAAGAACCTAGCAAAAAAAATAACTTTTGGTAAATATGTTGCCTACCAGTGTCTGAGGAGGAAACTTGAAATCGCTGTCTCGGCGGATGGTGATCCTGTGGAGGTCAAAAGGATCAAGGATTTGTTGCACAAGAGTCAGTATGATCGGCATGCTTCTTTGCCTCTGGAAAGGGATTATGGTAAAAATCCCTCGCCAGACCCTTATCAGAATTGCAAACAAAGTGTAGTAGTTAAGATCATTTATGGTCTCAAGAATAGTACAGGATCTCTGGTGAAGTCCAGAGCAGGGATTCTGGAAATCGTGAGACTCTTTTATGCAGAACTTTTGAGTAGCAGATCTCTTGATGAAAAAGCGATGGAATCTTTCTTATGTCATATTCCAGGACTGGTAAAATTAGATTTTCCTCTTGCGTTTTTGACGGAAAGAATTTCTGCTGATGAAGTGGTGAAAGCCATAGAGCAACTTGCTATAAAGAAAACTCCAGGGCCAGATGGCTTGACGGCCGAATTTTATAAGGTTTTCAAGGACATTTTGGCTCCTGAATTGGCAGAAGTTTACAATCGCAGTCTTGCAGAGGATGAGCTTCCTCTCTCTATGAGAGAATCGGCAGTTATTCTACTATCAAAGGGTAAAGATTCTTCAATGATTGAGAATTGGCGGCCCATCAGCCTTCTCAATGTTGATCGAAATATTCTGGCTAAAATAATTTTTTGGCGAATGAGCCAGGTGGCAAATGTGGTACTTTCTCGCCAGCAGCACTGTTCTGTCCAGGGGAGAAGTACTCTTTAACCACTTGCCGACCGCACGCTTATACCGTGCGTCGGCAAAGTGGCAGCTGCAGGACCAGCGACGCAGTATTGCATCGCCAGCTGCAGGCTGATTAATCAGGAAGCAGCCGCTCGCGCAATTCACGGCGGGGGGCTCTGTGAATAGCCTGCGAGCCGCCGATGGCGGCTCGCAGGCTAAATGTAAACACAAGCGGAAATAATCCGCTTTGTTTACATTGTACGGCGCTGCTGCGCAGCAGCGCCGTAAGGCAGATCGGCGATCCCCAGCCAATCAGCGGCCGGGGATCGCCGCCATGTGACAGGGGACAGCCTGTCACTGGCTGCACAAGACGGATAGCGTCCTGTGCAGCCCGGTTCACCAGGGGGGGCCAGGTAGGAGAGGGAGGGGGGGATTTCGCCGAGGAGGGGGGCTTTGAGGTGCCCCCCCCCCCCGCAACACCCGGCAGGCAGGAGCGATCAGACCCCCCCAGCACATCATCCCCTTAGTGGGGAAAAAAGGGGGGCGATCTGGTCGCTCTGCCTGCACCCTGATCTGTGCTGGGGGCTGCAGAGCCCACCCAGCACAGATCAGCTAAAACAGCGCTGGTCCTTAAGGGGGGGTAAAGGGTGGGTCCTCAAGTGGTTAAGCCGTATTAACGGTCCGGGAGATTCTGGAGAGATGCAGGGCTGCTGGTTGGGGGAAATACTTGCTGGCGTTGGATCAGGCTAAGGCTTTTGATCGTGATTAATATTGTATAGTGTATATAGTGTAATATAGTATGTATACTTGAAGGCAGATAGTTGAGATTTAAGTTGTTTTGGGTTCTTTAGTTTGTTTTTGTTTTTTTTACTTTCAGGAAATGGGCTTGATATGGACTAAATATTAAGCTATTTGGGGCTAGATGCCTAGTGTTTTTTTATTGTATTTACTTTAGTTATTTTCATATTTTTGTATAAAATAAGTTGTAGTATTCTTTAATAAAGAATTACAATACATTGCCTGCTGCAATACGTGACTCCTCCTCCTGCTGCTGCTGTATTTATTTATTTATGAATTTATTTGGTCCCACCGCCAGGGTCCACAACACAATACATTGCCTGCTGCCATACGTGACTCCTCCTCCTGCTGCTGCTGTATTTTTTTTATTTATTTATTTATGAAGTTATGTATTTAAGGTACTTATAAAGCGCCAATATTACATCGCGCTGATTTTCATCCTCCTGCTATCTGTGGTCCCACCGCCAGGGTCCACAACACACAATACATTGCCTGCTGCCAGTGCCACATGTCACTCCTACTCCTGCTGCTGCTGTATTTATCCTCCTGCTGTCTGTGGTCCAACCGCCAGGGTCCACATAATACATTGCCTGCTGACAAACGTCACTCAACCTCCTGCTGCTGCTGCTGTATTTATCCTCCTGCTGTCAGTGGTCCCACCACCAGGGTCTATACAATACATTGCCTGCTGCCAGTGCCACACGTGACACTTCACTCCTCCTGCTGTCTTTATCCTCTTGCTGTCTGTGGTCCAACCGCCAGGGTCCACACAATACATTGCCTGCAGACACACATCACTCCTCCTCCTGCTGCTGCTGTATTTATCCTCCTGCTGTCTGTGGTCCAACCGCCAGGGTCCACATAATACATTGCCTGCTGACACACGTCACTCCTCTCCTGCTGTATTTATCCTCCTGCTGTCTGTGGTCCAACCGCCAGGGTCCACACAATACATTGCCTGCTGCCAGTGCTACACGTGACACGTCACTCCTCCTGCTGTATTTATCCTCCTGCTGTCTGTGGTCCAACCGCCAGGGTCCACATAATACATTGCCTGCTGACACACGTCACTCCTCCTCCTCCTGCTGTCTTTATCCTCCTGCTGTCAGTGGTCCCACCGCCAGGGTCCACACAATACATTGCCTGCTGCCAGTGCCACACGTCACTCCTCCTCCTCCTGCTGTCTTTATCCTCCTGCTGTCAGTGGTCCCACCGCCAGGGTCCACACAATACATTGACTGCTGCCAATGCCATACATCACTTTTTTGTTTTTTAATTACACCTATTTAAATGTGATTCCCCTTAAAAAAAAAACGCATCCAAATTCCCGAACACAAATTTTTAGAGAATTATTTACCAACACCCGAACCGAATCCGAATTTCGTGGGCGAATCCGAATCCGGATGTCCTTCAGACCCGAATTCGAATGTACCCGAATCAAATTTTGGTACATCTGAGCATGCCTGTCCATAACCCCAACCAGACCCTCCTCCACCTCCCCTATTCTTTCACCCAGGGTTGCCAGTTCCATTTTAATTTCTTGTACTGCAGTAGTGTTTGTCACTTTAACCAGTTTCTCTATGCCTGCACAGAGTTGCTGAAAATCTCCCTTTGTGGGAGAGCCCTTGGCTGCAGCTGCTGTGTTGGGCTGGGACTGGGAGAGGCCTACCTCATGGGTGCTGAACTTGAGGAGAGCATCCCTTCGTACTCTTTAAAAAAAAGCAGCTGGGATCACAGGTTCTCAGTAGAGATTGCCCGAACAGTTCTGCCGGCGAATAGTTTGCGGCGAAAGACGCATGTTCGCGTTCACCCCCTCAGGCGAACACATGGCGTGTTCAACCTGCCTCCTATACATTAGAATCCAGCCAAACTTTGACCCCTCACCCCAGTCAGCAGACACATGGCAGCCAATCAGCTACCCTTTCCACCTGGACCTCACCTATCAGAAAGCCAGCACCAAAGCCATTTTGCAGTGTGTGTTTGGCTTCTGTGCTAGGCAGATCAGAGAGAGTGTACTGCAGATAGGGATAGCATTAGTTAGGCCTGTGTTCTGTGTCCCCAGTGGAGTTTCTTGCTGCTACATTACCAATTCACCATCTACATAACACCAGAGCCCTTCTAAAGGCTCTGTTTTGATTTTGTGATATTGATGTTCAGTGAGTCCACACAGATCCAACGCGCCTCTAATTGGTGTAATTTTTGATCATGGTCACCCCTTCTTGGACCCATTTTCCACTATTGGATTACCCAGTAAACATGTGGGATCTCCCCCATGCACTTCTCTGAAAGGTCTTAAGACAGAGGTATTTCTTTGATGTTTAATGTCACGAACCTAGTTTCACTGCACGAGTTGTTTCTCCTATGTACAGCAAACGGTACGGGCATTGTATTGCATGAACCATGCACTCTGTCTCACAATTGAGGAATTCAAAGAGATCATACAGTTTTCCAATATTCGGGTTCTTGAAGGTTGTACATGTCTGGGCCATTACTGCTAAACCTTCGACTTCCTCTGCCAACAGATGATTTCCAAGTGTGACTGTTGGCGCTGTAGTATGGCAGCCTCGGCTGTTGATTTTTGGACATTTTCTTCTCTTACTATCACCATCCTCCCCAAAGCCCCCCCCCCCCAACTCCTTCCAGAACCTGTATAAGCCAAAACCAATTATGGGTACATCTTTGTACTTGATTCTGATTCTGTCTGTACATTAGTACATGCTTTGCACTTCCCACATTTATACATTCCTTTTAACTACCTAATGACCGTGTCACGTCAATGGGCGTGAACGCAGCGGCAGCCCCAGGACTGCCTAATGCCAATTGGCGCCAAGTCCTGGAGCTGTCGTTTCTCAGGGAACGGCCATGCGCATGCACAATCGTTCCCTGCCAGTTAGTCGCCGATCGCGGCTAACAGGCTGTTTGTGAACGAAAGGGGAAAGAAATCGCCTTTGTTTACATCCGTACAGTGCTGCTGTCTCCAGCAGCACTGTACGAAATCAGCGATCCCTGGCCTCTGATTGGCCGGGGATCGCCGTCCTCTCATAGGCTGATGTCTATGAGAGGCGGAACAGGGCGGATCGCCGTCCTGTTCAATACAGGATCTCGGAGGGGAGGAGGGAAGCAGAGGGAAGTGGAGAGAGGAGGGAGGGAGAAACAGCCTTATACAGGCTGAAGTAAAAAAAACTAAAAAACTGCCACAGCGATCAGACACCGCCGGTGGCATGTTCCCTTAGGGACAAAAATAGGAGGTGAGTCCGATCGCTGGGCTCCTTAGCTGGGCTGTGCAGGGAGGCTGAAAAACCTGCACAGCCCAGTGCAGCAAAAAAAGGCTGGTCGTTAGGGGGGTTTAGCACTGTAGTCCTCAAGTGGTTAAGGGGTTTCCCAGTCACGTTTTTTTTTAGGGTTTCTGCCTTTAGTGGATAAGAAGACATGTACCAGGATTCTTGCTGCTACAATACCAATTCACCATCTACATAACCCCAGAGCCCTTCTAAAGGCTCTGTTTTGATCTTGTGATATTGATGTTCAGTGTGTCCACACTGTGCATTTTAGTGGTTGCAGACAGGTGATGTCAGTGCTTAGTGTTACAGATGTTCACCCTTCTGAGGGCTGTTTTTCTTTTTCTTGCTGTTGTTATATTGCAACCCTGTGTGTCCAATGCACATGTTAGCTGTTGGAGACAGGTCTGCTAGTCCTAGTAGTGCACCGACCATAACCCAATAATCTTTCACCACCACTGCTGGCATCTAGTATCCACTTCTGCCCCCTGTATGACCTCAGTGCAGAGTCAGTGTTTTTTGGTCACTTAACTGTCATTGAACTACCTCAGCCTGACCGTAGGGAAAACCATGACTGCCTGCACTCCCGTGAACGTGCGCTCAAGCACCGCAGCCACTACACACCACTACACAAAGACCGCCAACAGAAGAACTAAAATTTACGTCCTGGAGGTGTCAACTAGTAAAAACAATGATTTGCTCTCCTGACGTTATTACTAAAGCTCTTTGCAGTTGTTTGCGGTGCTCTAAACGCGGCATTTCATATGTCAGTGTGAACCGGGCATAACCCTTACACTACCTTATGGCCATGTATGCATGCCAGATGTTTTAAAGCACTTACGGTGCGTACACAAACACTACTTCTGCCAACGACTGGTCCGTCAGACCCTCCCACTGGGCGGACGTTCAGCCGACAGTAGCACGTGTGTACGCGCTGTCGGCAGACTGATAAGGCGGTTTCTGAATGCTCTGCTCAGCGGTGCTACTGTCGGCTTAACGTCCGCACAGCAGGAGGGTCTGACGGACCTGTCGTTGGCGGAAGTAGTGCGTGTGTACGCACCTTTAATTCCACAAATTTAGGAATGTACTGTGATTTCTGCCATTTAAACATTGAAACACAACTCTGTGTCAGCTATGTAATTTTTGGTGGGACTTTTGCCATAGATCCCCCTCCGGCATGCCACCGTCCAGGTGTTAGGCCTCTTGAAACAACTTTTATATTACTTTTGTGGCCAGAAAAAGTGCATATAGGTTTTAAAATTCATCTGCTCATTGAAATCTATAGCGGTTCTCTAGATTCGCCTGTTCGCAAATTTGCGTTCTTATTCCAAAAATGTAATGTTCACTACATCACTAGTACTGAGCCAACCGTCACTCATTTGTGCACCATTCAGGAGCTGCTGGAGGAGGCCTGATGTCGGATTTTCTAATATGAGAGATTTAATTGATTCATTTATAGACTAAATAAAAGTAGATATGATTTTATTATCCCTTTATATAGAGGATATAAAAACAGTCTCAAGACTATAGGGGTTTTAGTAGGAACAGTGAACAGTCATCAATAATATATAAAATCTTTTCAATTGCAGTCGTGAAACGTAGACAATTCATACAAAGCTCCATATAACAGAACCAAAAGTTGCGGAGGCCACTTCTTCCGAGATACAAATTCGTATAGATATCACTATAAAACCTAGGAATGGGAAACCACAATCTAGGATGTAGTGTCTTGAGCAGAAACCTAGATGCACTGTCCACAGTCACAGACAGAGATGAGCGAAATGTTTATTTGTAACCGGAATATCACCTACTAATTCTATTTTTCTTTGAACGTCGGAACATGAGATTATTTCTTTGAAAGTTTAATCTATGACGTATCCACGTAAAGATTGAACTTTGTTTATTTGCATTCACCCTGCGATGGTTAACTATAATATGGTGACACGCTGGATGAGATTTACAAAAAAATGTTTAAGCCAGCTATGGCTAAAGTCTTGTAGACCAAACTTACATGAACTTGAATATGATGAAAGAAGAGTTTAAAGGATACCCAAGGTGACATGTAACAGGATAAGATAGACATGGGTATGTACAGTGCCTAGCACACAAATAACTATGCTGTGTTCCATTTTCTTTCTCTGCCTGAAAAAGTTAAATATTAGGAATGTAAGGGGCTGACTCAGTCCTGACTCAGACAGGAAGTGACTACAGTGTGACCCTCACTGATAAGAAATTCAAACTATAAAACACTTTCCTTGCAGAAAATGGCTTCTGAGAGCAGGCAAGAGATTAAAAGGTTCATTAGTTAATAGATTTTAGCTCTGGCATACTTCAATAATTGTGTCATTGAGCAAAAACAATAAAACAGTTAAAATTTAAAAAGTAGATTTAAACATAAAATAAAACTGTGGAATATCTAAAAAGCCATTTTTTGGAGACGGAAGATAGATACAATTGTTTATTTAATTCATTTATTTTCACCTCGGGTGTCCTTTAAAAAAACCCAAACACCCCTCATTGTTCTTATGAATTCTTCACCCTAAAAAGGGGGAGGGATTCATAAGAAAGGAGGATATGTCAGATTTTCCAATATGGGAGATTTAATTGATTAATTTATAGACTAAAAAATAGATATGATTATATATATATATATATATATAAATATATATATATATATATATATATATATATATATATATATATAGGATATAAGATCCTGGAATGTATGATTTAATATAATGATTAAGAAGTGTGTTCTAATTAATATTCTACATGTCTGATTATCATAGGGTTATGAAGAAATTGGTATTTTATTATTGCTTTTATATTGGTCATGATACAATCTAATGCTGTATCTATTTAGTTATATTCTGCTTAGAAGGGTTAGTTCAGCCTCCGAGACCACTGATAATATGTTTACCTGTGTGTTTACTGACTATTCATGCAAAGTATTTGGATAACCATTAAGCATATTGTGACGGGCGAGCCGTCAGTGCGCAGAAAACGCAGCCGCAACCGACTTCCTGCCTCGGTTGTCCTTGCGCTGCCCCAATCAGAATCTCATGTCTGTGGACACCAGGCAGTCCAGCCTGGGGGGTCTCTGCTGTCTTCAGAGAAATAGTTAGCCTAGTTCTTTTCATGAAGCCTGTGCCCTGTGACTTGCTAATGAAGCCAGAGGGGTAACACTCAGATGTTAATTAACAAACCAGGAGTCTTTTCAGAGCCAAGGAAGCTAATCCCAGCAGGGGGCAGACTTAGCGGAACCATTCAGCCAGGATAGGGAAACATAGAGTTATGATCTTTATGCATGTTTTAGAAGTACCATACATCGGAGAAATGTGGAAGTTATATCATTCTGCTGGTCCGGATCTTGTGAGTGTTTTGATATTAAATTTGGGCCCCTAGCCTAACCAGAACGCTGGGAATTCCACCGTTTTTTAACCGGGCATGCAAACATGCCCAAGTTTGATATCATATTAATCGGTAGGTTCTGGGGATCGAGAATATGTAATTATTATCTGTGTGCCGGCCGCGCAGGTCTGCCTAGGGAACCTGTCAGGATTATGAGTTTGCTAAAGCCCCTGCCCAGATGTGATTACCATAGTCCGGCCTGGGGGCCGACTCTGGAAGCCCGCCTCTGAGCTCAGCTCCATTAAAAGTGAATGAGCTGCCTGGGAAGAAATTCCTCCCTTTACCATCTTCAGGACACACGGCCACTATGAGGAACAAGTGGTGGCCATATTGCCAGAGCTAAAACAAAGGACATCCTCCATTTTGTTTGGATTCTAAATCTTGCTGAACTTTACTCTGCAACAAAGAACTCTAAGAACTTGAAACCGTTTTGCTTGAACTTGACGATTTTCCCACAAAAGGACATATTTCCACCAACCATAAGTATTTTTCTCCCTTCTTTTATTTTTCATACTGGCTATTACTGTCTTAATAATTGTGATTTTTAATAATTGTCTGTATATATTAATTATTTATATTGCGTGAATAAACGACTTTCTCCAAGTCATTCACTGTTTCGCTACCCTGCTTATCAGCACACACAGAAATGATCCCGGGTCTCTGAAGATACGCTACTGTTTGTTTGTTGTTGGCTAGACAGAATATCGTGTGTTTAACCATTTTATTCGCAGGATTAGTCAGTCAGTTAGTGGGCCCCACGGTCCCATAGTAACCGCGGTGGTGGCAGTTTACTCTGAACCAGTAGGTGACGTTGTAATTACCCGTGTCTCACAGGCTCCCTTCGGAGTTGTCTGCGGCTAATTCTTAACGGTTCCTGCGCATTGACTGCGACCAGAGTTCGCACGATCTGTGCGCTGGCACCGTTTAGAAGGCTAAGTGCGGTCGGCCACTGAGGGCTCCTGTGACAGTGTTAGGCAGCGGTTGGGACCTGTGTTGTGCTGAAAGTATCTGCGATAGCGCTAGCGCTATCGAGAAACGAACTAATTCGTTGGTGTAGCTGGAAGGCAATATATTTTTTATATATACAGAGAGACTGTGTAGCCAGTACCCCTCCCCAAAAGTTTTATTTTATTTGGCGTGGAAATGTCCGGGAACTACAAGAAAATGTGCCTGGCGGACCTGCAAAATCTTTGCCAAGAGAGAGGCATTGATGTCGGCCGCAAGAAACAAGGGGACCTGGTAACGGAATTGTTTCAATGGGATACCCAGCAACTGCAGGAGCTGGATGTGTCTGCTGAGGTAGACGCTGACCCATCTGACTCAAGGCAAGGGGAACCAGAGACTGAGACTCCTGACCGTACAGAGGTTGTGCATCCTGAGGGCCCTGCATCAACAGTTACGCAGGAGAATGTCAGTGTGGACCCCAACCCCAAAGTTTCTGAAAATACTCGCCCGGAACTGGCCAGTACTGGACTGTCCAGGGGTGCTGACCCGGTAATGCAGCAGGCATTACAAAAGCTGATGGAGACTGACCTGGACAAGTACATGCAGTACATGGAAGCCCGCGAGGAGCGGGAACGCCAATCTGCAGAACGCAAGGCTGCTGCTGCTGCTGCAGAACGCCACGCGGAGAGGGATGCCGCTGAGCGAGAACGGGAGCGCCAACGACAGCATGAGCTAAACATGGCAAAAGTGCAACAGGCCAGCCGGAGTTCACCGCCCAGCCTCCCTGCTGAAGGAGCTGCAGCACCCGTAAGTGCAAAATTTAAATTTGCTAATATTGAAAAAGACACTGACATTGACTTGTTTTTGCGGTCTTTTGAAAAAGCATGCCGTCAGTATCGTCTGTCCCAAGACCAGTGGGCCAGACATCTGACACCGTTGCTGCGCTACAAAGCGCTTGATGCCTTCGCAGAATTGCCTGCGGAGAAGGATAATGATTATGCTGCTATAAAAGACGCTATCATTACTAAGTACCAGCTGACGCCAGAAGCCTATCGGAAAAAGTTCAGGGCCTGGCAGAAAAAGCCTTCTGATTCGTACCGAGATGTGGCCAGCAGCTTGCTCACCACACTCCGCCAGTGGACACTAGGCCTCACCAAAGGGTCTTATGATGTCCTGGAGGACTTGATAGTCCTGGAACAATTTCTGAACATTTGCCCTGCTGATGTACGCCAGTTTGTGCTAGAACGCAGGCCGGCTTCAGCAACTGTCGCTGCAGACCTTGCTGAGACTTTTGCAACTACCCGGGTGGCTGATACCCGCAGAACTGTCCCATCCAGCTGGAGAGGAGGTCAGCCCAATACCTCGGCAGACCCTCCTGCCCCTGTGAGCCGTCCGCCACAGAGGCCACCCAGCGCAGCTGCTGCACCCAGGCCTGCAGCGCCTGGAGAGGTCACCTGTCACTACTGCCGCCAGCCCGGACACATGAAATTCGACTGTCCGGAGCAGAGACAGACACCACCAGCACCTGGATCATCTGCATCACCTGCACCTCACCCACAGCAGAGGCAGCCCGCCAGCGAACCACAGCCTGGATCATCAGATTTTGTCCTGTTTGCCCGCGGAAAGGAAATCCGCGACCGAACCGACCAGCAGCAACTTGTTAGAGTGAACGGCAAAGTTGTCACCGGATTTCGAGACACCGGAGCTGACATCACGTTAGTTCACTCACATCTTGTGCCAAAGGAGAGCATCAGCTCCAGCCGATCCCTTGCCCTTACTGGAGTAGAGGGCACCCTTTTTCACATAGCCCACGCGACAGTGAAGCTGGATTGGGGAGTGGGAGGAATCCAAGAAAGGGTTGTTGGGGTTATGAAGGATCTCCCAGTCCCTGTGTTGCTGGGGACTGATTTGGGCAAGCTTGTGTCCTACTATGAACCTGCCACGACCGCCTTGTCGCTCACGGGAGGAGACGGACTCTCCGCCCACCACCAGGTACTTTATACTCTTGGGGGAGCACCAGGGGGAGGCGGGTTGAATGTGCCCAGTTCAAGGGTACCAGGTTCAATAGTGCCTGCTTCAAAGGCACCTGAGTTTGATGTACAGACTGTCTGTTGTGATGATGCTGTAACTGTACCTGAGTTTACTGTACAACCTGTCTGTAATGAGAAAATGTCTATACCTGTCAATGTCATTACTGCATGCAATGATGATTTGAGTAATGTCCGTCTGTGCCATTCTGACAGTGTACCTGTGCTAGCAGTACCGCGCAGCTGCACTGCTCAGAACCCTGGCTCAGAACAGGTGGAGGGGGTTCCGCCCTCCTCCCCCTCCTCTGACCACAGGGATGAGACCTTTCAGCCGCTGGCCTCCTGTGACATGAGCCAGTTGGCTGAAACTGACAGCGCCGTATTCTCAGCCGCACTACAAAGTGACTCAAGCCTGGAGGTGCTCAGGCAGCGAGCCGCTGAGCCCCTCGCAGACGGGGCTGCTTTCAAGGTGTACTGGGAAGGTGGGAGACTGTACAGTGAGTCTGTGCAGCCCCCTACAGGTGGATCCCATGCGAATACCAAATGGCTTGTGGTCCCGAGTGCGTTCAGGGGACATGTGCTGAAATCTGCACATGGTAATCCTCTGACAGGGCACTCAGGTGTCCGCAAGACACTTGCCGGTATTCGGAAACAGTTTTATTGGCCCCGGATGAACAGGGATGTAGCAAACTACTGCCGAGCATGTGCCGTCTGTCAGGAGCTGGGAAGGTCCAGGGATTCCCGCGGGGTTCCCTTAGGTCCACAGCCACTTAGCAGGGGAACCCTGCGTGGGCTGGCTGTTGACCTAACCAACCCACTGCCCGTTGTCAGCAGTCCCGGCAGACACCACGTCCGACTGCAGTGGCGCAAACGCCCTGTCCAGAACAGTCCATGTCGGGTTAACCCTGAGGGTAGCGGACAGCGACCTGTCCAGGTGAACCGAGCCGCAGGCGCCAATGGGTTTCCCCGCCGTCCCGGCAGCCGACACCAACACGCTGATGGGCTGTCCCGGTGTCAGGGGGAACTAGACCCAACAGCGCCAATGGCTGCTACGGAGGATGTCTTGGTGACAACCCCCTACACAGCATCAGAAAGGGGAGGTGTGACGGGCGAGCCGTCAGTGCGCAGAAAACGCAGCCGCAACCGACTTCCTGCCTTGGTTGTCGTTGCGCTGCCCCAATCAGAATCTCATGTCTGTGGACACCAGGCAGTCCAGCCTGGGGGGTCTCTGCTGTCTTCAGAGAAATAGTTAGCCTAGTTCTTTTCATGAAGCCTGTGCCCTGTGACTTGCTAATGAAGCCAGAGGGGTAACACTCAGATGTTAATTAACAAACCAGGAGTCTTTTCAGAGCCAAGGAAGCTAATCCCAGCAGGGGGCAGACTTAGCGGAACCATTCAGCCAGGATAGGGAAACATAGAGTTATGATCTTTATGCATGTTTTAGAAGTACCATACATCGGAGAAATGTGGAAGTTATATCATTCTGCTGGTCCGGATCTTGTGAGTGTTTTGATATTAAATTTGGGCCCCTAGCCTAACCAGAACGCTGGGAATTCCACCGTTTTTTAACCGGGCATGCAAACATGCCCAAGTTTGATATCATATTAATCGGTAGGTTCTGGGGATCGAGAATATGTAATTATTATCTGTGTGCCGGCCGCGCAGGTCTGCCTAGGGAACCTGTCAGGATTATGAGTTTGCTAAAGCCCCTGCCCAGATGTGATTACCATAGTCCGGCCTGGGGGCCGACTCTGGAAGCCCGCCTCTGAGCTCAGCTCCATTAAAAGTGAATGAGCTGCCTGGGAAGAAATTCCTCCCTTTACCATCTTCAGGACACACGGCCACTATGAGGAACAAGTGGTGGCCATATTGCCAGAGCTAAAACAAAGGACATCCTCCATTTTGTTTGGATTCTAAATCTTGCTGAACTTTACTCTGCAACAAAGAACTCTAAGAACTTGAAACCGTTTTGCTTGAACTTGACGATTTTCCCACAAAAGGACATATTTCCACCAACCATAAGTATTTTTCTCCCTTCTTTTATTTTTCATACTGGCTATTACTGTCTTAATAATTGTGATTTTTAATAATTGTCTGTATATATTAATTATTTATATTGCGTGAATAAACGACTTTCTCCAAGTCATTCACTGTTTCGCTACCCTGCTTATCAGCACACACAGAAATGATCCCGGGTCTCTGAAGATACGCTACTGTTTGTTTGTTGTTGGCTAGACAGAATATCGTGTGTTTAACCGTTTTATTCGCAGGATTAGTCAGTCAGTTAGTGGGCCCCACGGTCCCATAGTAACCGCGGTGGTGGCAGTTTACTCTGAACCAGTAGGTGACGTTGTAATTACCCGTGTCTCACAGGCTCCCTTCGGAGTTGTCTGCGGCTAATTCTTAACGGTTCCTGCGCATTGACTGCGACCAGAGTTCGCATGATCTGTGCGCTGGCACCGTTTAGAAGGCTAAGTGCGGTCGGCCACTGAGGGCTCCTGTGACACATATATATATATATATATATATATACACACACACACACACACACACATACAGACAGTGGCTTGCAAAAGTATTCGGCCCCCTTGAAGTTTTCCACATTTTTACATATTACTGCCACAAACAGGAATCAATTGTATTGGAATTCCACGTGAAAGATCAATACAAAGTGGTATACACGTGAGAAGTGGAACGAAAATCATACATGATTCCAAATTTTTTTTACAAATAAAGAACTGCAAAGTGGAGTGTGCATAATTATTCAGCCCCTTTTGGTCTGAGTGCTGTCAGTTGCCCATAGACATTGCCTGTTGAGTGGTGATGACTAAATAGAGTGCACCTGTGTGTAATCTAATGTCAGTACAAATACAGCTGCTCTGTGACGGCCTCTGATGTTGTCTAAGAGAATATTGGGAGCAACAACACCATGAAGTCCAAAGAACACACCAGACAGGTCAGGGATAAAGTTATTGAGACATTTAAAGCAGGCTTAGGCTACAAAAAGATTTCTAAAGCCTTGAACATCCCACGGAGCACTGTTCAAGCGATCATTCAGAAATGGAAGGAGTATGGCACAACTGTAAACCTACCAAGACAAGGCCGTCCACCAAAACTCACAGGTCGAACAACGAGAGCACTAATCAGAAATGCAGTCAAGAGGACCATGGTGACTCTGGATGAGCTGCAGACATCTACAGCTCAGGTGGGGGAATCTGTCCATAGGACAACTATTAGTCGTGCACTGAACAAAGTTGGCCTTTATGGAAGAGTGGCAAGAAGAAACCCATTGTTAACAGAAAAGCATAAGAAGTCCCATTTGCAGTTTGCCACAAGCCATGTGGGGGACACAGCAAACATGTGGAAGAAGGTGCTCTGGTCACATGAGACCAAAATTTAACTTTTTGGCCAAAATGCAGAACGCTATGTGTAGTGGAAAACTAACACTGCACATCACTCTGAACAGACCATCCTCACTGTCAAATATGGTGGTGGCAGCATCATGCTCTGGGGGTGCTTCTCTTCAGCAGGGACAGGGAAGCTGGTCAGAGTTGATGGGAAGATGGATGGAGCCAAATACAGGGCAATCTTGGAAGAAAACCTCTTGGAGTCTGCAAAAGACTTGTGACTGGGGCGGAGGTTCACCTTCCAGCAGGACAACAACCCTAAACATAAAGCCAGGGCAACAATGGAATGGTTTAAAACAAAACATATCCATGTGTTAGAATGGCTCAGTCAAAGTCCAGATCTAAATCCAATTGAGAATCTGTGGCAAGATCTGAAAACTGCTGTTCACAAACGCTGTCCATCTGATCTGACTGAGCTGGAGCTGTTTTGCAAAGAAGAATGGGCAAGGATTTCAGTCTCTAGATGTGCAAAGCTGGTAGAGACATACCCTAAAAGACTGGCAGCTGTAATTGCAGCACAAGGTAATTCTACAAAGTATTGACTCAAGGGGCTGAATAATTATGCACACTTCACTTTGCAGCTATTTATTTGTAAAAAATGTTTGGAATCATGTATGATTTTCGCTCCGCTTCTCACGTGTACACCACTTTGTATTGGTCTTTCACGTACAATTCCAATAAAAATGATTCATGCTTGTGGCAGTAATGTGACAAAATGTGGAAAACTTCAAGGGGGCCGAATACTTTTGCAAGCCACTGTATATACACACACACATATATATATATATGTATATATATATACACACACACACAATGCCATATAGGTAGTGAAAGGATAAATGTTAACCCATGCCCTTTATATAGTTGATTGAGTAGGATACAAGTATACCATTAATTATAAAAAGATATAGGGAAGGGAAATATTCCCTGCTAACTAATAGAGCCAACCTGTTTCTAATAGAGTATAATGAATACAATAGATAAATGCAGACAGAGTGCTTTCCATGCCTTGAAGAATTGCTAGATCCAGCCTGTATTGTACACCAAATGGATTAACCATTCTCTACTTTGAAGGCAAAACTAACAAAATAGTTTATTTTAAGATTGCCAGTTAAGCAATTCTTCTATGTTTTCAGTATAATATATATTTGAAATCCAATAGCACCCCTATTGGAAGGTATTACAATTGCAGAGTCAGTAAAATCCATAAGTAAGCCAGTGGTGACATCTACAGGTGATGAAAAACACTGCAATTTGAGGGGTCTTATACCAGCTTATTATTAAAGTGGATCCGAGATGAAAAACGAACTATAACAAGTAACTTGTCCATATATCTTATCTAAAGTTTAGAAAGATTACACAGCAAATCTAGCTGCAGACCGCTTCAAAAGTTTATGATTATTTATTCCTGTGATACAATGAGGGCTGGAGATGCTATAAGCTTGCCTGTGTGTAAATTCAGTCCCCTTTGCTCCTCCCTGCTCCCCTCTGCCTCTGAAATCTCTGGCTAGTAACCTCCTCCTCCTCCTGCCCAGACTGAGCTCCCAAAAGCCCTTGCTACAGTGCCAAGGCACTGTAAAAAAGCTTTGGGCGAGGCTTGTTTAGTTGATAGGGAATTAGAGTATTAAAACAAAACAAAACAAAACAATTAAACACCGAGCAGTGCAGGTGGCTCCTAAATTAGGAGATAACAAGGCTGAAATTGCCTCCCAGGCCTTCTAAAGCAGAGTCTCCAGCTATCTATCTGAAAGGTCTTTCAACAAACCTGTATCCTCAAAAGGAATAGTAGAATCTTTTGACAATTTCGAAATGGCAACATGAATTCTAGGGCATTTAGACCATTTAAGCACGTCTTCCTCATTAAAAGCATATCGTCTTTTGAATGATTTTGAAACAAACAATTTCTTGTCCGGTTCTTTCCATTCACTGACAATTAAATCCATCATTGTTTTATGCACTGGAAAAAACGCTGGTTTCAAAACTGTGTTCTGAATACATACCACCCTCAACAGAAGCAGGTTTAGGCTTATCAATAGAAATATTCAAAGCCGCACAAATGTACTCTAACAATTCACCAGATTGATCAGGTAATAGTTTACATTTTCCCCTGTTAGAGCTCTTGGCGTCTCCTCTTCCAGAGCGGAAGATTCCCCTACATGCTCTATTTCCTCTGAAGAGGACTCCAAAACCCTTTGAGCCCCCCAAAAGTTTGGTGAATCAGAGCCTAAGGTTGGTGGGGCTACCTCAGAAGTGCCTGGTGCAGTAGGAGCTTCTTTTGCAGCAGGAAATGTATCTGCCAAACGTTCTTGAAACTTAGAAAGCATATAATTAAACTTGTCACCACTTTCATGTTTTACTATTTGTAGTATACAGGCATTGCAAAAGGGTTTGGGATAGGAAGGAGTAAGTTTTTTATAGCAGATACCACTCTCTGTTCCTTGAACTGTGGATCTGAGTGGCATGGGGGTCTGACTGTAACACATAAAGAGAGAGAGAGAGAGAGAGAGCCCTAGTATTAATAGAGTACATTGTGTCTTTATAAAAAAGCTTGCCCCTTAAAACTGACATCAAAACACCTCACCTGGTCTGTGTCAAGGTGTGCCTCGGCATCCCTGCCCTGAGTAGAGGTGTCCTCCATTGTGGAGGCAGAGGGAATGTGCTGCAGCCAGCCACCAGGCGCACTGCGTCTTGTTTAAAATAGATGCTGTTGGCGTTCCATGTGAGGCTCTGGGTCCGCTTTCCCTTCTGGCAGAAGTCTTGGAACACCACCAGTGACATCTTCCGCCCCAGCCTCCGTCGGATAGTGCCGCCCCTCGCTCCAGCGCTGAGCATACAGCTGCGAGCGGAGGGGAATCTATCTGACCCACAGACACCACTCTGCCCCGATCCTGTGCCACTCTCCTCAGATCGCCTGCGGGTTCTCCTGTCTCAGTCCCCCGCAGGCAGGCATGGATGGCTGGCCTTACCCTTGGGCCTCCCAAAAAATTCTATGAACTCACCATGCCCCTCAAAGAAAACCTTGGGGTGTCTTCTTTCCAAAATGGGGTAATTTGTGGGGTCTGTCCTGGCATTTTAGGGTCTCTGCAATAATTACATGTATGGCCAGTATTAGGAGTTTCTGCTATACTCCTTATATACTCCTTATATTGGGCATATGGGTGATGCACTTTTTTGTCCATAAAAGAAAAATGAACAGCAAAGATTCTCTCATTTACATTGATCAATGTGGATGAAAAAATATCTGCCAAAAAATGTGAAAAAAAGAGGGACATGGCGTTTGCCAGGACATAGGAACACCGTCCACAAAATGTTCCATACGCACTTTGTTCGTATGCCCTGGCAAACCCAATTAATCCATTCACATCGATGAATAAGGATGAAAAAAACGTTGCCAATTTTGATACAAAGTGCTTGCCAAAGCATAGGATCTCCAACACTGCCCCTCAGCTCATATGCCTCGGCAAACGTATCTTACTGCAGAGGAGAAATCTCGTCCTGCAGCGCTGCATGCACCGACTAGTGTGTAATCTGACAGATGCACAATGCTTCTATCAGAATGCACCATGAGTGCTGCAGCTGGTTGGTCGATCGGTCGGTCCACCTGGAAGGGTAAAGGATGGAAAAAGAGAGAGAGAAAAAAAACAAGAAAACAAGCAAGCAGCAATGCAATACATTCATTAACATTAACATTGATAAACTTTATTAAACCTTTTTAACCAAACATTAACATTTGGAACTTTTAATTTTTTTGCTTACCTGTTTTTTTATTTTACTTACCTTCTGAGGACAAACTTCTCCTTCCCCATGGGACAGTGTGCAAAGCGCAAATCGATCAAGAGTTTTGGTGAAGTACACTATGCACTTTGTCCAAAGTGAAAGGAGAGGTTTCTGGCAGCCCTGTGTATTTGGGTCTCTCGAAACCTGAGTTCTGGTTTCACACTGCATTTTGGCGTATCCGGTGGGTCGCGCCCCCGCCGCACCGCATCGCCAAAAACAGACCTTCATGGAATAACGCGTTAGTACATGGTATTCCCTGTCTGGCATTCAGCCAAGTAGGTAGTAAACATTGCGTCGCCATAGACAAACATAACTTCTGGGCTGACGCAAATCGCAGCAGAAGCCGCACGGTAACAAAGGTTTGCACTAGCATTATGTCAACCACTTCTGGCGAAGTGGGGACTGCAAAGTTGGACTTTCGCTAGGCAATTTGCTGCAACGCATCACGCCAGTCTGAAAGAGCCCTCAGAGACCCTTGTGTGCCTACTGCTGTCTTGGGTTCAATACTCTAACAATGGATCTACAAGTGGAACTTCTCGAAACACTCCCCTATACATAGGGCAGGCTGGCCAGGACAGTACGGACAATAAACTATGGTGTCACATGTCCAATCAAAGTAAAAGAAACTCCCCGCACTCCAACAATCTCAGGGATATACACTTGTGTGCATTGACTGGTCTCTCACTGTGCCTCCACAGAGTATGCATCAATAACTGGTGGATCTTGAGAGAGAAGGCGTGGGCACCAGGGCCGGATTACCGACCAGGCAACAAAAGCAGTTTTCGCTATTTTTGCGATCGAAATCGCGGCCACTGCAAATTCGATCGCGAAAATAGCGAAAACTAAAAGGCATAGGGTGGCGGTTTATATATCATTGGAAAGAGGAGAAAGAGATCTTTAAAATTATATGTATCTTTCTATAGTTACATTGTATTACACAGGACGACTTTTCTCCAAAGTCGGCAGCTCGATTCAGCACAATGCAATGAAATATAAGGAACCCAGGGGGATATAATTACAAACATCATGCTGGTAGGTGTGAGGATGTAATTAATTAGTTGTGGGTATGCTTAAAGGCATAGCCACAGGCACTGCTCGGAGTCCCTTTAAGGGCTCTGCCTCTGACACAGGAGACCAGGGTTCGAATCTCCACTCTGCCTGTTCAGTAAGCCAGCACCTATTCAGTAGGAGACCTTAGGCAAGTCTCTCTAACACTGCTACTGCCTACAGGTTGCGTCCTAGTGGCTGCAGCTCTGGAGCTTTGAGTCCGCCAGGAGAAAAGCACGATATAAAAGTTATTTGTCTTGTCTTGTCAAATGATGTCGTGCGCTGCTGATTGTCTTCAGAGCCAGGCTCTTCTCCTAGGTCCCCCTCCTGCTACTGTGCGCTCTGCCACTGCCCACTCCTCCCTCCCTTCCCACAGAGAACCACAGCTGCAGCAAGAATGATAGCAGCAGATGGCAAACGCTCACTCACCTATCCATGATCCAAGCGATAGAAATCCCGTCATCTGAAACCCATCTGTCTCTTCTACAGTGCAGCCGCTCGCTCTGAACTTCCTGATTCTCAGATCAGACAGGAAGTAGGAAGTAGTAATAGTAGTAGTAACAGAGTGGCAGCACTCTAGAGGAGATAGATGGGCTCCGGATGACGGGACCTCTATTGCTTGGATCGCAAATAGGCATACCTCCCAACGTTTTGAGATGGTAAAGAGGGACACTTAAGCCATGCCCCTGCCACACCCCTGATCACGCCCTTATCACACCCCTAGTCACGCATACCATAAACATTTCATAAGAAAAATATGATGTTTTATAATTCAAACCACACTGGTCCTTTCTATCCTGGTTCATTTTCCTTCATATTAACATTTTAAAATTAGTAAGGAATCAAAGGATGGGAATAAAGTTTAGAGTCAATCAAATACATTTTTTAGTAGAGCAATATATATAATTACATAGAAAGAGTGACAAAGTCCTGAAAGAGGGACAAATGAGGAGGAAAGAGGGACAGAGGGACAGGGCTCCCAAAGAGGGACAGGCCCTCCAAAAGAGGGACAGTTGGGAGCTATGCAATAGGTGAATGTGAGTCATCTGGTGCTGTCATTCTCCCCCGCTGCTGCTGCCTTCTCTGCTGGTCTATCGTATTCACTGGGATGGAGGCTGCATGGTGGCTGTCTAGTTTGGGAGGAAATCGGTTGTTCAGTGGTGGGGGTGGTTATGAGTAGAGTACTTAGACATGTCACATCAAACTCAAAGTGACAGGTGCCCCGCCCCTTTTTCACACCCTTTCCTCGCCCCTTTTTCACACCCTTTCCCCGCCCCTTTGTCACACTCTTGCCCCAGCCCACACAGTGAAACACCGCCCCACCATATATTAAGCATGACTGACAGGCAAACCACAAGCAGGCAAATGCCTTCTACCAAAGAAATTTTGAGAAAGCATTAAAAGGTTTATGTGTTTATTGAATATAAGACTTAATAGTAATTGTGGTCATAGCATACAATTGTAAAATATAATTTTCAACACTTTTTACACCCTTTCCCCACCCCTTTTTTACACTCTTGCCCCGCCCCTCTTTCACACTCTTGCCCCAGTCCCCTTGTTCACACTCTTGTCCCGCCCCAATGACTAATGCCCCCTTTACAGAGATCTCCACCTCCATGTTACCCCAAAGCGTGTTATTTGACATTATTTGATCTGTAGTTTTATTATGTTCGTATTAACACCTTAGCACCCCACCTTGGATAGTTTTCATGAGACATGAACTGTTAATTAATAAAATAAGACACGGTAAAAGGTTTATGTGTTTATTGAATATAAGGCTTAATAGTAATTGTGGTCATAGCATACGATTGTAAAATATAATTTTCAAATTTTTTTTATATACACCACTCAAAATATTCTTTATATACATTGAACAAAATATAATTTTATTTCCGTACATGTTTTATAAATGCGTTGTTCAAATTTAAAAGATAACTTCTAGTATTTGTTATACACAATAAGCAAAATATGCAAAGCAACATTTTATCCCAGTACATATATCGCTCAAAGTATCTAATTTCTGTACTTGAGCAGGTCTGCCAGGATGGTCTAAGGTTCTAATCCACGGGTGGCGTTTTCGTTGAATACGGTTACGTATCTGACACGGGTTCGACTCCAGCCCCCGGGCATTCCTTTTAATTTAAGTCCGTTCATCAAAAGAATTAGAGCGTTAGCCATTGTGTTTGCAGCATTGGAAGTACTCTTTTTTTAGGTAACAAAATCCCCTGTGTTAGTCCTGGTGATGGAATAAGCATCCTGCGACTGACAGGTGTATGAGGCGTTGCGGGTGATTCGCCGTGCAGCTGTTTTTTGAGGCTGTCGAGCATGTCTCTTGTCCTTGTGTTACCAACCACGGTAGAGGGGACATTTAATTCAGCCATAGCATCCATAAATATTTTCCAACCAGGAGGTGTTTTACTTGCGGCCATAGCATGACTCTGGGTCGCACAGCGGACTAGATCCACCATGTTTGATCCAGGTACAGTTTGGCCTTTGTAAACAAATTCACCCCTCGCATTCCACATAGCCAAATCATCTGATTGTAACAGTTTGTTTAACAATAGCTCGGCATTTTTCTTAAAGCGGTCATTAACAAGATTAAGAATTTCAACAATATCTTTGTCTCTGTTATCATAAATATTTGTCATTTGCTTCTGATCAGATGTGGGCGGCATTATCAATGTTAAAGAAGCTGCTTCTTTACCATCCTGTCTGGCAAATACCAAGTACCTCTGTAGCACAGCTGTGTATCTCTTAATTTTTTCATCATCAGGTATGTCATTCCTGCGCAAAATTTCACTAATTTCTGCATGTAAACGTTGCGTAACAGACTGGGGAATGTCGGTGGTGTTTGGAGAAGGTCTCTTTATTTTATCTAGCTCTTGTTTGGACACCAAGAACATTTTCTCAGCATGGTCCATCACTAACCACCAACGCTGTTAGCAATCAGCCCTGTTATTAAGGGAATTGCAAAGCCAAGGAGCGGTCCTATAAACCCACCAGACTGGTTCACAAGACGTTTCTTGGTTTTAATGGGGAATGTTTTATCGCTCAACTTCTTTATAGCGCGGCGCCACTTTTTAAGTATATTTTTTTGACGCTCTTTTAGGGGTATCTTTCCTTTTAAAATGTTGAGCGCGATTTCACCAATAGCTGAAATCAAATCGTTACTGGCATTACGTAAAATTGATTTTCGGACCGCTGGTTTTGCTTTCACCAGAACTTTTAAAATGGTCCAGTTTCTGCGTAATCTGTTAGACATCTTACAGCTGTGTATGCCCGGCCAAGAATGACAAGGATGATGGAAAAATTACTTTTTAGAGCTCTGCTTTTTGTACAAATATACAGCCGGTAGGTCCGGAGGGAACAGACCAGATCTTAAGCGGAGTTCCTCCGGAGTATCCGGCCGTAAATCTACCAATAAGTAGCCGTAAGGCGGGTGTGTGGCATCTTCAAAAGCCTCTAAAAAGAAACGTATTTTACCAGGGTACATTTGTCTAGCAAGTGTGGTGATTTGTAATTTATCACGCGGGTTTTTAAAAAGAACCATATTGTAACGCTCGGTGAAGCACAGAGAGGTCTGATTACCGGTGACCTGCAGCGTCACGGGGAATACAGACGTATACCAGATTATGTGTGATCTGCAGTATCACCGATAATCCAATATACCAGCTAACCTCTGTTCACCGGAGTAGAGTGTAGTGTTTTGGTGTAACAGTAACACTTAGAGGACTAGGCCTCAGTACAGTAAGACGTACTGTACAGATTACTTCCGCAACCCTGAGCTCTCCAAGGCGGGAGGAGTCAGACTGCTAGCAGGAAGTATCTTCTGAAAGTCACCCTCAGGCGGAAGGGTTACTAACAGAACGAAGAACCTCCTCCAATGATGAGGTCGGTTCTCGAGGTCGGACAAGCCAGGTCGTACACACACAGACAGATAAAGTACAAGATCGAGAGGCAGAGACGGAGTCAAAGTACAGGCAGGGTTCGGCAACGGGGTATCAGGTATATCGGGGTACAGAATCAGGAGGCAGAAACAGAGTCTAGGAGCGAGCCGGGGTTCGGCAACGGTGTATCAGAGATAACGAGGTACAAGATCAAAGTTCAGAAGAGTAGTCAAGGCAGGCAAGAAGTCATAACAAATATCACAATCAAACTAGTACTTTAAGCTATCAACAAATCTATCTTAGTGTAGGATTACAGCTCCAGCTGGTCCCGGCACACTAACGGATCTGACTAACGGATCTGGGTGCTCCCACGTATGTGAACGCAACGCCAGACAAGGAACAAATGAACAGCCAGCAGTATATATACACATATCCCCTCTCCAGCACCTCCCTAAGTGCTGGACCAATGAGGAGTGAAGCTATGGTCAGCTGACCTGCCTGGTCAGCTGACTCTCCCCAGAGAGTAATAAATTATGTTTGAGTGCGCGCGCGCGCGTCACTCTGAATCTTGTGGGACTATGAGTCCCAGCAACAGCAGCCCCGTTCTGCGGTGTCCCCGCAGCGGGGATCTGCTGGCTATCTGCCGCATTCAGCGCGGCGGTTTCGCCGCGTTCTGCGGCCTGATGCACGGAGGCAGCCGCCTCATGATGCGAGGAGGCGGCTGCCTCTCCGTGCGAGAAGTTCCTGTGTGCGGAAGGAGCCGCCCGCCGCTGGCTCATGGCGGCGGCTCCTCCGCGCTTTCTCACACATATATTTAGTGTTCAGATTTATGGTCCTGCTTTTTTTACCCTGGCAAAAAACATTTTGGACAAGATACATTATGCTCAGGTTTCTGTGGTGAACATACTTGGTAAATGCCTGCTGTATTTCAAGGTTTTCACAAGCCGCTTCCATGAGATCATCAACAACTGCCAAATTTACCTTGTCAGGTGGGAACAGCTCCTCATCTGTAAAAGTAGGCGGTAACCCTTCAACAAATTTGATGTGTAAAAACAAACGAGAGAGGTCATCATACAGTTTTTGCCAACATGCATAAAACCAAACAACATTTTCAGGTTTGTGCGACATAAGTGTGTCGGAGTGTAATAAGAGCTGTTTTACAAAATAACTCTTTCCAGAATTGGAGGGGCCGGCCAAAATGCATGAGAAAGGGTGTTGAATCCGTGGGTCCATAACTATGTGTTTCAGTAGCCAAAAGGCAGTGTGGTATAGTCATTTACCAGTTGTCTTTTTGTGTAAACGCACTTCTGTGTTTTGCGTAGAGGCCTTGTCTCTATGCGCCAAAGCTTCTTATTTCTGACAATACCAGGCTGTTCTATGCCTATTCTTTTCTGCATCTTAGAGTCTGAATTGCCCGGGTAATCCAACACAAGATCTTTCAAGCTGTCAAAATTAATAACCTGTGCGTTAGCCACATTGAGCGTTATACCCTTAACTTTCAAGACCGTTTTCCCTGTATTTAATTTGTAGCCGTAGGTCTTGGGGCCCACAGAGACAAACTCTGTAATGTATGTATCATCATCCACTTCGCTAGTCAATTCCCCAAGAAAATCACCCAACGGAGGGTTCCACTCACCCTCTTTACTTACAAAAATGACAGAATCTGTGTCGTGGTAAAGAACACGTTCTTGCAGTCTGTCCAGTAATTGATACAGTTCCAATCTGGCATAAGCTGTGGTAAAACAGGCTATAAAGATGTTAGTGTTTTTGTTGGCGGTATAGCGGTCTTTGGTATATTTCCAATTGGCCACAGCTGTCTCATCAGTGATAAAATTTACCTCAGACAGCTCATGGCACGGTAAAAATGCCAGCTTGAAAAGTTCATCAGGATCTGAAACGATGCTGGTGCGCGGCAGGTTTGACCTTTGACCGAATTTACCCCACAAAGAATTCAGGAAAAGTTTGGATATCTGTCTTTTAGCGGGGTTCACCGCTATTTCATCAGCTCGTAGGCAAACACCCTCTTTTTCATAAAACGAGTCAATGTATTGCTTTTTGTCAGCATCGTTTTTACACCAGCTGGGATAACCAGAAGCCTCTTGCTTATCCCTGAGGTGTAGTTTTATGTATGGGGCAAACAGCTCATCTGTGGTGTTTGGGAAGTGCCAGATCTCATAAACAGTTGCAATCCTATAACCCTTCTCTACAGCTAAAATGAGCTCTACAGTGCACCACGTACCTGTCAGGGAACGTTGTTCGTCTGTGTGGTTGCAGATGTCTGGTTGGGAATTCAAAGCACAAGTGTAGCAAAGGGGGAACATGAGTTTTTTGTTGAGTTTTACAGGTAGAACTGGAAAAAATAAATCTCTAGGTGGGTACACCTTCACCTTAGCAATGCCAAAGTATTTTTTGATATAACCAAAGTTGTCAAAAATAATTTCTGGATGCCCCACAGGGTATGTTTTAGTCTTGTTGACAAAAGGGTAGAGACTGGTGAAGTCATAATAATGAATATTTTCACCATCCTGAATTTTGTGATAAAGTTTGATGGCGTTTGTTCTCCCACCATAAAGAGCATCACGGGGGTCCAGAGGAGCTGGGAACTCCATTTTAAGGAGAAAATCTTTGACCCTGTCATCTTTTTCAACCATTTCATTCCACTCATGCTCCCACATTATATGAAGTGTAAAACCACATTTCAAGAGGTAACTTTTCTTCACCAAGAATGCATTGTACAGCTGTCCGTATGTAGACTTAGTAACTTCGTTACTATCACCCTCATTATAGCACACAGGGCAACCATGATAAAAACAGCCCTGAAATTCAAAAGCGGTGTGTGTACCATCAACAAAAGCGTAACCATCCAAAAAGTAATGCCCTACCTGCTTTTCACCACCTCTTACAGCGTGTTTTATAGAGATGCCCTCTGAATGTTGAACATACATAAGCCATTGTATAGCCGGTGTGGAATAACGTTTCTGTGTTTTATGATAGTTATCAGCAGGCAGAATGGCTATTGTGTCGGTTGGTAGAAATTTAAATCTGTACATAGCCATGCAGACAGAGGCCAACGTGATGAGTTGAAAGGGGTCAATGCATTTAGTCACTATAACGTGCTCCTTCTTACGTTGGCAATATTGTCTCACTTCTTTTCTAGTCATTTGCATAACCCGCTCTCTGTAACACTCACAAGCTTTTCTCAAAATCTCCACATCCTGTTTGCAATAAGTTTTTAACTGGTCCTGAAAATTAACCACCCTGGCGTTCTGATTAAATCGCCAGGGTGGCTGCGGGAGGGTTTTTTTTAAATAAAAAAAAAACTATTTCATGCAGCCAACTGAAAGTTGGCTGCATGAAAGCCCACTAGAGGGCGCTCCGGAGGCGATCTTCCGATCGCCTCCGGCGCCCAGAATAAACAAGGAAGGCCGCAATGAGCGGCCTTCCTTGTTTTGCTTATATCGTCGCCATAGCGACGAGCGGAGTGACGTCATCGACGTCAGCCGACGTCGTGACGTCAGCCGCCTCCGATCCAGCCCTTAGCGCTGGCCGGAACTTTTTGTTCCGGCTACGCTGGGCTCAGGCGGCTGGGGGGACCCTCTTTCGCCGCTGCTCGCGGCGAATCGCCGCAGAGCGGCGGCGATCAGGCAGCACACGCGGCTGGCAAAGTGCCGGCTGCGTGTGCTGCTTTTTATTTCATTAAAATCGGCCCAGCAGGGCCTGAGCGGCAGCCGCTGGCGGTGTTGGACGAGCTGAGCTCGTCCAGACCGCTCAGCTGGTTAAACGTATCATGCTTGTGCTCTTCATACCAGGCCAAGACTTCTTTTTTCTCACCAGCCATCATGTATTCCACACCATAAAACTCTATGTCGGGCATGGGGCCTACATAGCTCTGGTTTGTTTCTGTGTTAAAAAAATGTGGAAAATGGCCTTTAGACCCTGAAAAGCCCATGGCGGCGGGCATTTTACTGAGTTTCATAGGTATGAAATTTAAAGAATCTATGAATCTCATTTTTAAACCCACCAGGGTCACACACAGCAGACGTCCCCCTTGATTCACAATACGCATTTCCAGCTTTTCTCTGATCAGTTCCTGAACAACAAAATAGGTATCATACCTACCGGCATTATGCGCTATGAAGGTATAGCCGGTAAATTTACCGCTGGTGAAAAAAAGTACAAAATCGCGTGTGCAGTTTTTTACCACTGAATTCCCAGGATGTTGGACCGTATAACATTGTTTCATAAATGTAATTGGGTATGTGTGTGCCGGTCTCCTGCATGCATTCAAAGTCATAAAAAATTTACTTTTCTGTCATTTGTTTAACACTGTAGGGCTGCATATAACAAATATGACTGTCAAATCTGGAGACACAGCACCACAAATGCTACACTTCAGACCACTGCACTTATGCTCCTCACCATTGTTGACAAAACGGTAACAAGAGTCACAAAAAGATTTCACCCTGCAGAAAGCTGTATTATCAATCGCTAAACGTTTATGTTCTTCAAAACAAACAAATGATCGGCAAAACACACGACAACGGGGGCACCTAGGCTGTTCACCAACCACCTCTCCGCAATCTGCTCTTTGACAACTTTTGCAAAACTGTACACAACCGTGATTAAACTTGTGGGTATAGACTGAACAACATCTCTCACAAAAGTAAGTAGTACCAATAAAGGCTTTCACGTTCTTAATACCATAATAATGGTTTTCATGGTGTAAAACAAACACAGTCTTCTCTTTAGGGGTTTGGTCAGTATGATAATACTGCCACTTTCCACGGTCGTGATACAGTACTTTAATCGTGGCATCAAAATAGTTTTCAAACATTGTTATCTGACTGAACGACACCATTTGACCGTCTGGTATGCTCAAATCCTTATGGGTCTGACAAGCTTTTGCCAACAAAACATGGTCGTCTATGTCTTTACCTGCCAAAAGAGCATGCAGACTAGCAGCTAGACAAGCATTAGTGCTATAATTGTTAAAATCATAGAGCCATTGTTTCTTACGTTTAATAATCTGGCTGTATGTAATAGACTTCAAAATCCTTCTAGCACTACCACGCCTATTCTTGATTACAATGACAGCAAGTTTGAGAGAATTGCAGGCCACACATTCGGCGTTGCTTTGTAAAGCATTTGCAATGTTGTTCAGAAATGTTTCAGCATTAAACTCCTCTCTAGATTGCTTAGCTGACACAACTGGATGAAACGCGCCCCCGCCATCGAGTCTAAGCTGAACAAAATCACCCGGTTCTATGTCAGTAACTATCTGGGACAGCAGTTCCTGAATAGCAGAATGGATAACACGTAGCGCCTCAACAAAGCTCTGTATTCTGTCAAGATTTACAAACCGAAAGTGATCAACATATTCCAAACCATTAAAATGTACTAGCTCCCGCCGGTGATGGAAAACATGGTCTAAAAATACAGGGGCAGCGCCAACCGGCCCAGAAGCAACACCCGTGTCATTGTCTGGATCTTGTGAGGAACTATCCGCTATGGAGCTGTCGGTCTGTTCACACGTGTCATTGTCTGGACCTTGTGCGGTACTGTCTGCTATGGGCCTGTCAATCTGCTCACTACCGACACACAGTGCAGAATTACCAGGTGTATGTAGCGTTTGTGCGTTAGGCTGATGAATGTCGACAGTAACAACTTTTTGTGTTTGCCTTCGCAGTGGTCTGTCTCTTTGATTGGGGCTTGTTTGATTGTTCGGGGGCCCAGGAGGTATAACATGTTTGTTAGAAAGCCTCTTTTTTCTAGCGTGTAGAGAACGCCTGGCTGTATGTAACATCTTTATAGCCCGTTTTAAAGCTCTAGACCTTTTGCTCAGACGTGTTTTATTTGTTTTTTTTCAGGAGATTGCCAGTAATACCACTACCCAACATACATAGTCATGCATTGTCACAGCTATCTTTTTCATATAACACCACATATCTCATCAATTTGTCGTGCTTTTCACGTACCTCTCTTAAAGCGGCGGCATTTGAGGGTGATGGTATGGCTGTTTGTAAAATATAACTGTTCCAAACACTACATAATAAATCATTTGCCATAGCACTCACGCGATGATTGTTACTTCCCAAATACTCCAAGTCCTCCTGCGCTTGTCGCCCCCATAGGGCATAGGTTATAAGTTGCGGGAGCTGTGTTGGTGTGCTTGTATTTTCTGTTGCATTTGGTGAAGATCTTTCCCATAGGCCTTGGGTTATAAGCGGCGGTGTGTATGTAGGGCTAAATGCACTTGTTGTAGGGGTTGGGGCTGTAGCGGCCATTTCTGAAGCATCACCGTCTATTCTTTGACGTTTGGCATCAGGTGTAGCAAAGATTCGTCTCTTTAAATTGTCTGTCTCAGCAGCTGCTGTGGGAGTGTCCTGAACGGTGTTTAGTCTTTTGTTTATTGGCCCACCCCCATATTTGAGATGCGGTGGGTTAGTTGTGTTTTCACAAATCGGTGATAGCGGCGTTGTCCTTATCGGTCCATTATTCCTTTGTTGCGTAGTTGGTTCTCTCATGACAGTTGATGTTGTGGGTTGATTGACCATTGATGGGGGCGTCTGTCTGAAGGCGGACAGCGACGCATTAATTCTTTTGTGGTTCTCTTTTAATTTTTTTGCTACAAGTAAAAATAAACAAAATATAAGAATTACACCGCCAATTTCCCAACCAGACACAATGCATTAAAGCTTTTAGATCTCATAAAAAGAATCACATTACATAATTCAGCTTAGATAAAACATACACTTACGTGCATTAGGAGCGGCTCCGCCAGTTTTCTTCCCCTGCCCTCTTCCTTTTGGACATGAATTCGGTTTACTACGTCTTTTTTCTGCGCATGATTTCGGTAACCCACTTTTTCCTTCTGCAAGTGCAAATTAACAAAATATAAAGCTCTATAGACAACACATTTATTCCAAACGATATTTCACATTAAATATTACAGCCTGCATAAAATGATACTTACGTTTCTTAGTTTCTGTCACTGGTGCGACCTCTTCCTGTGTGACTGTTTGTGTCACCGATCCGTCCTCATCCTGTGTATCTGTTAAGTCAATTAGGTCGGATTTCACCACAATCCTGCAGGATGGCGTTGTAGTTGTTGTTGTGCCCAAGGATATTACAGCTAATTCGGCATTAGTTGTTACAACCCTAAAAGGGTCTGGAACTAAAATTAAAAAAAATAATAATAATTAATAAAATAAATATAAATAGGTCATTATACGCAAACCATAAGGCTATTTACTGCGAGATATACATATTTAAAACACATTTAGCTATTTTAAAAGATCGTAGCACGCGCTTACTGTTTATTTCTCTCTCTGGCGCATGATTGGCAGATTCATGAAAACTCTCAAGCACACTCTCTTCATCGAATACTATAGTAGAAAGAAAACAAACATTTTTTTTTTTTGATAATTGTAGGTGGCTATTCGAAATTAAAAACAACACTGTACTACCAAAAACAGCATTCATATGTAAACTTACACATCTGCGAATCTGGGATGTCATCATAATAACCGTTCCATGAGCTGTCAGGAAAGTATTGCGCCATCTATAAATATAAAAATGGATGCTGTAATTGTCCAACATATTATAGCAAGTTACTAATATTGGGTACTACAGCCATAGAAAAAAATACAAAAGCTTATAGAAACCTATAAGTATTCTGTACACACAAATTTTCCAACAATATCAAAAGCCAGGCTATTTATCGTTGCTATGTGCGTAGAAAAAAACACAACAACCATAAAAAACATTAAAAAAACAAACATAAAAAAACATAAAAAATACTACATCCCTAGAAAAAAATTAACCACAAAGCATATATAGGTCTATAATTGTTTTGTGCACATATATTACCGTTTTATACGCACATATCTACCAACTACATAAAATATAGCTATAAATTATAAAGTATATACACACATATAATTATGTTGCAAAAATATTTGAAATCAATAGATATATATATATTTGTGCTTGGGGGAAAAACAAACAAAAAAAAACAAAAAAAAAAAACAAAGCATATATAGGTCTATAATTGTTTTGTGCGTGCATATTTACCAACTACATAAAAACATAGCTATAAATTATAAAGTATATTGAGGAAAAAGAAAAAAACTAACCTTCTTTCCTTAGCTGTAGAAAGTTCTAAAGCACGCGTTTTGGTAGTCAGCGGTAAGCGATGTCGATGGGGCCTTTGGTATTCAAGGTTGTGATGGCTTTGAGTGTTTGCTCCAAGCTGTAACTTTAGCTTTCTTGGTCCGTCTTATTTATGCTAGGTCTATCATCTTATCTGAGTTCGGCAGCCAATAAAAAGTGCCCTTTTATTTTGTTGCGTAAGCTACAACCCCTCTGCATGTTTTTTGCTGAGTGGTCTAGAAGACGTGCATGCTTTTTTGCTGAGTGATTGCTGAGTAGCCTAGAATCCACGCGGGTGCTTTTTGTTGCGTAATTGCTGAATGGTCAAACACTCTACATAAATAAAATATGTTATATTCAAAGGGGCATTCTCTTTGCTGAATTTGTGATAACCACACAAACTGTATAGAGATATTTTATTTCTCTATTAATAATTTTATTGACTACTTTTCAGATTATTTAAAAACTTACAGTGCAAACCTACACACACACCTTTTATTAAAACTATTAAATATACCCACAGAGCATCTTAACTTTACATGTTGTATGTAATTGTGGATAAATAAATGCTATTTTATTGGCTATTAGTAATCCCATTTAATTTAAAGATTGATTCTCTATTAATAATTTCATTGACTAGCTTTCAGATCATTTAAAAACCTGCCAGGTAACCCTAAACACGCCTTTTATTTAAAATATTAAATATACCCACAGACGATCTTAGTGTTATATAATTTTGAAGAAATAAAGGCTATTCTCTATTAGTAATCACATATAATTTAAAGATTGTGCACTTTTTTTTTTTTGCCCATGTGATATTTTGCTGAGTGTAATACAAGCCATGTGCTTTCTTTTTGCTGCGTGTGGGGTATTGCACAACCTGTATATAGACAGCCTATTTTGCTGTGGATTGTGTTTTTTTTCACAGCGACACCCTGTGTGTGTGTTCTAATAACTTAAAACAACTCCCAACCATAAGCTCAGAGTAGATAAGAGGTGTTATCTAAAAATCCTGATCGTGCATTTTGCAATGTGTAGAGGGATGCTGATGACAGAACAAAAGACAGACCCTCAGATGTGATGAAATTACATTTTTTTATTAACCAAGTTTATTGTACATTGTCAAAATAGCATTCTGTTCATTTAAACACATTTATTGTACGTTGTCAACATAACAAACACATGATTGATTGTAGTAACAACAGTTCATTTTACTTTTTAATCTACGACCCACAAATGCTTGTACAAAAGCGTCATTAGTTTTAAAATTATTGTCAAATCTTTTCAATAACTCTTCTAGCTTATATCCTCTGGCTAGGTGATGGAGCATATAAACGCAGTAATGCCCGCACACAGCGCTATCTGTAGACTGCAGCTGTTTATTGTTATAGGTGATACAGTCAGAATTCCTGTTTAAGAACTGTATGAAATCCTTAGGAAAGATGATATTATCTGGCGACATTCCATAACTGTCAAAAAAAAGAGATGTATCCTCGTTCAATAACATTATTAAAATCCAGTGCTGCCCCCGACGCGAAGAAGGATCTGTATTCACAATATACGCAGCGGGTCTCTGAACGATCTTATATGTCGGTAAAAAATCACACGGTATTACACCTCTAAAGATTCGTCTTGCGCAAGAATCGGCTTTCACAGCGCTCTCGATTTCAAAATTATTCATTATTGTTAATAATCATATAGAACTTCTCTTTTATGGTTAATTTCAATAACGTTATCGTTTAAAGAGTACACAATCATGTTCAGGGTTGTTGGGGTGGGGTCGGAAAAACGTAGTTCTGCCCTCAGGTTACCCGTTTTTACTAGAGAAAAGTGCCCTGAACCCGCTTCTTGATCCGGCGTTGTGTCAAACGCGAACAGGGTGTAACCATTCATGTATTCCGACCTGTCAAACGATAGTGCGTTGTCAGCTTTTTGTTTACCCGTAATGTGCACCAGTGCCATATACTCGCGTATTGCCGTTTCTGCCTGAAAGTTAGGCTGGAAAGGTTTTGCAGGTATCTGTTGACCGTCTAAATACAGGCAGGCATAATTTACATTATAGTGACCGAACTGCAACGGGTTTCTCGGGTAGCTTCCAGAAAATTCTTCATTTCCTACCAGAGCGAGTATCACGATTTTTGGTATATTGCCGAGAAATAGATTTTCATGGTTGGAAATTCGTGTCCCGGCCGGTATACTGTATACTTTGAGACACGCCCGGTCAATGGCGTACTTTGCGTTAGCGGTTAACAGCGCCTGGCTGTGACCGATCCTCACGGCTGGTGAGACTTGAACCCTTTTAATATATAACGACGCTGTTTGTATCTGCACTTTAAACGCCTCAGCTTCAGCACTCATAAGGCAAAAAGAGTCTTTATTCCTGGTGAGTTTAATCTTCAGGTCTAGCCCATTCAGGACCAGCTTTGGCTGATTAAAGATATCGGCGTAAATTGGACCCACTAGTTCGACGCTTCTGGACCGTGCTGTAAATTGCACTCTTTTGATGAAGCCTGCATTGTTACCGTCCAGCGCACGGTCATCAAAATGTCCCGCTGTATCCTTATAGAATAAACCGGCTGTAAACTGTGTCGCCAAAGTCTGTGCGTTATAGTTTAGAAGTGTTTCTATATAGGCTCTGTAGGTATACAGATTATCGCTTGTAGATATTAATCGATCGCCGAGTGATATATCTAGCTGACTGAAAAGACTGGCTATAGGGTAATTAACCAATGCTACACGAGCGCCATCTTGCAGGAGCGTGTTGTCCGCTTTAAGTATTCGGCAGGTGATATGTAGCAAGGTATTATTTAAGTCGTAATAATATTCGCCGCTTCCGGATATAAAGAATTCCAAGGGAGTGCCGTCAGCTATTGCGGCGATAGGGTGTATTTCTACATAAATAGATTTTTCTATACTTGTTTGTGTCGGTGGTATTTGAAAGATATCCAATTCTGATTTGGCATACTCGGTTGAGCAGTCGTGCACGAAAGCCATGTCGCCGATTAAAAGATGTCGCCTGGTGAACGAGCTGGTGATTTCTGTCTTCTGCGCTTCTTGCGACCATTGGTTTTATTGAGAAAAGGTGGAAGAACTATGCTGTCAATATGTCTTTCTCGTTTACGTTGTTTTTTGCGTATATACACAACACCTGACCCGTCCTGCTCTTGTTTTGAACGATTGATTCTATCCATGACAGCCGTTGACACTGACGCTACGGCATCTTTAGCGATGTTTTTGGCTGCTGTTTTTACATGCGGCTTTACAAGTTCAATGCCTTTTCTAAACAGAGGAACAACCCTACGGAATAACCCTCTGAATAGACCTGCTAGGCCCGAACCATGCATAAATTCCTCTCCCTGGAAACCTTCCAATCCATAGCCCGCTTGCGCAAGGTAATATCGCGTGTAGATATTCGGGTCTCCATACAACTTCTGCGACAACATTTCAATTCGCTGTTACGCGCCGTTGTCTGAAATGAAGTCTCACAACGGATTTTCCGTACTTAAACCTAACAGGTTTCCCTTGATCGGTTTGAATTGAAATGGTTACTGAATCGAAGTGGTGCTTGCAGAGTGGTATATAGTCGGGTCTGCTGTATCTTTGTGTGCTTATCCCATCACCTTTCCCGTTGATTTCAACGGTCCTTAGTAATTGAACGTAGGCATCCCCTACTAGCTGATGTTCTATTATATCTGTGTACACAAAGAGTGTATAAAATCCTGCTCTGATATCAGGGTAGAATATTTTGGTGTTTTGGGGTGTTTGGCTCTGATCTGGTTGGTAGTAAGGATGGTGACCGGCTTTTAGAAGTTTCAGCTGATCAGGTGTTGGTACAGGTAAACCTAATATATGCCCCAATTTTTTACCCGGTATGAAAAAGTGTGTGGTTGAATTATACAGGCTAACAGTTCTTTCCGCTTCATCATAGGTCAATTTAATCTGGTCCAGGGGTAGCTTTGCTTTTTCGAGTCTATGATTAACTCCTTTGATAAGATCGTCAATAGTGTGATAATACCCGGCTCTAACATAATAATCTCTTAACGGTTCTCCACGTTTCCCGGCGTGAAAAATACCCTCGGGCACTTCAAAGGTATACCATGAATGTGGATACTGTATTTCGGTGATTGCTACTTCCCACGCGCCACGAAGGTCCACAGATTTAGCCAATTTAGTTGTATAGGTTGAGATGGTATTCTCTGGGTAAATTTTTGATGAGGCATTGCACGGTAGTGTAATAAAAAAGGAATCCGTCTGCATATTTTATATTTCGGTCAGCTGGTTTTCCGGAATCCACTCGTTGAATTTTTCAGGGTATCCGAGCCACTTAACTAGGTACAAATTTTTACCCTTCACTCGTTTTTTTCTTATAATTTTTTCTATCCGATAAATTCTGTTTTTATGAAGCGGCACTTTTTGTAGCTCATCATCATAGAACGATCCCTCAATGACTTCCCCAGCCAGATCTCTCAACTTATAAAGAGGCCTGAGACCTCTGGTGTTGATAGCTTGTATTGTAAAGATCTCTTCCGTGTAGCTTTGCTCATAACCTTTTGTAAATATACTTTTATAACAGGAAATTCTCACGTGGTCACCAACTGCAAGCGCCGGTTTAATCTTTTTAATAGATGTATAATCTTGGTACAGATTTTTCCAGATTAACAAAGAATTGTTTTTTGTAACAGACGCCGGCTTGCATCGTATAGAGGAGTGGTATGTGTTATTATAACTTGTTAAGATCTTTTGTAAATTATCGATGTATCGGTATGTATTTCGGTGTCTGAGATAGCGCCACAGCTTGGTTTTCAAAGTGCGATTAAAACGTTCTACGATGGCTGCCTTGACTGTGTTTGTTGTAAAAAAATGTTTTATTCCACGCTCTGCACAAAGCTTTTTCATAGGTTTATTCATGAATTCTCGACCTCTGTCGGTTTCTAGTTTTCTGGGTATTCGATCGCTAGTGCGAAATATGTACTCAAAAGCCTTAGCCACAGTTCCCCCAGCTTTATTGCGCAGCCCAACACACCAAGCATATTTAGATAAAACATCTATGACCGATAAAATATATTTCACACCGTCGTTGTAACTTGAAAAATCTATCATAGACACCAGGTCCGCCTGCCATTGTGCGTCTATATCTGAGACAACAATTTTATTTCTTTTAATCTTCTTCTTAGCAGGCTTGTATAAAGTATATGTGTCTTGTCTATTAAGCCAGTTTTTGACAGCTTTCCTGCTCAATCCATACTTCCGAACAACTCTATGCAGGCTGTCGACACCGCCATAAGAACCGGCGGCTTTTAAATTATAATAATGCTTTCTCAAAATTTCTTTGGTAGAAGGCATTTGCCTGCTTGTGGTTTGCCTGTCAGTCATGCTTAATGTATGGTGGGGCGGTGTTTCACTGTGTGGGCTGGGGCAAGAGTATGACAAAGGGGCGGGGAAAGGGTGTGAAAAAGGGGCGGGGAAAGGGTGTGAAAAAGGGGCGGGGCAGCTGTCACTTTGAGTTTGATGTGACATGTCTAAGTACTCTACTACTGTTATGTAATTCTGTCTGGGGAACGGCTTCCAGTTTGGCGGTGTCCAGAGCTTTCTGCTATTGCCAGGCTGGAGATGCAGGAGGGGGAAAGTGCTGCTGCTGTGATATCTGGCGCCCTCTTCACAGCCCCTGAGTGCAAATGTCCCAGCCATTCATCTCTCACTTTGCATTTTGCCGCTGCTATTCCCTGCATTGTGCACCCACAGAGGAAAGTGGGCTGTTGCCCATAGCAACCAGTAGCTCGGCTGCCCCGGTGTGTGCGGCATGTTGCTGTGCAGCTGCATCTTTTGATTCTATTACGACATGATGGGGGGGGGGGGGGGGGCCAAATCAGTTACTTTGCTTAGGGCCCCATTTAGCCTTAATCCGGCTCTGGTGGGCACCAGTCTACTTCAATCAGCATGTATTACACATTTAGCGCATAAAACAGTGTAGCAGCATGACAATGGTAACACCAAGAGATTACATCACCTGTCCAGATGACACCTGACACACAGAGCCCGTCCTCCCGACAATTGTTTTGTACCTACCGGTGCATGATCACGGCTAGTTCAGCTCAGTAGCGTTATAATCCAACAACGCCACGGAAGAAAGGGCGTGAACAAATATTTTCCAGAACACACGCCCATAGGCTTGCCTAAACCAATCGCCCGCTGGCTCCTATGGCTGGCAGAGGAGTGTGCGCTACGTGCACGCACTTCCATCTCCAGCATTACTCGTCCACCAATCCTGGCTGCTTATGACGCCCACATCACATGGGCGTCTGCATTACCATGGAAACGGGTAAACCTACCCGAAGACTGAACAAAGCCACCCCCTCCTAGCAATCCGGAAGGGGTAATGGCTCTTAATCAGCCCTGGCAGACTAGTTGAAGATACAGGTAAATGGATAGGCAAGTAAGCGCTTACGAACATATACAGTAATTTGCCTCACAGATGATAAAGGTTTATTTGAGCCCTTGAAATTACAAGTAGACATGACAATCCCACCCTCCCAGGAAGTGAACTAGGCATATTACTTAAAAGAATTCCCCCCTAATCACCCATACATAAACCAAGGAAGATTGTACCAATATCCCCATCTGAGGAATTATTAGGACAGCAAATAGGGAAATCCACCAATTAAATCTATCTCTCCAAAAAGACACTTAGCTCATTATCGTTAAAGCCAAGGGGACCCATAGCATTGGCTTTTGAAATCCAAAAGGATTCCCTCTGTGATAGGAGTTTTTCCCGATCACCCCCTCTTCTTGGGGTCACGACAGCGACCAGACCCACCATTTTCAGGAGGGAGGGGTCGCTGCCGTGTATCTCCTCAAAATGCTTAACAAGTTTGGGTATACCCCCCTCGGCCTTGCAAATAAATCGTATATGTTCCACCAGTCTTTCTCGCATCGGGCGAGTTGTCTTCCCAATGTAAAAAAATGGTGTCACGCCTTAATCCAGCCCTCTAACAGACACGACAATGTTTTCATGGGGTGCGCTGAACTGGGGTACTCAAAAAGACATAAGCATAGTGTCTTTCATGTAGCCGGCTAACTACATCAGGGGGTTTGGCTACGGCCTCTCCTGGATACAGGAGTTCTGGAACGATCTCTTGCTGAAATTGAAGGATCTTGTTGTTCTCGCAGCCTTACTGTATAGAACAAAGCTGTTGTACATTCCCAATTGAATCAAGTAAACAGACACTTTCTTATACCAGCGTCTGGTCCTTCGGGAAACTAAATAGGGAGCCAACATCTGGTCGTTGAAGTCCACCCTTTCCATGTTTAAATTATAGTTGTGGACGGCGAGGGGCTTTTCAGTGACTCCAGTTGCTCACTCAGTTTGGACTGTCGTGTCTCCATGAAAAGTGGACAGAAGGTAAACGTCCCTCTTGTCCTTCCATTTCACTGCAAGAAGCTCTTCGTTACATAAGCCAGCCCTCTCCACACTTGTGTAGTAGTTGTCCACGTAGAGATTGTACCCCTTGTGGAATAAGGGTGACACCAAGTTCCACACAATCTTGCCACTGCACCCCAGGTGGTCAGGGCATCCGACCGGCTCCAATTTTGAGTCTTTTCCCTCATAGAACCTAAAACGATATGCATAGCCTGTGGTCTTTTCACAGAGCTTATACAGCTTCACCTCATACCGGGCATGCTTGCTTGGGATGTACTGCTTAATGCCAAGGTAAAATGTATCAGGGACTCGTCTATGCAGATGTTCTGTTCGGGGGTGTAAGCATCTGCAAATTTCAATGACAGGTTTTCTATGAGTGGCTGAATTTTGTGACCTGGTCATAAGCAGGGTGGTCTCTTTGATGACAGGTTGTGTTGTCACTGAAGTGCAGGAAGAGCAGGATGTCCTCAAAACATGCCCTGGACATGGCAGCAGAGTACATGGGCATAAGATGTATTGGGTGCGCAGACCAATAGGACCACAATACATTCTTTTTAGTTAGATCCATGTTGGGGAGAAGACCCAAAAAGATCTTAAATTCTGAAACTGTGACGTGTTTTGACCGAAAAGGCTGGGCATGGTAGACTTACAATCTGGGTTTGCCAGCAACTCTGGGAGGCTAGGGGTACAGGCACGTCTTTCTGGTGGCTGCGACCGGGGTCTTACTGCACGTGCCACCGAACCAGTTTCAACTGTCATGCTGGTGCTCGCCACTTGACTTCACCAGGGTCTATCGCAGTACTGGTTTCAAGCCCAGGATGTGCTGCGCTGCTGGCGAATGCCTCACCATGAAATCCTAAATCAGCACTATCACCATGCTGCTGCTCTTGAGGTTGATCCTGCTCCACCTGAGGTCCAATGACATGGGGCCAGGTATGCCTGGCGCTAGCAGGGACCCCAACCTCCTCATCGTTGCTATCGGTCAGAGAGCCACTGCTGTCTACAGTTTCAAATTCTGAGATGAGAATTGATGAGAAGTCCCAATCGCTCTCACCCGACTTGGCCAGAATACTGTAGGCCTCTTGCAGGGAATACCTGCGATCAGCTACGATCACTCAGTTTTGATAAAAAAAAAATAAAAAAATAAAAAACTGATCTTTAGAGCGCCGCAGCTATTGTGTTGTGTTTTTGCAGAGATCAGAAAAAAAAATCTGTCACTGCGGTGGGGCCACTGAATGCAAGAATGGCCAAATGACACTGCGATTTTAGTGGATCCTACTCTAAGGTGACTAACGTACTTACCGTATTTTTCGGACCATAAGACGCACCTTTTTCCCCCTAAAAAAAGGGGGAAAATGTTGGTGCGTCTTACGGTCCGAATGTGACCCCAAAGCCTCCCCTAAAATGAATACCTGGCAGTCTAGTGGTCCCCTCCTCCCTCCCTCTAATGCGCAGCAGCTGCAGCCTGATCAGTGTCACTGACCCGGCTCTTTTTCAGGTGCAGTGACAGCGGCAATGGCCCCTGGTGATCCGCTGATCCCTCCCTCCCTCTGGTGCGCAGCGGTGCAGCAAGTTCGTCACTGACCCTGCTCTGCAAGGACAGCCCGTCTATAGTGACAACGGTAACGGCCTCTGTTGATCCTCTGATCCTTCCCTCTCAGTGGTGCTCAGCGGTGGCAGCCTGTTCCTCCTCAATCACCCTGCTCTATCCCGGGTGCGGTGACAGTAGCAATGTCCTCAGGCAATCCTCTGGTCCAGCCCTCCCTCCGATGTGTAGCCTGTTAAGATCACTCAGTTGGTGTTGGGAGCGGCGGTTCTATTCTCAATACTTCGGCAGGCACGGTGACATACTATGTCTTTAAGAGACCCTTACTTGATGAGGTCATCAACCAAGGCCCCTTAGCTACAGTATGTCACTGTGCCTACCGCAGTATTGAGAATAGAACCGCCGCTCCCAACACCGACTGAGTGATCTTAACAGGCTGCACACCGGAGGGAGGGCTGGACCAGAGGATTGCCTGAGGAAATTGCTACTGTCACCACACCCGGGATAGAGCAGGGTGATTGAGGAGGAACAGGCTGCCACCGCTGAGCACCACTGAGAGGGAAGGATCAGAGGATCAACAGAGGCCGTTACCGTTGTCACTATAGACGGGCTGTCATTGCAGAGCAGGGTGAGTGACGAACTGGTTGCCACCGCTGTGCACCAGAGGGAGGGGGGGGGGGACGGGGGAACAGCGGATCACCGGGGGCCATTGCCGCTGTCACTGTAAACAGACTGGTGCAGGGGCATTGACACTGATAGTACTTTTCACTGGTCTTCCTGGGGCAATCTGCTTTTATTCACAGATGGGCTTCTCTGCATGTAGTAATGTGGTTTCACAATTGTGTTTATGTTTGTACCTACAGTGGTGTGAAAAATTATTTGCCCCCTTCCTGATTTCTTATTCATTTGCATGTCTGTCACACTTAAATGTTTCTGCTCATCAAAAACCGTTAACTATTAGTCAAAGATAACATAATTGAACACAAAATGCAGTTTTAAATGATGGTTTTTATTATTTAGTGAGAAAAAAAACTCCAAATCTACATGGCCCTGTGTGAAAAAGTGATTGCCCTCCCTTGTTAAAAAATAACTTAACTGTGGTTTATCACACCTGACTTCAATTTCTGTAGTCACCCCTGGCCTGATTACTGCCACACCTGTTTCAATCAAGAAATCACTTAATTAGGAGCTATCTGACACAGAGAAGTAGACCAAAAGCACCTCAAAAGCTAGACATCATGCCAAGATCCAAAGAAATTCAGGAACAAATGAGACCAAAAGTACTGTAATTGAGATCTATCAGTCTGGTAAAGGTTATAAAGCCATTTCTAAAGCTTTGGGACTCCAGCGAACCACAGTGAGAGCCATTATCCACAAATGGCAAAAACATGGAACAGTGATAAACCTTCCCAGGAGTGGCCGGCCGACCAATATTACCCCAAGAGCGCAGAGAAAACTCATCCGAGAGGCCACAAAAGACCCTAGGACAACATCTAAAGAACTGCAGGCCTCACTTGCCTCAATTAAGGTCAGTGTTCACGACTCCACCATAAGAAAGAGACTGGGCAAAAACGGCCTGCATGGCAGATATCCAAGGCGCAAACCACTTTTAAGCAAATAGAGCATTAAGGCTCATCTCAATTTTGCTAAAAAACATCTCAATGATTGCCAAGACTTTTGGGAAAATACCTTGTGGACCGACGAGACAAAAGTTGAACTTTTTGGAAGGTGCGTGTCCCATTACATCTGGCGTAGAAGTAACACAGCATTTCAAAAGAACGTCATACCAACAGTAAAATATGGTGGTGGTAGTGTGATGGTCTGGGGTTGTTTTGCTGCTTCAGGACCTGGAAGGCTTGCTGTGATAGATGGAACCATGAATTCTACTGTCTACCAAAAAATCCTGAAGGAGAATGTCCAGCCATCTGTTCGTCAACTCAAGCTGAAGCGATCTTGGGTGCTGCAGCACGACAATGACCCAAAACACATCAGCAAATCCACCTCTGAATGGCTGAAGAAAAGCAAAATGAAGACTTTGGAGTGGCCTAGTCAAAGTCCTGACCTTAATCCTATTGAGATGTTGTGGCATGACCTTAAAAAGGCGGTTCATGCTAGAAAACCCTCAAATAAAGCTGAATTAAAACAATTCTGCAAAGACAAGTGGGCCAAAATTCCTCCAGAGCGCTCTAAAAGACTTGTTGCAAGTTATCGCAAACGCTTGATTGCAGTTATTGCTGCTAAGGGTGGCCCAACCAGTTATTAGGTTCAGGGGGCAATTTCTTTTTCACACAGCTCCGTGTAGGTTTTGAGTTTTTTTTCTCACTAAGTAATAAAAACCATCATTTAAAACTGCATTTTGTGTTCAATTATGTTATCTTTGACCAATAGTTAACAGTTTTGGATGAGCAGAAACATTTAAGTGTGACAAACATGCAAAAGAATAAGAAATCAGGAAGGGGGCAAATAGTTTTTCACACCACTGTATGTGGGAGCACACTTTATAACTGCTATTTATGCATATATTACTTTTTTAGTTGTTATCCACTGAATATAGCTGGTTTCTTATTATATGTATTGACTGCACTTAGCACTTTATTATTATTATTTCAGCTGCCTTAATGTGTTATTGGTTGACATTTATTAATTGGTGAATTTGGCTGGTACATACTGATTGTTGAGTCTAGTTTACCAATGGACTTTGTTGTGCAATGTATTGTGGCAGATCAAAGCTTTTAGCCTACAGTCTAATCTCTGCTTCACAACACTGACATAGGGCGCTTGGGAGGAGAATCTCCAGAAGACGCCCCTGCACCATGGATGCATCAGGTTTAGTATATCTGAATCCTATAAAAAAAAAATGTTCCCCTGGTTGTTGTCCTTTAAATCTAGGTGCGTCTTATGGTCCGGAGTGTCTTAAGGTCCGAAAAATACGGTATATAGATCTGACTGTGATCAGTACTGATCACTTACAGATACTATATAGTACCAATGCTGAATAGCGCCAGTGATGAGGCTAATCAGCGACTAATTAGTGACTGCGGTGTAGTGGGCTGCGCGCTAACTGAAGCTAACTACCTAACAAAGGGACCTAGCTAACTCACTGGCCTAACTGTTAACACTAGTGATACTAAAACAGTGACAATTTTCACTGATAACTGTTTTTAGATCACTTGTATAGTGACAGGGCGGTGATCAGAGGGCAATCAGATACAATCGGAGGCAATCAGATAGAAATCAGATAGCAATTGAAAGCAATCAAATGCAGTCAGATGCAATTAGAAACAGACGGGGGGGGGGGGGGGGGGGGGGGCGCTATGCAGGAGTGAGGACGAATCTTCCTGCGGCTTCTCTGGCTCACTAAGAATTCTGTAACATCCTGTCTCCCGTGGCGTTCTAACTGCAGCCAAACATACCCCTCCAGCAAGCGGACCTCCGGGGCTCCCGGTCAACACCAGGCATGCCCAAATACAGGCCAACAATGGCCTGGGCAGACAAACTGGCCAGATCCGCCCACAAAGTTAATCAAGATGGCGCCGATCAAACACCAGCTGAATCGCCCGCGGTGGAGAGGGATGGCGGCTCTCCCGCGGCTGCGCATGTGAAACTGCAGAAGGTGAGCACCCAGATGTGGCCAACAAACAAACCGTAAGTACATGCCTCGACCCCAAATCACAGAGAAGAAGCTCGGGGAGGTGGAAGAACAAGCAGGCTCAATCCCAGGCATGCAATGAGGACACAGACAGTGAGGAGGGAGAGCCTTCTAAGTCAGAGCTGCTAGAAGCCATTAAGATGATGCAGTTCAGTGTCACCTCTACATTAGACACGTTACAGTCTGACCTATCCCTTGTGAAAGATGATTTAAAAAAAGATTTGTGAGAGGGCAGCAGAATCCGATAGAAGAATCAGTGACTTGGAAGATGCCATGCAGCCTATGCAGGTAGCACAAGCGGACGTTCTTAACCACTTCCCGACCGCCCACTACACAGGGGCGGCGGGGAAGTGGAGCCCTGCAGGACGGCCTCACCCACAGAGGCGGCGGTCCATTTAAGGGCATGGGCGGAGCGATCGCGTCATCCGTGACGCGATCCTTCGCCGGCGCCTGTCACCGCTCGCTCGCCGCAACATCCCGCCGGCTATACGGAAGCGCCGGCGGGATGTTAACCCCGCGATCGCCGCATACAAAGTGTATAATACACTTTGTAATGTTTACAAAGTGTATTATACAGGCTGCCTCCTGCCCTGGTGGTCCCAGTGTCCGAGGGACCACCAGGGCAGGCTGCAGCCACCCTAGTCTGCACCCAAGCACACTGATTTCTCCCCCCCCTGCCCCAGATCGCCCACAGCACCCATCAGACCCCCCCCCTGCCCACCCCCCAGACCCCTGTTTGCACCCAATCACCCCCCTAATCACCCATCAATCACTCCCTGTCACTATCTGTCAACGCTATTTTTTTTTTTATCCCCCCCCCCTGCTCCCTGCCCCCTCCTGATCACCCCCCACCCCTCAGATTCTCCCCAGACCCCCCCCCCCCCCGACCACCCCCCCCCCCTGTTTACTGTATGCATCTATCCCCCTGATCACCTGTCAATCACCTGTCAATCACCTGTCAATCACCCGTCAATCACCCATCAATCACCCGTCAATCACCCCCTGTCACTGCCACCCATCAATCAGCCCCTAACCTGCCCCTTGCGGGCAATCTGATCACCCCCCCACACCAATAGATCGCCCACAGATCCGACATCAGATCACCTCCCAAATCCATTGTTTACATCTATTCTCTCCTCTAAACACCCACTAATTACCCATCAATCACCCATCAATCACCCCCTATCACCACTTGTCACTTTTACCTATCAGATCAGACCCTAATCTGCCCCTTGCGGGCACCCAATCACCCGCCCACACGCTCAGATTGCCCTCTGACCCCCCCTTATCAATTCACCAGTGCATTAATTACATCTGTTCTTCCCTGTAATAACCCACTGATCACCTGTCAATCACCTGCCAATCACCTATCACCCATCAATCACCCCCTGTCACCCCCTGTCACTGCCACCCATCAATCAGCCCCTAACCTGCCCCTTGCGGGCAATCTGATCACCCACCCACACCATTAGATCGCCCGCAAACCCGCCGTCAGATTACCTCCCAAATGTATCGTTTACATCTGTTATCTTCTCTAAACACCCACTAATTACCCATCAATCACCCCCTATCACCACCTGTCACTGTTACCTATCAGATCAGACCCTAATCTGCCCCTTGCGGGCACCCAATCACCCGCCCACACGCTCAGATTGCCCTCTGACCCCCCCTTATCAATTCACCAGTGCATTAATTACATCTGTTCTTCCCTGTAATAACCCACTGATCACCTGTCAATCACCTGCCAATCACCTATCACCCATCAATCACCCCCTGTCACCCCCTGTCACTGCCACCCATCAATCAGCCCCTAACCTGCCCCTTGCGGGCAATCTGATCACCCACCCACACCATTAGATCGCCCGCAAACCCGCCGTCAGATTACCTCCCAAATGTATCGTTTACATCTGTTATCTTCTCTAAACACCCACTAATTACCCATCAATCACCCCCTATCACCACCTGTCACTGTTACCTATCAGATCAGACCCTAATCTGCCCCTTGCGGGCACCCAATCACCCGCCCACACGCTCAGATTGCCCTCAGACCCCCCCCCCCCCTTATCAATTCGCCAGTGCATTAATTACATCTGTCCTTCCCTGTAATAACCCACTGATCACCTGTCAATCACCTGCCAATCACCTATCACCCATCAATCACCCCCTGTCACTGCCACCCAACAATCAGCCCCTAACCTGCCCCTTGCGGGCAATCTGATCACCCACCCACACCAATAGATCGCCCGCATATCCGACATCAGATCACCACCCAAGCGCAGTGTTTCCATCTATTCTCTCCTCTAAACACCCACTAATTACCCATCAATCACTCCCTATCACCACCTGTCACTGTTACCTATCAGATCAGACCCTAATCTGCCCCTTGCGGGCACCCAATCGACCGCCTACACGCTCAGATTGCCCTCAGACCCCCCCTTATCAATTCGCCAGTGCAATATTTACATCTGTTCTCCCCTGTAATAACCCACTGATTACCTGTCAATCACCTATCAATCACCCATCAATCACCCCCTGTCACTGCCACCCATCAATCACCCCCTGTCACTGCCACCCATCAATCACCCGCTGTCACTGCCACCCATCAATCAGCCCCTAACCTGCCCCTTGCGGGCAAACTGATCACCCACCCACACCAATAGATCGCCCGCAGATCCGACATCAGATCACCACCCAAGCGCAGTGTTTCCATCTATTCTCTACCCTAAACACCCACTAATTACCCATCAATCACCCCCTGTCACTGCTACCTATCAGATTAGACCCCTATCTGCCCCTAGGGCACTCAATCACCCGCCCACACCCTCAGAATGCCCTCAGACCCCAGCCCTGATCACCTCGCCAGTGCATTGCTTGCATCCATTCCCCCCTCTAATCACACCTTGAGACACCCATCAATCACCTCCTGTCACCCCCTAGCACACCTACCCATCAGATCAGGCCCCAATTTGCCCCGTGTGGGCTCCTGATCACTCGGCCAAACCCTCAGACCCCCTTCCGATCACCTCCCCAGTGCATGGATTGCATCTATTTTCCCCTCTAACCACCCCCTGAGACACCCATCAATCACCCCCTGAGACACCCCTAGCACTCCTATCCATCAGATCAGGCCCAATACAACCTGTCATCTAAAAGGCCACCCTGCTTATGACCGGTTCCACAAAATTCGCCCCCTCATAGACCACCTGTCATCAAAATTTGCAGATGCTTATACCCCTGAACAGTCATTTTGAGACATTTGGTTTCCAGACTACTCACGGTTTTGGGCCTGTAAAATGCCAGGGCGGTATAGGAACCCCACAAGTGACCCCATTTTAGAAAAAAAAGACACCCCAAGGTATTATGTTAGGTGTATGACGAGTTCATAGAAGATTTAATTTTTTGTCAAAAGTTAGCGGAAATTAATTTTTATTGGTTTTTTTTCACAAAGTGTCATTTTTCACTAACTTGTGACAAAAAATAAAATCTTCTATGAACTCGCCATACACCTAACGGAATACCTTGGGGTGTCTTCTTTCTAAAATGGGGTCACTTGTGGGGTTCCTATACTGCCCTGGCATTTTAGGGGCCCTAAACCGCGAGGAGTAGTCTAGAAAACAAATGCTTCAAAATGACCTGTGAATAGGACGTTGGGCCCCTTAGCGCACCTAGGCTGCAAAAAAGTGTCACACATGTGGTACCGCCGTACTCAGGAAAAGTAGTATAATGTGTTTTGGGGTGTATTTTTACACATACCCATGCTGGGTGGGAGAAATTTCTATGTAAATGGACAATTGTGTGTAAAAAAATCAAACAATTGTCATTTACAGAGATATTTCTCCCACTTAGCATGGGTATGTGTAAAAATACACCCCAAAACGCATTATACTACTTCTCCTGAGTACAGCGGTACCACATGTGTGGCACTTTTTTACACCCTAAGTACGCTAAGGGGCCCAAAGTCCAATGAGTACCTTTAGGATTTCACAGATCATTTTGCGACATTTGGTTTCAAGACTACTCCTCACGGTTTAGGGCCCCTAAAATGCCAGGGCAGTATAGGAACCCCACAAATGACCCCATTCTAGAAAGAAGACACCCAAAGGTATTCCGTACGGAGTATGGTGAGTTCATAGAAGATTTTATTTTTTGTCACAAGTTAGCGGAAAATGACACTTTGTGAAAAAAAACTATTAAAATCAATTTCCGCTAACTTGTGACAAAAAAATAAAAACTTCTATGAACTCACCATACTCCTAACGGAATACCTTGGGGTGTCTTCTTTCTAAAATGGGGTCATTAGTGGGGTTCCTATACTGCCCTGGCATTTTAGGGGCCCTAAACCGTGAGGAGTAGTCTTGAAACAAAAATGACCTGTGAAATCCTAAAGGTACTCATTGGACTTTGGGCCCCTTAGTGCAGTTAGGGTGCAAAAAAGTGCCACACATGTGGTATCGCCGTACTCGGGAGAAGTAGTATAATGTGTTTTGGGGTGTATTTTTACACATACCCATGCTGGGTGGGAGAAATACCTCTGTAAATGACAATCTTTTGATTTTTTTACACACAATTGTCCATTTACAGAGGTATTTCTCCCACCCAGCATGGGTATGTGTAAAAATACACCCCAAAACACATTGTACTACTTCTCCCGAGTATGGCGATACCACATGTGTGGCACTTTTTTGCACCCTAACTGCGCTAAAGGGCCCAAAGTCCAATGAGTACCTTTAGGATTTCACAGGTCATTTTGAGAAATTTCGTTTCAAGACTACTCCTCACGGTTTAGGGCCCCTAAAATGCCAGGGCAGTATAGGAACCCCACAAATGACCCCATTTTAGAAAGAAGACACCCCAAGGTATTCCGTTAGGAGTATGGTGAGTTCATAGAAGATTTTATTTTTTGTCAAAAGTTAGCGGAAATTGATTTTAATTGTGTTTTTTCACAAAGTGTCATTTTCCGCTAACTTGTGACAAAAAATAAAATCTTCTATGAACTCGCCATACTACTAACGGAATACCTTGGGGTGTCTTCTTTCTAAAATGGGGTCATTTGTGGGGTTCCTATACTGCCCTGGCATTTTAGGGGCCCTAAACCGTGAGGAGTAGTCTTGAAACGAAATTTCTCAAAATGACCTGTGAAATCCTAAAGGTACTCATTGGACTTTGGGCCCTTTAGCGCAGTTAGGGTGCAAAAAAGTGCCACACATGTGGTATCGCCGTACTCAGGAGAAGTAGTATAATGTGTTTTGTGGTGTATTTTTACACATACCCATGCTGAGTGGGAGAAATATCTCTGTAAATGGACAATTGTGTGTAAAAAAAATTAACAAATTGTCATTTACAGAGATATTTCTCCCACCCAGCATGGGTATGTGTAAAAATACACCCCAAAACACATTATACTACTTCTCCTGAGTACGGCAATACCACATGTGTGGCACTTTTTTGCAGCCTAACTGCGCTAAGGGGTCCAAAGTCCAATGAGCACCTTTAGGCTTTACAGGGGTGCTTACAATTTAGCACCCCCCAAAATGTCAGGACAGTAAACACACCCCACAAATGATCCCATTTTGGAAAGTAGACCCTTCAAGGTATTCAGAGAGGGGCATGGTGAGTCCGTGGCAGATTTCATTTTTTTTTGTCGCAAGTTTTTTTTTTTTTTTTTTTCTCTCACAAAGTGTCATTTTCCGCTTACTTGTGACAAAAAATAATATCTTCTATGAACTCACTATGCCTCTCAGTGAATACTTTGGGATGTCTTCTTTCCAAAATGGGGTCATTTGGGGGGTATTTATACTATCCTGGAATTCTAGCCCCTCATGAAACATGACAGGGGGTCAGAAAAGTCAGAGATGCTTGAAAATGGGAAAATTCACTTTTGGCTATAACTTTTACCCAAACCAATAAATATACACTGAATGGGTTTTTTTTTATCAAAAACATGTTTGTCCACATTTTTCGCGCTGCATGTATACAGAAATTTTACTTTATTTGAAAAATGTCAGCACAGAAAGTTAAAAAAATCATTTTTTTGCCAAAATTCATGTCTTTTTTGCTGAATATAATAAAAAGTAAAAATCGCAGGAGCAATCAAATAGCATCAAAAGAAAGCTTTATTAGTGACAAGAAAAGGAGCCAAAATTCATTTAGGTGGTAGGTTGTATGAGCGAGCAATAAACCGTGAAAGCTGCAGTGGTCTGAATGGAAAAAAAGTGGCCGGTCCTTAAGGGGTAGAAAGCCCTAGGTCCTCAAGTGGTTAAAACCTCTGCCTCACATGGTCTAAAATAATAAAAAAATTCGGCCCCCGCGCCCGAATCAGCGGATACATTGCAAAACATGTCTGGTGTGGCTGGGACTGCTAATCCACACAGGTTCAGAAGGGCGCGCGCTGAGAGGCGGAGCTTATATGACAGCCAGAGAAGAGTCAGCTGACCAAGCTGGTCAGCTGACATTTTTACCACCTTCCATTGGTCCAGCACTTAAGGGTGGCGCTGGAGAGCGCTATAGTATATATACTGGGTGCTGGTCATTTCTCTGGTGTCTGGCGTTGCGATCACTACGTGGTAGCACTCAGGCCTTGTCTGTTTCTGTGTTCTAGCATAGTTTCCAAAGGTGTTCACATCAAGGAGCTCACACCTTAGCATTAGGAATATTGAATTGTATTATTTGTTATGACCTTCTGCCTGCCTGACTATCCCTCTGAACTCTGATCCTGTACCTTGCTATTTCTGATATCCTGTTGCCAAACTCTGCTCATTCCTGGACTCTGTATTTGCCTCCTGATTCTGTACCTTGCTATTCTGATACTCCGTTGCCAAACCCTGCCTGTTCATCGGATTCCATATCTGTCTCCTGAATCTGTACCTTGTCTGTCTGTGTGTTAACGACCTGGCTTGCCCGACCTCGAGAACTGGCCTTACTGTTAGAGGCAGTTCTCAGACCTGTTAGTGACACCCTCTCACTGGTGTCACTCACACTCTGTCCTTCCTACTCTCAGCCTAGCTCCTCCCCCGGGAGAGTCTAGGCCAACGGAAGGAACATTCTTCTGTGCAGTACTCAAGGTATTGCTGTTGCACTTAACACTCACTTGTTATCTCAGGTGTCCAGAGGTTAGTAGATATATCTGATTATCGGTGATACTGCAGATCATCAATAATCGGGTATATTCTGTAATACTGCAGTTCACCGGTAATCAGACCCTCTCTGCGTTACACCGATCGTTACAATCCCTGATAAACAGAGGCGTTGATTTTTTTCTACATTTCGATCACAACTTCCATGCTGATTATTTATTATAAGGCTCAGCTTATAAACCGCGAGACGTATAATGGTTTATAACTATTTATTTAGGCTCTGAATATACCTGTAGCTGCAGCATACTAAAACTGCCCTGTCAGGAACCGGCCCGCGGCGCGCCTGCGTATACGGTTCCCGACTGCGGGTTTGACCAGATCAAGCGGGGAGCAGCCTTATTCGAGCTAAAACAAGGCTGGGACCCCTCAGAACACCTCTCACTGCCACCACTAGCGGTTCGCTAGACACTTCCACTCTGCTGTTGAGTCCTCAGTGCGCAATCCGCGTTTTCGTATTCGGGTCAGCTTTGCGCTTAGGCCGAATACGGGAACGCTACGCACCCACACACACACACACAGTTGCAATCTTACACTGTAGTGAAGAAAAACCACTAACAGCCGTTCCGAACGATACTGTTAGACTTCCCACTCGGCTGTCGAGCGCAGAAGTGCCTCATACACACAATGCAATTACAATTTCATATGGTAGTGTTGCTCAAGCATACAATTAGGCATGGACTTATACACACTTCAATCTCTTCTAGGCTATGAGTGTTAGTTTAGTACGGCAGAAGTCAAGCTTATTAAATAATAATTTAATATTCCAGGGTAAAAAGTGGAACAATGCAGAACAGAATATATATAAAAGATTACAAAAACAAAGTAAAAAGTTACAAAGATATCACATAAAACATCCATAAAACATCCACATTATCTGTATCATTACACACATTGCTACTCAGCACTTCACAAGTAGCATCAACAGTTCTTGCATCGATCGCCTCGATAGTCCGTGCGTCATAAAGGACATCATCAGTTTCTGCATTCTCCGGATCAACATGTCCCACTCCAGGCCTAGGCACTGGAGAATCACTAGGGCTGGCTCCTAGTATACAGTCCATAGCCCCTGGGGGCCCACTAGCACTCCCCACTTGCACAGCATTATCAAACAGTACCTTGCAAGAGTCCTGAACTTCTGCTGGGGAGGCGGGCTCCACAGGGGTTGGATTAGGCTCATACCGGGCTACTAACCGTCCCAGGTCAGTACCCAGCAAAACGTTGGTGGGGATTTTGTCAGTTACCCCAACTTCTTTCAATCCGCTGCCGGCCCCCCCAATCCAGGTGGACCAAGGCGGTGGTTATGGCTGGGGCAACACCCCCGATTCCTCTGACAGCAATCCTTTTCCCAGGTATGTACTGCTCCGGGTTCACAAGCTGGGGATGTAGGAGAGTCACTTCGGCTCCAGTGTCTCTCAGCCCAGTGGCAACTGTACTCCCAACCACGACAAGCTGCAGATTCTCTGCATAGCCCATGGCATTCCTGGTAGCACACAAAGCAGTTAGGACTTCACTGGGGTTTGAGGCCTCACTGGATTTTGGAGCCTCCCTCTTCCTCTCTGGGCAAGTTGTGCTGATATGACCCACCCTGTCACATACAAAGCATTTCCAAGTGTCAGTGGTTGGTTGCCTGAATCCAGGAAACAGCGGTGCTTTCCTCCTCTGGGTGCTGGGTGAAACAGGTTTAGCAATCTGTTCTCTCCTCCAGCTAAGCGTAGTAGTCCTCCGGGACTCAGGTGCTCTGTGGGCGGTGTAGGAATCGGCCATTTCCGCAGCCTCATCCACTGTCTTTGGTTCTCGATCCAGCACAAACAGCCGGACCTCAACAGGACAGGTGTGTAGGAACTGGTCTTTTATCATCAGCTCCTGCAGGGCATCCAAGGTTTTGACTAACAGTCCTTTTAACCACTGCTGGAAGGCAGTTCGCAGGTTGCAAGCATGATCCAGGTAGCTGTCATTAGGACCTCGCTGCACTGTCCTGAAACGTTTGCGATACACCTCTGGCGTGAGGTGGTATCGCGTAATGATGGCTTTCTTAATTGCCTCAAAGTCTGCTTCTTCCTCCTGGGGGAGACTCACAAACGCCTCCAGGGCCTTGCCTCTCAGCCCTGGTGTGAGATACCTTGCCCACTGCTCACGGGGCACCCCATACTGCAAGTCCTTTCAAACCCGTGTAGCAAAGTGTCTATGTCAGAGTCCTTGTCCATAGTGGGGAACTTATCCAGAAGGATTCTGTGGACTCGCTCACCTTTGCGTTCTGCGGGTCCAGCAGACCGGTTCTGCTGCTGAAGTTTAGCCAGCTCCAGCTGGTGTCGCCATTCAGCACTTTACCTCTCGGCCTGGTGTTGCCGTTCAGCTCTCCCCTCCTCTGCCCAGAGTCTGTCCCTCTTGGCCTGGAGTCACTGTGCAGCTTGTTCCCTCTCTGCTTGCCGATGTTCCAGGATCAGCTTGAGGCGCAGTTCGGGCTCAGCCGAACCTAGTAGCTGTAGGTCGGCTTCCAGAGATGTCATCTCCGTGTTCGGTGGATCATTCAGGACATCATCTCCACTCGCATTCTGTGGCGGGAGCGATTCCTCCTCTGGCGTGTCGTGAGCTGCATCCGCTGTTGTTGAAGCACGGGCTTGCTCTGCCTCATCATGCTCCTCGAGCGCACGAACTAACTGCTCCTTAGTCTGGCCGCTCACCGTCTCGATGCCTTTGTGCTCACACAGGTTGAGTAGCATCTGTTTGTTTTGCCTTGCATACCTGGATGCTTTCTAAACCATCGTGTTGCAAAAAGAAAAAGAAAAAAAGGGGGAAGGAAAGCAATTACCAAGTGTGTATCTTTGAACAAAAAAAAAAACGTATATAGATTCTGCCCGGAGTAGACTTCTGTAGGCTAGTTGCTTCTAGCAAGCTTCCAGCCTTTAGTACTCAGAATAGCGAGCTAAACTGCGTATTAATGTACTAAACGATCCCACCACTGCCACCAATTATGTCAGAAGCCGGCCCGCGGCACGCCTGCGTATACGGTTCCCGACTGCGGGTTTGACCAGATCAAGCGGGGAGCAGCCTTATTCGGCTGGGACCCCTCAGAACACCTCTCACTGCCACCACTAGCGGTTCGCTAGACACTTCCACTCTGCTGTCGAGTCCTCAGCGCGCAATCCGCGTTCTCGTATTCGGGTCAGCTTTGTGCTTAGGCCAAATACGGGAACGCCACGCACCCACGCACACACACAGTTGCAATCTTACACTGTAGTGAAGCAAAACCACTAACAGTCGTTCCGAACGATACTGTTAGACTTCCCACTTGGCTGTCGAGCGCAGAAGTGCCTCACACACAATGCAATTACAATTTCATATGGTAGTGTTGCTCAAGCATACAATTAGGCATGGACTTATACACACTTCAATCTCTTCTAGGCTATGAGTGTTAGTTTAGTACGGCAGAAGTCAAGCTTATTAAATAATAATTTAATATTCCAGGAAAAAAAGTGGAACAATGCAGAACAGAATATATACAAAAGATTACAAAAACAAAGTAAAACGTTACAAAGATAAAAGTACACAAATACTGTAACGATTGTGGAACTTTCCCCGTGATCAGCGCACAACGTGTGCGCTGACACTGCGGAAATCCTCCACAAGCGTATAATTTGCAGGAACCCAGCAAAAGGTGCTACGCACCCGTAGAGGGAAAATTCCTGTCGGCAGATGGCGCTGGGGAGTGCAGAGGAACCAATCCTCTGTACCTCCACAAATGCCAGACAGGAATTGTACAAAACGCAGAACGCAATCGCAAGAGAGGCGATTGCGAATGAGAATGAGCAAAGGGACAGGTTGTATGTGTGTGTGCCAATCCAGTCGCCACCCCGCAACCGCACACACAACAGCAGATATGAAATAGGAACGCGATCGCGAGAGGTGCGATCGCCAGACGAGACACAAGGCAGATTAGAACAGAATACGAGGTTAGCAAAGGCACAGCAAATAATACAATGAGGAGATACGGAAAATAACAAATGGTAGCTAACCGCGAACACCGCACTCATTCGCAACAGTGCACGCGGTTATGCGCGGTCTCCACGTGATAAGCACAATAGAGACAAGCACGCCTAACTAACCATTAACAGACAAACATGAAACAGAGGACGCAAGCGCTTGCTTAACAATTACCTCACCGAGCCTCCAGCAAGCGTAGCAGGCAGACACACGAAAACAGGGACAAGCGAGAGATAGGATCCACAGCACTAGCGAAAAGTGGCTAGTGCGATCCAAGTACAGAGTAGCAGAACAGAAGGATCCCCAGCGCTAGTGAAAAGTGGCTAGCGCGATCCCAGAAGACAGAACAGAAGGATCCCCAGCGCTAGCGAAAAGTAGCTAGTGCGATCCCAGGAGACAGAACAGAAGGATCCCCAGCGCTAGCGAAAAGTAGCTAGTGCGATCCCAGGAGACAGAACAGAAGAGATAGCTGGTAGCAACCGCTGCACCAGCTATACTCCAAGAACAGAGATCAGAACCATTTCCTGTCAACCACCATAGGGACAGGACAATGGCAAACAGGCAAGACAAGACAGAACAGGCAATACAGATAATACAATCCTAACAGCACTAGGGAAATCTGCCTAGCACAGATTTAGGAATTACTCTAAGCTGATGTTCAAACAGAGAGCAAAGCTGACACCCCACCAGGAGTGTTACATAGGACGAAATCCTTATGAACAGCGAAGCATTGTGGGAAAGACATAGTACTTATAGTACACGCCTCCAATGAATGTGGCCAGGCAATTTGCATGACAACATATGCAAATTCCTCTGCAAGCACAAGCTGCAAAACTGACAGAAGCTCTTCTTTCCAGAGTCCTGCAGCATGCAAACCTACACAATGGTCAAAAGGCTGGCTGCCTGCACAGGCAGCTGAGCAAATCATCACAAATACAAGTTACAAACATACACACACGGATATTTGCGTAAAAATAAACGGGGGAAAAAAGAACGTTACCAGCTTAGGTTAGAACGTTGCATGATGGGAGGACGCCGTTTCAACCAGGAGTCGCGATCATCCCTAGCTAAAGCGCTACCTCCTAGAGAAGATTCTTTCTAGGCATCTGGCTCTGCTTTTTATACTGTGAGATACGCCTGGAGGCTGCAACTTCTTTGGGGAGGAGAGGAACTAGTTTTTAATTAAATCTCAGACATAATTCAATTTCCAGGTAAAAGTCTATACATCAAAAGATTGTGAAGTGAGGCTTTCTACTCCAGGTGAAAACTTGATTAAGGCTTCCTCCCATTATTTTCCTAGCATCAAAGCTTTCCTGTCTCAGCCCTTAAAGTCTGCAGAGATTTCCAACCCCCTTCCAATAGATGTAATTTACAGGGTATAGTTTGCACCTCCACCAATAATTCAATTTCCACAGGTAAAAAATGGTATCAAAAGGACTTCACCCCTTCACCCATTTCCAGTAGGCTGTCATGTACATTTCAAACATTCCTGTGTTCCTATTCACCATCGGTCACCTTCAGAGGCACCTGTAGTGGTCATTGACAAACAGACCATCACACCTGAGACAGCAGATGGCCTAATGAGCCATTTCCTTGCCCCAAGCTAGTAATTCCAGGCAACAGCTCCCTTCTAGCAGACAATGGTAGAGTTGATCTACATACAGACTAACACATTAGCATTCAGGTTCCTGGCCAGGTGACACCTTCAAAAGCCAGACTATCTTTTAGCAGACATCCGTATCTGAGGCAGTGCAGACAGAAAAATGACAAAATATGTCCCTGTATTCCCTAACATCATCAGCACCCCAATATATCATCACATGCCCGATTAACTGTAGGGCACAATCCACATAAATATCTTCTGGCTACACTCTCACTTTAATGTTGAAGCTTTGTGTTACCTTATACTGACTGAAACAAGGATATGTGTACTGTAAATATATCTCAACTTTCCCACAGTATTTGTGGTGCAGCTCCTGAGAGGGCTCCCTGAGGGATTTCTTTTCTTCTTCGCCTCTCAGCTCCCACATGAACTGGCAAAGGGGGTCATCTTCTGGCTTGTTTCCGAATGGATTTTTTTATATTGAGGATTGTTTTTTTTCTCTCTCCCTCATAAATGCTTTAGGTTGCACTGATCCCCCTGAAGGCTCTTACTTGTAGATAACAAGTGTTTTTTATGCCTGTATAGACTAATTGCTAGAATATGCTGTGATCTTGTTGTCCCTTTGCATGCAGCAGGGCTGTATTTAGGGTTTGGGCTCCCCTAGGCACCCCAAACCTATGGCGCCCCCCCCCCCCGAGGGCGTTGGCGGCACGCAGAGCGTGCCGCGGCGAAAAATGGGCGTGGCCACATAATACAGTGGGCGTGTCCATAACATACAGTGGGTGTGACCAATTAAAACTTCCTAGTAAGAGTGCAGCCCAAAGTCAAAGGCCATGTTTTCTCCCCGGGTATGAGTAAAGTGACTAGGGTTGCAACGGTATGAAATTCCACGGTATGATAACCGTCAAAAAAAATACCACAGTATGACGGTATACGGTATTATGCAATTTTTTGGACCAGGGCCCCACCTCCTTCCATTACATTTTGTGCCCCTCCACCCCAGTGTGGGGTGCCCCACTCCCTCGGGAACTGTAAAAAGGCTCACCCTATTCCTGCAAAAGTCCTGATGGCGTGATAGGTGTAGCTAGTAATAGGTGGTCGCAGCATAGGTAGCTAGGGATAGGTGAAGCCAGGGATAAGTGTGGCCAGAAATAGGTGGCCGCTGTATAGGTAGCCAGGAATAGATGTAGCCAGTAGTTGGTGGCCGCTGTATAGGTAGCCAGGAATAGATGTAGCCAGTAGTTGGTGGCCGCTGTATAGGTAGCCAGGGATAGGTGTGGCCAGAAATAGGTGGCCGCTGTATAGGTAGCCAGGGATAGATGAAGCCAGTAGTAGGTGGTCGCAGTATAGGTAGCCAGGGATAGGTGTAGCCAGAAATAGGTGGCCGCTGTATAGGTAGCCAGGGATAGGTGTAGCCAGTAGTTGGTGGCCGCTGTATAGGTAGCCAGGAATAGATGTAGCCAGTAGTTGGTGGCCGCTGTATAGGTAGCCAGGGATAGGTGTGGCCAGAAATAGGTGGCCGCTGTATAGGTAGCCAGGGATAGATGAAGCCAGTAGTAGGTGGTCGCAGTATAGGTAGCCAGGGATAGGTGTAGCCAGAAATAGGTGGCCGCTGTATAGGTAGCCAGGGATAGGTGTAGCCAGTAGTAGGTGGCCGCAGTATAGGTAGCCAGGGATAGGTGTAGCCAGTAGTAGGTGGCCGCTGTATAGGTAGCCAGGGATAGATGTAGCCAGTAGTAGGTGGCCATAGTATAGGTAGCCAGGGATAGGTGTAGCCAGTAGTAGGTGGCTGCAGCATAGGTAGCCAGGGATGGGTGTAGCCAGTAGTAGGTGGCTGCAGCATAGGTAGCCAGGGATAGGTGTATCCAGTAGTAGGTGGCCACAGTATAGGTAGCCAGGGATAGGTGTAGCCAGTAGTAGGTGGCCGCAGTATAGGTAGCCAGGGATAGGTGTAGCCAGTAGTAGGTTGCCACAGTATAGGTAGCCAGGGATAGGTTTAGCCAGAAATAGGTGGCCGCAGTACAGGTAGCCAGGGATAGGTGTAGCCAGAAATAGGTGGCCGCAGTATAGGTAGCCAGGGATAGGTGTAGCCAGAAATAGGTGGCCGCAGTATAGGTAGCCAGGGAATTGTTCTAATGACTGCATCTGCTCAGATACTGATAAAGAATCGTACAAGGATTTGTAGACAGTCCCTATTCAGTATATGGCAGGCTCTTGTGTACAGCGCCCAGCCACCAACCTCTACCCCTCCCCAAGTGTTCTGTACTGTAGTGATGCTGGAGGAGTCTGCAGAGCCAGTTCTGCTCCATCAGAGATGGACAGCGTGAGTGTAATAAGCTGAGGCTGGGAGCACACTGTATGTCCGTTTTCTGTACGTGTTTTCTGCACACCATGTGTGTCTGTATGTGTGAAAACATGCAATTTTTATCACAGGAGCTAATGTAATTGATCGAGAAAATGCGTGCAGTGGTTTGCTGCGGTCTGTTCTGATCTGCATGGGGAAAACACATTCAAGTGTGCACTAGCCAATTGATTAACATTGGTTCTCCGGTTACCTGTTCAGAAAGTGAAGGGGGTAGGGGGGCCCCATCCAAAGTTTCGCAGGGGGGCCCAGTGACTTCTAGTTACGCCCCTGCTGGGCCCCCTTGCAAAAATTTGGATGGGGTCCCCCCCATAGGTGCCAAATAATCGTAATGCGGCAATGTTTCACCATAAAATAATCGCAATGTGGGCAACATTTCAGCAGAGAATAACCGCAATGAGGGCAACATTTCACCAGAGAATAATCGCAATGAGGGCAACATTTCAGCAGAGAATAATCGCAATGAGGGCAACATTTCACCAGAGAATAATCGCAATGAGGGCAACATTTCACCAGAGAATAATCGCAATGAGGGCAACATTTCACCAGAGAATAATCGCAATGAGGGCAACATTTCACCAGAGAATAATCGCAATGAGGGCAACATTTCACCAGAGAATAATCGCAATGAGGGCAACATTTCACCAGAGAATAATCGCAGTGAGGGCAACATTTCACCAGAGAATAATCGCAGTGAGGGCAACATTTCACCAGAGAATAATCGCAGTGAGTGCAACATTTCACTAGCGAATAATCCCAATGAGTGCAACATTTCAGCAGAGAATAATCACAACGTGGGCAGTTTTTCAGCAGAAAATGTCCCCAGTTTAGGTAGTAGCTAGGTATATAGGTGTCCCCAGTTAGATAGTAGGTACATAGGTGTCCCCAGTTAGACAGTAGGTACATAGGTGTCCCCAGTTAGACAGTAGGTACATAGGTGTCCCCAGTTAGACAGTAGGTACATAGGTGTCCCCAGTTAGACAGTAGGTACATAGGTGTCCCCAGTTAGACAGTAGGTACATAGGTGTCCCCAGTTAGACAGTAGGTACATAGGTGTCCCCAGTTAGATAGTAGGTACATAGGTGTCCCCAGTTAGATAGTAGGTATATAGGTGTCCCCAGTTAGATAGTAGGTAGGTATATAGGTGTCCCCAGTTTAGGTAGTAGGTATATAGGTGTCCCCAGTTAGATAGTAGGTATATAGGTGTCCCCAGTTAGATAGTAGGTATATAGGTGTCCCCAGTTAGATAGTAGGTAGGTATATAGGTGTCCCCAGTTAGATAGTAGGTAGGTATATAGGTGTCCCCAGTTAGACAGTAGGTATATAGGTGTCCCCAGTTAGACAGTAGGTATATAGGTGTCCCCAGTTAGACAGTAGGTATATAGGTGTCCCCAGTTAGACAGTAGGTATTTAGGTGTCCCCAGTTAGACAGTAGGTATTTAGGTGTCCCCAGTTTAGGTATAGGTAGTAGGTATATAGGTGTCCCCAGTTAGATAGTAGCTAGGTATATAGGTGTCCCCAGTTAGATAGTAGGTATATAGGTGTCTCCAGTTTAGGTAGTAGGTATATAGGTGTCCCCAGTTAGACAGTAGGTATATAGGTGTCCCCAGTTTAGGTATAGGTAGTAGGTATATAGGTGTCCCCAGTTAGATAGTAGGTAGGTATATAGGTGTCCCCAGTTTAGGTAGTAGGTATATAGGTGTCCCCAGTTAGATAGTAGGTATATAGCAGTCCACAGTTAGATAGTAGGTATATAGCAGTCCCCAGTTAGATAGTAGGTATATAGGTGTCCCCAGTTAGATAGTAGGTATATAGGTGTCCCCAGTTAGATAGTAGGTATATAGGTGTCCCCAGTTAGATAGTAGCTAGGTATATAGGTGTCCCCAGTTTAGGTAATAGGTATATAGGTGTCCCCAGTTAGATAGTAGGTATATAGGTGTCCCCAGTTAGATAGTAGGTATATAGGTGTCCCCAGTTTAGGTAGTAGTATCAGTGCTGCAGCTAGCTAAATCAGCTTACACCAGCAGTGAAAGGGTTACACACTAGAGACAGAGAGATGCTGGACTGTGTGATAAGGGCTGACATGTGACAGGCAGATAAGGCAAATTAAGTTGAGAGGAGGTGTCGTCTTACCATGGAGAGTGCCCGTGATGTTTGTGCAGCCAGTGTCCCTCTCCCCTTGAGCTTGATGAGGCAGGAGGCTGGGATTGAGGGAGAAAACCTGACGCTGCGCAGAAAAGCTGCAGACATCAGGCAAGACAGGGACCCTTGCAGAGTCATTTTAGACGAGCTGCCTGCTAAGCTGTCAGGAAATGAATTATGCTGCTTCAGGTCGCACTTCCGACCCTGCCCGCCTGCAGTTCATTGGCCAGTGGTTTGCTCTGTCACACACTCACAGGCTCAGCCCCGCTGAAGAGGAGGTCGGGACTAAACCACTGCCAGGCATGGATGGGGAGGGCAGGTGCCAGCTGCAGCTACCCTGGGCTGGACCAGACTCGCCCCCAACCCCCCCCCCCCCTCCCCCCCTCCCTAAAAAAAAAAATAATAATCCAGAGGTCCACTCCAGAGGACCAGAGGAAAAATTTTAAATACATTAAATAACACACCATATAGGAGGCCGCCCCCCCCTGAGGGGCCGCCCATGGCACCGGCCCACGGGTGCCTCTTAAGAGATACGGCCCTGGCATGCAGTGTTCCCAATTAAAAGTTATCCCAGAAGAGACAGTACTTTCAACTCACACTATGGGCTTGATTCACAAAGCGGTGCAAAGTGTTTGCACGCCTGTGAAAAGCCCTTTATCACGCCTAAACTCAGTTTAGGCGTGATAAGAAGAAACTCGCGCGATCTCCCGCGCGCAAAGTTTTGCGCGCGTAGCGCACCGCGCTGTGCGCGCAGTGTTCCGTGCTTCGCGCGCAGCGTCCATTGAGCCCTATGGGACTTTGCGCGCGGGAGCTTCGCGCGAAGAGCAGCACAAATCGGTGATAACTCAGCTTTGCACCGCTTATCACGCCTAAAGTCTTTTAGGCGTGATAACTGAGTTATCACCGCTTTGTGAATCAAGCCCTATGTCTCAGAAATTTATATACTCTTGGTGATGATTATTACCAATTACATTTAATGATATTATGGGTGGAGGAACAACAAATTGATCATACCATTGAATTGTTGGGAGCCTTTTTTGCTCTTTCAACATATGTTATAGTTTATTAATCTCTGATGATCTCCTTTCTCTTCCTGTATTATTATACCTTGTATGGGTTTATGTCAATGAAACATACCTTAATGTCCTCACAAATGATCTATGCTTTCAGCCATTCGGGAAGCTTTATATATAATTATTTGGCGAGCCGAATATAGCGGTTCTGTTTTGTTCCCTGGTTACCAAGACAGTTTAGGGTGCAAGACTCTCTGCAGTTTAGAACAGGGGGAAGGGTGGGGCGGGTTATTTTCTGAAGTTGTTAATGTGTGTTTTTATTTTCAATCCAGTAATTGTGTGATTTATTATATACCTCACGGCACGACCCAGATTGGAATAGTGATGAGCAAATCCTCTCTAAAAAAATCATAGACAACCATTCTCATGGCTTTGATGTCGATACTTTCGTGGAATGTGCAAGGAATGAACAACTCGATAAAACATAAATTGGTGTTTAACCATATACACAAATTATCTCCTCAAATAGTACGCTTACAAGAAACGCACCTTATGGGAGCCAGGGCTTTTCTTTTGAAAAAGCCCTGGGTGTCGCAATATCATCTTGCTCATTACTCTTCTTATTCGGGGGGCACTGCTATTCTGGTGACTAAAACTTTTACAGGTAGCATTAATATGGTCAGAATAGATCCTAAAGGTAACTTTGTGATCATTAAATGCATGATAGAAGGACGTCCTTTGGTGGTTGTTTCCATTTATGTCCCACCCCCCTTCAGTCTGTCCATTTTATCTAAACTTATGAACAAACTACACCCTCTATTGGATGGGCCCCTTTTTATAATCAGTGATTTTAATGCCATTTTGAACCCAAATTTGGGTAGACTGAAGGCAAGTGGTAGAACTTTCCCAGCCTTTCATGGTTGGTTGGAAACTTACAACTTGCAAGACATTTGGAGATAGAAATTTCCAGATAGTAAGGTGTTCTCTTGTTTCTCAGACTCCTAAAAAATGATGTAAAGAATAGACTTATATTTGGGCTCTGTGGAAGCACTGCCACTAGTTGATACCATTAGTTACCTACCACTCGGTATATCAGACCATTCCCTCTTGTTATGTACATTACGTTTCCCCGGCCTGGATTCTCAGAGGTTGTGGCGCATGAACCTTTGTTGATTAAAGGATGAGGCGGTCCTTACCGAGTGTCGGGAAGGCATGACTGAATATTAGAGAATTAATAAGGGTACTACTGGGGAACACGTCTGCTGGGACGCAAGTAAATCAGTATTAGGAGGATGCTTTCGTGCCTCCGTCTCGCAAATTAGGCAAAATGAAACTGCACTCCAAGAATATCATGAAAGGGCTACTAATGACGCCCAACTTACCCTAATATCTCATCCTTCTGATTCTAATTATACTAAGTGGCAGATTGAACGTAGAAAACTGGAATTGAGAACATTGGAGAGGACTAAGCAGAAGGACATTATCCAGGCCCAGAGATATTTTGAATGCGGCAATAAATGTAGCAAATTGCTGACTTATTTTCTTAAATCCACATCAGACTCCATGGCCATACCTAGCATAGCCGGCCTTTGATATGAGCGACTGGAGCGGTCGCTCAGGGCGCCAGCTTCCAAGGGGGCGCCTATAGCTGGTTACCCATACTGAGGGCACCTACACCTGATTTGCTATACTGAGGGCACCTATAGCTTTACTGAGGGCTCCAACACCTGGCTACCGTTACTGAGGGCTCCAACACCTGGCTACCTATACTGGAGGCACCTACACCTGGCTACCTATGGGGGGATGGAGACCTTCAACTGACTTCCTATACTGGGGGCACCTACGCTTGGCAACCTAAATTGAGGGCACCTATACATGAGATCCTATACTGGGGGCACCTATACCTGGCTACCTATCTATACTGAGTCTGAGGGTGTTTTTTTTTGGGGGGGGGGGTGCGCACTGCGGCTATAATGCATGGTGCTGTGCTATCATTCTAAATGGGGGGAAGGTGGTTAACTGTCCCACTGTTTTTATTAATATTCCTAAAAGGTTCTACCCTTCATTTTTAAGTGTATTTGAAGGGGGGGGGGGGCACAAAAATCAGGTTTCGCTCAGGGCGCTGTGAAACCTAAGGCCGGCCCTGATACCTAGTATTTGGACACCCTCTGGTTCCATATGTAGTTCATCTCTTGAAATAGCTGATATTTTCACTGATTTTTATACTAATTTATACTCTACTAAAACGGAGGGAGTGGATCACGAAATGGAGGGCTTCCTGGGGATCTGGATCTGCCGACTTTGTCAATAGACACAATCAAAATTCTTGATACTCCCATCACTTCTTATGAAATAGCAGCTACCATTTCTTCTTTCAAGCATAACAAAGCTCCAGGCCCATTGAATGGCATGACAAAAACAAAATATTGATGGCACCACACTTGAACTCTCTATTCCAACATATTTTCACGACTGGAACACTGCCCGGTTTATTGTACGAAGACAAGACAAGGCAAACAACATTTATATTGCGCTTTTCTCCTGGTGGACTCAAAACGCCAGAGCTGCAGCCACTAGGACGCGCTCTATAGGCAGTAGCAGTGTTAGGGAGACTTGCCTAAGGTCTCCTACTGAATAGGTGCTGGCTTACTGAACAGGTAGAGCCGAGATTCGAGCCCTGGTCTCCTGCGTCAGAGGCAGTTCTTAACACCATCCAGCCACTACTACAAAGCACTTATAACTCTTATTCCTAAGCCCAATACAGATCCACTCATGTGTGACTCATACTGTCCAATTTCACTTAATACAGATATCAAGATCCTTACTAAAATTTTAGCTACTAGACTTAATGAATGTATTTCCCTAATTATACATCCAGACCAAACTGGCATCATTCCAGGCAGCCCCAATAAACTTAAAGTGGACCCAAATTAAAAATACAAGATTTCAGAAATGAAATCTACTTTCTAAATTATAATAATAAATAGCAGCCTTTTTACAGCTGCATGATGACAAATATAAAATATTTTACATTTATTGGAGAAACCCCTCCCTTCCTTTCAAATTGGCGGGACAGAATCCGGCAAACTGGTAAAGTAGATGGTGTCCAGCAAAGGAGGAATTGCTAATGGCTGCCACCTGTATAACCCTATTTATGAAGAGAGAAGGGTGAAAAGCATGAACTGAAGTGCTCATAGGCTTGAAGGAGTGTTTATTTATATTTGTATGTGTCAGAGTGGTGCAACTAAATATTTTGAATTAAAAAAATGTTTGGTTTGGGTCCGCTTTAATATTAATTTACAATATCCACACACGAACTCTGGAACTAGAGTGATCCTTTCCCTAGACGCCAATAAAGCATTCGACTCTATTGAATGGTCATTCGTTTCCGCAGTTTTGAAGCGTTTTGGGTTTGGACCGGTTTTTAAAAAATGGTTTCAAATTTTATATAAGAAACCCAAGGCAAAAATCCGTATTAACTCCTTGATATCCCTTCTTTTCCATAACTAGAGGAAGGAGGCAGGGCTGCCCACTTTCACCCCTTTTATTCGCTATCGCAATTGAACCCCTGGCCCAAGCCATTCGCCAGAGCCCAATAATCCAAGTGTTTAAAATAAATAAATTGGAAGAGCGTATCTCTCTATATGCCGACGATATGTTGGTTTATTTGGCAGATCCGGGTCCCTCTCTTGAGGCTACTTTAATTATATATGAGAAAATTTATAAAATCTCAGGCCTTTCTATTAACTGGTCTAAATCAGTCTTGTTCCCCATAGACACATTTAACCATCAGATAATTACAAATCGCTCACAACTACAAATAGTCTCGGAATTTAAGTATTTGGGAGTCTGAATAAAACACGCTATGAAGTCCTACCCGGAAACAAACCTTGTCCCAGTATTGGAACAAGTGGAAGCGAAGCTAAAAAAAGGGTCATCCCTGCCTTTGAACATATGCAATAGAATATGTATCATTAAGATGATAATAGCTCCCAAATTATTATATGTCACGCAAATGTCCCCTACATGGATTCAACAATCCTTTTTTAACCACTTAAAGACCGGCCAATTTTTCTATGATCTGTGCTGGGCAGGCTCTTCAGCCTCCAGCACAGATCAGGTTGCAGGCAGGGTGATCAGACTTCCCCCCCTTTTTTTCGCACTAGGGTGATGTCCTGTTGGGGGGGTCTTATTGCCGCCACCTGTTTGTGCCTAGCGGGGGGGCGCCTCAAAGCCCCCCTCCGCAGCGCTATTCCCCCTCCCTCTCCTTCCCTCCTTTCCTTTGCAATGTAGGCGGTACAGGACAGCGATCCATCCTGTACCGCCTATCAGATGGCGGCAATCCCCGGCCAATCAGAGGCCGGGGATCACCAATCTCCTTTACAGCGCTGCTGTGACAGCAGTGTCGTACAATGTAAACACCAGTGATTATGTCCCCAGGTGTTTACATTTAGCCTGCGAGCCACGATTGGAGGCTTGCAGGCTGTTCACGGAGCCCCCCGCCGTGAACTGACAGGAAAAACACAGGTTCCACCAGCCGCCGCCTATCGGCGTTGGCTGGTCGTTAAGTGGTTAAGCGTATAGACTCCATGGTGGTCTCTTTCATCTTTCATCTGGTCAGGCTCCTCACCACGTATCTCCCTATCCACCCCACAGCTACCTACTTCCCTTGGTGGTTTAGCATTACCTAATTATTTCAAATATCATTTGGCGGCGCAATTGGCCCCTGTACAAGGATGGCTGAGCGATGACAGGTTAATGTCTTGCCTAGCAACAGAAGCAAATATTGCAGGCTCCTACGAATCCCTATGTGGAGCAATATATGGACACAAGGTATCATCAGGTCTTAAGGGAACCACTCTCATTTATAACACTATAAAAGTAAACAAGAGAGCACAGAAACTTCTTGGTGAGCCCAGCAAATGTGTTTCCCATAATTCTCCATTATGAGGGAACCCCAACTTGCCTGAACTGCAATTGGTTCCAGATATGACATTTTGGCATAAACATAACATTAAATATGTAGCACAATTATACTCAAATGGTGTATTTAAGGACTTTGCTACTTTACGCGTAGAATTCAGGCTTCCAAAATATGGCTTATTTCGATATTTCCAAATTCGGCATGCGCTTAGCACACAGCTGGGACTGGCTGATGTGTCTCTAGAACCTGTGGAACTGGAAAAAATGCTCCTTAGAAGTGATCAAACAAAACAAGTTTCCTATCTGTATAATTTTTTAATGACACAAAGCAATTCCAAAAAAGTCCAATCTTCTAGAAGTAGATGGCTGACGATTGATCCAAATATCACACTACAAGACTGGTCTGAATATACTGAGTGCTGAGTGGCACTATACTGTGTGCCAATTCCCGCCGGCAAGGGGGCAGCACAGCACTTTTTTTTTATTTATTTTTTTTAATCATGTAGCGAGCCCAGGGCCCACATGATAGCCGCTCAGCAGAGGCATACCCCCACCCACTCCGATTTGCCTCCGGCGATCAGAGTAAGCAGGAAATCCCGTTCAGAATAGGATTTCCTGCTGGGCTTCCCCGGTCGCCATGGCGACGGGGCGGGATGACGTCACCGACGTCATGGACGTCGGGATGTCAGAGGGAATCCCGATCCACCCCTCAGCGCTGCCTGGCACTGATTGGCCAGGCTGCGCAAGGGGTCTGGAGGGGGGGGCGGCGCGGCGGATAGCGGCAGATCGGCAGCGAGCGGATGTTACAAGCAGCTAGCAAAGTGCTAGCTGCATGTAACAAAAAAAATTATGCAAATCGGCCCAGAGGGGCCTTAGAAATCCTCCTGCGCAGGTTACCCCGAGCTGAGCTCGGGATAACCGGCAAGGAGGTTAGTAAAACGGTCATTGCCTCCCATGACAAATTCTTAAATGGTAAATGGTTTCACCAAGCGTATTTCACCCCGTGAGACTTGCTAAGACGGGCTCAACATATGACGGCCGATGCTTCAAATGCAATGCCTTTAATGCTGACTTCTTCCATTGTGTGTGGGATTGCCCATTAGTTAATAGTTATTAGAAATCAGTGATACACTTCTTAAGGGATACCCTACAGTTACCAGTTAACTTTGACCTGAAACTTTGCCTATTGGGAATAGTAGGCGATATAGCCTGTAGAAAAATAAGATAATATTAATTAGATGCCAAACAATGTAAGCAGAAATCGGTGGTAATCTGCGGGCAATCAGAGACCATCAGATGTCAATCAACAGTAAACAGATGATCAGATGTCAATCAGACCTCAATCAGATGCTAATCAGAGCTGATTACAGGCGATCAGATGTCAATCACTACAACTGTCAGATGCCAAACAACGTAAATAACAGTCAATTGGTGGTGATTGGCGGGCAATCAGAGACAATCAGAGTGAAATAACAGGCGATCAGATGTCAAACTGTGCACAGATGATCAGATTATTATAATTTATTGTATTTATAAAGCGCCAACATATTACGCAGCGCTAGACAATATATACAATGATACAAGGATGCCAGACATAACAAGGTTATACAACATAGAACAAAGTTATACATGCAAATTGTACAAAATACATGATCATGCGATATGGGTGTAACGATTGTGGAATCGTCTCCGTGGTCAGCGCACCAGACGTGCGCTGACGCGGCGGATTTCCTCCACAAGCGTATTATTGCGGACACCCAGGCTAGGTGCTATGCACCTGCAGAGGGAAATTCCTGTCGGCAGGTGGAGCTGTGGAGTGCAGAGGAACAGCTCCTCTGCCCTACCACACACGCCAGACAGGAATTGTACGAAGGGAAGAAACGCAATCGCAAGAGAAGCGATTGAGAGTGAGCACAGAGACAGATTGTGTGTGTGTGCATAAAATTAGTCGCCAACCCGCGACTGTGCACACACCACAGCAGATAAGAAGCAGGAACGCGATCGCGAGAGGTGCGATCGCCAGACGTGACACAAGGTTACAGCAAGGCGGAGCACGAGAGTAGCAAAGGCACAGCAAATAATACAATAAGGAGATACGGAAAATAACAAATGCTAGCTAACCACGAACACCGCACTCATTCGCAACAGTGCACGCGGTTATGCGCGGTCTCCACGTGATAAGCACAATAGAGACAAGCACGCCTAACTAACCATTAACAGACAAACATGAAACAGAGGACGCGAGCGCTTGCTTAACGGTTACCTCACCGAGCCTCCAGCAAGCGCAGCAGACAAGACAGACACATGAAAACAGGGACAAGCGACAGAAGGATCCCCAGCGCTAGCTAAAAGTGGCTAGCGCGATCCCAGAAGACAGAACAGAAGGATCCCCAGCGCTAGCGAAAAGTAGCTAGCGCGATCCCAGGAGACAGAGTAGCAGAACAGAAGGATCCTCAGCGCTAGCGAAAAGTGGCTAGTGCGATCCCAGAAGACAGAACAGAAGGATCCCCAGCGCTAGCGAAAAGTAGCTAGCGTGATCCCAGGAGACAGAACAGAAGGATCCCCAGCGCTAGCGAAAAGTGGCTAGCGCGATCCAAACACAGGGCAGACAGAACAGATGAGGTAGGCAGAAACAACCGCTGTTCCAACCTACACTCCAGACCCAATCAGAAGGATCCACAGCCGCTAACGCTAGGGCTTGTGCGATCCAAACACAAGACAGATGGAACAGGCAAAACAGATAATACAACCTGACTGGGCTAGAAGGGGAGCCTAAAGCAACCCCCAGGAATTAACTATACTAGATAGCAATGGCTGACACTCCAGCAGTGTCCATCAGGAACAGACCATGGAAGGGAAATGTCCAGCAAAGCATTCTGGGAGCAGAATGCTTTTATAGTGCCAGTCATCAAAAGAAGGCAGGTAACGGATTTGCATGACTAATGTATGCAAATCCCTCAGCAACACAAGGTGCACAACTGACAGAAGGTCTCCTTTCCAGAGTCCTGCAGCAAGCAAACCTAAACAATGGTCAAAAGGCTGCCTGCCTGTGCAGGCAGCTGAGCGGATTCTCACAATGGGCTGGTTAGGTAGGCCAAGTAATACAAGCACAGGCTGTCATAGAACAGGAGCACATAAACCTGTAGATTATACTAGGGAATGGAGGACCCTGCCAGAGGCTTACAATCTAAAGGGTGGGGTGGAAACACTAGGTGGGGCTGTGAAATATTCAGTAGAGAGTTACTGTGTGGTAGGAGGTGGGTAGAACATCATAAAGAGGTGGGTTTTGAGGGCTTGCTTGAATGTGTTGAAAGAGGGGGCAAATCTGATGGGTGGTAGAAGGGAGTTCCAGAGGGTGGGGGCGGCTCTTGAGAAATCCAGCAGGCGGGCATGGGAGTGGGAAATGCGTGGGGTGGTGAGGCGAAGGTCATTGGAGGATAGGAGGGGGCGACCTGGTGTATACCTGTGAACAAGCTCCGAGATGTAGGTAGGGCAGGTTTTGTGCACAGATTTATACGCCAGGCATAGAATCTTGAAAGTTATCCTGAAATGGATAGGGAGCCAGTGCAGGGATTCACAAAGGGGAGGAGTGGATGCGGAGCGGTGCGAAGAATGGATGAGTCTTGCAGCCGCGTTCATCCCTGATTGAAGGGGGCAGTGCGTTTCAAGGGGAGGCCAGAAAGGAGGGAGATACAGTAATCAAGGCGGGAGATGATGAGGGCATGGATAAGCAGTTTGGTCGTGTCCGGGGTTAAGAATGTGCGGATCTTGGAGATATTACGGAGGTGGAAATTGCAGGCTCTGGTGATGTTTTGGATGTGTGGGATGAAGGAAAGGTCAGAGTCCAAGGTGACACCCAGACAGCGGGCCTGGGAGGTAGGGGGCGAATGGTTGTGTTGTCGATTGTGAGGTGGAAATCTGGGAGGGGTGCAGCAGCGTGGGGTGGAAAGATCAGGAGCTCAGTTTTGTCTAGGTTAAGCTTCAGGAACCTAGCAGACATCCAGGAGAAAATTGTTGAGAGACACGAGGAGACCTTGTTTATTGTTTTGGATGAGAGATCCACAGGCAAATCTGAGCGTCATCGGCATAAAGGTGGTATTTGAAGCCCAGGGAGGAGATAAGCTTGCCAATTGAGGAAGTGTATATGGAGAAAAGGGGGCCCAGAACACAGAGCCCTGGGGGACCCCGACTGAGAGGGGGGCAGGGGTTGAGGAGGAGCCATTGAAGGAAGTTGTGAAGGAGCGATTGGATAGGTAGGAGGAGATCCAGGCCAAGGCAAGACCATGGATGCCCATGGACTGTAGTGATTGGAGGACTAGGGGGTGGTCAACAGTGTCAGAGAGGTCAAGGAGGAGCAGGATGGAATAACTGCCTTTGGCCCTGGCAAGGGTAAGGTCGTTGACCACCTTGGCGAAGGCTGTTTCAGTTGAGTGTACAGGTCGGAATTCAGACTGTAGGGGGTCAAGTAGGGTATTGGTGTTGATGTATTGGGTAATGCGTTGGTAGACTAGGCGTTCAAGGAGTTTAGAAGCATAGGGAAGGAGGGTGATTGGGCGGTAGTTTGAGGGTAGGGATGGGTTGAGTGAGGGTTTTTTTCAGCAGGGGAAGTACAATGGCCTGTTTGAACGCTTTGAGAAAGGTGCCTGTGGATAGGGAGAGATTGAACAAGGAGGTGAGTACTGGAGCCAGGTCACGGAAGTGGGGACGAAGAGTATTTGTGTGTACAGGATCGCAGGGGGGAGGGGTGGGGGGGGGGAAGCCGCTAGCAGCAGGCTGACTTCATCAATGGTGGCAGGAGCAAAGGAGGTGAGGGGTCGATGAGACAGGGGAGCAGCTGGGAGGGTGGGAGGGAAGGCAAGGGGACAACCTGAGGGGCATTGGGAAGGGAGGGATGGAGAAGGGAAATTTCATTGCGTATTGTTGCAATTTAAGTGGTGAAGTGGTTGGCAAAGTCATTGGCTAAGAGGGAGGAGCTGGGATGGGGAGGAATGGGGTTGAGGAGGGAATTAAAGGTAGCAAAAAGCCGTCAAGGGTTGGAAGCTTCGGTTCCAATCAGTACTGCAAAGTACCTTTGTTTAGCCTCAGAGAGGGCAGTGTAGAAGAGTAACAGTTTGGCCTTGTAATCTAGGAAGTCAGAATTGAGATGCGATTTCCTCCATTTCCGTTCAGCTGCTCGAGTTTCTTTCCTGAGGTTACGTGTGTGGGCGTTGTGCCAAGGTTTGGGGGCTTGTTAAGGCGGAAGATTAAGGGGGCAGCTTGATCTAAAGCAGATGAGAGGGCAAGGTTATATTATGCAGCCGCTTCATTGGGGCATGTGAGGGTGGGTAGGTGGGAGGAGAGGGAGAGAAGGGGACTTGCTAGGACATTTAGGCTGAGATTACATAGGTCTCTCTGCCATCGACCAGGCTGAGGGGCGGGGAGAGAAGTGGTTGATGGGGAAATGGTGAAGGTGAGGAGGTGATGGTCGGAGATAGGGAAAGGTGCGATGTCCAGGTTGCTGAGGGAGGTGGACTTTGGGAATATGAGGTCAAGAGTATGAGCAGCGCGGTAGGTGGGGGAATTTGTGTGCTGAGAGAGACCAAGGGATTTGGTGAGGGAGAGTAGCTGTTTGGCAGCAGTGGAGCTAGGCTCATCGATAGGTACAGTGGTTTGCAAAAGTATTCAGCCCCCTTGAAGTTTTCCACATTTTGTCATATTACTGCCACAAACATGAATACATTTTATTGGAATTTCACGTGAAAGACCAATACAAAGTGGTGTACACGTGAGAAGTGGAACGAAAATCGTACATGATTCAAAACATTTTTTTTAAAAAGAATAACTGCAAAGTGGGATGTGCGTAATTATTCAGCCCCCTGAGTCAATATATATATATATATATATATATATATATATATATATATATATTGGGTTGCACAAGTATTCGGCCCCCTTGAAGTTTTCCACATTTTGTCACATTACTGCCGCAAACATGGATCAATTTTATTGGAATTCCACATGAAAGACCAATGCAAAGTGATGTACACGTGAGAAGTGGAACGAAAATCATACAAGATTTCAAACATTTTTTACAAATAAATAGCTGCAAAGTGGGGTGTGCATAATTATTCAGCCCCTTGAGTCAATACTTTGTAGAATCACCTTTTGCTGCAATTACAGCTGACAGTCTTTTAGGGTAGGTCTCTACCAGCTTTGCACATCTAGAGACTGAAATCCTTGCCCATCCAGCTCAGTCAGATTAGATGGACAGCATTTGTGAACAGCAGTTTTCAGATCTTGCCACAGATTCTTAATTGGATTTAGATCTGGACTTTGACTGGGCCATTCTAACACATGGAAATGTTTTGTTTTAAACCATTCCATTGTTGCCCTGGCTTTATGTTTAGGGTCGTTGTCCTGCTGGAAGGTGAACCTCCGCCCCAGTAAGTCTTTTGCAGACTCCAAGAGGCTTTCTTCCAAGATTGCCCTGTATTTGGCTCCATCAATCTTTCCATCAACTCTGACCAGCTTCCCTGTCCCTGCTGAAGAGAAGCACCCCAGAGCATGATGCTGCCGCCACCATATTTGACAGTGAGGATGGTGTGTTCAGAGTGATGTGCAGTGTTAGTTTTCCGCCACACATAGTGTTTGGCATTTTGGCCAAAAAGTTCCATTTTGGTCTCATCTGACCAGAGCACCTTCTTCCACATGTTTGCTGTGTCCCCCACATGGCTTGGGGCAAACTGCAAACGGGACTTCTTTTGCTTTTTTGTTAACAATGGGTTTCTTCTTGCCACTCTTCCATAAAGGCCAACTGTGTGCAGTGCACGACTAATAGTTGTCCTATGGACAGATTCCCCCACCTGAGCTGTAGATCTCTGCCGCTCGTCCAGAGTCACCATGGGCCTCTTGACTGCATTTCTGATCAGTGCTCTCCTTGTTTGGCTTGTGAGTTTAGTTGGACGGCCTTGTCTTGGTATGTTTACAGTTGTGCCATACTCCTTCCATTTCTGAATGATCGCTTGAACAGTGCTCCGTGGGATGTTCAAGGCTTTGGAAATCTTTTTGTAGCCTAAGCCTGCTTTAAATTTCTCAATAACTTTATCCCTGACCTGTCTGGTGTGTTCTTTGGACTTCATGGTGTTGTTGCTCCCAATATTCTCTTAGACAACCTCTGAGGCCGTCACAGAGCAGCTGTATTTGTACTGACATTAGATTACACACAGGTGCACTCTATTTAGTCATTAGCACTCATCAGGCAATGTCTATGGGCAACTGACTGCACTCAGACCAAAGGGAGCTGAATAATTACGCACACCCCATTTTGCAGTTATTTGTAAAAAATGTTTGGAATCATGAATGATTTTTGTTCCACTTCTCACGTGTACACCACTTCCAAAACAATTGATTCATGTTTGTGGCCGTAATATTACAAAATGTGGAAAACTTCAAGGGGGCCAAATAATTTTGCAAACCACTGTACGTTGAAATCCCTGAGTATGATGGTGGGAAGGTCAGATGACAGGATGTGGGGGAGCCAGGAGGCAAGGTTGTCAAGGAAGAGTGTTGGAGCAGATGGGGGGTGATATAGGACCGCAATGACAGCTGGGAGAGGTTGGTACAGGCGGATTGCATGGGCCTCAAAGGATGAGAAGTGCAGGGAAGGGGGTGGTGATAGGACCCGGAAGGTGCAGGATGCGAAAAGAAGCATACCCACCCCTCCAACCAGTCCTGTTGTCAGGTCCAGGGGTGTGACTGAGGTGCAGTCCCCCATAGGAGAGAGCAGCGGCTGCAGTACAGTCAGAGGGGGGGGGGGAGCCATGTCTCTGTGAGGGCGAGGAAGGTGAGGGATTTGGAGAGGAAGAGCTCATGGATGGATGTGAGCTTGTTGCGCACAGATCTGGCATTCCAGAGACCACAAAACAGAGGGAGAGAGTGCCTGGGGGTTGTATGGATGGGAATGAGATTATTATGGTGTAGTCTGTGGATGCAAGAGGAGTGTGGTGGGGCTGGGAGGGGGTGGCTGTGAGTTTAGGGACCAGTGGGGGTCTTGGGATGGGTGGGTATAGAGGATGGAGGGAGAAAGTACTGGGACGAGCTGGAGAAGCAGGTGGAGGAATAGCATGTGGTAGTGGTGGAGGGGTGGTAAAGGGTTGGGAGGAATATGGTGGGTGAAGTGTGGGTGAGCCAGGGAAAGGGCAGGGGGGAAGGGGTACATTACGTTGTGTGGTGATGAGGCTGGCAGTGGTTTGGACTGAGGTAGATGTGTAGAGAATGGTGGAAGAGGTATAGAGTAGGAGAGAGGAAGAAATATGTGTGCAAGGTCTGGATAGTGATCAGGAATGCAGGTGAGGCTAAAAGGTTGAGGAAGTTACCTTGGTGTAATACTGAATTTTGTTGAATTGCTGTTGAATTCTGGTAAATTCTGATGAATTTCCACCCTTTGAAGACGACCCTTAGATGACGAACCAAAGTTGGCCCGAATTGACTAGCAGACCTCCTGATATACTCACAGCATCAGAGCAAATGAGTAATCAGGATGACCTGGCAGACAATTTACAATTAAGCAGGAGGGTGGGTCACTAGAGTCTCCTGCAAGTCAAACAAACTTGTAAAGGTGGCCATACACTGGCCCGATTTGCGCCCGTTTTGACAGCAGATTCGATCACTGGGATCGAATCTGCTGCCAATCGTTCACGCTACACGCCGAATTTCGATCCATTCCGTCCGATCCCGTCGATCGCGCCGTGCGGAAAATAACCGCCGATCGCCCGCGGGTAAAGAGCGCATCGCTAGCGGCCTTCGAGTGCCCGACGGCCGACGCAATAGAGCCGCATACATTACCTGCTCCGCCGGCGCGACTCCCGGGTCTCCGCTCTTCTCCGTATCGGCTCTGGTCTGGTCTCCTCCGGCATGCTTCCCTTCTTCCTGTCCCGGCAGGAAGTTTAAACAGTAGAGGGCGCTCTACTGTTTAAACTTCCCCCAGACAGGAAGAAGGGAAGCATGCCGGAGACCAGAGCAGACCAGAGCGGAGACGGAGAAGAAGAAGAAGAGCGGTGACCGGGGGCAGTCGCACCAGCGGAGCAGGTAATGTTTGCGAGCGGGGGGAGCGGCGGCAGCACCACCACAACAGATTGTGATCGGTTTCAGGCTGAAATCGGTTCACAATCTGTTTGCAGTAAAGGTAGCCATACGATCCCTCTCTGATCAGATTCGATCAGATAGGGATCTGTCTGTTGGTCGAATCTGATGGCAAATCGACCAGTGTATGGCTACCTTAAGTGTTACAACTTTGTTTGAAATTACAGACAGGCCACCAGGCTCACCAGTGTGAAACAAAAGCCAGAATTTCAATAGCAATTAGTAAATTACAATGTAAATATGTTATTTAGGTGCTATTAATATGTGAGAAGCAGAGCAGGACAGCAGAAATGAACCACATGCAATAGATTAGAGATCAAACATAAACAGGCAGATGGATGCAGTAAGGGATCGGTTTCAAGTTCAGTGCAGGTCAGATTAGAGCTCAAACATACACAGGCAGATGGATGCAGTAAGGGATCGGTTTCAAGTTCAGTGCAGGTCAGATTAGAGATCAAACATACACAGGCAGATGGATGCAGTAACGGATCGGTTTCAAGTTCAGTGCAGGTCAGATTAGAGATCAAACATACACAGGCAGATGGATGCAGTAAGGGATCGGTTTCAAGTTAAGTGCAGGTCAGATTAGAGATCAAACATACACAGGCAGATGGATGCAGTAAGGGATCGGTTTCAAGTTGAGTGCAGGTCAGATTAGAGATCAAACATACACAGGCAGATGGATGCAGTAAGGTATCGGTTTCAAGTTCAGTGCAGGTCAGATTAGATTAGAGATCAAACATACTGTAACGATTGGTGTCAGCAACCAGAGAGAATCTGATTATTGGTGATCTGCAGTATCACCAACAATACAGATATATACCCGATTATTGATGATCTGCAGAATCACCAATAATGCAAGTATGACTAACCTCTGGACACCTGGTGACGTGTAAGTGTTTGGTGCAACAGTGAGCTGTCTCCCGAGGGGCGGGAGATAATGATAATAAAAGAGCACGGACCACCTGAGGGGCAGGTGGCCCTTGAGAGAGCAGGGACTATCTCCTGGGAGAGGGGATAGAGATAACTACCTATGCAGTAATTCCCTGTAATACTGGGAATCAGACTTTACTGCAGCCAAAGGACTCCAAAGGGATAGAGCCCCTGGCTGGACTGCAGAGAGACCTCTCTGAGTAACAGGAGGTTTCTGCAGCTACCTGACACTAGCAAGGTCGTGTCACAGGTAGTACAGACAGACTGACACTCAAGGGGAGAGTGACAGCCAGAAGGGTCGTTCAGGCCGGGTCGGCAACACACTAACAGATAAGGTACAAAGACAGAAGGCTGATTCGGTATCCAGGTACAGGCAAGGTCTGGCAACAGATAGACAGATATGCAAGGTACCGTATCAGAAAGCAAGAGAAAGGTCGACAGAGCAAAAGGTCATAACATATAAATATCACAGTATCCTAGACTGGGGTGTGAGCTCCTTGATCTCGACACCCGGGAACTAGTCTAGAGAATAACACAGTATAGACACAGAGTCCCTAAGCTTGGGTGTGAGGTCCTTACTCACAACACCCTGGAACTGGTCTAAGGTATAACACAGTAATGACACAGTATCCCTAAGCTTGGGTGTGAGGTCCTTGGTCACAACACCCTGGAACTGGTCTAAAGTATAACTCAGCAATGACACTGTATCCCTAAGCTTGGGTGTGAGGTCCTTGGTCACAACACCCTGGAACTGGTCTAAAGTATAACACAGTAATAACACAACAAGAGAATCTGGCTCAGTGTGAATTCCCAGGTCCACCTGGTTCTAACACACTGTGGGATCTGACTATGGTCTGAGTGCTAACACGCATGTATTCGCAATGGCAGACAACTTGAGACTGAGCGGCGAGATCTATATATAGTGCAGCGCTCCTCAGCGCCACTCAGCCAATGGCAGTCCGCTCTGGGATCAGCTGACCAACCTGATCAGCTGATCCCTCTCCTCCTGGCATAAAGGTCCTGCCTCCCAGCGCGCGCGCGCGCGTAGCTCTCCATCTGTGTGCACTAGAAGGCTCAGACAAACCAGACGCATACTGCTGTGCGGAAACCGCCGGTCTGAACGCGGAGACAGCTGCCCCGCTGCCAGACCGCGCAGCGGCATCTCCGCAATCGTTTACACATACACAGGCAGATGGATGCAGTAAGGGATTGGTTTCAAGTTCAGTGCAGGTCAGATTAGAGATCAAACATACACAGGCAGATGGATGCAGTAAGGGATCGGTTTCAAGTTCAGTGCAGGTCAGATTAGAGGCGTACGTTAAAAAGGGGCGCTGGGATTTAAACGATAAACATGGATAACGTTTAAAAATATAAAGTACTATATTTCATTTAAAAATAATGTTTTATAAAGTTATAAATCATTAAATAATGTGCATGAAATTGGCAATTGTGAAAACGTTAATCTTCCGTTTAAAAAGTGAAACGTATAATAACGTTTTAAAAAAAATAGTAAGTAACCCTCCTTGTACCTACCCCTAACCCCTAGACCCCCGTGTTGGTGCCTAAACCTAAGACCCCCCTGGTGGTGCCTAAACCTAAGACTCCCCTGATGGTGCCTAAACCTAAGACTCCCCTGATGGTGCCTAAACCTAAGACTCCCCTGGTGGTGCCTAAACCTAAGACCCCCCTGTTGGTGCCTAAACCTAAGACCCCCCTGGTGGTGCCTAAACCTAAGACTCCCCTGATGGTGCCTAAACCTAAGACTCCCCTGTTGGTGCCTAAACCTAAGACCCCCTGGTGGTGCCTAAACCTAAGACCCTCCTGTTGGTGCCTAAACCTAAGACCCCCCTGTTGGTGCCTAAACCTAAGACCCCCCTGGTGGTGCCTAAACCTAAGACCCCCCTGTGATAAGCATTAATAACGTGTGAAAAAAATATTGTGCTGTTTTTCATTTAAAAATAATGTTTTAAGAAAGATTGTACTGTTTTTCGTTTAAAAATAATCTTTAAAAAATTATAAATCATAAAATAATGTGTAATCATGAGAAGCAGTTATAAAACAGTAAAAGTCTCCGGGCGCCGCTTATAAAACGTTATTTTTCTCCTGCGCCCTTTTTTCCTGTCGGGCGCCCATTAAACGATATTTATTATGTGAGTGAATGGCGGCGCCCGATTTGTCCACTTGCCTCAGGCGCCCGAATTTACTGTTACCAGATTAGAGATCAAACATACCTGTGAGGAGAAGAGGATGAAGATGATCAGGGAATTTGCAGATTAATTGAGGGTGCATGTGCAAGTTTAGTTGAATCATAAATTGAATTCTAGTAAATTCTGGTTAATTTCCACCCTTTGAAGACGACCCTTAGATGACGAACCGAAGTCGGCCCGAACAGACTAGCAGACCTCCTGATATACACTCAGCATTAGAGCAAATGAGTAATCAGGATGGCCTGGCAGACAGTTTACAATTAAGCAGGGGGGCGGGTCACTAGAGTCTCCTGCAAGTCAAACAAACTTGTAGGTGTTACAACTTTGTTTGAAATTACCAACAGGCCACCAGGCCCACCAGTGTGAAACAAAAGCCAGAGTTTCAATTGCGATTAGTAAATTACAATGTAAATATGTTACTTAGGTGCTACTAATATGTGAGAAGCAGAGCAGGACAGAAGAAATGAACCACATGCAATAGATTAGAGATCAAATATAAACAGGCAGATATATGCAGTAAGGGATCGGTTTCAAGTTCAGTGCAGTTCAGATTAGAGATCAAACGTACACAGGCAGATGGATGCAGTAAGGGATCGGTTTCAAGTTCAGTGCAGGTCAGATTAGATTAGAGATCAAACATACACAGGCAGATGGATGCAGTAAGGGATCAGTTTCAAGTTCAGTGCAGGTCAGATTCGAGATCAAACATACACAGGCAGATGGATGCAGTAAGGGATCAGTTTCAAGTTCAGTGCAGGTCAGATTAGAGATCAAACATACACAGGCAGATGGATGCAGTAAGGGATCGGTTTCAAGTTCAGTGTAGGTCAGATTAGAGATCAAACATACACAGGCAGATGGATGCAGTAAGGGATCAGTTTCAAATTCAGTGCAGGTCAGATTAGAGATCAAACATACACAGGAAGATGGATGCAGGAAGGGATCGGTTTCAAGTTCAGTGCAGGTCAGATTAGACATCAAACATACCTGTGAGGAGAAGAGGATGAAGATGATCACGGAATTTGCAGATTAAATGAGGGTGCATGTGCAGGTGTAGTTGAATCATAAATTGAATTCTAGTAAATTCTGGTTAATTTCCACCCTTTGAAGACGACCCTTAGATGACGAACCGAAGTTGGCCCGAACCGACTAGCAGACCTCCTGATATACACACAGCATCAGAGCAAATGAGTAATCAGGATGGCCTGGCAGATGTCAATCAGATCTCAATCAGATGCCAATCAGAGCTGATTACAGGCAATCAAATGTCAATCACACTGCAGCTGTCAGATGCCAAACAATCAGGGCCGGCCCGCTCATGAGGCGGGGTGAAACGTTTGCCTCAGGCGGCAAACTTCTAGGGGCGGCACCCGCCCGTCCGTGGGTGCGGGGGGGCCGGCCGCCAAGCTGGTTGGGTAGCGGGCTGGACAGGGGTATTGGGCGGCGATGCAGGAAGTGATGTCAGTGGAGCGCACGCTGGAACGCGGAAAAGGTGAGTCCTCCCTGCCCGTGCCTCTTACTATTGGGCATCGCCTGCTTCCTATTACAGCTGGAGGGAAGCGCAGATCGGGGGACCCAGGTGAGGGAGGGGGGTGTCTGACCCCCCTCTTCACCACTAGGCCCAATACCCCCATCCTGCCCGCTACCCCTCCGGCTCGGCGGCCCCCCACGGGGGCAGGGGGGGGCGGCGGCAATTTTTCTATAAATTTGCCTCAGGCAGCAAAAAGTCTAAGGCCGGCCCTGCAAACAATGTAAACAGCAGTCAATCACTGGGCAATCAGAGACGATCAGATGCCAATCAGAGTAAAAACAGGCCATCAGAGGTCAACCAACAGAGCACAGATGATCATATGTCACTCAGACCTCAATCAGATGCCAATCAGACCTCAATCAGACCTGATGACAGGCGACCAGATGTCAATCAGTCCTCAGTCAGACGCTAAATCAGTGGGCTAGGGGCCAATGAGGGGTGATCAGCGGGCAATCGGGTGTGGGCAATGTGCGGCGATGCAGTGTGTGACTTACTACAGGGCTTCTGTCCTCTCTGGTGGTCAATCTGGGCATGCTGTGACCGACAAAGGAGGAGGCAGCCTGTATAATGCACGTGGTTTGCAAAACAATGTGTATTATACACTTTCATTGGTTATTTTGAAAGATTGCAGCCTGTCGGCGCTGCTAATTGACAGAGGGGCGCAATGGATGCTGGGCAGCGATCGCTCGCAAACCCCTGCTCCAGGACCTTACGCCGATCAGCGTTAGGCGGTCCTGGGTCTGCCGCCGTGGCCATGCCCAACGGCGTGACGCGGTCGGCAAGTGGTTAATAAGAAAAAAAGACAGTTTAAAAAAAAAATACATAAATACTTACCTGAGCATTTTTAATATTTACGTAATGAAGGTATATTCCTATTATTTTAGCAATAAGGAGCATGTGATTATTGATCTGGCAGAAACAGAAAAAAAATACACCATTATTTCCAAATATTATGTTGTCACCATACATTATACTAGGAACATAATTTAAATGCTGTGATAGCTGGGACTAACGGGCAAATAAAAGGTGTGTGTAAGTTCAAGTTCCACTGGCCGCTCATGGCGGCGGAACGCCCGAGACCCACGCTGAGGCCCAAGCCTCTAGGTCTTGGCCTGTCTCTGACGTCACTGGAGCGCATGGTGCTCAGCTCCCATTGGATAAGCGGCGGATGTGCTCTCCACCGATGTAAACAATAGCGTGTCAGCGCATAGCGTGTCAGCAGCTCTGCTGACACGCTCTCTGTGGATTGGTTACTTTGGATTCCTTTAGTTTCTGATTGGTTAGTGCTAGTATACATGAATAGTGAGCGCCCTCTGTCATTGCACGTGATAGCCTATGCTGGACTTTTTGCTGAGATTGCGCTCACACCAAGTGCTTGTCTTGCTAGGACTTGTGCCTGTCTTTGACTAAGCTTCTTCTAGATTGGATTACGTTTTACTGACCTGGCTTGAACCTGACCACGCTTCTGTATTGGATACTCTGTTACCAACCCAGCTCGGTAAAGGATTTGCATGAACGCTGCCTGCATTGACCCTGGCCTGATTGACCTTGCATCTGTCTAGTGATTATACTACAGCCATTCTCTGTCACCTCATCTTCGTCTGGATTGCTTCAGCCTATAGGCCTCAGGAGACTATTCAGTATACTGTGTTATTACCTTGCTGTGTTTGGTGATTGCTGTCTACCAGGTTGTATGCCACATCTATGTGCAGGGTATTGTAGTGTGTATTAGCTTACCACAGGAGAATTTATGCATGCTCAAACACCAAGTTTAACCCTAACAAATCTGGCTTTGCAAATCTGGCCTAATTGGCTACCATGAGGCATTGCTCATGCAAATATGCATTTGCTTTCGCATGCCAAACTATGCAGGGTCAAAAACCAATACCGCAAAGTGGTTGCCCTGCGGGAATTAGTTCATGCTACATTAGCACTTTCCAGGAGCACCGAGGGGGGGAGGGGGGGGGGGGGTTGGGGCTTCCCAATGCCCCCTTTAGTTTGTATTAGGCAGGAGCTTTCGCAGGTGTTAGGGCTGGGTTATATGTCAGTCATATGAGCATACAGTCTGACTCACAGCAGGTGACCAGACAAGCCTGACAGTATCACAGGCCCAATATGCCCTAAACCAAAGGAGACTAACGGGGGGTCCCTGCCATGGAGGACATACAAGACTCTACTAAGAATTCCTATGGATCCTAAAATGCCTATATCGGAGAAATTTTCTGGCACCAGATCTCAATTCAGTAATTTCATTAATAACTCTTTAACATATTTCAAAGTACGTTTTTAATCCTCTGGTTCAGAATCTCAAAAAGTGTCATTTGTCATATCCTTACTACAAGGAGATCCACAGTCCTGGGCTTATGGCCTACCACTTGGGCATAAAGCCTTATTGCAACGAACTGCGGGCGATTTCCAGTCAACGCACACCACGTGCGCTGAAGCAGAAGGAAATCACCACAGTCACAGAAGCAAAGTACCCAGTATAGATTTGTAGAGGCGTATTGCAACCAGCAGATGGAGCTGTGGAGTACAGAGGGATTAATCCTCTGTACAGCCACAGATGCCAGATTGAAATTGTACGATAAGCAAGAACAGGGCAACAAAGTAGCAACTCAGAAGAAAGCAAGAACAGAGACAGACTATGTGAATGTCTACCAATCTAATCTACCAACCCAGCGACGGTAGACATATCACATCAGAACAGACCAGAGTAAGAAAGCGAATCGCAAGCGAGGCGATTGCTATCAGCAACACAAGATTGCGCAAAGAAAGAGCGTGAACTGAGTAAGGAAGGCACATCAAATAACCACAACCTGAACGCCAAGGAAAATAACAAAAGAACTAGCTAAACGCGGTCCCCGCACGATATGCGCAACAGGGACAAGCGCGTTAACGGCACGGCCACCGCATGTTAAGCGCAACAGTGGCAAAATGTACCAACACTAACTAACAAATAAACACGGAGAATGAAACCAAACAGATAACTCGAATGCTTGCTAATCGGTTGCCTCACACCAGACAACAGCAAGCGTTCGTTCCAGACAAGACAGACAGAAGGAGTAACCAGTAGCAACCGCTCCAAGGTTCAGACAAGAGAGGAATGCTTGCTAATCGGTTGCCTCACACCAGACAACAGCAAGCGTACGTTCCAGACAAGACAGACAGAAGGAGTAACCAGTAGCAACCGCAGCTAAGGTTATACTCCAAGATTCAGACAAGGGAGATCCACCGCCACTAAGGCTAGGGCGAATGCGATCTTAGAACAGGACAGAACGATTCACTGTCAGCCACCGCTGGCGACAGTACAATGGCACGGAAAAGACAGGACAGAATAGGCAGTACAAATAAAACACAAACCTGACTGCACTAATAGGAGTGCAAGGAGCACTCCCCAAGAATAAGCTACACTAGAATATAGCAAACAAAGATGCTGAGGCTCTAAGGTTAGTTTCCCTAATCAGGAACTATGTCGAGCAAGGAATTCTGGTAGGAAGTGACATTTATACTAGAAACCTTCAAAGGAAGCAGACAAGCAGATTGCAAGATAAGTAGATGCAAATCAGTCAGCCTTGCAAACTGACAGAAAGGCCTCTTTTCCCTGGACTGAACTATGCAAACTGCATAGGAAACAGAACTGTCCAGGGAATCAAGGCCAGCAGAGCGGATTCTGACACTTATCTTCAGTTGAAAATTTGTTTAAAGCAATGTCTGTATTATACTCTGATCCTGATGTTACCTCTACTGCACTACAGAAGTTAAGGAACTTGCGACAAGGTCGCCGTACAGTCAGTGGCGGACACAGCCAGCAGTGGGAACCTGTGCAAAATTGTAATTGTGGGCCCCCTACGACCTGCGGCGCTATGCGCGCCGCGGCAAAATATGGGCACGGCTACAACCTGCAAAAATAGTGGATAGAACCGGCAAAAAATGGGCGTGGCAATGACCGGATGAGGGCGGAGCTAACTGTAACTTAAAGCGAACCCGGGGTGAGGGTTTATTTCCTTTTAAACAATACTAGTTGCCTGGCGGCCCTGCTGATCTATTTGGCTGCAGTAATAAACTGAATTACACCAGCAACAAGCATGCAGCTAATCTTCTCAGTTCTGACAATATTGTCAGAAACTCCTGACCTGCTGCATGCTTGTTCAGGGTCTATGGTTGAAAGAATAAGAGGCAGAGGACCAGCACGGCAGCCAGGCAACTGGTATTGCTTAAAAGGAGAGAAATATGGCAGCCTCAAGATTATTCTCACCTCAGGTTCCCTTGAAAAGTGCAACACAAAGACAGTGGGCCCAAGTTTTGGTGACCCTTTCCCCCGAAAATTCACATAATTGTGCAAGTTTTCTCAAGAAAATACACATCATGTCGGCAGATATGCCCAGAAAATACGTGCAATCATGTCGGCAGATATGCCCAGAAAATACATGCAATCATTTCGGCAGATATGCCCAGAAAATACGTGCAATCAAGTCGGCAGATATGCCCAGAAAATACGTGCAATCAAGTCGGCAGATATGCCCAGAAAATACGTGCAATCATGTCGGCAGATATGCCCAGAAAATACATGCAATCATGTCGGCAGATTTGCGTAGAAAATACATGCAATCATGTGGCAGACCTGCCCAGAACATACACCTGCTAATATAAATAAAAAAACAAAAACCTGGTGGGTTTAGGTAGGTAGCCGGGTGGGTGGGTAGGTAGCCTGGTGGGTGGGTTGGTAACTAGCCCGGTAGGTAGCCGGGTGGGTGGTTAGGTAGGTAGCCGGGTGGGAAGGTAGGTAGCCGGGTGGGTAGGTAGGTAGGAAGCCTGGTGGGTGGGTAGATAGCCGGGTGGGTAGGGAGGAAGCCTGGTGGGTGGGTAGGTAGCCAGGTGGGTAGGTGGTTAGGTAGCCGGGTGGGTAGGTAGGTAGCCGGGTGGGTAGGTAGCCTGGTGGGGGGTAGGTAGCCGGGTGGGTAGGTGGTTAGGTAGCCGGGTGGGTAGGTAGGTAACCGGGTGGGTAGGTAGCTTGGTGGGTGGGTAGGTAGCCGGGTGGGTAGGTAGCCTGGTGGGTGGGTAGGTAGCCGGGTGGGTGGTTAGGTAGCCGGGTGGGTGGTTAGGTAGGAAGCCTGGTGGGTGGGTAGGTAGCCGGGTGGGTAGGTAGGTAGGAAGCCTGGTGGGTGGGTAGGTAGCCGGGTGGGTAGGTAGGTAGGAAGCCTGGTGGGTGGTTAGGTAGTCGGGTGGGTAGGTAGGTAGGAAGCCTGGTGGGTGGGTAGGTAGCCGGGTGGGTAGGTGGTTAGGTAGCCGGGTGGGTAGGCAGGTAGCCCTTTGAGTAGCTATCCGGGTGGGGGGCCCGACTCCTATCCTCCCTCCCTCCCTCCCTCCCTTCCTCACCTCGGGGGCCCCCCCTCCCGATATGCGTGGCGGGAGAGCGAACGGCAAATACAGGAAGTCTTCAGAGCTCTCCAGGCAGATGCTAGAGGCCCAGCCGCTTGGTCTCCAATATGTCTCCAACTTGGAGACATATCGGAGACCAAGCGGCTGAGCCCTCTAGCGGATGCCTGGAGACCCGGATTTGCCGCTCTCCCGCCGCGCATACCGGGAGGGGGGCCCCCGAGGTGAGGGAGGGAGGGAGGATAAGAGTCGGGGCCCCCCGGGGGAAAAAAAAATAATAAAAAAATATATATAAAAAAAAAAAAAATACTTAATGGGCCTCTGAAGAAAACGGAACTTCAGGGGCCCTCGTGCAGCGGCACGGCCGTATGTCCGCCACTGCGTACAGTAGAGGAGTATGCCACAGAATTTAGGCGATGGGCTGTTTCAACTAATTGGAATGACTTTGCTCTCATGGATCAATTTCTGTTTGGACTAGGTTTTTCAAAACTCTCACTAGCAGAAAAGAACCGGAGAAAGTCTGAGAAATTGTGCTTTTATTGTGGAGAACCTGGGCATGTTGTCCAATCTTGTCCTAACAAAGTCAAGAAGCCGGAAAATGCCAATGCTTAGCTGGAGTGGAGAGAATCCAGTTAAGCAATAAGAGTTTCTCTCCAGAGAAAGGCCTAATCATGTTACCAGTTTTAATAATCAAAGATGAAATTGTGTACAATTGCCAGGCCTTAATTGATTGTGGGGCTGTGGGCAACTTCATTTCACTAGCAGAAACGTTATCCATTCATCCTGGGGCTAAAAAAAACGATTGAGCTTCTCAGGAGAAGTGCTTGGTGGCTATCTCTTAGCAAAGATATTGGGCCTGATTCACAAAGCGGTGCAAACTTTTTCGCGGACTTTTGCGTGCGCAATTTGCCGCGATTCGCGTGATCGCAGACTTTTGCGCGTGCAATTTGCTGCGATTCGCGCAAATCGCGGCAAATTGCGCGCGCAAAAGTCCGCGATCACGCGAATCGCTGCAAATTGCGCGCGCAAAAGTCCGCGAAAAAGTTTGCACGGCTTTGTGAATCAGGCCCATTGAATCTTTTGTGAAATCATGCTCTGTCTGTGCCCGAAGTAAAGTGGCATGAAGTACACCTCAGGGAACTCTTGCCCTTGCCCATTCCTGAGAAACCATGGTCTCGTACTTTCATGGATTTTGTCGTTGATCTTCCAGCAGGGGCGTTTCTTGCCACAGGCAGTACAAGCAGTGGCCTGCAGTGCTGTGCCAATCAAAAGGCGCATTTGCGGCTGCCTGTCCCTACTGCCATGTCATTTATTTTGTCCCCCGTGTCAGTGTTCCTGTTGGCAGCAGCAGCCAGCTTCTTTCTATGCTACACGTGCGTGCGTGTAGCGACACTTCTGTCTCCCCCCGCCCCCTGGCACCAGCCGGCCAATAAGCAGAGGGGAAAGCTCTAAGCCTCAGCTTTTGTAAGCAGCCACAGACACAGTGTTTACTGTGTGTGGCCGTGCCCCCTAACCCCGCCCCTGCCAGTCAAGGAGTTAGATGCCGATCTGGATGCTGCATCCCCCCCAAAGGTGGCCAGTCTTTGTCCCCCTGCATCCCCCCTGAAGGGGCATCAGAGCAGAGAGAGGTGGGCAGGCAGATGGCTCAGCTGCAGACTGTGCTCGGAGGGGAGAAGAGAGAGAGCCAGCTACCAATCAGCAGGATGATGGAGTGCAAGGAGGAGCACAGAAGCTGGATGGCTGACATGTGAGTAGAGGGACAGGACTGTCAGTCACACTGTGTGTGAGGCAGCTCCCCTCCCCCTCGCCCATCTAGTGACAGGAGCAAAGACACAGCCTCTGCAGAAGGTAGTCTGCCTTATTTACATAAGGTGCCTTGCATTTGTAACAGGGCTGAAAAGTTCCTGTGTCTGAGTGCCCTGTGATTGCCCTGCTGGACTCCATCCCCCTCTCCCTCCCTCCTCTCCCCCTTCCAGTGCTTCAACATGCTCCCAGTGTGCTCTCTGTCAAACAAGACCAACTGTGGTGAGACCCATCTGTCTCCTCAGCCTCACTTAGGCGCTGGAGTTTTCCGGCCTTTTCTTTGCAGGACAGTCCTTGGCAAGATGACCTTTGCCTTCACAATAAAGACATAAGCCCTCATTACATCTCCTAAGTTTCTCTGTAGGGGAGAGCTTAGAAAAACCTATTTGCATAGGTTCCTCCGCGGACTTTGGGACAGGAGCATACACAGGCCCCTGAAACCTGCCTTGGCAACTTTGCCTGAGTCGTCTGTCTACACAGATTGCCAATGTTATGGCTTCTTCCAAACTTTCAGGAGGCGGATGACTGACAAGAGCATCATTAATGGCGCCAGAAAGTCCAAACAGGCAGTGATCCAAGTGTGCAGCATCACACCACTTGGTAAAAAACGGACCATCGTCTGAATTCAGCCGCGTACTCCTCTGCCGAACGTCGGCCTTGACGTAGCTCCATTAATTTCTGTACTGCTGTGGTGGTAGCATCAGGATCAGAGTACAGAATAGCCATTTCTTTGAAGAAACTATCCACAGAAGACAAGGCTGTATGATCAGAAGGAAGTCAATAGGCCCAAGATTGTGGATCCCCCTGCAGAAGAGATATGACCAGAGAGACCTTTTGAAACTTGGTTCCAGAGGAAAGTGGACGAACTTTAAAGTATGTCAAACAGCTGTTTCTAAAGTTGCTGAACTGAGATCTAGAGCCTGAAAACTTTTCTGGAAAGGCATCTTGGGTTCCACTGGCATTTCAGATGAAGAAGTAGGAGGAACTGAGCGCTCAGTTGAAGAGGCAGATGAAGCATCCTGTAAAGAAGCATTGACCATTTCAGTTAATTACCGATACCTGTTCCGAGAGCTGATTGACAGCCCCAGTGAGGTGAAGCACTTGCTGCACAAGATCCTCCATTATTTTTGTTATGGCCCGTGAAAATGTAAGGCCTGATGGGTTATGTTCCGTGAAAATGTAAGGCCTGATGGGTTATGTTCCACGGATCAGTTCCTATTCCCCAATCTAACACCACCTTCTTCACCCCGCTTCCCCGCTTGAACAGGAGGTGAGGAAGCAACACCTGCCTGACTTCGGTTACACCCAGGCTTTGTAGGTGCAAGGAATACAAACTTATCAAGGTTGTGGACAATAACTTACCACGGCCCAACAGAGAGCTAGAGAAGTCCAAATACACGGGTAATCCAATATAGAGGTACAAGGGGCTAGGCAATAAACGTAGTCAGGCAATCCAAGGTTCAGTTCAGGCGGCAATCTAGAGTAGTCAAATACAAGTAAAAGGTCGGTGCAGGCAACAGACAGAGAATGGTCGAGAAACAAGCCAAGTCGGTATCCAAGTATCAATCCAATCAACAGGAGTCACTAACAAGAGATCCAAACGCACACCCAGCAGCTAGCAAGCTAACGCTATCACGGGCAATGTCTATTTGAATCAGCACTACTTATATTATTATTATTATTTATAAAGCGCCAACATATTCCGTGGCGTTGTACAATGTAATTATATACATTCATTCACCCAATCAGTGGCCGGCCACACACACTTCAAAATACTCTGTTACCGACCAGGCTTGTTAGAGTATTCGCATGAACGCTGCCTGCATTGACCCTGGCCTGATTGACCTTGCATCTGTCTAGTGATTATACCACAGCCATTCACTGCCACCTCATCTTCATCTGGATTGCCTCAGCCTATAGGCCTCAGGTGGCTATTCAGTATACTGTGTTATTACCTTGCTGTGTTTGGTGATTGCTGTCTGCCAGGTTGTATGCTACATCTACCTGCAGGATATTGTAGTTTGTATTAGGCAGGAGCTTTCGCAGGTGTTAGGGCTGGGTTATATGTCAGTCATATGGGCATTCATTCTGACTCACAGCAGGTGACCAGACAAGCCTGACAGTGCGACTTTTATTTACAGGAGCATTGCTTAGTTTAAAACTATAGGGGATGGAAGTGGAGAAATAGTGTATTTTTTCATTTTACCCTTTTATTTCTCCTTAAAATGCATAGAAACTAAAGCAATTACTAAAATAAAATATAAGCCCCCAAAAGTTTAAAGTTGTGGAGAAAAAAACAAGATATAGATATTTTAGGTATGATGAGTAGTGATACAGTTATTGGCGAATGAATGGGAAGTACGCTACAGGGGGAAATTGCTTCCGTCCTTAAAGAGAAACTCCGACCAAGAATTGAACTTTATCCCAATCAGTAGCTGATACCCCCTTTTACATGAGAAATCTATTCCTTTTCACAAACAGACCATCAGGGGGCGCTGTATGGCTGATATTGTGATGAAACCCCTCCCACAAAGAAATTCTGAGTACGTACTCTTGGCATTTTCCTGTCTGTGAATCTTGCTGCATTGTAGGAAATAGCTGTTTACAGCTGTTTCCTACTGCCAAAAAACATGCAGCAGCTACATCACCTGCCAACAGTAAAAATGTCACCATGTAATAAATGTCAGAATGTAAATCAGGGATTTACAAGATTTTACAATGGGCAAACACTGACTAAATAGTTTATACATAATTATTGTAAAAATTAAGCACTTTTTTATTACATTATTTTTACTGGAGTTCCTCTTTAAGAAACACCCATGGGCTGAGTATTTTCTTGCTTGCTGGTGGTGTAAAAGGCATTTTATAGTTTATATTGCCTAGCAATTAATTCTGCTCTGATACAGGTTTACTTGGTTCTCCCCCTTTTGGGCCTTAGATCAATTTTTTTTCTTGTCGGTCATTCTCCCTTGCTTTATGTTTGGTTTGACTGTAGACTTGAGAAGCTTACGTTGCCCTTTTGAGTCTCCTTTTGCTCCCAGCATATCTAACCCACTTGAGATGTGAGACCTTTGTGCTTATTATTTCTACTCTTGGAACGATGTTTTGCTTTTGTGTTCTTCCTTATCTGTTACTTATCAAGATTGATATTTGTCTCATGCTGTAAAGTAATCATTGTGTTCACTTTTTAAAAATCTTTGAAACTAAAAGGCATTTTATGACAAGGTGCGAAAATATCACCTAGGGGAAAACTAAGGAGAAAAAGTGAATTGCATATGGGCCAATGTATCCCTATAAATTTGCTTTTAATCGTGGATTTCATCCATACGTCTCCGTTATTCCCACAATATCTTAGCCTTTGTCATCAGAACCATCTCTAGTTCATCTATTTTATTAGCAAGACTACTAACACTGGTTACCATGCACTTAATATTTATCCCACCACATTCTCAATTTTTGGATACATTTAATGGGGTACATGAAGGTTTAACTACCGCCTTATTCTTAACACTGTCCGATCCCCTCTTCACCTCTGTAATGCTAGGCTCCCACTGTCTATTTATCCTAACTTGTCCACATATTGAACATGTAGCTGCACCATTCCCATTCAGATGCAGCCTTGTAAGGCTTGGTGGTGTATTCTCCACAGTCAGCATGCAACGCATGAGCTGACGTGGAGGAGGTACACACACTAGCACAAAGAAACAGGCTATCCCTAGTATAGTGGAGGGGAGGACTGACTCCAATAGAGATTGTGGCGCACAGAGCCGGTGCAGATCTGACAGCCACAAACAATGCTTTCGTTATAACGTCTCAGCGCAAAGTAGCGCTGAGCGCATAAACCAGAACTGAGGAGATCAGGACAGGTAGACAGAATGAACGCTTGCTAGCTAGCGGCTACTTAGCGACAGCAAGCGTCCAAAACCAGACAGACTGGAATGAGGCAGCCAATGCGTTGCGGCGATGGCGTGCCTCACAAAGACAGGACAGGATAGTCAGGAAATAGCAGGATCGAGATAGATGAACGTAGCACAGATAAATATACAATAAGTATGTTTTCCTAGCGTATTACAATTACAGCTATCAATGAAACTATTTGTAACGTCTGACTAACATATGTATATATCGGCAATGAACCGATATATGACATAAGCAGGAACGCTGACTAGGACTGGAGTAATACAGGGAACAGGACTCAGAAGGATTCGCTATCTCTTCGCAGAGATGAACGCAATCCACAAACAGTAACAGAACAGGATTCAGAAGGATTCATTATCTCTTCGCAGAGATGAACGCAATCCACAAACAGGACCAGGAACAGGATAACTAGCTCAGCACGGGTGCTCACGGTACGCGCAAACTACCAAAACGTGCTGGAAAACTGACTAACTGAACACAGGAAATAAACAGTTCGTGTACGTATATATCAGCGACACTGATGTATCAACGTAACACGAATACAAGGAAAATAATAAACGTGCTGGTATGCATATATATTGGCAATGAACCAATATATGATGCAAAACCAGCAAAGTATCTTTAGAACAAGAAACACGATCGGGGGCTGAAGCGACAGCAAGACGGGCTTAAACTGAAGCTATGAAAACCCAAGGAAACCCTGCAGGAAGCAGATCTTTATACTGAGGTCATCCAATGGGAGCAGACATGCAGATTCCCACACAGGTGAATGATAATCAGTCACAAGCTGACAGCAGGGAAAGACAGACAAAGCTATGCAGCTTGCATGGAAATAGATCAGAACTGCCTGAGCTGCAGCACTACTACTTCCAGCAACAGCTGCTGCAGCAGCGATCATCACAAGCCTATCTTGTAGCTGTCTGCAAAGTCTGCCCAGTTCTCCAGGAACCCAAACCCCTACATCATGCACCAATTTCTCAGACACTTATTTAACTCCCTAATTAGTTAATATTTATGCAGATTTTACAAAATAAATCATAATATTCATTGTAACATCTCATGCCATTTGATTATATTACCTTTTGTATGTATGCTTTGGTTTGTGTTACTATCAGTCCTTTCTTCTAATTTAATTAGCTTTTTTTTTTTTGTTAGACGGCCCAGGTATTTTCTATGGCACTGTACAACAGACTAAAGGTAGTTGTATAAATGATGATGGGATACAAAACAACACAGTTGTCAGGTCAGCTATTAAACAGGGATATAAGATAAGTGCACACATTGCACAGCAGTACAGCAACAAAATAGGAGAGAAAGCCCTGCCTTTTTTAAATTAAAATTGTATGGTTTTGCATGGAGAACAACAAGTGAAAGGAAGCTATCCGTATATAAAAAGTGTCTGTCCTAGATAAGCTTACATCTTTGCCTAAAGAGGCGATATTTAGGTTAGGATAACACATGGTATGGGTGAATACTGAATACAGAGGCGTCCGAGCCATTAGGCAGCTATAAATTTTCGCCTAAGGCGACAGGAAGAGGCAAGGGCGCTTCTGCACTGAGTAGTGAGAGAAGAAATGCCTCTCAGCTAACTCAGGTGTCAGTTTACACAGCAGCAGCAGCAGCGGGGCTGACTGGACTTCAGCTCAATGATTCAAAGAACCACAGTAATGAATGAGTCAGTGAGAGAAGGCACTCATCATAGTCAGGGATCCGAGGAGTACAGCATCATCAGCTCCTGAGTCCGACTCCTGAGAATTCAGTCCCTCTCTCTCTGCTACTGCTAACTGCGTGGATGTAGAGACTGTGTAGCAGCCAGGCATTGACTTCCCCCCAGGCCGCCTTTCATTCAATGATTTAGGGTTGGTCCTGTGTCTGCTGTATTCAGGTTTGTTGATGTAAGGCAATGTAAAATACTAGGCTAGCTGATAAAAGTGCAATTAGAGGGCAGGCTAGCTGGTAAATATACACAGCATGATGTAGAACTCGTCTGGAGGGTCAGTGGGAAAAATCTGTCTGGTTTCTCCCCATTGTTATAATGACTGCATGTGCAGATAAGGTCTTAAACAGGTTGAAAAGTTTTGACAGTCCCTAGACTCCAGGAGGGCTGCTTGCTGACTTGTGTAAGAGATTGGCAGGGACAGCAGTCCTATTACCAGCAACTAGTCTCTGTGTAATGTGGGACTGCAATACAGATAAACTGCTCCATCTCAGGCTATTCTCAGTCTCACTCCACTCCTCCTATCTCTGTATGTGTATAGTGTATGTCTACTGTGTGCTGTGTATAGTGTGCTCTGTGTGTGTGTGTGTGTGTGTGTGTGTGTGTGTGTGTGTGTGTGTGTGTGTAGTGTGTGTACTGTGTATAGTGTGTATGTTGTGTGCAGTGTGTGTACTGTGTGTGTGTGTGTATGTTGTGTGCAGTGTGTGTACTGTGTGTGTGTGTGTGTGTGTGTATAGTGTGTGTACTGTGCTGTGCATGTCTAGAGTGTGTGTGTGTGTGTACTGTGTATAGTGTGTATGTTGTGTGCAGTGTGTGTACTGTGTGTGTGTGTGTGTGTGTGTGTGTGTGTGTACACTGTGTGTGTGTGTGTATAGTGTGTGTGTGTGTACTGTGTGTGGTGTGTGTGAGTGCATGCCGCAATAAGTATATTTTATGGTGAAACGCTCTGCTGCATAACAACTATTTTCTGGTGAACCCATGCCGCAATAAGTACATTTTCTGGTGAAACGCTGCTGCATTGTGATTTTCGGGGGTCTTGAGGGTGGGGTTCACCACAGGAGTGGTGTTCACCATGAGGGGTGCGGGGTATGGGACTGGGGGCAATCACGGGGGGGTGCCACAGGATTTCTCGCCTGGAGTGACAAAATGGCTAGAGACGCCCCTGACTGAATAGGTTGTGAAAGGGAGTTCAGAGGAGTGGAAATTTTGAAAACAAAACAAAAAAAGTCCTGTAGGCAAAAATGAGAAGATGCAGCTACAGAGGTTGAAAAGACAATAACATTACTAGAGCAGGGTGTGTATGTAGGATGGTATCGAAAGTATCAGAAGATGCACTTATGTAAGGTGGAGCCACACAGTAAAAAGGGGTTGCAAGTGTGAGTTGAAATACCCAGATAGCTCATGGTGACCCAAAACCACTAGGACCAAAAAGCCCTCTTTGTAACATCTGTGTGCATAAACATCAAGTCTTATAAAAAAACATCGCTGGTAAAGTAATTTCTGCAATGTTGGCCATCTGTTTTCCACAACTTTTGTTTGTGTGGATTTTAAGAGGACTAAGCTTTTCAGTGCACCCAGCAATAAGGCCCGGTTCACATTAGCGTTTTCCGGAACGTAACCGGAACATATACTGTACAAACGGAACGGATGTGAATGGATCCAATGTTAACCTAGGGATCCATTCACATGTGTCCGTTGATACGGATACGTTCCAGTCCCTGGACCTAAAAATTGCTGCAGGCCCTAATTTTCCAGACCGTTCTACTTAGCGGAACGGATCCGGACAAAAATGCAGCAGCATTGGGGCGATGGTAAATGGAGCGTTTCTTCACACTAGTGAAGAAACGGACTGTTCCACGGGGGATGGGGGCATGGGCCGACGCGAATCTAGCGACGGAAGGGTGAGGGAAGGGTGCAGCAGCCGGGCAGGTGGGCTAGGGAGGGTTTATACATACCTAATCTTCCGTAGCAGCCGGCGGCAGAGGCTTCCGTCTTCTTCTGCGTCATGTGACAGCGGAAGAAGAGGAAGCCTCTACCGCCGGCTATTACAGAATATTAGGTATGTATTTGCTGAGTGAAAACGGATCCGATCAATCATTGATCAGATCCGTTTTCACTATGTTAACAGGGCCACGGACGAGCCATCCGGATCCGGTGAAGCGGAGACCGGATCTGCTCACCAGATCCTTTTGGCTTACAACGCAGATGTGAACCTGGCCTAAGGGGGCATGCAAAGTTGTTGGAATGTGTAGCTCAATCTAATGGTGCAGTTCTGCACGGCGATCATCGAATCCACCATAACATCATCTATGACTGTATGGTTCAGCTCCTGCTCAGCATTAGAAAAGGGGAGGCTGCAGCGCATCATCCGATCAGCGGAAAGGATAATTGGCTGTAGCTTACCTTCCCTGCAGGATCTTTACACTAGCAGGTGCAGAAAGAGAGCAACCAAATTTGCCTCTGACCCCTCTCACCCAGCTCACTCCATCTTCCAGCGCATGCCTTCACGTTAGAGCTGCTAGGTGTGTGAATCCGCTCAGCTGCCTGAGCAGGCAGGCAGCCTTTTGACCATTGTTTAGGTTTGCTTGCTGCAGGACTCTGGAAAGGAGACCTTCTGTCAGTTGTGCAGCTTGTGTTGCTGAGGGATTTGCATACATTAGTCATGCAAATCCCTTACCTGCCTTCTTTTGATGACTGGCACTATAAAAGCATTCTGCTCCCAGAATGCTTTGCTGGACATTTCCCTTTCATGGTCTGTTCCTGATGGACACTCCTGGACTGTCAGCCATTCCAGTTTGTTAAGGTTATCTTAGTGTAATTCGTGGGAATGCACTAGGCAATTTCCCTAGTGCAGTTAGGATTGCATTATCTGTTTTGCCTGTTCCGTCTGTCTTGTGTTTGGATCGCACAAGCCCTAGCGTTAGCGGCTGTGGATCCTTCTGATTGAGTCTGGAGTGTAGGTTGGAACAGCGGTTGTTTCTGCCTACCTCATCTGTTCTGTCTGCCCTGTGTTTGGATCGCGCTAGCCACTTTTCGCTAGCGCTGGGGATCCTTCTGTTCTGTCTTCTGGGATCGCGCTAGCCACTTTTCGCTAGCGCTGGGGATCCTTCTGTTCTGACTTCTGGGATCGCGCTAGCCACTTTTCGCTAGCGCTGGGGATCCTTCTGTTCTGCTACTCTGTCTCCTGGGATCACGCTAGCTACTTTTCGCTAGCGCTGGGGATTATTTTGTTCTGTCTGTCTTGTCTGCTGCGCTTGCTGGAGGCTCGGTGAGGTAACCGTTAAGCAAGCGCTCGCGTCCTCTGTTTCATGTTTGTCTGTTAATGGTTAGTTAGGTGTGCTTGTCTCTATTGTGCTTATCACGTGGAGACCGCGCATAACCGCGTGCACTGTTGCGAATGAGTGCGGTGTTCGCGGTTAGCTAGCGTTTGTTATTTTCCGTATCTCCTTATTGTATTATTTGCTGTGCCTTTGCTACTCTCGTGCTCCACCTTGCTGTAACCTTGTGTCACGTCTGGCGATCGCACCTCTCGCGATCGCGTTCCTGCTTCTTATCTGCTGTGGTGTGTGCACAGTCGCGGGTTGGCGACTAATTATATGCACACACCCACAATCTGTCTCTGTGCTCACTCTCAATCGCTTCTCTTGCGATTGCGTTTCTTCCCTTCGTACAATTCCTGTCTGGCGTGTGTGGTAGGGCAGAGGAGCTGTTCCTCTACACTCCACAGCTCCACCTGCCGACAGGAATTTCCCTCTGCAGGTGCATTGCACCTAGCCTGGGTGTCCTCAATTATACGCTTGTGGAGAAAATCCGCCGCGTCAGAACACGTCTGGTGCGCTGACCACGGAGACGATTCCGCAATCGTTACAGAATGTCCAGCCAAACCAAAATTCCCAGGGCAGAGGGAACCTTCGATTTTGTTCAGATGTCATTGCCTGAGGCAAAGGCATATGTGGATCCTATTATAGGTAGGATCGCACACTACATTAAAGCAGTTAAAAAGTCTGTCCTCGTTCCTGACCCCAACCCATATGGAGATTTCCTAGATACTGGGTTGTTTGAACCGCCATTTGCCTCATGGGAGATTGGGGCCTTGTTGGAAGAGTTTGATTTCGATTGGAAAGCCTTTTGCGATTTTTATATCGCAAAGAGCGCGGGTGACCTGAATGATTGTCTCGACTCTACGTACCTTTTGATCGATTCTGATGAATGTGATGAGTGTGATGTGGATCTGGTGATTTATGTGTGGCAGACTATTTTGGACGAATTGCACACACACCAACCAATTATTTCCAATAAAGAGACACCATTGTCACATAATTATTCCTGTCTTTCTGGGGTAAAGCAAGTGAGTTTGGACACTGTGCGACCTGAAATGAATGGGTGTGCCTCGACTGTGGACACCTGCGTGAATTCTGATGGAGTTTCTCCCGTTTGTTTAGAGGTTAAATCTGTGCGATCTGATGCCTGTTTCTCAGATGTTCCTGCCGATTGTGATCGGCGTGAGTGTGTCAGTTTTGTCAATGATTTGTGGGATCCCTTGTCATGTAAAAACAGATCTTCTTCTCTCAGTACTACTTTAAGATCCTCCATCTATGATCTTGTTATCGGGAAAATTCCCAAACTATGCAGTTTCAAGAGTACCGTATATACTCGCAAGCAAGCCGAATTTTTGACCCCCCAAAACTGGGCCAAAAGTTGGGGGGTCGGCTTGCTTGCGAGTCATGGGTGGGTGGGTAGGTGCTGTCCCTCCCCGCTCCCCCCGCGGCCGCTGCTGCTATTACCTTAGGCGGCGCCGCTTCCTCTATCCCCGTCCTCCTCCGGTAACTACTAATTCACAGCAGCGCGCCCCTCGCTGCTGTGATGACGCAGGAAACCATAGAGAGCGGTTCCCATAGTAACGGCCGCTCTCTATGGTTTCCTCCGCGGGGGGAGCGGGGAGGGACAGCACCTACCCACCCATCTACCCATACTGGGGCACTATGCTAGCTATGTTGGGCACTATACAAGCTATACTGCGGCACTTTACTAGCTATAATGGGACACTATACTGGCTATACTGAGCACTATACTAGCTATACTGAGCACTATACTGGCTATACTGAGCACTATACTGGCTATACTGAGCACTATACTGGCTATACTGAGCACTATACTGGCTATACTGAGCACTATACTGGCTATACTGAGCACTATACTGGCTATACTGAGCACTATACTAGCTATACTGAGCACTATATTGGCTATACTGAGCACTATACTGGCTATACTGAGCACTATACTGGCTATACTGAGCACTATACTGGCTATACTGAGCACTATACTGAGCACTATACTGGCTATACTGAGCACTATACTGGCTATACTGAGCACTATACTGGCTATACTGAGCACTATACTGGCTATACTGAGCACTATACTAGCTAAACTGGGGCACTTCACTAGCTATACTGAGCACTATACTAGCTATACTGAGCACTATACTAGCTATACTGAGCACTATACTAGCTATACTGAGCACTATACTAGCTATACTGGGGCATTTTACTAGCTATACTGAGCACTACCTACCTATACTGGGCACTATACTAGCTATACTGGGCACTATACTAGCTATACTGAGGCACTACCTACCCATACTGGGCACTATACTAGCTATACTGGGACATACTGGGGGGATCACGCGTCCAGCGTTTCCTACCCCCGGCTTATATGAGGGTCAATCATTTTTTCCTGTTTTTTGGGGTAAAAGTGGGGGGGGGTCGGCTTACATGCGGGTCGGCTTGCTTGCGAGTATATACGGTAAAATTAATATGATTCCTCATGTTGTTGCCACAACTTCCCCTAACATTGTTCAGTATGAATGCTCAGACCTAGTCAGGTGTGAATGGGAGCCCCCGTTCAAGAAAAAACAGCTCGAAGCGTTGTCGTATGAATTGTAGAACGATTCAGAGTCGTTTTGTGAGTACTACATTGCCAGAAGTGAATCTGTCTTGAGAGCATGTATAAGTTATGCTTCCTCCTTAAGAGAAAAAGAGGGGTGTGAATTTGACTTTGTGAGTCCGCTGATTTGTATGTGGAAAATGATTCTGAATGAATTACGTGTACGTCATTCAGGTGACGTTTGTAAAGGTACATTGTCAGCTGGCGTTTCTGAGATCCAGCAATCCAGCCTGGAGACCTCAGAATCCCTGTCTTTGGAGTGTTTGGTTTCGCAACCTAAAGCGATTGTGGATTCGCAAATTTTGCGTTCTGCCTCCTCGGATTCGACATCGTTAGCCGAGTCTAAGAATGAGACAGCACTTTGGTTTTGTGAACCTGATACTGAAGCACCTCTGCTCTGTCCAGAGAAGATGCCTCTGAGCCTGCCCTGTATCATGAATAAAGACATTATGTCCACTCGCATTGACATTTGCGAGTCTGATTCTGAAGTAAGTAGTGACTCTCCACCCAGTAATCTGGATGAGTCAATACTACCTTGTTTAAAATCTCCTGCAGTGTCCCTAGAGGCTCGTCTAGGTATTGCAACCATTGTTACCTGTTTCTCTGCTATTTTTGAATTGCAGTCGGGTTTGACTGCTATGGAGGAATTTCCCTGCAGTGAAACGAAACTCAGAAGGCCAGAGTTAGTCAGTCTCAGTTTATGGTGGAACCTTCCCTGGGACATCTGCCCGGTTCACAAAATAAAGTTCAAGCCTTGCCCTGTAACATGGATAGTTCAGAATCCTTCTTAGGAAACTTGAAAAAGGATGTTCCTGAGGTCCTGTCTGACCTCCTGGAGATCTCCAAGTTCCTCCCAAAGGGTGCAGAACTTGTAGGAGACGTCTCCTGCCCCCCAAGTCCGTCTGAGGTGTTGCCCACTTCAGTAGGCATTGCTGCCTTGCTGGCTACCTTTTCAGCTCTGATGGAGCTTCATGCCTGTGTAGTCAATGATGATATTATTGTCACAGAAATTTCTGAATTTGTATCCGAGTCTTCTTTTGAAAGTCCAGTGCCTGTGACCTCCACTCATGATGATTCTTTGCCCGGTACTGGTTTTGGTCTTGACGTGCCGGACATTGAGGTTGGCAGTTCCCCGACATGTCCTGAGGTTTCTCCTGTGCTGGTGTACCCCAGTGTGCTCTGTGACCCAGAAAGCCCAAGTGTGCCTCGGTTACCAGCGTACTCAGATGCTTCCTCGGTGGAGACATGCTCTGATATGGCCTGCCTGCTTGCATGCCCAGAAGTGGTCCCTGAAAGTCTTGATCTTGATGGGTGTCCTCGTAATTCTGAATCCGGAATTGTCATTGGTTCCATGGGGTTCTTGGTAATTCTCCATGTGAGCCTGGTGATTGTTCTACCCTCTTGGGATCTCTGTGGAGCTTCAAAAGGTTCTGGGAGATTCCGGGAGAGATTTTGCTTGGTACCCTGGATAAGATCAACGGTGGCTTTTGTGTTGTAAGGGACACTTCGAACAGGTATTGTGGCAGGTTTGGTATTTTCGGACGCTCCTTGGAAGGTGGTGGGTATTGTCTGGAGGGTGTCGATGGCTTCTTCTCTGGTATCCACAGTCCTGATGGGTGTTACGCTGAGACTGGTAGTGCTGATGGGCATGTTTCGTTGGCTTCTGTTTCCGATGAGGTCGGTTTCGGGTGGACTGACTCTGGAATTGGACCTTGTCGGGCTGGCCCGACCTTCATGAGTCTTCTGTTAAAGTGGTTTGGAGATATCAGTTTTGAGGGTCGTCTGGAATTCGACCCTAGGAGGGGGGGTACTGTGAGAATCCGCTCAGCTGCCTGCGCAGGCAGGCAGGCAGCCTTTTGACCATTGTTTAGGTTTGCTTGCTGCAGGACTCTGGAAAGGAGACCTTCTGTCAGTTGTGCAGCTTGTGTTGCTGAGGGATTTGCATACATTAGTCATGCAAATCCCTTACCTGCCTTCTTTTGATGACTGGCACTATAAAATCATTCTGCTCCCAGAATGCTTTGCTGGACATTTCCCTTTCATGGTCTGTTCCTGATGGACACTCCTGGAGTGTCAGCCATTCCAGTTTGTTAAGGTTATCTTAGTGTAATTCGTGGGAATGCACTAGGCAATTTCCCTAGTGCAGTTAGGATTGCATTATCTGTTTTGCCTGTTCCGTCTGTCTTGTGTTTGGATCGCACAAGCCCTAGCGTTAGCGGCTGTGGATCCTTCTGATTGAGTCTGGAGTGTAGGTTGGAACAGCGGTTGTTTCTGCCTACCTCATCTGTTCTGTCTGCCGTGTGTTTGGATCGCGCTAGCCACTTTTCGCTAGCGCTGGGGATCCTTCTGTTCTGTCTTCTGGGATCGCGCTAGCCACTTTTCGCTAGCGCTGGGGATCCTTCTGTTCTGTCTTCTGGGATCGCGCTAGCCACTTTTCGCTAGCGCTGGGGATCCTTCTGTTCTGCTACTCTGTCTCCTGGGATCGCGCTAGCTACTTTTCGCTAGCGCTGGGGATCCTTCTGTTCTGTCTGTCTTCTGGGATCGCGCTAGCCACTTTTCGCTAGCGCTGGGGATCCTTCTGTTCTGCTACTCTGTCTCCTGGGATCGCGCTAGCTACTTTTCGCTAGCGCTGGGGATCCTTTTGTTCTGTCTGTCTTGTCTGCTGCGCTTGCTGGAGGCTCGGTGAGGTAACCGTTAAGCAAGCGCTCGCGTCCTCTGTTTCATGTTTGTCTGTTAATGGTTAGTTAGGCGTGCTTGTCTCTATTGTGCTTATCACGTGGAGACCGCGCATAACCGCGTGCACTGTTGCGAATGAGTGTGGTGTTCGCGGTTAGCTAGCGTTTGTTATTTTCCGTATCTCCTTATTGTATTATTTGCTGTGCCTTTGCTACTCTTGTGCTCCGCCTTGCTGTAACCTTGTGTCATGTCTGGCGATCGCACCTCTCACGATCGCGTTCCTGCTTCTTATCTGCTGTGGTGTGTGCACAGTCGCGGGTTGGCGACTAGTTTTATGCACACACACACAATCTGTCTCTGTGCTCACTCTCAATTGCTTCTCTTGCGATTGCGTTTCTTCCCTTCGTACAATTCCTGTCTGGCGTGTGTGGTAGGGCAGAGGAGCTGTTCCTCTGCACTCCACAGCTCCACCTGCCGACAGGAATTTCCCTCTGCAGGTGCATAGCACCTAGCCTGGGTGTCCTCAATTATACGCTTGTGGAGGAAATCCGCCGGGTCAGATTCCGCAATCGTTACACTAGGACTGAAAGTAATCAGCACAGAACTAAACATGAACAATTCTCACATTGCTTACTGCCACTATACTTATAACGTCCTTAACTTGTAATATTCACACTGTCTGTCCTTGTATTGTTTGTGTTTGTGTTTGTTAAGCAACTGCCAAGACAAATTCCTTGTAGGTGCAAACTTACTTGGCGAAAATAAATTGATTCTGATTCAAACTATCCTATACAGCCGAGAATGATACTGGCCTGTCTGAGTCTCTTAATATTAATGATTTACTCTAATTTTAATGCTAATAAGAAGTACTCTGCTAGATTCCATACTAGAAAAATCCCCCAAGGTAGCAAGAGAAAAGCCTCTTGAAGTGCATTTCGTCAATGTATTTTTACCTGTATCAGAATAAAGAGCTGATTAGTCTAATCTGGTGTGACAGATTCATGACAGATCCAATACAAACCACTTATAGCCAGAACTATTCTTCATAAAACTAGTATTAATTATCAAAGTTATCCAACGTTAAAATCCAATGCCATAAAAGCTTTATCAATACACAAGTATAAGCCACTTGGCAGCAACAGCGTACTGTTTCAGAATGCAGCCCTTTTTCAAGCTCAAAGGCTATACATTATTGCACAGTACTTCCTTCTACACATATGAATCTCCCACTTCAAATGGTATAATGGGAGGATGGATCTGATGAGGAGCTAAGGCTCATTAGCCTATTTATATGGAGGTTCCTCTTTTACACAACCACTACTGTGAGTCAGCAAATTACAAAAGGGTGTGTTAACGTATTAAAGGACAACTGAAGCATGAGGGATATGGAGGCTGCCCTATTTATTTCCTTTTAAGCCAAATCAGTTGCCTGGCATGCCTGCTGATCCTCTGCCTCTAATACTTTTAACTATAGACCCTGAACAAGCATTTGCAGATCAGGCGTTTTTGACAATATTGTCAGATCTGACAAAATTAGCTGCATCTTTGTTTCTGGTGTTATTCAGACACTACTGCAGCCAAATAGAGCAGAGCTTCCAGGCAATTGGTATTGCTTTAAAAAAAAATATTGCAGCCTCCATACTCTTCTCCCCTCAGTTGTCCTTTAAAAAGAACCTCATAGCATCAAATCTGCTCATTGGCGCTATAAAGACACCATTCAAATACTCACTATAGTCTACCTTGTGACGTACCAACAATATCACTGTTGCCACTCCAAAAACAGTATCCACTACCCCATAAGTGTGACCAAGCCATTAAAACCGCTACGTGATAAACCCAATGTAGTTCTGCTTCTAACGCTGCATCATTGCCATTGTTAATGTGAAAAAAATCCTGCAACATGTGACTCACTCCATGATCTTATTAAGTACTAGTGAGAAACCCGGCATTGCCTGGGTATGTACTTGCTTGCAGTGGTGTTCGGTTACAATCTGTGATCGCGGCATAGCCGTGATTCATGAGCATTTTTTCACTATTTTACATCGTGATCCGAATCCGTTATCGTTCAGCGATCACGGGTTCCAATAACAGATTCAGGCATTAGTAGGCGGATATTGCTGTGAGCACGGCCGTGATCATGACATCGAATCAATGACTGGGGGAAATGATGTCACTGAGCCAATCAGAAGCCCCCAGCATAGGCCCTAGCCAACCAACCATATAAAGCTGTGGCCATGTTGAGAGCACTGTCCTTGCTAGACTGTGGCACTGAGAGCATCTCCAGGCCATTTGTTGCAAAGCAAGAGCGCTTTTTGGTTAAAAAGCCAGCGTTTTCAATCATGTCATTGCTCTCTTACTGTATTTGATACTTGTATTTAGCTAGGCAGCCTGTGATTTTCTTAAGTTGTAATCAGTGTAGTCGTGACAGACAGTGTACGGAGTGCTGTGCTGTGCAGCTGTGTAGGGCTGCAGGCAGAGGCAGGTTCACAGATTTTAGTGCTCTTAAGCTAGAGTGACCAGACGTCCCGGATTGCCCGGGATGCGTCCCGGATTCGGGGTCCGCTGTTCCAGGCTGCATGAGGTCCCGGGAAACGTACTGGCCTCGGGACTCTGGCCACTGTTTCTGCATGAACTGGCAGCGGCGTCTATAGACGCCGTGCCAGTTCATTGCCTGCAGCCCCGCTCCAGCCTCCTTAGTCTTCCGGTGTCTGTTCCGACACCGGCAGGCGATAAAAGGCAAGATGGCTGCCGAAGCCCTGTACTGGAGACTATTTGTGTCTCCAGTACAGGGCTTCGGACGCCATCTTGCCGTAGCCCTGTCAGCGCGGGAGACAGGAGCAAGATGAAGATGGTCCCGGGAGCAGCACGCCAGAGGCCGGAGACTTTTGCCAGGTGAGTAAATGCTTTCTTTTCCAGGTGAAATGTGCTCCCATTGCGTTTATTTTCTGGTGCAATGTTTCTCACATTGCGTGTATTTTGTACTGACATGTTTGCCCGCAGTGCGTGTATTTTGTACTGACATGTTTGCCCGCAGTGCGTGTATTTTGAACTGACATGTTTGGCCGCATTGCGTTTATTTTGTACTGACATGTTTTTCCGCATTGCGTTTATTTTGTACTGACATGTTTGCCTGCAGTGCGTTTAATTTGTACTGACATGTTTGCCCGCATTGCGTTTATTTTGTACTGACATGTTTGGCTGCATTGTGTTTATTTTGTACTGACATGTTTGGTCGCATTGCGTTTATTTTGTACTGACATGTTTGGCCGCATTGCGTTTATTTTGTACTGACATGTTTGGCTGCATTGTGTTTATTTTGTACTGATATGTTTCCCGCATTGCTCCCATTGTGTTTATTTTCTGGTGAAATGATTCTCACATTGCGTTTATTTTGTACTGACATGTTTGCCCATATTGCGTTTATTTTGTACTGATATGTTTCCCGCATTGCTCCCATTGTGTTTATTTTCTGGTGAAATGATTCTCACATTGCGTTTATTTTGTACTGCCATGTTTGCCCGCATTGCGTTTATTTTGTACTGACATGTTTGCCCGCATTGCGTTTATTTTGTACTGACATGTTTGCCCACATTGCATGTATTTTGTACTGACATGTTTGCCCACATTGCGTTTATTTTGTACTGACATGTTTGGCCGCATTGCGTTTATTTTGTACTGACATGTTTGGCCGCATTGCGTTTATTTTGTACGGACATGTTTGCCCACAGTGCGTGTATTTTGTACTGACATGTTTAGCCGCATTGCGTTTATTTTGTACTGACATGTTTGCCTGCAGTGTGTGTATTTTGTACTGACATGTTTAGCCGCATTGCGTTTATTTTGTACTGACATGTTTGCCCGCATTGCGTGTATTTTGTACTGACATGTTTGGCCGCATTGCGTTTATTTTGTACTGACATGTTTGGCCGCATTGCGTTTATTTTGTACTGACATGTTTGCCTGCAGTGCGTTTAATTTGTACTGACATGTTTGGCCGCATTGCGTTTATTTTGTACTGACATGTTGCCCGCATTGCGTTTATTTTGTACTGACATGTTTGGCCGCATTGCATTTATTTTGTACTGACATATTTGCCCGCATTGCTCCCATTGCATTTATTTTCTGGTGAAATGTTTCTCACATTGCGTTTATTTTGTACTGACATGTTTGCCCGCATTGCTCCCATTGTGTTTATTTTCTGGTGAAATGTTTCTCACATTGCGTTTATTTTGTACTGACATGTTTGCCCGCATTGCTCCCATTGTGTTTATTTTCTGGTGAAATGTTTCTCACATTGCGTTTATTTTGTACTGACATATTTGCCCGCATTGCTCCCATTGCGTTTATTTTCTGGTGAAATGTTTGCCCGCATTGCGTTTATTTTGTACTGACATGTTTGCCCGCATTGCATGTATTTTGTACTGACATGTTTGCCCGCATTGCATGTATTTTGTACTGACATGTTTGCCCACATTGCGTTTATTTTGTACTGACATGTTTGCCCGCATTGCGTGTATTTTGTACTGACATGTTTTCCCGCATTGCGTGTATTTTGTACTGACATGTTTGGCCGCATTGCGTTTATTTTGTACTGACGTTTGCCTGCAGTGCGTGTATTTTGTACTGACATGTTTAGCCGCATTGCGTGTATTTTGTACTGACATGTTTAGCCGCATTGCGTGTATTTTGTACTGACATGTTTGCCCGCATTGCATGTATTTTGTACTGACATGTTTGCCCACATTGCGTTTATTTTGTACTGACATGTTTGGCCGCATTGCGTTTATTTTGTACTGACATGTTTGCCCGCATTGCGTGTATTTTGTACTGACATGTTTGCCTGCAGTGCGTGTATTTTGTACTGACATGTTTAGCCGCATTGCGTTTATTTTGTACTGACATGTTTGCCTGCAGTGCGTGTATTTTGTACTGACATGTTTAGCCGCATTGCGTGTATTTTGTACTGACATGTTTGCCCGCATTGCGTATATTTTGTACTGACATGTTTGCCCGCATTGCGTTTATTTTGTACTGACATGTTGCCCGCATTGCGTTTATTTTGTACTGACATGTTTGGCCGCATTGCATTTATTTTGTACTGACATGTTGCCCGCATTGCGTTTATTTTGTACTGACATGTTGGCCGCATTGCATTTATTTTGTACTGACATATTTGCCCGCATTGCTCACATTGCATTTATTTTTTATTGTTTGCCCGCATTGCGTGTATTTTGTACTGACATGACTTTCTCTAACCATTCAAGTGTAGGGCTTGAAATGAGAGACAAACAAGAAATTTCACACTTACATCAGGGAGGGACTGCTGCCTGCAACACTTTTCTGCCAAATGCCATATCCTGCCCCGATAAAACATCTATTCTGTAATGCTTTATAAATGTTGTCGGAGTCTTCCATGTAGCTGCCTGGCAAATTTGCTGTAAAGATGCTCCTGCTTTCTCTGCCCATGATGTAGCCATTGCCCTTGAAGAATGTGCCGTGATTTTTGAAGGTGTGTCTCTACCTTTACTTTTATATGCCTCACCTATAACTTTCTTTATCCACCGTGCTAGCGTAGATTTCGAAGCCTGTGCTCCCTTATTTGGGCCTGCATATGTCACAAATAAATGACTTGACTTTCTGAATTCTTTTGTTTTCTTAAGAAATTGAAGTATAGTCCTTCTAACATCCAAGAAACTGTACTTACTTTCTTTTTCATTGGCTGGGTTCTGGTTGAAGGAGGGTAGAATAACCAGTTGCGTCCTGTGGAACTCCGAGACTACCTTAGGTAGTTTGGGTCTGCCGTCACAACTATTTTATCCGGAAATACCCTAAGAAATCATTCCTTAATCGAGAAGGACTGTAAGTCACTTACCCTCTTTGCCGAGGTAATTGCGGTCAAAAATAAAGCCTTCAGGGTTAATTTTTCTATATCAAATTTCTCTAGTGGTTCATATGGTGCCTCTATCAACATCTATAAGACAAGAGGTAAATTCCATTGCGGGGCTACCTTTACCTTCACTGGTCTAGATCTTTCGATTGCTTTAAAAAAAATCCTTAATTAATGTGACTCTGGCCAGCTGTCTGTCTAAGAAGAAAGAAAGAGCTCTACACTGTACTCTTAATGTACTTACTGCCAACCCCATGTCAACCCCATTTTGGAGGAATTCCAGAATATCTGAAATGGTATGTGTCTGTCCTTTTTTATGCACCATGACAAGTATGTTTTCCACATTCACTGTAAATCTTTTGTGTCAGTTTTCCTGCATTTTAATAGCGTTTTTATGACCTTTTCCGACAATCCCTTAGATCTCAATACGTCCTCTTCAGATACCATGCGGTGCCCCCCTGACCTCACCCACAGCCGGGTAAACCACGCTCTTTTGGGCCACCAAGGTGCTACTAAGATCATGTCTGATCTCTCCTGCTCCCTCTTCTTTATTGTTCTTGCTATCAACTGAATTGGAGGGAATGCATACACTGTTCGGTATGGCCAAGGTTGAGACAACGCATCTATGGCTACTGCTTGACTGTTCCTGTACAGAGACATAAACTTTCCCAGTTTTTTGGTGTTGCAAATAAATCCATCTCCGCCTTTGTCCATCTTTTCTGTATCAGATCGAATATTTCCTGATTTAGAGACCACTCTGACTGGTCCATCAGATTTCTGATTAGGTAGTCGGCCTTTATGTTTAGACTGCCTTTGAGGTGAGTGGCTGATATTGATTCTACCCTGCTTTCTGCCCATTCCAGCACGTCCAGAGTTATTCTCAATACATTTTCCACTCTTGTCCCGCCTTGTTTGTTTATGTATGAGACTGTGGTGATGTTGTCCGACAGTATCAATATATCCGTTTTGAATCTGTTGATGAAATCCCTTCAGTGCTAACTTGTAACATCTGCAGACATGGCGGCTGCAGACACGCAGGGTGTACCCGCAGCCGCCTTTGTTCCCTGTTCCCAGGCCTCATCCGTTCCATCGGCGTCTAGCACGCCGGGAACGGTACTGTCATCTGCTCATAGGATCGCTGTCTCGCGAAGACAGGACCTTTATGCTGGGAGAAGGCGCGTCAACTGACCTGCCGGTCGGCTGACGTCACAGGAGACTCTCGCCGCGCGGATTGGGTGATTATGTGGTGGGCACGGCTGACAGCTGTCCTCTGCTTCTTAAGCCTTCGTTCTTCATTCGCAATCTGTCTGCTGTCGTGAATACTTTGTGTTAGCGCTCAGACCTTAGTCTAGTATCCGGTGTGCTTTGATCTGGGAGGAAATCAGGGATTTCACACAAGACTAGGACTATTGTATATTATTATTATTGCTGATTACCTGTGTATGATTCTGGCTATACTCTGACCTTGCATTTGCTAATCGATTCTGTACTTCTGCCTATCTGACTTAGTTGCTGAACCTCTGCCTGATTACTCACTTCTCTTCTGCCTCACGTTTCTGTACTGTATTTGCCTCTCTGTTCGCGAACCTTGCCTGTCTGACCTCTTTACTCACCAGTGGGCCCTTGCCACTGGTGAGGTGCTCTTTGTGTATACCCACCAGGTCCTCTGGTGAGGTTTTGTTAATTTATTACTTCAGTGACTGATAGTACCTTACCAACTCCTCTGGTAAGGTCTGATCAAACTATACAGTCACTTGTTCTGACATACCTTGCCAGCTCCTCTGGTAAGGTTTGGTCAAAATATACATATCTCTTGTACTGATAGTATCTTACCAGCTCCTCTGGTAAGGTTTTGCTAAACTTTACTGTTACCTGTACTGATAGTACCTTGCCAGCTCCTCTGGTAAGGTCCAGTCAAACTATTCAGTTACAGTTCCTGATAGACCTTCCAGCCCCTCTGGTAAGGTCTATCTAACCATTACTTACTGTTGCACCAAGCACTAATTACACAGTATCGTAGCTAGCTATACTTGCATTATTGGTGATTCTGCAGATCACCATATAATCAGGTATAGTGTCTGTATTATTGGTGATACTGCAGATCACCTAATAATCAGACATCTGAGTTGCAACACCCAATCGTTACATAACTGTACTGCTTTCAGTTCCCTTGCGTTGGAGGTCTGCAGCTTCTGATCCTTGTTCCATATCTCCTGAATTTGCTGCGAGTTGCATACTGCTCCCCAACCTGTGTTGCTCGCATCGGTTGTTATGGTCACTATTTCCTGCTGTGACCAAAATCTGCCCTGTTGTAGATTGTTGCTCTGCAACCACCAATTTAAAGAGTTTTTTACTTCCTGAGGGACCGCTACCCGTATGTCCAGGGATTTTTGAGTTTTGTCCCATCTATCCAGAAGAAAATGTTGTCATTTCCTGCTGTGGAGCTGAGCCCATGTAACCCCTGGTATGGCTGAAGTCATGAACCCCACTAGTCTCATGATTTGGCGTATTGTTACTAAACTTTGTTCTCTTAGCTGTGTTGCTGCCTCTATTAACCTTTCTCTTTTTTCCTGTGGTAAGAAGATCTTCCCCTGTGTGGAATATATGTGATACCCCAAAAACTTTACCTGTTGACTAGGTATCAGGTTTGATCATTGATGGTTTATTATCCATCCTAGCCTGGAGAAGGTCTGGATTACTATTTCTCTGTGCTCTTCCAGTATCTCCTTTGACTGTGCATGTATCAACAGATCGTCTAAGTATTGGATCACAGATATGCCCTGAAGTCTTAACGGTGCCATTATCTCCAATACATTTTTTGTAAATATTCGAGGCGCTGAAGCTATTCCAAATGGTAGGGCCGCAAACTGATAATGTCTCGTCTGTGCGCCTACCCTTACTGTGAACCTCAAATATTTTTGATGCTTCTCCCAGATTGGTACATGGAGGTAAGCGTCTTGTAAGTCTAGATTTATGAAAAAGTCCCCCTTGTTCAGGATTTGTCGAACCGAATGGATACTTTCCATTCGGAACTTCTTGTATTTAAAAAATGTATTTAGTTTTTTCAGGTTCAAAATAAAATAACATTTGCCTGTCAGCTTTTTTATCAAAAAAAAAAAAACCATGGGAGTAGAATCCTTTGTTTCTTTCCCTTAATGGAACTTCTTTAATTACTTTAATAGACAACAGGGACAAGATCTTTGCTCTCAGTCCTATCGCCTTTTCTAAATCTTTGGGGAGGGGGTTGAGAAAGAACCTGTCTGGAGGTAAAAATGAAAATTTCAGGCGATAGCCTTCCTTTACAATGTTTAGAACAAAAATGTCTGGGTCTAACATTTCCCATTCCTCCAGAAAAAAACTTAATCTCCCTCTCACCTCCGAGTCACTTGGTCTCTTTGTTATTATCCGATTTCCCAAGGACAAAACCTCCTCTTCCTCTTCCTTCGGGAAACCACCTTCTTTGAAAGGAAGTACTTTTAACTTGTTCTTAACCCTTTTTTTTTTCTGCTGAAACGACTTTCTAAAGAAAACTTTCTTCCTTTTATCTGGAAATTGTTTTCCTTTTTCTGCCGATCTTTTTAGCATATTCTCTAACTCTGGCCCGAACATTAGTCTGCCTTCAAAGGGAAGTGCACACAATTTATTCTTTGATGTTAGGTCTCCTTCCCAAGCTTTTAGCCATACCGCCCTACGAGCTGAATTCAATAATGCTGTCGTGCGGGCTGTTATTCTGATGGACTCTGCTGTAGCATCCGCTAAGAATGCAATTGCTTTCAGCACCACCGGTATAAAGGCCGAATATGATTCTAACGGTTCTCCTGCCATTATTTTTTCCATTAGATTCTCCATCCAGATTTTAAGATTTCTAGAAATGCATGCATTTCTAGAAATCTTAAAATCTGGATGGAGAATCTAATGGATAAAATGTAGCAGACAGATTTGCCTTAAGCCCAAATGCTGCCGCCTCCCACGCTCTTTTAATTAATAGTTCAATCTTTTTATCCATTGGGTCCCACAGCATGCCTGCGTCTTCAAAGGATAAATCTGATTGCTTTGAATACTTCACTAGGGAAGCGTCTAATTTTGGGCATTTAATCCATTTGTTTTGTTCCTCTTCCTTAAATGGAAACTTGCGTTTAGTGGATTTAGGTATAAACAGTCTGCGCTAAGGCTCCTTCCACTGCGCTATAATAATGTCCTTTAATGACTGATGAACTGGAAATGTTCGGCTTTGCTGCTGCATAAGACCCCCATACACTATCTTGCTTTGTGGATTGCGTAACCTCCTCTTTAATATTTTCTGTGGTATAAACTGCCTTTAACAGGTCCTGTGTTTCATCAGGCAAAAACAGGAACTTTGGCGTCCTATACTTGACGCTGTCAGCCTCCGATTCATCACCCGATGGTCTTTCTGATTCCTCGACTGACTCTACCATTTGTTCTTCCTCCTCCTCCTTTTCCTCCTCTAGATTTAACGGAGGAGGTGGAATTAATGCATTACACGCATAGCTCAGTTAGTAAAATATCCTGCCTGCCACTGTACAATCAAACATTCACAGCAAACAACCCCCTGCCGCATGTACATTACCCCTGTAGAGCTGCTCGAGGGAGAGACAGTGGCATTAGCAGCCTCCACACCAGCCTACATCTCCTTGTTGTCCATTGCAGTGGTGGGGCTGCCGGAAGCAATCCCTTAAAAGATCTCTCATGAAGGTGCTTCCGCTCTGCTCATCTACGGCATCTTCCAAATAAGGCAAGCTGCCGAGACTTCCTCTTTGTCCCACCTCCATGCCGCCCATACATAACATAATCGCCTCGCACGCATGCGGCTACGTCTCTTCTCACAGCGCAGGCATTTGTTCAGTCGCTTCCTCTCTCCTTATGCAACAAAAATGATGCATGAAGTAGGACGCCGTGCTGCACTTCCCACCGCTGTTACAGTGCACGCACGACTCCCAGTAATGGACAATGATAGCCCACTAACGCAGGCCAGGAACATCCCCCCCAGTGCCTGATCACAGGCCAGAAAGGGAGAGCTGTCCAACAACACGGACCTGCCTAGCCTGCTATCCTGCCTTGCTGCTGTGTCCCCGGATGGCCGGAAACACCAGAATACTGAAGGTAGGTGGTAGGGTGGGGGCTTTTAATCTTCTTGTGTTTCCCCAGGAGGAGGAGCTTGGGCTCTCTCATTTCAAGCCGTACACTTGAATGGTTAGAGAAAGTATTAATTTAACTTTAAAATTGATTTTCTCTAAAAGTTCTTTTTGAATTTTTTTTTTGCTTTAAGTTTTGTCCACTTTTGCCCTTATAATCCATGCAATTTTGGGGATTGTAGCATGTATGGGGGCTTTGCTATTAACTTGAAAGGTAAATACGGATCACGACACGTGATCACAGATTCACGGTGGCATAGTGGTTAGCACTCTCGCCTTGCATCGCTGGGTCCCCGGTTCGAATCCCAGCCAGGTCAACATCTGCAAGGAGTTTGTATGTGTGACGGACGAGCCGTCAGTGCGCGGAAAATGCAACCGCAATCGGTTTCCTGCCTCGATTGTCGTTGCGCTGCCAAATCAGAATCTTATGTCTGTGGATACCAGGCAGTCCAGCCTGGGGGGTCTCTGCTGTCTTCATAGGTGTTAGTTAGCAGAGTCTTTTCATGGAAACTGGCCCTGTGACTTGCTAATTTAGCCAGAGGTGTAAAACTCAGTTTGACCAAGCTGATCTCACTCAGATGCTAATTAAGAACCACGAGGCCAGTGTCCTGCTTTTGGGAAAGACAGGATGAGCCCACAGCTCACACCTCAATGTGAATTGACTAGCAAATGGGGCTTCCTCCTGCTCACCAGACAAACTGTCTCCAGGGGTTAAAATGATGAAGCATGTGAATTATGATTTCTGCTTATTAAAGGAAAACCGAGTATCACCCAGAGGTGGGAGGAGTGTATTCGGATCCATTGACCAACGTCTCGGTATACAAATCATAATTATACCTCCTTCGGTTAAGGAGTTATGGGCCCCTCATTAACCATACGCCCTAGCACCCGCATCCAAGGTATCATATTAATCGGTAGGTTCTGGGGATCGATAATATGTAATTATTATTTGTGTGCCGGCCGCGTAGGTCGGCCTAGAGAAAATGTCAGGGTTATGGGGCTGGTGAAAGCCCCTGCCCAGATTTGATTACCATAATCTGGCTCAGGGGCCGACTCTGGAAGTCCGCCTCTGAACTCAGCTCAATTAAAAGTAAATGAGCTGCCCGGGCAATTCAGTCCTCCAAATGCCATCTGTATGAGAGCGGTCTGCTGCCAGCCAGAGGACACATGGTTGGTGGCCATCTTCCTGAACTTTAAATTTTGCTCTGAAACAAAAATCTGCGGAACTTGAAACCAAGGACTTGATGATTGTCCCACAAAAGGACATCTTTCAATGAAACTAAGTATTTTTTTTTTCCTTTCTTTTATTTTTCATACTGGCTATTAATGTTTCAATAATTGTTGATTTTAATAATTGTCTGTATATATTAATTATTTATATTGCCAGTGAATAAAGACTTTATCAAAGTCATTCACTGTTCCGCTACCCTGCTTCTCAGCCGCACAAACTGAACCAGACTTCTGAAGAGACGCTACTGTTACTAGCCAGACAGAATAAAGTGTGTTTAACCGTTTTTATTCGCAGGACCAGTCAGTCAGTCAGGTCCACTGGCCCATACCAGTGGTGGTAGCAGATACCCTGAGATAGTGTGTAAGTTGTAATTACCGTAACCTCACAGGCTCCCTTCTGGTCGGGCTGCTGCCCAAATTTCTGTCAGTTTCTGCGCAAAGATCGCGACCAAAGCTCGCATGGTCTGTGTGCTAAAACCGATTGGAAGGCAATTTGCGGTCTGAACACTAGGGCTCCTGTGACAGTATGTTCTCCCCGTGTCTGCGTGGTTTTCCTCCGGGCACTCAGGTTTCCTCCCACATCCCAAAAACATATAGATAAGTTAATTGGCTTCCCCCTAAAAATTGTCCCTAGACTACAATACATACACTACACAATACATACATAGACATATGACTATATTAGGGAATAGATTGTGAGCTCCTCCGAGGGACAGTTAGTGACAAGACTATATACAGTATACTCTGTACAGCGCTGTGGAAGATGTCAGCGCTTTATAAATACATAATAATAAATCAATTGCTATTCACGGCTAAAATCCGACTTGAATTCGGAAGTCCATTTCAAATCCGGGTCACAGTCACGGCTTATCTGGATTTTGGGACTGCCGTGGCCGGATTTATTCGAATCCATGATCAGGGGGTATCCGAGCAACACTATTTGCTTATCGTCAGGGCCGGATTTGTACTTTCCAGTGCCCTAGGCCTGCTGTCACTGACCACCCCCACCACCAAAAAACATTCTGTCCAACACTCTGACCAGCGATCACTGGTTTGAATGGGCTCAATTCAGTTGCGCGGTTCTGCCCCATTCAACAAAGAATCAGTGGATGCTCCTTACAATTCCTGTAATGTGCACTCCTGCTCGAATATGCACAGCAGCCGATAGTGTTCTGGGCAAGCATACTTGTAAAATGATGCTGATGTATGACCGGTACTTGTCAAGAATGCATAGCACACTATACTGGCCTTGGTTGCTGAGCACATCTGGGCAGGAGCGGGAAATCACAGGGAGCGTAAGTGACCAAAACATGTGCTGCTTCTTTGTCCTCTGCGCGACTTGCTGCAGTCAGAGCCACAAACAGGGCACAGGCAGTGCAATGAAGAGAATACCATCAAAAACAGAGAACTGGTAAGTAGCAAACATCCAAGACCCACTTTGAATGTTCTGTTGTAATTAGAGTGGACCTGAACTCAGTACTTTCTCTCTGCTCTAAAAGATGCACAACAACATAACCTTTAAGGAAAAACATTTCTTTGTTACAGCTGATACACATTCTGCAATAAATCGGCAGTGTCCTTACTTGTTGTTAACATCCTGTGCTTTCAAATGACCTTAGATGTTGTGGCAGTCAGGTGACACAGGGGAGGGATCAAATTACAACTTGTGATTAGACATAGACGAAGGGGAATTAGACTGGCTCTCTAAATACATACAGGGTGCATTTATAAATGTTTTCCTTCTGTCCTGTGCAAGAGTTCAGCTTCACTTTAAAACATCTGAATGACTTATTTATATTTGCTGATAAATCTATGCATCTCTTTTGAATGTTTAATGTACATATGGCGGTGTGCTATAACATATTGACAGTATACAGGAACAAAGTATGAAGAACACTTATTAGCAGAAAGCTTACTCTTTTTCCTTTAAAGAGGAACTCCAGTGAAAATAATGTAATAAAAAAGTGCTTCATTTTTACAATAATTATGTATAAATGATTTAGTCAGAGTTTACCCATTGTAAAATCTTTTAAATCTCTGATTTACATTCTGACATTTATTACATGGTGACATTTTTACTGTTGGCAGGTGATGTAGCTGCTGCATGCTTTTTTGGCAGTTGGAAACAGCTGTAAACAGCTTTTTCCCACAATGCAACAAGGTTTACAGACAGGAAACTGCCAGGAGTACCACGGTCCTCAGTTTCTTGTGGCAGGGGTTTTACCACAATGTCAGTCATACAGCGCCCCTGATGGTCTGTTTGTGAAAAGCAATAGATTTCTCATGTAAAAGGGGGTATCAGCTACTGATTGGGGGTAAAGTTCAATTCTTGGTCGGAGTTTCTCTTTAAGACAATACATGGTATCATCCTGATTCAGAACTCTCTGCTTTCACTGATGGTACAATGCTCTACTGCTACAGGAAAGTAGAAGGATGCAAAACCACACACACTAGCATAGAGGTAGTAACAGCTCAGGTGTCCTTTAAAGTGACAGTTTAGCAATGAAAGGAAAGCAAACAGCATTTTTATTCCTGCAGTTCTCATAGATGGTAGGAGCTGAAGGACAGAAAATGAGTCAGGATAGTTAACCAAAGCAGAGAAGAGATCACTGCTGGCTAGGAAGAAGAAAAAAAAAGAGAGAAAACAGACATAAATTCAGGTTTAGATAAGAAAGTGTAATCAACAGCTGCTGAGGTCAGTCTGACAGCTGTAAAGGAGAAGTTGAAGAAACTAGCAGAGCTCACTGATGTTTGAGAATGCCTGCTTTAAACAGAGGCGCTGAGCTTTGCACCAGATCTATTTGAGTTTTATGCTCCATTTATATTGCCTGATGAAGCGGGAGATGCTCATGAAACGTATTGCACTTGCACTTTCTGGAGTATATAAATACATTTTTGTTGTTTTGAATATACACAACACCCATGTGTGTCTGCTTAGAGGAGGTAAGTCCACCTCTGCCTCCTCTCATTTTAAATGTTTTAGAATATTTTATCCTTTTGGCGCCTCTGTCTGCTTATACAGTTTCTGAGTCCACCCTTGGTGGAGGGGTGTTGCCCCTTATTTCCGATCTACAGAGAGCGACTTCTTAATCCTGAGTGGTGACAGGTCTAATCTCCTCACCTGCTGATATAGTGGTTACCTGGATGGTAACCCATTTTTGTGAGTATAAATAGATACTTATCATATCCACATACCAGTACATACTACACTATATTGGGCTCGCGGTGTCTCTAGTCTGTGTTCCCTTGCAAGAATAACACAAAGACTGTTAAGTCTTCAAGTGGTTTTTATCTGGCAGCTTGTGGTCTGGCGCCTACCAAGGGTTAAGCATGCTTCTTGAAAGCACTTACAGTAATTTACTGTGCATTTCATTGATTGCAAATTTAAAGAGACACTGAAGTATTGTTTTTTTACCTCATTTTCTTATTCATCCTTCTTCAGCAGTAAATTCTAAGCTGAATCACTGCATCCCCACTGCAGAACGTGTTATTTATAGCCGTGATATTGCCCTGCAAACTTCCAGGGCTCGCATCATTGTGCTTCCTAGTAGAGGCAGAGCTACTGCACAAAACTCTGCCTCCACCGATCTCTGCCTCTCTCCCCCCCCCCCCCCCTCAGTCTTCTTTCACTGAGAGGGGCGGGGAGAGGTGGAGATTGACTGGAGTAGAGGCAGAGCTACTGCGAAAAGCTCTGCCTCTACCAGGCAGCAAAATATATGACCTGCAGTCATAAGTCATGGAACTTTGCAGGTAAATTTCATGGCTATAAATAACTTATTCTGCCGTGAGGATGCAGCGTTTCAGCTTAGAATTTACTGCTGAAGAAGGATGAATAAGAAAATAAGGTAAAAAAACAAGACTTCAGTGTGTAAATGTGCACCGAAATTCACTTACAAATCTCCAGTTTCATATAACCTACAACCCTTGCTAAGGTTCATGGAGGAATTACCAACCCTGTTCAGGTTTCAGAGGATCCTCAGAGGTCGCACTCAAAGTGTTTAGGTAGGTTCTTGGTGTAAAAACTATGCTAAAAACATACAACCTCCGAACAAAGGTGTCATGAGTAACAACTTGTTAGGTGGAGGAACCCAAAAATATATTAAATAGTTAAAAACCATTTAAAAAGGAGATGTGTAGTTGGCTTACCTATCCTGAAGAACACAGAATAGCCATAGAAGCCAATATAACTCAATTAATTTTCAAGACTTTATTTCTTAAAAGTAGGATCAGACAACACATTTCTCCTGCATTACGTTTTATCAATTTAATAAAACCACACAAAAACGCCTACTGGCCAGCATAGATTAGACTCAAGAGCAAACTATGCCTTTCTTTTTAAAATGGTTTTCAACTATTTTATATATTTTTTTGCGCCTCCACCTAACTAATTATGGCTCTTAACTGTTGGTGCATTATACTGTGCTTAAGAGAATCTGTATTGTTAAAATCGCACAAAAGTAAACATACCAGTGCGTTAGGGGACATCTCCTATTACCCTCTGTCACAATTTCGCCACTCCTCGCCGCATTAAAAGTGGTTAAAAACAGTTTTAAAAAGTTTGTTTATAAACAAACAAAATGGCCACCAAAACAGGAAGTAGGTTGATGTACAGTATGTCCACACATAGAAAATACATCCATACACAAGCAGGCTGTATACAGCATTCCTTTTGAATCTCAAGAGATCATTGTGTGTTTCTTTCCCCCTGCAGTTCTCATGCACTGAAGTTTCAGGCTGCTCGTTTCTTCCTGCAAACAGCTTTGCCCTTGTCTGTAATTCCTCAGTATGTGAAAGCCCAGTCAGCTCAGAGGACGATTTATCCAGCTTGTAAAAAATAAGAGAGAAGAGAGAAGCTGCCCTAATCTAAATAATACACAAGCAGTGTGCATAGAGGGGCCTGGAAGGGAGAGTTCATAGCAGAACCACAACACTGAAGAACTTGGCAGCCTTCCAGACACAGGCCAACAAGTCTGACAGGGGAAAGATACATTGATTTATTACAGAGACTGTGATAGTAGAAAGTGCTGCAGTAAGCCAGAACACATTAGAATAGCTTTTTGAACTTGTAGGATGATAAAAAACAGGATGTAATTTTTGTTACGGAGTCTCTTTAAAGGGACACTTAGAGACTCAGAGATAAGTCTCACTGCAGTTTTTTTTTACTTACCAGGGGCTTCCTCCAGCCCAATAAGCAAGAATGTGTCCCTCACCATCCTCAGCGCCGCTGTTCTCCCGCAGTCAACCCCTGGTAAGCGAGTCAGTCGGACTCAGTCTGACTGAGTGACAGAAGGTCCACCACTGATGTTACTGAGCTGCTTACCGGGGTTCACCGCGGCTGAACGGGACATCGTAGGAGGACGGCGAGGGACACAGCCATGCTTATGGGGCTGCAGGAAGTCCCGGGTAAGTAAAGAAAAAATAAAAAAACTGTAGTGAGACTAATCTCGGAGTCTCTTTAAGCCTGCAAAAAAAAAAATCATTTTTACTCACCTGTGGCTTCTACCAGCCCCCTGCAGCCGTCCCGTGCCCTCAAAGTCACTCTCAGATCCTCCTGTCCCCTGCCAGCAGCTACTTTCGATTCTCCGACAGGCCTGGAGACACGTAGTCTTCTCTGCATTCCCGTCCACAATAGCGCAGGCGCAGTGAGACTGTTGGCCAAAATCAAAAGTAGCTGGATGCAGGGGACAGGAGGATCCGAGAATGACTGAAGGCACGGGATGGCTGCAGGGGGCTGGTAGAAGCCCCAGGTGAGTAAAAATATATATTTTTTTGCAGGCTTAAGAATCCCTTAAATAGCTACTGAATTACTGGTGCTCCTTGACTTTTGTTGCATGCATTACTGTAAAGTTTGCCTTACTTTCATTGCATTTTGCTCGATCCATAGAGCAATTGATTTTTAATTATATTGTTCAATGTAAAAAAATACTGTCAATTGAGTAAAAATTGATCATAGCCCTACACAGAGATTGTTTTCACATTGACCTCATTGCAACTATTTGCTCAAGCAATAATTTGTGTATAATCTACCCAATTGATTGGGTTGAGTTTATACAAATTATCCATCGAACAAATAGTTACAATAAGGTCAATGTGAAATAAAAAAACATGGTCACACACAATAAAATAGATCTACAGTCAAAATTGGACAAAATGACAGCTGATTCATTGATCAAACAGCCAAATATGTTTAGGAATCAAATCTAAAGGTTAATTGAAGGAAAGAATCTATAAGTATGAATCTATATGTATATGGCTAGCATTAGGACCACAAAATACTATAGCCATCCACAGTTAAAGGACCACTGTCATGAAAAGCATGTGTATGCATATGTATAAACATATACATTTGTTCCAGAGTAAAATGCATTGTGAATTACTTTTCTCCTAGGTGACTGTCACTTCGAAGACCGGTTTTGTACTGGTCTACCACATCAAGGAGGATTCCATGGATTTTCTTAATTTTCAAAAGTACACATAGGCTAGGGACACACTAGAAATCGCAAAGCGCTATCACAATTGCTTGTGGATAATAGGATAACAGAGGCGCCAATAGGATAAAAAACACTAAAAGAACTTAAAAACCCATCTTGGTGATAGAGGAGGCAGTGGTGGACTCACCCCCTCCAAGCAGAACACACGACTGTGGATTTTCAGTCAAAACAATTTTATTGGATACTCCAAATAAAGTGCAACGCGTTTCACGGGATACAAACCCGCTTCATCAGGCAATAACAGATAGGAGTAAACAGCATCTGCCAGTATCATCAACACTGAGCGCCTCTGTCCGGTTTTGTACTGGTCTACCACATCAAGGAGGATTCCATGGATTTTCTTAATTTTCAAAAGAACACATAGGCTAGGGACACACTAGAAATCGCAAAGCGCTATCACAACTGCTTGTGCTTTGTGTAAGCACTTTGGGGGCAATTTCAGCTGTGTTTTCTGGCGATTACATCTATGCAGCTAGTCAATGCGGGTGCAGCCTATATCTGAAAGCACTGCCATTTCCTCCAGCTGAACAAAAATATAAGTCTACTTGTGGCTAGCTGAATTCATGTTTGTGTATATCAGTTTGCATTCAATTACTTAGATTAGACATTAGTGCATAGTTGCATTTGATTTGTATTCAAGGTATGTATCAGTCCCTGGGGAGCGGTGCACACCTCTGTTGGTTTCATTTAATATGCAGGCTGAATAGAAGTGTTGCCTACTTCTTTCTGTTTTCCGGCAATTAACCTCCCTAGCATTAAAGGATACCTGAAGGGGGCGTGGCCTGGCTATGGCGCTGTGAGGACGTGCGGCTCATAGCTCCTCAGAACTCCACGGATCCCGCTGAAAATCCTTTCCTGTTTGTAGGCGTTTTTTTGCCACCGGGTACCCTGCCGTGATCTCCTGTCCTCAGGCTGACTTTCAAGATGCAGAAACTCCCTGTACAAGCGCCCAAGTATGCCCATGGAGCTACAGAAGATGGCGGCGCCTTCCTCTCCGGCTCATCTAATCATTCTCCAGGCGCCATTGATAACACGCTGCTGCTGGACATGGACACTTGCCCGGCTTCCTATCCTAATTACCCCACAGAGGCTCACAGTGAGTACAATGCCTGCCCTGGAGCGGAGGTTAATGTGGTTGCCACTGCAGCCATGCCAGACATGTGCTCTGACGCAGCAGAAGAGCCTTCCAGGCTCCAGTTGTTATAAGCCATATCTGAACTTAAATCCTTTATCACAGGAAAACTTGATACTGTGCAATCAGAGCTGTCTTTTGTTAAGGCTGACATGCTTAAAGCGGTATCGTCACCATAAAAATCAAATTTCAACAGCAACTGGTCTGAGTATATTAAGTGATAAAGATGCTAAGCCTGCATTCAAAACTTTTTCTGCTGTTATGATTTGGAGTTATCACATACTTAAGGAACGCTGGCCCTTTAGTAGTCGGTGCCAAAGAATTGCATGCTGGGGGTTCTTTTTATCTATAATCTATTCCTCCTCTTCCCTTTATTTCCCTGCCAGCTGCTTATCTGCAACCTAATCCCCTACTCACTTGTGTTTACAAGCAAGGCTGAAGTGACTCAGCGAGTGGAGGAGCCAAGAAAAAAAGTAAAGGGCAGAAATGACATCACGAGTTAGCCTTAACTGTGGGCAAAAGACATGGCCCCCACCAGGAACAGAATTCTCGTAATTTACTATATAAAATTCACTGAAATCAAAACGTGGACAGTATAATACATGTGTTATGTAAGTAGATCAAGTGTTTATCTACTTATATATGTGTTTTTTTTCCTGGCATAGTATGGCTCATCCTACTGCTTTAAGATGAGGGAACGTACTAAAGAAGCTAAAAGAAGGATTGGGGAATTAGAAGATAAAGTGAGGCCTATGCACACGGAGCTTTCCTATCACAGTAAGCTGGCTGATGCACATACCTCCAAAGTAACTGATCTGGAAAATAAATTGAGTGGGAAGAATTTAAGATTTGTAGGATACCCTGAAAAAACTGAAGTTCTTCCCCTGAAGACTTTCTGGAAAAGTGGATTATTTCTACTCTGCCTGAGTTTCAACCTTCTAGAATGTTCTCTATTGAATAAGCGCATAGGATCCATGGAGGCCCACCTAAACCTGGGCTGCCAACGTGCCCTCTGATAGCTAAATTTATCAACTATATGGACAAAACTGACATTCTGAAAGCAACTACACAGCTCAAAGATCCTCTGAAATTTAATAATGCTAAGATTCATATCTATCAGGACTTTTCGGTTGAATTTAAAAACAACGGCTTGCTTTCTTTGATGTTAAAAAAAAGGCTGCGTGAAAAGCAAATTCAGTACAGCATGTTTCCTGCGAAGTTGAGAGTTATATATAAGGATAAAGCTATTTGTTTCTCTTCTCCACGAGAAGCCATGAACTGACTGGAAAGCATAGGGTCAGATTGACAACAGCATCGCCAACCTAATCGCTGATCAGCGTTCAGCTTTGTCTTTTCCTTTATGATGTCCCAGCTTCTGATACCGTATACAAAGTACACCAGTGGAATTCTAATATTGATCTGTTGGAATATTACTGCATACGCTAATGTTTTACTTTAAAATGTTTATTATGTTTAATACTCATTATCATCTAAGATATGTTCAGTTAATATCTGCAATAATATGTATGCTGTCTATATGCAACTCTGTTTACAATGGTATTCTCTGTTACATTATGATAGGGTTTTATATGATTAAGGTATTGAGCTAGGCTCATATTTGATTGTGAAAAATATAACAATAATTGATGGTTAGAAACACTGTTGAGCTCTGCAGGGCATACTGGCAACACCTGTTTCTAATGCAGATTATCTTGAAATGTGATGCTGACATGGGAAGTTTATTCTGTGCTGTATAGTGGAGGTCTGGAGTTCTTTCTCTAGTCTTACGTCTCACTAATGCCGCACAGGTTGGGTATAAAGGTGGGTTACAGTTGGGGACAACTTGCTGGGTGGGTTAGGTTCAGATTTGGGGGTGGGAAGGGGTTTCAATTGACAGTGCATATATTAATGTCTTACACTTTCTTCCATATGCTCGGAGTATGAGGTATTTAACTGTTTTTTGATAATGGCTGATCTTAATTTGGTCTTGTGGAATGTAAGAGGTATGACTCATCCAATTAAGAGACGTTTAGCTTTCGATTATCTGAAGAAGCTCAACCCCCATGTTATTTGTTTGCAGGAGACTCACCTGGTGGGATCTAAGCTGATAGCGTTAAAAAAAAACCTGGATTGCAAACGTCTATGCCTCTCAATATTCCACCTACTCCCAGGTTACGGTTATTTTAATTACTAAAAATGCTCCAGTCAAAATCCTATTAGTTCATACTGATCAGCTTGGCCGTTATGTTGTAATCCAACAACTACTATATGAAGGTCGCCCTTTAACTGTGGCATCTGTATATGTCCCTCCTCCTTTTCATCCCTCAGTTTTAGACAAATTAATTTCACATACATATGGTCTATCGACTAGCCCTATTTTAATATGTGGTGATTTTAACGCTGTCCTAGATCATACTCTCGATAAATCTGGCTTAGGAGAACATAGGGGACAATCAGCTTTTAGGGACTGGGTTAAAAAACAAAATATGTCTGATCTATGGAGATGGTGCAACCCCACTAAAATAACATACTCTTGTTTTTCTGATTCTTCAAGGACTAGGTCACGGATCGATTTAATCCTGGGTTCATATGACTCATTGACTAGGATTAAAAGATTGGAATATAAATCACATGGAATATCGGATCATTCCCCTCTTTTATGTTCAATAAGGTCCTCCTCTCAATCTAATATAGGTTCCTGGAAAATGAGTCCTTTATGGTTACAAGATGAAGTTGTTGTTAATCACTGTCTATCTATGATGTCAGAGTATTGGCATTTGAACAATGGTACTGCTTCATATGCTCACGTGTGAGGAGCTTCTAAAGCTGCCCTTAGAGGTTACTTTTCTCATATTAAAGGGGTGATGTTAAAAAATGATGAGGCCTATATTGGATGGAATGAAAATACCATGAACTCCGCTAAGGCAGAGTATGAGCAATCTCCCTCCTCTGACAGGTATTTACGGTGGGCTAAAGCTAGGAGAGAACATGAGCAGACACTTCTAAACAGAGCTAAATGTTGAGAATTTATTACACATCAAAAAATGTTTGGATGTGGAAATAAATCCAGTAAGTTTCTTGCCAAAAATGCTCCGAGCTCAACATTCCTCTGTAGTTATCTCTAGACTCATATCTTCAGCCGGTATTGAATGCTGTACATCTGAGAGTATTTTGGAGGAATTCAGGCTTTTTTTATGGCAAGCTTTATAAACAGTCTCCATTGTGTGAACAGTCCTCTCTGTGAAGGTTTTTGCTCAATTGTCAATTACCAGCTCCCCTGACACATGTCCCTGTTGATCCAGAGGAAGGCGAAAAAACCCTTACAAGGCATGGTCCAATTAGCCCCAAAAGAGAACAATTTCTTCCCGACTCCAGATGGCAATCAGATAAAAAACCCTTGATCAACATCATTAGGCATTACCTAGTAATTGTAGCCATGGATGTCTTTCAACGCAAGGAAAGCATCTAAGCCCCCTTTAAATGCAGGTATAGAGTTTGCCATAACGACTTCCTGTAGCAATGCATTCCACATCTTAATCACTCTTACTTACTCTTAAGAACTCTTTCCTAAATAAATGGCTAAAACGTTTTTCCTCCATACGCAGATCATGTCCTCTAGTCCTTTGAGAAGGCCTAGGGACAAAAAGCTCATCCGCCAAGCTATTATATTGCCCTCTGATGTATTTATACATGTTAATTAGATCTCCTCTAAGGCGTCTTTTCTCTAGACTAAATAAACCCAGTTTATCTAACCTTTCTTGGTAAGCGAGACCTTCCATCCCACGTATCAATTTTGTTGCTCGTCTCTGCACCTGCTCTAAAACTGCAATATCTTTTTTGTAATGTGGTGCCCAGAACTGAATTCCATATTCCAGATGTGGCCTTACTAGAGAGTTAACCAGGGGCAATATTATGCTAGCATCTCAAGTTTTTATTTCCCTTTTAATGCATCCCAAAATTTTGTTAGCTTTAGCGGCTTGGCAATGAGTACGATTATTTAACTTGTTGTAGATGAGTACTCCTAAGTCCTTCTCCAAGTTTGATGTCCCCAACTGTATCCCATTTATTTTGTATGGTGCTAGACCATTGGTACGACCAAAATGCATGACTTTACATTTTTCAACATTGAATTTCATCTGCCATTTATGTGCCCATATAGCCATCCTATCCAGATCCTGTTGCAATATGACACTATCTTCCTGAGAGTTGCTGATTCTGCACAATTTTGTATCATCTGCAAAAATAGCAACATTGCTCACTACTGCATCTACTAGGTCATTAATAAATAAATTGAAGAGCACTGGACCCAGTACAGACCCCTGCTAACAGTCTCCCATTTTGAGTACGATCCATTGACCACAACTCTTTGTTTTCTGTCCATTAGCCAGTTCCCTATGCATCCTCATCTTTTGCACCAGACTTTTGTGGGGAACAGTGTCGAACCAGTAATGCGTAAAAATGTATGGGTTAATGTTCCTGCACTAGCGGGAATGCGTAAAAATATACGCAATGCGGCCCGCAGACCTCCGAGGTTGGCAAGCTGCCAGCAGGGGACTGGAGCAGCAGTTAGTGACTACGACGGCACAGGATGGCTGCATGGGGCTGGCAGAGGCCCCAGGTAAGTGAAACTTTTTTATTTTGCTTGGACCTTCCCTTTAAGCACGAACTGGCACCTGCTCACAGTGCCAAAACCACTAGTAAATGGTTTACTGACCATGATATTACTGTGCTCAATTGGCCTGCCAACTCTCCTGACCTGAACCCCATAGAGAATCTGTGGGATATTGTGAAGAGAAAGTTGAGAGACGCAAGACCCAACACTCTGAATGAGCTTGAGGCCGCTATCGAAGCATCCTGGGCCTCCATAACACCTGAGCAGTGCCACAGGCTGATTGCCTCCATGCCATGCTGCATCGAAGCAGTCATTTCTGCAAAAGGATTCACGACCAAGTATTGAGTGCATAACTGAACATAATTATTTGAAGGTTGACTTTTTTTGTTTTAAAAACGCTTTTCTTTTATTGGTCGAATGAAATATAATTTTTTGAGATAGGAAATTTGGGTTTTCATGAGCTGTATGCCAAAATCATCAATATTAAAACCATAAAAGGCTTGAACTACTTCAGTTGTGTGTATTTGAATCTAAAATATATGAAAGTGTAATGTTTATCAGTACATTACAGAAAATAATGAACTTTAACACAATATGCTATTTTTTTTAGAAGATCCTGTATACATAGAGGGGAAGAGTTTTCATCTGTGGGGACAGATATTCTTCCCTATGTCCTCCAGGACGGCCCACCTGAGATTGTGCAAGTCACCCCTCCCAAATCGGAAACACCTAAAAAGAATTAACATAATTAATGATAGCATAAATCCCATCTACCCACAATCTCCTCCAGTTTTTTGTTCGTTTCCTGGACTCCACACGAAAGCACCTTTTTTTCTTTTGTTCCTTGGTGGTAGGGGAGCCTGTTTGGCACCTACTTAAAAGTCGGTTTGTCCGAATGAATATAAAGGTGAGCGTGTTTGGGCCAGTGCTGTTGCGCGGCTTGACTGGGAATGTAGCAGGCAGTATGTTTCCTACCTTTCCCTTCGGAGGCAAGGGCGTGCTGGGGTTCTGTTCCAGCCTCTACAGCTGCATAGTGGTGTGTTTTTCTTCATTCCCAAACGCCGGTCTTCTTCCGGTGTAGGATGGAAGTGACGTACTGCGGCTGGGATTAGACGCGTACACTGGTACGCATGATGTATGCCATCATGCGTAGAGGCGTCATGCGTGCAGATGGCATGCGTAGAGGCGTTATGTGTAGGAGAGCAGCTATAAGGAAGTGTGGGACCAGCCGGCATGGCGTTCTTGGTGGTCCACCCCGCATGCCGCATGCATATACTGCACGCCACACTCTGTAAAGGGGGCCATTGAGCAGGCTACAGTGCCCACCACAGAGTAACAGGAGACACCTTCTCTGAGCAACCGAGAGCAGTTGGGATCTCAGCAGGCGGTAAGGAGAACTGCATAGTAATACATTGTCACATTGGCTATCATTCATAAAGCATTTCCGCATGCGGAAATGCTAAAAACAGCTGACTTTACCGTCCACTCGGCAAAGTCAGCATTCATAAAGGCACTTTCCGCATGAAAAAAATGACACTACCGAGCAGAGGGATAAATCACCGGTGATTATCGGAACAAATGTAGCAAAATGTTAATTCATAAAGAATACCGCAAGCGGTGTGAGGTCGGGAAGTACCGCTCCCTCTGATGTGGCGATACCAATGTAAGTGAATGGAGACACACAGACCTCCCAGGCAGCTGCAGCAGAGCGGAACACGGAGAAATGTATCAACTCGGCAGCTTCCGTGTCTCCGCAAGCCTACCGCCTGCCTGCCGCCAGCCTAGTTCGGGGAATCTCCGCACTGCTTCCGCACATGGATACTTCTTTATGAATGCCCACCCAGAAGTCTAAAACACCGCCAGCGGTGTTTTTCCGCATCAATTCCCCTTACCGATAGCCTCTTTATGAATGATACCCATTGTATTATGCTGAGAGCAATGTTAGAATCTCAATTTTTCTCTCTGTGTCTGTGTTTTTTCCCAACAGAGGCCAGCCAAGTGCACCGATAAGATAAATAAATGTGCTAAATGTGGTTGCAGGCTACCTGATGGGTCCTCTAAGACTTTATGTACAGATTGTTATAATAAGTCTAAAACTTATGCACCCAGACCTGAGAGTACTACTATAGCTGTATTAGATCTGATGAAGTCTATGAAGCATGAGTTAGCTACTACCTTTTCAGCATTTAGAGCGGCCTTACCACCTTGTCCTGTTCAGGTCTTGCCAATGCTACCTCAGGCTCAGTCTATAGTATCTCAAGTTCCGAATGTTCAGCCAGTTATAGTCTCTCAGGCTCAGGTTCCTCAGACCAGTACTGCCGTTTCTGTTGATCCTCCAGTGCCACCACAACCGGTACCTGTTGTTCCGCCTGTGGAGGGGGTTATGCTACAGAACGTAGTAGTGGATAATTCAGCGCCTTTATCTTTGGAAGATATAGCTGAGGAATCTGAGGATGGGGAGGTGATTAATTCAGATTCCTCGGGTAGCCATTCAGTGGCTAAGGTCCAAAGATATTTATTTAGTGCTGAGGATACTTCAGAGCTTCTTAAAGCGGTTTATATAGTTACATAGTTATTTTGGTTGAAAAAAGACATACGTCCATCGAGTTCAACCAGTATAAAGTACAACACCAGCCTGCTCCCTCACATATCCCTGTTGATCCAGAGGAAGGCGAAAAAACCCTTACAAGGCATGGTCCAATTAGCCCCTAAAGGGAAAAATTCCTTCCCGACTCCAGATGGCAATCAGATAAAATCCCTGGATCAACATCATTAGGCATTACCTAGCAATTGTAGCCATGGATGTCTTTCAACGCAAGGAAAGCATCTAAGCCCCCTTTAAATGCAGGTATAGAATTTGCCATAACGACTTCCTGTGGCAATGCATTCCATTATGACTCTGAACAAACTGAGGAACCGAAACCAGCCTCTACTGCTCAAGATGATATATACAGAGGTCTGGAAGATCATGGGAGCAGGGTTTTTCCGGTACATAGAGCGATCAAGAGTATTATTACCTCTCAATGGAGGGATCCTGAAAGGAAATTGTTTATTCCTAGATCATTTAAGTGTAGATTCCCATTTAATTTGGACGAGCAGGAAGCATTGTTTAAATGTCCGAGACTGGATGCTCCTCTTTCCCAATATTCGAAGGATACAGATTTATCCTTTGAAGACATGGGTTCTTTAAAGGAGCCTATGGATAAGAAGGCAGATCTCCTGCTCAGGAGAGATTGGGAGTCAACCTCCTTTTCCTTCAAACCAGCCATGTCCTCTATGTGTGTGGCCCGTAATTTAGATAAATGGGTTAGAGGTCTTAAAAGACATTTAGAAGAGGGTACTGCCCATGCAAGGATTTTGGAGAGCCTTCCTGTCATTCTGAAGTCGGTTGCTTTTCTAGCAGACGCTGCAACAGAATTCCTTAGAGTGGCGGCCAAAACAGCAGCGTTGATCAATTCTACCTGCAGAGCAATTTGGTTACATTGGGAAGGTGATGTATCGTATTTTTCGGACTATAAGACGCACCGGACCATAAAACGCACCTAGTTTTTGAGGAGGGAAATCCAGTAAAAAAAAAAAAAGATTCTGAGCCAAATTGTGTCCTAAAATATTTAATGCAGTATTAAGAACCACAGTAACAGTCCTGGACACATGTAAAGAAAGTGAACAGCAGCATAAAACCATTAGCAGCATAGAACCATTATTATAACAAACAACATCAGTAAAAACACATTGACAAGAGACTGTAGTAATAACACAGAAAATGTTTAACTTCAAGTTCTTTTTTTTTTTTTTTATGGGAATCCGAAGAACTCCTCATCATCAGTGTCGGAATCAAGAAGGTTCAGTTCCTCACAGTCACTAGTATTGCTGGTAGTTTCGTCACTACTGTTGGCATTCTCAAATAACAGGTCATCCTCTGAACCATCTAAGGCATTGCTGATGCCGCATTTCTTGACGGACCGTACAACAATTTCCTCCTTTACCAAGTCCCATGAAGCTTTTACCCACTCACAGACTTGGGTTATAGTGGGCCTCTTCATTCTTCCCGTTGGTGTAAGATCATGGTTGCCAGCACTCATCCATCTATTCCACTCTTCTCTCATAAACACTTTAAAGGGTTTGTTGATTGACACATCGAGTGGTTGCAGCTGGCTTGTAAGTCCACCAGGGATAACAGCTAAATGAGTCTTGACATCTTTAAAGTGCTTTTTTGTAGTGTCAGTGATATGTGCTCTGAATTGGTCAAGCACCAATAAAGATGTTTTTTTCAGAAGCCCACCAGGATATTTGGACCACACCTTTTCAATCCAGAGCCTCATTCCCTTTTCGTCCATCCAGCCTTTGTCATGGACATGCACCACAACTCCCCAAGGAATCGCTTCTTTGGGAAAAGTTTTCCTTTTGAAAATGAGCATTGGTGGCAGTGTGGTACCATCTGCACAGCAGGACAAGACTCCTGTGTAATGTGTTTTTTCATGTCCTGAGGTTTTCACGGTTATAGTTTTTGCTCCTTTATGATCTACAGTCCTGTTGGATGGGACAGAAAATGTTAGCGGGACTTCATCCATATTCCCTATCTGGCTCATTTCAAAATGATTCCACTTTCTGGCATCACTGACAAATTTATGACAAGACAGTATCTTGTCTTCATATTCTTTGGGCATTCTTTGAGCAATTCTGGTTTTGGTGCGCATGGCAAGGCCAGATCGCTTCATATATCGGTAGCACCATGATGGTGAGCCAGTGAAGTCTTGAATGCCTTTCTCCACAGCAATGCGTTTGGCTTCATACATGATCATTTTGGTCGACACACAAGCCATTTTCTCGGTGACGAGTGATCCACTCCTTCATGTCCACCTCTAATTCTGGCCACTTTGCAGCATGCCCACGTAAGGTGTGCTTGCTTTTGTCCAACTTCTGCAGTTGATCCTCCTGTTTCCTCCACTCTCTTATCTTTTCAGATGGAGGTGGTCCAAAGTGTCTCTCCGCTGCTCTGTTTCCATGCCCCTTTGCAATTTTTATCACTTCCAGTTTGAATCCAACTTTATAAGACAATCTCTTTTGCTTTGACATCTTAGTTTCTGCAACAAAATCCAGACAGAACTGTCAGTAATACATTTTTTTCAGTCCCCACCCCCATATTCCATCAGGTGCTCTCATATCCCCTCCATATTCCATCAGGTGCTCCCATATTCCATCAGGTGCTCTCATATCCCCCCCAAATTCCATCAGGTGCTCTCATATTCAATCAGGTGCTCTTATATGCCCCCATATTCCATCAGGTACTCCTCATATGCCCCCATATTCCATCAGGTGCTCTCATATGCCCCCATATTCCATCAGGTGCTCTCATATCCCACTATATTCCATCAGGTGCTCCCATATTCCATCAGGTGCTCTCATATCCCCCCAAATTCCATCAGGTGCTCTCATATTCAATCAGGTGCTCTTACATGCCCCCATATTCCTTCAGGTGCTCTCATAGGCCCCCATATTTCATCTGGTGCTCTCATATGCCCACATATTCCATCTGGTGCTCTCATATGCCCCCATATTCCATCAGGTGCTCTCATATCCCCCAAATTCCATCAGGTGCTCTCATATTCAATCAGGTGCTCTTATATGCCCCCATATTCCATCAGGTGCTCTCATATGGCCCCATATTCCATCAGGTGCTCTCATATGCCCCCATATTCCATCAGGTGCTCTCATAGCCCCCATATTCCATCAGGTGCTCTCATATGCCCCCATATTCCATCAGGTGCTCTCATATGCCCCCATATTCCATCAGGTGCTCTCATATGCCCCTATATTCCATCAGGTGCTCTCATAGCCCCCATATTCCATCAGGTGCTCTAAAACCCCCCACATGTAATCTAATGCTCTCATTAACCTCTCACCTTTCCAACACCTGGAAACCAGTACTGTATTTTGGGGGTGCCGTAAGCCTGTTTTTTAAGGTACTGTAGGGGAAAAAGCACCCTCTTTTCTGCAGTTCTGACAGCAACGTTTATCCGTTACATATGGAGGACAGTGTCCCAAAAACAGTGCCCATAAATCATGCAGAGACTCTCCGCTATCCAGCAATCTATGGTATCACACATACTGACACACAGTGTAAATCACTCCAGCTTCTCTCCCAAGGCTAAAAGCTGTCAGCAAAGCTCAGTGTTACCAGTAGGATGTGTGGATACCCATCATGCAGAGAGAGTCTCTGCATGATTTATGGGTATAGCCACACATCTAGCACTGAACTTTGCTGACAGATTTTAGCTTTGGGAAAAGCTGGAGTGATTTAAACTGTGTGACAGTACAAGTGACCATAATGCTGAATAGCAGAAAGTCTGTGCAAGTTTTATGGGCCAGCATGCAGTATAATGGCACAGTTCCCATATTTTATAATGCAAGTCTTTGGGTAGCACTGATGTGGTAGAAGCCACATTTCTTTCAGCAGCGTTACTGTACCTTATACGCTGCTGCTAGAACACTCGGCACAGTGTGACGTAGCGGTGGGCGGTGTACTGCCTATTCATTCAGCAGAGCATGAGGAGGGTGGAGTGGTGGGCGGTTTTCTGCTGATCTAATCCAGCGGAGGGCGGAGATCAGCAGCGATGCCATTGAAGTATCCAGCGGAGGGCGGAGTGGTGGGCGGAGATCAGCAGCAATGCCATTGAAGCATCCAGCGGAGGGCGGACCGGTGGGCGGAGATCAGCAGTCACTCACAGGACACAGGCATCCATGCGGTGGGCGTAGTTTCAGCGCCGGTACACTGCATGTGTACGATCGACACCGGGAAAAGTAGCAAATGGCGGCGGAAAATAGGGGATGAGTGGCGGCAGAAACAACGGGATGAGTGGCGACGTAAAGAGGAGATGAGCGGCAGTGGAAAGGAGTACGAGCACGTACGAGCGTATTGGCGGCGGCGTGGAGCAGGGTAATTGGCCGCATCAGAGACACATCGGGCAAGGTGGCATGACTGAAGCGGGGGTCGCCAAAGGAGGCTGCGGCAGAGCAGAGAGCAGGGATGGATGGCGGCATCATAGCCATGCACATGGCCGCATCAGAGACACATCGGGCAAGGCGGCATGGCTGAAGCAGGGGTCGCAAAGGAGGCTGCGGCAGGGCAGAGAGCAGGGCAGAGAGCAGGGATGAATGGCGACATCATAGCCATGCACATCGGGCACATGGCTGCAGAAGACAGAAGCAGGAGTGATTGCTATGAAGCCGGGACACTGGGCATGGAGGCAGCCGCACGTGAGAGCACACACAGTAAGCAACAGTTTTATTTACAACTTGCAAACAAGTGTAAATTTGCTACATTTGGACAATAAGACGCAGGGACTCCCCCCCCCCCCCCCCCCCTCTTTTGGGGGAGTAAAAGTGCGTCTTATGGTCCGAAAAATACGGTAGCTTCCAATCACAAGCTTTGTGGTATGGATTTTCAGGGTGATATACTGTTTAGGAAGGATTTAGATTCTGTTTTGGACAGGTCATCCAACAAGGCTAAAAAGTTTCCTGACAAAAAGAAAAAGGTTAAACAGCCTTTTCAGAACAAAAAAAACCTTTTTTCGACAGGAACAGTCTAATAAAGGGCAGGGACAGAATAGAAAGTGGACCTATAATGCAGGTAGAGGCAGGCCGTTTCTGTTCAATAAGCCCCAGCCTACAGCAGCGGCAGCAAAGCCCTCAAAATGACTCGCTGATTCCGGTAGGGGGGAGACTTCTTTATGTTCATCATTTTTGGTGGGAGATAACCCAGAGCATGTTTATTTTGAATCTAATTCAGCACGGGTACAGGAGTTAATATCCGCTCCTTCTCACCGATTTGTGGTCACAGCGGTACCCAAGGATCCAATCAAGGCGCACGCCCTGATGGATTCGATAACTTCCTTGTTACAGAAGAATGTAATTTGTTCAGTCCCAAGCCAGGGGGTTCTACTCCAGAGTTTTTCTTATTCAGAAGCAATCGGGAAAATTTTGAATGATTCTGAACTTAAAGCCCTTAAAGAGACTGTGAAGCGAAAATAAATCTCGCTTCAGAGCTCATAGTTAGCAGGGGCATGTGTGCCCTGCTAAACCGCCGCTATCGCGCCGCACAACGGGGGTCCCTTACCCCCCAAATCCCCTCCGTCCTCACCGGGGATCTCTTCCGGATAGAGGCAGGGCTAACCGCCGCAGCCCTGCCCCACGCGCGTCTGTCAGCGCGTATCTCCGCCTTTCCCCCCGCCCCTCTCAGTCTTCCTCCGCTGATAGATGTGACTGGAGGCAGGGCTGCAGCCGTTAGCCCTGCCTCTAGGAGCAGCAAAATCTACGACCAATTTGGTTGTTGATTTTGCGGGGGGGTTGGGGTGAAGGGACCCCCGTTTAGCCGAGGGATAGCGTGCCCCTGCTGACTATGAGCTTCAGTGTCTCTTTAAACCCTTACATTGTGGAGCATTTTTAGCGACGTTAGACCTGGAGGATGCGTACCTCCACATTCCCATTTATCAGAGTCACCAAAAATGTTTGAGGTTTGCGATTCAGGTGGGAGATTCGGTTTGTCACTTCCAGTATCGAGCTCTTCCGTTCGGAATATCTTCGGCTCCTCGTATCTTCACGAAGGTGGTAGCAGAGATAACCTCTGCTATGTCTTTTCTCCATCTCCACAATTTATGGGTTATTCCTTATCTGGACGATTTCCTTTATATTGCAGATACTCAAGAGGTCTTGCAAAGGCATCTAGATTTTTCGCTTCTGCTATTGAAGAGACTGGGATGGATAGTGAGCAGGGAAAAATCTCAATTGAATCCCGTTCAGAATCTAATATTCTTGGGACTCAAATGGGACACGACAGTGAGACGTGTCTATCTTCCGGACCAAAAGGTACAGAGATTGGGGGCAGAAGTTCAGAGAATCCGCTTAGATTCTCGTCTCTCCCTTCGGAAGGTGGTCTCTTTACTAGGTCTGATATCTTCTGCCTTTCCGGCGGTAGAGTGGGCTCAGGCCCACTCGAGAACTTCAGACTTGGTTCCTGTCGGTTTGGGACAAGAGCCACCTCTCCCTAGACAAATTAGTGGTCCTTCCATCTCAGATAGTGTCATCTCTGGATTGGTGGGTTATGTCAGCAAACAGGGAGGTACCAGGGTTCGGGACCTCCAGGACCTGACATCACAGATCATGACCTGGTCAGAGGAAAACCTGGAGTCCATTTCAGCGGTGCATATCCAGGGAGTTCGCAAACAGACTAGCAGATTCTCTGAGCAGAAAGTCAATTAGGGAATCAGAATGGGAACTCAACTCAGAGGTTTTTCGGGAGATAACCAGCAGTTGGAGTATTCCCATTCTCAATCTTTTTGCCAGTCCAGAAAACGCAAAGGTGGAAGATTTCCGTTCCCTTGATCCTTCCTGTTCAATGAGCCCAGATAGATGCGCTTTCGATACCGTGGCCCGAAGGTCTGCTATATGCTTTTCCCCCGTTCCAGTTAATTCTGAGGTTACTGAAGAAAATGCAGACCGAGAGAGCACAAATAATACTGATAGCTCCATGGTGGCCAAGAAGGGCTTGTTTCCCATACCTGCACTCTCTTGTATTGAAGGGACCTTGGCATCTACAGTACAGGGAGGACCTTCTTGTACAAAAAAAACTGTAGATGCCAAGTTTCATCCAAATCCTCACCTCTTGAAATTGACAGCTTGGATCCTGAGGAGCAGTTACTGAAGAGTCAAGGGTTTTCTGATGCAGTGACTAAGACGTTATTAGCCTGCAGGAAACCTAGTACTAGGAAAAAATACAGTAAAGTTTGGTACATTTTTTCTAACTGGAAACAGAAGGATGTTTCCCGTTATAGATGATATTTGTTCAATTTTGGAATTCCTACAACAAGGAGTTTTTTTTAGGATTGTCGGCCAGCACTTTAAGAGCTGAAGTATCGTCGCTATCAGTTTTTCTTTGTAATCGGCTGTCAGCCAATGTTTATGTATAAAACTTTTTGAAGTCAGTGGAGAGGTCTCAGCCAGTTCCTCAAAAATGTGTTCCACCCTGGGATTTATCCTTAGTGCTAGAGTTCTTTACTTCTGATAGATTTGAACTGCTAGATTCAGTATCCTTAAAATTCCTAACCCTTAAAGTAGCTTTCCTAATTGCTATTACAACAGCTCGCAGGGTGGGAGATATTCAGGCTTTGTCGATAAAGGATCCTTACATGGTGCTACATGCAGATAGAATTGTCTTCAGACTAGATCCGTCCTACTTGCCTAAGGTTGCGAGCTCTTTTCATAGGTTGCAAGATGTGGTATTACCTTCCTTTATATCTAACCCACAGAATGATAAAGAAAGCAAATTAAGTACGTTAGATGTTAGGAGGGCTGTATTGATCTATTTGGATAGAACCAGAGACTGGAGGAACTCTACCAATCTACTGTTAGCTTTTGCAGGTGCAAAAAAGGGACTTCAGGTATCTAAAGCTACTGTGTCCAGATGAATTAAGGAAGTAATCTCTTTAGCTTACTCAGAGACTCATACTGAGGTACCTGCCCACATTACAGCACACTCAACCAGGTCACTGTCAACATCATGGGCAGAGAGATCGGGAGCTTCTTTGGAGCAGATATGTCAAGCCGCAACCTGGTCCAGCCACTCGACATTTATCAAGCATTACAGAGTGGAGTTGCTTTCCAGTCAGGACCAGACATTTGGTCGCAAGGTTCTTCAAGCGGTTTTCCCAACCTAAGGTAAAATTTATCGCTAAATCTCAGGTGAGCCGTCCTGGAGGACGTAGGGATGAAGTGCCGGCTGCTTACCTAGTAGCAGTGTTCCAGCGAGTCCTCCAGGACGAACGCCTAACTTCCCTACCCTGATTAGTTATGGGGGTTGTGTAGTCTTCTCTTTCTTAAACTGGAGGAGATTGTGGGTAGGTGGGATTTATGCTATCATTGATTATGTTCATTCTTTTTAGATGTTTCCGATTTGGGATGGGTGACTTGCACAATCTCAGGTGGGCCGTCCTAGAGGACTCGCCTGAACACTGGTACCAGGTAAGTAGCCGGCACTTTTAAAGTACTCCCTTAAAATTTTCTATAAATGTCAGAAACTGGTGGGGGAAGGCAAAACTCCTTACTCTCCAAGTGCTCCTCTTTGGAGTAATCCAAATCTCCCAGAATGTTTGTCTTTAGAAGATGTTGGCTTTGGGTTAAAAAGGGGTTAAAATATCTTAATCATCTTTTCCTCAATGATAAATTTAAGTAATGGCCACAAATGGTTAGAGAATTTCATCTTCCGGTCTCTGTCCGTTTTCGTTATTTCCAACTTCGTCATGCTGCCAAATCCCAATTCGGTAGTCTCACGGTGGCACTACGCCTGGGCATTGTTGTATCATGGTTATTCAATAAGGATTCTGATAAACTAATATCTACATTTTACTCTAAGCTTTTGGATGCAAAGTATGGCCTTAGATTGGTCAAAATAAGATCTGCATGGGCAGACTGGGGTGAAGAAATTCTATCGTCTGATTGGGCAGATTTTGAGGAGAACTACATGAAAACTGTAATTAGCTCTAGAGACAAACTCATGCAAATGAATTGGTTTCACCAAATTTATTATACTCCTTTAAAGATCTCTAAATTCTCACTAGACTCTAATGATGCATGCTGGAGATGTGGGCATAGCCCAGGCACCTTTAAACATATGACTTGGGACTGTTCTGTGATACAGTACTTCTGGAATAAAATTTTACAATGTATTAATGATGAGCTGGGTGTTCATGTGGTCTCCTCCCATAAACATTGTATATTAGGAATGATAGATGAAATCCCATTGAGTAATAGTAAGAAAATCTTGACTTGTTTATTCTTCTATGCTAGAAGGACAATTTCTATAGAATGGAAAAAATCCTCTGAACCTTCATTATCGTTGTGGAAGAAGTTGATAAACTCAGCACTTCTCTTCTTTCAGTTAACTTGGCTGATAAGAAGGTCTAGTTCCAAATTTTCCCAAGTATGGGGGGTGGTGGTTGGGGGGACGGGGGGGGGGGGTTGGCTTCATTGTATTGATTCAACAAGTGACAATATGGATGTACATTATGTTATCTTGCACTGTCAATTGCTTGTTTGTTTCTGTTGTGTTGTTGAAAACATCAAAAAGACTTAAATAAAAAAAAAAAAGGATACCCGAAGTGACATGTGACATCTGACTCCTCCTTACCTATAACAGCAACTTTTAGCCGGACGTGTCACTCTCGTCCTTAAAGGATATCCGAAGTGACATGTGACATGAGATAGACATATGTACATACAGTGCCTAGAACACAAATAATTATGTGGCGTTTCTTTTTTTCTCTGCCTGAAAGAGTTAGATATCAGGTATGTAAGTGGCTGACTCAGTCCTGACTCAGACAGGAAGTGACTACAGTGTGATCCTCACTGATAGGAAATTCCAACTATAAAACACGTTCCAACTATAAGGGCTCGTTTCCACTATAGCGAATCCGCATGCAGGCACCGCATGCGGATTCGCATAGGCAATACAAGTGGATGGCATTGTTTCCACTTGTGCGTCGTGCGGGTGCGTTTTGGTGTGCGGGGAAAATCTGCACGGCAGAGCCGTCAGATTTCGCGTGCGGCTGGAATGCGGGGGAACCGCCCGCAATGCTTTTAATAGGGAAATCGCATGCGGCTTTGTCATGCGGTTTTCCCCACGATTTCGCGTGCGATTTCGCATGTACTGCTATGACAATTTACACAGGCAGTGACATGGTTAAATTCGCCTGCTTCTTAGCCATGCGAAATCGCTGGGAAAACAGCATGCGGAAACGCATCCGCATGCGATTTCGTCCGCGGTGGAATCCAGGCGATTCCGCAACGCAACAGTGGAAACGAGCCCTAAAACAGTTTCACAGAAAATGGCTCCTGAGAGCAAGAAAGAAAAGGGAATTTCTTATCAGTGAGCGTCACACTGTCTGTCTGAGTCAGGACTGAGCCAGCCACTTACATACTGATATTTAACTCTTTCAGGCAGAGAAAGAAAAAAAAGGAACATAGCATAGTTATTTGTGTGCTAGGCACTGTACATAGACGTCTATGTCATCATGTCACTTCGGGTATCAAGGACGAGAGTGAAAGGTCCTGCTAAAAGTTGCTGTTATTGGTAACGAGGTAAGGATGAGTCAGGCTCATCAATGCTGCGAGGGAGATTTAAAACTGCTCTGCGCCGCCAGCTCCACTTTTTTGCTTCTCTGAGCTTCCCTATGACTGATAGATGTCTGTCAGTATACTGTGGGTGGCGATCTGAGCTACCCACAGTGTGCCAACATGCATCCATCAAGCATAGGGAATCTCAAGTGGAGCTGGCAGAGCAAAGCAATTGCTAGTGGCGGGCCAGCGGCATTCCTGATCCCCCCTCCCTCCAATGATATCTATCCATGCATCCCTCCCGATCCCCCGGCTGCGCTGTGAGTAGAGCATGGGGAGTATTACTCACCGTGCCTCTCTCCAGGGATGATCGCTTATTCTCCTGTGTGTGCAGCTCTGGGTTACTGTTCACAGTACCAGGAACGCGGCTTGATGACTGCATCAGCCGTGTCCCCGGTACTGTAAACAGTAGCCTGGAGCTGGACACGGAGCAGAATATGTGATCATCACTGGAGAAAGGCAGGGTGAGTAATAATCCCCATGCTCTACTCACAGCGCCACTGGGGGATCAGGAGGGGGGCCTACAGGAGGGAGGAATGATTGGTGGAGGGAGGAGGGGGGGATCAAAAATTCCGCCAGCCCGCTGCTAGTAACAGCAGGGGGAGCCCAAATAGCTGCCTAACTATACTGGGGACACTTATTCCTAGCTAACCTATACTACTGCACCTATACCTGCTAACTATACTGGGGACATTTATACCTGTCTAACCTATACTGTTGCACCTATTCCTGGCTAACCTATACTGGGACACCTATAGTTGGCTTACCTATTCTGGGAACACTTATAACTAGCTAACCTACACTGGGAGAACTTCTACCAGGCTACCTATACTGGGAACACATACATGGCTACCTATACTGGGGTTGGAGGTCGCAATTTCTACACCCTCACCCTGGGACGTATTTAGACTAGAAACTGCCCTAATTGGAAGCCAAGCTAAGCTTCCAGTGCGCACTCTGCACCATGCAAACAGGAGAGACATGAGGGGGGGGGGGGGGGGTTATACTCGAGTCGACTTATACTCACCGTTGGTGTGCTGATCAGAATCAGAAATATTTTATTTCACCAAGCATGACTGGGTCATGCCTGGAATTGGGCTTGGCATGCACAGGGCTCAAGTACAGGATAGGACACACAATATTCTATGGAGACAAAGTTAAGAGAGAACAGGGTAGCATAATTCAACAGATATGGCATTATAACAGAGTTTGATCACAATGTCAGTTACAGACTAAGAGGAGAAGAATGGAGTGCTGGGGGGGGGGCAGGGGCAAACCCAGGATTTTCAAGAGGTGGTGGGATCCCTGAAAGGTCGCCCCCAGCCATGCATACTACAGTATAATAATATGGCAGGGCATCATGTTGGGTACACATAGTGCAATTTCCTGTCCGACTGACACGATTTGACAATTATTTCCCAAATGTTTGATGTGCTCCCGATCGACAAAATAATCTATCAGGAGCTGTTTAGATACAGATAATAATGAGGACAGCCAACAATGGGAATGAAGGGGAAAGTGAAGCATTTACCCAGCAGGGACACAGGGCTAATACCGGTCTGTTAAGTTCCCCAGAGCTGCTCCATGCTCTGTACACACACTGCTGCTACAAAAAGTCAACTGTAGCAGGAAAAGAAAAGGGACAGTGCTGTGAGCTGCAGGATACCTGCAGATATTCTGGTGTCTCAACTTGTGCCTGTCCCAAGATATTGTTCGGAGGGGAGATTCTGAGCAGCTGAAATCACCTTCCCCCCTGCGTTTGCCGGGGGGGGGGGGGGAGGATGAGTGAAGAGAGTTCAGTGAGTCAACAGCCAAGGGGAAGCTGTTTCTGTGCCTTGTGATCTTGGTGGCAAAAGGCCAAAACCTCCGGCCTGAAGGGAGCCGGCTGAAGAAGCGGTGGCCTGGGTGTGAGGGATCGTTGGAGATCCTCAAAGCTTTGGAGCGCAGTCTGGAGTTGTAAAGGTGGTCCACTGGAGGGGGAGTGGTTTCCAATGACTCTCCACTGATCTGATGCTCCTCTGTAGTGTGTCTGTCACTGGCGGAGGAACTAGCGTGCCAGACCAAGATAAGAGAGCAGAGGACAGATTCAAATGTGGCTGAGTAGAATCCCTTAGGGCTCGTTTCCACTGTTGCAACGCGATTTCGCCGGCATTCCGGCGCATGTAAAAACGCATGCGGATGCGTTTCAGCATGCGTATTTACCCGCGATTTCGCATGGCACCATGACACTGCCAGGGCAAAATAACATTGAAAAAGGTGCGAAATCGCACGCGAATCGCGGGTAAAAACGCATGTAAAAAACGCATGCGTTTTTACTATTAAATACATTAGCGGCGATTCGCACGGATTCCTGACACAGGCAAATTCGGTGGGTCCCGTCGTGCAGATTTGGCCCGCCGCCAAATCGCTCCCGCACACCGCACATGTGGAAACAACCCCGGCCACTTCAGTGTACCAAGCGAATCCGCATCTCGTCGCCGCATGCGGATTCGCTATGGTGGAAACGAGCCCTTAAGAAGCTCCTGGGCCATACCGAACTTCTTCAGTTGCCTGAGAAAGAAAAAAGTCTCTGCTGGGCTTTTCTCTGTGTGAAGGCAGTGTTGGCCTTCCAGGTCAGGTCATTAGAGAGGGTGGTGCCTAGGAGGCGGTCAAAGGGAACCCTTACAACTTCGGTGCCCTCAATGTGGAATGTAGGTGGGGGGGAGGCGCGCTTCCTGAAGTTGACAATTAACTCCACGGTCTTTGCGGTGTTGATAACCAGTCTGTTTTCCCTACACC